>NC_085039.1:3783034-4413540 GCF_963692335.1 Osmerus eperlanus | reverse complement strand
GCATTGTTCTGCCTTGAAGCTGCGTGCGCATCCTCATTGTTTGTAACCACCAACCCATCTATATGTAAAGATAACATCCAAGGTAGCAATTTCGCCAAATTTGACTGCAGATTTTTTACACCATATGTACTTCGTTATGGTTTTTGAGTCAAACAACTTGCTAAATGATTAAATGTCTGTTAAATGTCAAATCCAACTTTAAATGTATAAAAGAGAGAATTAAACCTAGAGGTTGAAAAGGCTACGTTTGTCTAAACTGACATGCACAAACTCAGAGCACTGAGTTTCAACATCCATGTACACATTTTGTCTCTATTTTTTACTCTACTCTTTAACGCATGACTATGTTTAACTTAATGTCAGCACCTCTCTGTCATCAATTGTCTCTGGAGTGGGGGATGGGGGCTTCTTATCCAACAAATTACATCCCTGAACTTTTAAAACATATCAATGGCCTACTACAATTGTAAACATCCTTTGGCCTTCCCATGCTGGGAAGAAAACTACAGTTTTTCTTTGATTAAACGTTGACCTTGAATAAACGCTGCACCAAAAATGAACATTGTGTAATAAATGGCACCTTCGATTAAACGCCTCCCCCAAAAAATCAGAAAACGGTTATTTAATTGGTTAAATTAAAACACAGTATTTATTACACAAGTAATTTACAAGTGTAGCATACTATTATCCCATGAAACACTGGCAGGCACAAGTGTCTTTCTTGCTACAGATTTATTTGAAGCTTTTTCTCCAAATCCACCGTTAAAACTAAACTCACGCTGTAATGAGAAAATAAAGACCACTTTAGCTTAATATGAACATGCAATGACATGCGCAGCATGTAAATAACATTCACCAAAGTCAAATACAGACACAAAACAACATACTTTGTTGGCTGCATGCTGTAGCCTACACAAGGGAATAGAGGTTTCCTTAGATTGCTAACAACCTCTATAACAACCTTAAACTTATCACTTAGAGTGAATGTGCATAAAGCTCCAGGACCTGACAACATCCCTGGCTGTGTTCTCAAGGCCTGTGCTCCTGAACTGGCAGAGGTGTTCACTGACATCTTTAACCTCTCCCTGTCGCAGTCTGTCGTCCCCAATAGGTTCAAGGGGGCCACCATCATCCCAGTCTCTAAGAAACCATCAGTGAGCTGTCTCAATGATTACCGCCCTGTTGTGATGAAATGCTTTGAGACGTTAGTCAAAGACCACATTACATCCTGCCTGTCACCTGCATTAGACCCACTCCAGTTTGCATATAGGCCGAACAGGTCTACAGATGATGTTGTAGCTTTGGCCTTGAACACTGCTCTCTTTCACTTGGATCAGAACAACATATACGTGCGGATGCTCTTCATCGACTTCAGCTCCGTTTTCAACACCATAGTACCATCCAGGCTCATCATAAAACTACAGGACCGGAACATCAGTCCTTCCATGTGCAGCTGGACAGGACACAGGCAGTACGGCTAGGTAACATCACCCCACCAGTCTAACACTCAGCACTTGTGCCCCACAGAGTTGTGTGTTAAGCCCACTGTTGTACTCTCTGTTCACCTATGGTTGTGCAGCCACAAACAGCTCCAACACTATCATTATGTTTGCTCATGACACCACCATTATCGGCTGCATCAAGAATGGTGATGAGTCTGCCTACAGAGCAGAGGTGGCAACAATGACATCCTGGTGTCAGCATAACAGCCTGTTGCTTAATGTAGCAAAAACCAAGGAGTTGATAGTGGACTACAGGCGGCTGCAGGGAGAACATGCACCCATTCACATCGAGGGCACAGCTGTGCCCTTTTGATACCTTTTTTGGTATCAACATCAGTGAGGATCTGAGCTGGACCACCATATTGGTGTGGTTACAAGGACAGCGAAACAGAGGCTCTTTTTTCAGCGGCGACTGTGGAAATTTGGCATGGACTGCACTATACTGACCAATTTTTACCGGTGCACCATTGAGAGCATACTGACTGGTGGCATTACAACATGGTTTGGCAACAGCACTGCCCAGGACAGGAAGACACTACAAAGAGTGGTCAAATCTGCACAGCGTATTACAAGGACTGCATTACCATCCATTCAGGACCTTTACAGCCAGCGGTGCAGGAGAAAGGCCAAGTGGATCATTTCTGACCCTAGTCATCCCTGCCACAGTCTTTTCTCCCTCCTGCCTTCTGGAAGGCGATACAAGAGTATAAGGTCCTGTACCAGCAGATACAGGGATAGTTTTCTCACACATGCCATCAGGATGCTGAACTGTCCTTGAAATATCTTTTTGCACTACAATTTTTCTTATTTTTTCTACCCTTTTTCTCCATTCTTTAGTATTTAATTTTTTTATTCTGCAAGTTGAACGGACATTGAGCACAAAGAATTTCATTACTTATAAATGCTGTTTATGAGTATATGATAATAAACTTGAACTTGAAACTTTTATCAGAGCTTTAAATTGTCTGTGCTTCGCTTGCTGTTGTCGACTCTCTCACTCATGAGCGTCCCAAAAGGCCTTCAAAATAAAGTCACGTAATAATTCTGAATACAATTATATAATTCTAAATTAAGACATTGCTTGAAAAAAAATTATACATTATTATAATGCAATTGCGACAATTGCATTCAGGCCTATAGATAGTTATACATATTGTATACAATATGGCGAGGTAGCTGACTTAACCATTCCTGAATGTGCTTTTCATCAACACCAAGTTTGCGTGCTATACATCTGTTGCTGGTGGTGAGTGCTTTCTGCACAGGTTTCTGTTTGAAAGCTGTAAGAATGTTACGGCATGCTGCGTCAGATTTGTACACAAAGTAGAGACACGCGCGGCATACATTTTACACTGGGCTTTTGTTTGACTTCCTTGTCTATTCTGTGTTTGTCTATGGCTGCACTGCAGCTACAATTCACTGAATCTCTCTTACCAATTAAACGTTGCCCTTGAATGAACGCCACCCTCGAATAAACGCTGCACCACTAACTGCTCTATTAAAAGGGTTCACTATGAAGCAAACCATTCTAACAAAATAATAACAACATTTACAATGATTTCAACAAGAAGTCTCTCTGACTTGACAACTCTCTAAACAAGCAACTTTCCAAAGCAAAAAGCAATCTCTAACCAGTGTGGTAATTTTATGTTGACAACTAAACCGCTGATTGGAAGTGCGCAGCTGATTGCCAATCACGAGATAGGGAGACTGATAGCCAACCGCCAACAAACGCTGACTAGACCATACCTGCATGCAGCGAATAGAAAGAAAGAAGGGAGAAAAGAAAAAACACACAACCACAACTATACAGACTGAATTAGGACATTTTAAACATGGGTCCGTAACAAAGACGTTGTTAAAAATGCTCATTCACATTCATTTTTCTCAATTAATCTTATCACTTAAACACACTGGTTTAGCATTTTTTCCCACAAGGAAGTCTAACCTCAACAGTGGATCCTTGGTCCCTGGATCTCTTGCTGGAACATGGCATCTAAAAAACACATAGAAAAACCATCAAAAACTATGAAATGTAACATACCACACTACTGCTTAACAATTTCATAGTCTTACATTATCATAACTTCATACTCAACAGTTGTAGTATACAGACCTTTAAGAAAATATTGAAATGGTTAGGATTCTCAAAACACCAATCTCTGTACTTAAAAAAAATATTTAGACATCCATTATTTACCTTTATTCAATTTACACTGTCTACATTCAAATTTAAGTCTGTAAAATGTAAACAGAGAAATGGACTCGACTATAAATACAAATTAAGACCAATTGAGAACAATTTATCTTGCAAATGGTTTTTACTTTAAATTCATGTTTCACCAAAAGAATCATCACAGTTTAACACAAATAACCAAACCTTACTGTTAAAATACTGCCAAGCCACTGACTCACATTAGAAAATTAAAACAAATAAACATAGCCTAGAAGATGTACCTGTAGGTCAATTACATAATCAAGAGCATGGAGTAGGAATGGATGGATGACAAAATACCCCGCCGAGCCCAATCCATTAAATATTTCCTACCCATAAGTTAATTTCCTGAAATGCAATAATTCACCAACATTTTGACAATTTCATGCTCCAAACTTTGTGGGAACAGTTTGGAGATGGACCCTTCCTGTTCTAACATGACTGTGCAACAGTGCACAAAGCAAGGCCCATAAACACATGGATGAGCGAGATTGGTGTGGACGAACTTGAGTGGCCTGCACACAGTCCTGACCTCAACCCAATACAACACCTTTGGGATGAATTAGAGCAGGGACTGCGAGCCAAACCTTCTTGTTCCACATCAATGTTGGACCTCACAAATGCACTTCTGGAAGAATGGTAAAACATTTCCATAAACCTCTTAAACCTTGTGGAAAGCCTTCCTAGACGAGTTGAAACTATTATAGCTACAAAGGGTGGTCCGACATCATATCCTATGGTTTAAGAATGAGATGTCACTCACGTTCATGAGCGTGTAAAGGCAACCGAGCGAATACTTTGGCAATTTAGTGTATAAAATTGATACAAATATAAAATGTTATCAAGAGATGGGAAATCGTGCAGCATGTTACAACATGCCGATTACAAACGTATTGTAGCTCTATAGGCTTTCAATGGAACTCCTAAACGATCAAACCATGAACCCAAACAAAGCTAGCAAGCAAAACAACCATGGTACCATTGCTACTTGTTTAATGCTAGGTAGCTCTATCTGTGCAGCAAACTAGGCTACCTAGCTACAGTTTGGAAAAGAATAACTTACGATGTGAAGACCGTCAGAAAAACTTGGAACGAACAAACAAAATTACATCAACAATGACATGTAGCTAAAGATAGAATAACCCAACCGTAGGTACGTACAGTACATAAATTTGAAACGCCGTCCACAAAAGCAAAAACTAGCCTTAAGGGTTATAGCTTGCTCGGCATTTGTTTGACCTCCTTGTCTATTTGTTTGTGTATGGCCGCACTGCAACTACAATTCACTGAATCTGTCTTACTAATTAAACGTTGCCTTCGAATAAACGCCGCACCACAAATGATCATTGTGTAATACACGCTGCAGTGTTTAATCGAAAGACACATTTGGAACTCACCGTACTAATTTAAATTACATCAACAATGACATGTAAAAATAGAACAACCCAACCGCATAGTTACGCACAGTATACAAATTTCAAACGCGTCTCACAGAAGCAAGTATAATGTTAAAGATTTTACGACTTGCTAGCCTGTAATACTGTCTGTACAAAGAGATATCCTTAGCTCAGCTAGCCTAGATAGATTAGCTGCTATCCTGTTTACGACAGTATAAAAGTCTTCAAGTTATCATACGAATACAAACGCTAAAATACATGTTTTGTACTGCCATTGTAGGATCTTATTACTCACTGTCAAATGTAACAATGAAAATCTCTGAGGGCTGCAGGAGTTCTCCAACGATAAAATAAAATGGTCGTCTTCTTGTGCGTGTACCAAGCTCGCGCGTGTGTCAAGGGGCTCTAGCCCCTTGTGTGTGTGAGAATGTGGAGCACGCGCGCACAGGAGCAAAGGGAGAGAGGATTTGGGGAAACAGCCCTAGAAATTAGCCAAGCATGCATGTTTCAAATATTCACTAAAAATCGAGTTTTCATGTTACAGTCAACTTTTTTTCAGATTTGTGTACTCAACATTCTCAAGAGTCTTCATATGAACTAGTGATTGAATCAGAGTATAGTTTTTTGGCCGGCGGATGTGTAAAGCATTATTTTAGCATTAGCAATAAATTCAATTTGCTTTATATCAATCATTTTTAGAGGTATGAAGTTGCCTTTGCACATGGTAACATGTTGTAGTGTCTTCCACGTGACATACCAAGTTTGGTGTTGATATCTCAAAGATTTGCTGAGATTTGACCAAACGTCCTGTTTGGTTGCTTTGTTGCAGATTTTGATTGGCTCTACCGGACAAACGGTTTTGAAAATCAGAAATCCCTACGATAACTTTTGTGAGGCTCAGTCTGGATATCATCTATGGCAATTTTGAAGAAAATTCGACCAAAAATGTAGGAGGAGTAGGGAAAAAACGCGTTTCCTTAATCTTTATTGTACAGACAAATTCAATATGGCGGCCGTTATAGCTTCTTGAGGCTTTTTTATTCCTCATGAGAAATAAGGCATATGTAATGAATTTCAGAATTTTGGGACTTATGGCCTGCAAATGGCATCAATTTGAAAATTGACATATTGGGGCGTGGCCTGTAGCGCCACCTATTGTCTCACATGGCCCATGTTTGGTATGGTAGTTACTAATGGTCTGCAGTTTCAACATGCCAAATTTCACAACTTTTTACGGTACTGGTCTAGGGGCTGCCATTGACTCCCATGGGTAAAACATAATAATACCACCAATAACAATAGGGTTCTCCTACCGGAGGAACCCTAAATATAGCTGCAGGCAGCAATGGCGGGTTCCTCCTCAGCATTGCAAACCATTACAAAATTGACATGACACAGACATGTATTTCATACATGTACACAACATTTCAATACAATTGGATCAATGGCTGATTTGAAGTCATTTTTTGAAATTCTTCACAAATTGTCACTGTAGAGAAATATCCATGCTGCCGACATTATGGGTTCTTGAGACTTCTTTGTTCCCCATTGGCAATAAGGCATGCGTACCAACTTTTAGACATTTTGGACTGACAGGGTTAAAATGCCACCCTTTTGAAAGTGACAACTTTGAAGCGTGTTCTGTCAGGCCACCTGTGCTCTGGTCAGGCCCATCATGCAGAGATCCATTCTTTAAAAGCTTTGATTACAACAATAACTTTATGAAAGTCAGAATACACTTTAGTAAAGGACGTGTGTAGTTTATGTACTACTACTGCTTGCTCTGCCCACACACTTTCCCCATCCATGCTGTTTCCCTCTTTGCCAGTGCGGGTGGTGCGGTGGCCGCATGAGGTTTAGGTGTAGTCCAAAAGTTGCCTCCCACAATCAAAACATATTAACCGCAACATTGTTTTCAAACTTTCTCAAAGATGGCTTGAAAACCACAGATATTGACTCTCTTCTTGAGTAGATCTCTTTCCAGAATCTCAGTCAATCCAGAATCAAGATTAGCCTCATAGGCAATTGGTCTGGTCTAGGGCACAGCCCACGTTCAGCTCCTTGCAAGTATAGCCTGTGATAGTAAAATGGCCGACTCTCTGTTCCCATTAAACTACACAGCATGCACACTCAAGGTGACCAACAAGATTATATTAACTAACAAACAATGGCCGGGTTTCCCAGATTCGTTAAGAAGCTCTTAACGCTAAGAGCTTCTTAAGAGCGTTCTAAGAACGCTCTAGAACGCTCTTAGAACGCTCCTAAGAAGCTCTTAGCGTTAAGAGCTTCTTAACGAATCTAGGAAACCCGGCCAATAACATTACAAACATCTAACTGAACGAACACAACAACTGAAATCCCTTGCGTAGCTGTTGTTTTTTTAACATGCCGCACTGCATGCTGGGTACCCAAGAGCGCTGACGCTGATTATCTAGCTGTGCTCCGACTGCGTGATATGACGAGATGCTAGTGGTGCGCTGAGGTCTCAGAGTCTCCTGCCCGAGTTCAAGTTCTGCCCGATTAGCAAGCTATTTTTACTAATGTTTTGTTAGCAATTGAATGGTAATGCAAGCTAGCTAAAAACAATGTTAGTTAGCTTGGCTAAACTGGTTTTCATAGCAACAGAAATCAACAAATCAGATCAGTCGAACTTTATTCAGAAATGGGGGGATGGCGGGAACATTAAAGGTGTAGGTACAGTAAAAGTGAAATGGAACGCGTCTTTCTGCCTTGAAGCTGCGTGCGCATCAACAAGACCCCATCTATATGTAAAGATAACATCCAAGCTAACAATTTCGCCAAATCTGACTGCAGCATTGTATACCATATGTACCGTGTTATGGTTGTTTGAGTTAAACAACTTGCTAAATGAATTAAATGTCAAATCCAACTATAAATGTATAAAAGAGAGTTCCAATCAAATCTGAATTTGTTTTAAACCTAGAGGTTTAAAAGGTTACCTTTGCCTAAACTGACATGCACCAACTCAGTTTCAACAGCCATTTACACATTTAGTCTCTATTTGTTACTCTATTCTTAAGGCATGTTTAACTTAATGTCTGCACCTCTCTGTCACCAACTGTCTCTGCAGTGGGGGCTTCACAGGGTGTCTACAGGTATAAACAAGTTAAATGTAAGACCTTTTAATACCACTTCCAAATGAAATTAAAGACCAAACTTACGATGGAAATACAAATCAAAAGTGGAAATATACAGTCATCTTTCCAAGTAAACACTGATGTCTGTTCAATATGAACAGTATGGTAAAATGACAATAATCGGTTGAGTTTAAGAACATTGACTAAATGTGTGTAATGCGGAAGGATAACACAAAAATGTAATTGCTGTCCTAAATTATACTTATTATTACACTAGGGTGGAAATGGTGGAGCAGAAACTAACAATTCCATGAATCCCATGGAAACAAAGGCAAATGTGTGAGATGTACTGATGTGGAGCACAAATGCTCCAAGAAGCAGTACTTCTCTTGAGTGGTTTTTATTCAGATGAATAATCATTGGATTCAGGTCAAAAGTCTATCACTTGAACTAGTTTCATCACTTAAGACACAAAGTCAGCAGCTTGGCATACTGGCACATGGAAAGGATTAAACATTTAGACTTTCATCAAAGTAATGCTGGCTTGTCCTTTTTCATCAATGTCCTCAAAAAAGCAGGCTGCAGAGCTACTGTGTCTGTGGGGTGACTGTCTCTGGAGGGCTGGCAGGCAGGGGCAAGCAGGGCCTGCAGGCAGGCAGGCAGGCAGGCCAGCTGGATCAAGCTGTTCTGGGGTCAGGGCTGAAGAGAAGCTGTCCAGCTAGAGAGGGGTAGTCCAGCAAGGGGTCTGTGTGGATCTCACCATCCTCGAGTCTGTTGCATCCTCTGTTGAACTCTGTTGAGCAGGCCTCTGCATGACCCTCCAGACCTGTCAAAGTGAAGAAAGGGTCCATGTCAGTTGTGAAAAATGAAGCTTTTCCCATCTACACTTGATACAGACTTCAGTTTTGACTGTGAAATGCAGTGTCATTACTTGAACTTGAATCCAAATGTGTTGACGTCATGGAGACCCATGCAGTCACTCAAAACACAGGTTCGATTCCAGGCTCTGGCAAGAGTATTTACCTCTAAACTGGTCAATATATACACATCTGACAAAAGACCAGCTCGACCTTTGCTTGTAAACAGTGATTCTGACTGTAAGAGACCTTTAAATAGCCTGACTTACCGAAATTGGCAAAACTAGCCTGGCTAACGTAGGTCGCTTTCTCAGGGCATATGACGAATGAAACAGGCTCGCCTTGAAAAAGTCTCCCTGCCGCATAGGCTTATTACAAAGACTTTCACGCCAAAAATCACCATTATGAGCCGACAGGTCTGTGGGGAATTGCTTTTTCTCCTAAAGGCTGCTCTCCTCGACCTTTTTGATGAACAATTCGCCGAGATGCAAAATGACTCACTAATTAAAAACACAGAGGAAAAAAGCTAGAGCTACAGTAGCTACTTTTCGAGTTTGGTTTTCCGTCACTTCAGAATCACGATCTATAAGGTCTAAAAGTGCTAAACCTTCACCATAATTCAAGAGTAGTGTACTTTCACAAACCCAATCATTAATTCTAGCTTAAAATGTGTAAAACCAGGACTTACCGAAAGTGGCTGCCTCCAACACGGCTTTCACGGGAGACGACTTTCACGGGACACGGGAAACAACAATGGCCGCCGAAAAATAATTTGTATTCGTAACAGCGAGCTGCGATTGGAAGCGAAATGAAACAGGGGCTAAAAAACGAGGGTGGGGGCTTGGTCAGCACACATTTTCAAGAAAGCATGCGTGTGTCAAGGGGCTCTGGCCCCTTGTGTGTGAGAGAATGTGGAGCACGCGCGCACAGGAGCAAAGGGAGAGAGGATTTGGGGAAACAGCCCTAGAAATTAGCCAAGCATGCATGTTTCAAATATTCACTAAAAATCGAGTTTTCATGTTACAGTCAACTTTTTCTCAGATTTGTGTACTCAACATTCTCAAGAGTCTTCATATGAACTAGTGATTGAATCAGAGTATCAGTTTTTGGCCGGCGGATGTGTAAAGCATTATTTTAGCATTAGCAATAAATTCAATTTGCTTTATATCAATCATTTTTAGAGGTATGAAGTTGCCTTTGCACATGGTAACATGTTGTAGTGTCTTCCACGTGACATACCAAGTTTGGTGTTGATATCTCAAAGATTTGCTGAGATTTGACCAAACGTCCTGTTTGGTTGCTTTGTTGCAGATTTTGATTGGCTCTACCGGACAAACGGTTTTGAAAATCAGAAATCCCTACGATAACTTTTGTGAGGCTCAGTCTGGATATCATCTATGGCAATTTTGAAGAAAATTCGACCAAAAATGTAGGAGGAGTAGGGAAAAAACGCGTTTCCTTAATCTTTATTGTACAGACAAATCCAATATGGTGGCCGTTATAGCTTCTTGAGGCTTTTTTATTCCTCATGAGAAATAAGGCATATGTAATGAATTTCAGAATTTTGGGACTTATGGCCTGCAAATGGCATCAATTTGAAAATTGACATATTGGGGCGTGGCCTGTAGCGCCACCTATTGTCTCACATGGCCCATGTTTGGTATGGTAGTTACTAATGGTCTGCAGTTTCAACATGCCAAATTTCACAACTTTTTACGGTACTGGTCTAGGGGCTGCCATTGACTCCCATGGGTAAAAAATAATAATACCACCAATAACAATAGGGTTCTCCTACCGGAGGAACCCTAATAATAAAACTAACAATAACAATAGGTTTCCTCCTTACGGAGGAATCCTAATAATAATAATACTAACAATAACAATAGGTGCCTCGCAGCTTCGCTGCTTGGCCCCTAAAAATACAAAAGGAGACAAAATATAGGAGTTAGTGTCGTAGCCAGGTACATTTAAAAACATTTACATTTTAAGGAATCTGTCTCTAGCTCTTTAATTTTTAATTTAAAAGCATTAAGCGAGATTAATTCCTTTAGTTTCAAGACATTTTGCAACATATTCCATGCCGAGGGTGCGAAGTACAGAAAAGCCCTCTTTCCAATTTCCGTACGGGCATAAGGTACAGATAGCATGACGCAATCCTGAGAACGCAGAGAGTATTTCCCGGCACTCTTCTGCTTTATAAGGACACACAAATAGTATGGGAGCAGACCAAGAATGGCCTTATATATAAAGGCGTACCATTGACCGAGCCTACGGGTGGTCAGAGCAGGCCATCCTGCCCGAGAGTATAACTCACAGTGGTGAGTCAGAGCTTTGCAGTTTGTATGAACCTCAAGGAAGCATGGTATGCTGTGTGTGATGGCATTTTTTGATATAGTTACTAAGAATGTATTTTTAATAGACTGAGGTTGTGTTTAAACACATGGATGTTGCAGTTGGTCTTAAGGTATTTATGGTGTTGGGTTATGATGCCTGATTGAGAAGCTAGGGGCACGGAGGTTGGGGGATGTTTGAGTTCTGTGGCCTAAAGGGAGATGGGTCAGTTGATCTAGCAGCCCTGACCTTTTGGCCGAGGAGATTGTGTCCTGTTTGTGTTTCATTAAGGGTATCTTTACTGTCCTCATTTAGAGAAAGAGCCGTGACATCAAAAGACTTTGGTCACTTGACCTGGGGGGTTATATTGTCTTAACTGTCACTGAGCAGTGCTGACCAATCACAGAGTTCAGAAAAACCATTTGATCTAAAGTTTATATAAGGCAGGGTTTTAGGGTTGTTCTGGATCACTCTGGCGAACGACCTGTGGCTAGCACCTCCTTCGTTATGACTGATCACAAAGTACTTTGTTAAATCATGATCTGTATAAGCAAAATAAATTAATTGTAACCGCCATCTCTTGACTATTCAAATCTACACAGTGCCGCTAGAATTTTTCCATTACACTTGGTGGCCAGTAGGGGGATCCTCGTTGGTCTACGGCGTTCAGCAGGCGGCTCCCCTCGGCGAATTGATCTTCCGGCAAAAAGCCGCCTTTCCTTCCGCCATGCGTGAGACAGCAGGGCCAGGGGGGGCGCCCGTTGGACGTTTTGTGGCTGACGTGGGGTCTTCAAAAGAACCGGTGAGATATTCTTTTGGTTACTGTGTGATATTGAATTGTCTAAATGTGTGTTTTTTAGGCTATTGTCAATAATTCGGTTAAGTAAGTAATTGGGCAGAGGTAAAACTGTCCTGTACGTGTAAAGTCGTACGAATTAATAAGGTAAGGTTGTTGAACCTACCTTTTACGTGAAAGTCGTAAAAAAAAATGTCTGCAGAAGTGTGTCGACGGACACACACAGAGGTAGTGTTGTTGACGAACAAACACATAGAGGGAGATAAATTCACATGTTATATCGTGTATGTGTCTTTTTGAGACCCTAAGGATTAGAATATGTTGGGTTAGTGATAGTTTGAGAAATTGTATTGGCATTGGTGCAGTTCTTATTTATTAACGGCCTAAACGTGATTCTAAGTCCCGAGAGAAAAGTATACTTGTGAGGAAATCAGCTGTGTGAGTGAGTGTTTACAAAGGGTTTGAGTCCCTGAAGGTGGAGAACAAAAAAGATAGGATGTATCCTGAGGGATTTTCAAAACAAAGGTTTGAGTTTTTTACACACGTGTTCATTTTTGTTTTATATGTTTTTTGAGGTTAAAAGAAGTATGAGTAACTAATGGTGTCTATTATTCAAGCTATATACAAATTACTAAAATCAAAATTTTAATTACTTTTCGAAATTTTAATTATTTTTTCGGTTTGAATATTTGTAATTTAAGATTGTGCAGTTATTTTCCTTGAAAGTTGGGAAGTCGGAATTTAATTGTTTTTAGAAACGAAAAGGAGTAATTGTGTCTTTATTTTCCGTCGTTGGTTATCGTTTATGGATTGTAATTCTGAAAATGAATGGTCTGGAGGCAGAATTGACCTGTCTAAACATCGATTACATGAAACAAAAGTATGGTAACGATAGTTTATTGCAAATGCAAATATGGATTGATAAATGTGGATTTTCGAGTGTGGAGTCGTTTTGTTTTAAGGACCTTATTGTATTGCGAAATGGGTTCGTGGAGTGAAATAGATACACGATTTTTTTTGAAGTGGAGAAAAGAATAGATTTCAGCCTGATTGGAGAGATTTTTTTCTGATTGGATGGAGATAGGTAGAGGGATAAAGAAATATTAGGACAGAATAGTGTGGGGAATTTTTCATCTATTTCCCCACAGATTCAAGATTGAGATTTTCTGGCTGTTCCGCAAACAAATTTCGCCTCATCCGCAGCCAGGGGTGTTGCGGCAGGATGTGCGGGCGCATGAGGGTTTGCGGGAATGCGAGAACAGAATACAAAGAGGTCAGACATTTGCTATTTCTTCTGACAGTCGGTTATATCTAGGAAAAGTCAAGAAAGTAGGATCCTGGAATGTTTTTTATAGATTTGCTTTGGATTCCCGCAAAGATTGAAGCTTGTGCCTTGACTTGCAATTGCCATTGTGTTTCCAAGAAGGAAAGGTTAAAGTCCTCTCCGGAACAAAGGGTTTGAGTCCCTGTTGTGTTTGGAATAAGCGTGTTGTGGGCTATGGTCAAAGCTGATGCAGAGCGTGTTGACATGCTGTTGAAAAACATGTGCTTTAATTGTGGGAATTTGAGCAAAATGTACGTGAATGTCCGGAGATGTGTCATCACTGTTGAAAGTTTTTTTTGGAAATTGTGAGCGAACTCTCAAATCAGAGGGGTTCGTGACCGGAAGTTGAGTTCCGAACTGGTGACGTACAATGTTTATCGGTTGACACTGTTGGTAGAGGAGAGACGATTGTTTTACAACTCTGTGTTAACCGTTATATGTTTGATGTTAGACTTTACATCGGTCTGATTACCGCCAGAAGGCATTTGTTTTTGAAGACGGAGACATTCTGTTTTGAAAATGCTAATGTTAATTCTTTGACTGAATTCTCCACTTGAAAAGAGGCGCATGCGCTTGAGCCTAGCGGAAGTTGATTCTTTCAGTGAAGCTCATTCTGCGTGCAGTGCCCACACATGAGTGCAAAAAATCAAAAAAAAAAAATATTTTATTGAGAATTTGACGTTGAATTGAGAAGTATATTGGTTGAGAAAACAGAGGTGTTTCTGTTTCTTTGTCAAACTTAAGAAAATATTGTGAGTTGCCATACTCTTGATTTGGAAATTATGTACAGACCGATTTTCTATATTATGAGCTTGATTCGTTATTGAATAACGCGCTGGAAATTTAGTGTTTGGGTAGGATAATTGGTAAAAGGCCAGTTTTGGCAATAAAAGCGGTATTCATTTTAAGAATTACAATCCCGGGGTTATTGAAACTTTTATAGAAAGTTATGTGTTCAAACGGAAATGTTATGTTGTTTAAGGAAAATTTTTGTTTATGTCTGGAAATGTTCGATGGTTTTATTTTTAATTTTGTGGGAGTTCACAGATGTTACTGTTGTTTAAAGAAATATGTAAAGGGTTATGAAGAAGTGATTAGAAAGATTGAGCCAGTCCGAGGGACTGAAGTGTATACAAGGGGAACTAGTTCGAGAGACCGAATTGCGTTTGTTGTTAAGGGCAAAGGTGCTACATATGTGTGTTTATTGCTGCTGAGATGATTTGTTGAAATGTGTTGGGTTTGGTGGTATTCATATTTACCTATTTAAATGGACTTGAAGTTGAAGCTTTGTCCAACCAGAATGCTAATACATGGGTAAACTGTCGTTCTCTGACGAGTGATATTAGGTGCATATGTAGATTTCGGAGCCTAATTTTTAATGGTTGATAGACTTGTAAAGAAAATCCAGGCTGTGACTGTTGGTTAATGGCTAATGGTGAAAACGTGGAGGAAGTGCATTTTGCTCTGTCCTGAGACAAAGGAGAGTCCAGGAAGTTGAATTTGCAACTATGGCAACGACATTGGCCAACAAACTAACAGACCGACAGGCGGGTACAGGCTAGTAAAGGAATTGCAGCTTGATATTTGAGATCCAGGATGAGTAACCGCATGACACATGCGCAGATGGAAATTGAGAAATTGACTAAGACGAAAATTTAGAAAAATAGATACATTTGAAGCGAATTTTACATATTAATTTGGTTACTTTTGAAATATGTTACGTGATGAGTATTTTGAGACATTTGCTAACAAGGTTTTGTTTGTTTGAGGACATTTTAAATGAGTTTCAGAAATTCCGAGGAAAGGTGGGGGCTAAAAGAGTCCCGTTACGATGAGTTTTACAAAGGTGATCCCAGAGGGTGTAATTCTGCATACTTATGTGAGTATTAATGGTGAAAGATGTGTCCGTTTAGATGAATTCGAAGTTTGGTGGTTTACGAATGTATGATTTAACATTTGTTCTAAATCCTAGCCAAACTGGGAGGTAGGAGCCTTTCAGACAAGAACTTGTATTTACGAGCGGAAAATCTGTGGTGTGTGATGGTATCCATAAAAATGCAGAAATTAGACCCTGGTTCATAAATGAGTTCTAATTGGATTGGAAAAGTTATACTTTAGCAAAATTAAGTGAATAGATGGTAAGCGCCAACCATCTGTTTAAAAGAAGAAAAAAAAAGAGAAAAAAGGTTGAGAGTTTTTTGCTTTGTTCCAGAGGGCGCTGTTTGATTTGAGTTTGAAATGCGCAATTGTTTATTTGAGTTGATTCACTAACAAAGAGTAATTGAGATAGCTGGTAAATATAGGAATATTCAAAGGTGTATACATTACATGCTTTGATAAAACTTTTGAGGAGTTAAAAAAATAAGGTTTTGTTTTACGGGTTTATGTTAAATTGTGAATTTAAAGGTTTAAAAGAAAAAGGGAGAGTTTATATTTTCTTTTGTCTTAAGGGCATGGTACAATGTTTTGGGATAAACAGTTAGGCTGTGATGAGGTTGTATCATTATGGTATTGGTTCATAAAGAGGGTTATGATAACTTGGTTTTGAAATAATTTGGGAAGACTCATTAAGTCTGATAAATTGTGGTGTGATGGTTGTGCTAAGTAGCTTGTTCTGGACTGCAGCCAAAGCAAGTTATGAAGTTCTACCTATCTAACCTATATAGAAATATAGATGGGGTATAAGTTTGGCTAATGGTTACATTAAGAACATTTTATGGTCTATGTTTTATTTTGGAATCATACAGATTAAATTCTGGTTTAGGGTAGTGATGCTGGTTTTCTACATGTCCTTGAAAAAGAGAGATTTGATTTGGTGAATTTAAATACAGAAAAAAAATAAAAGGGAATCTGAAATTTAAAGGTATTCATTTGAACTGTTCCTAAAGGTTTTTGAAGAAAAGATAATAAGAGACTAAAAGTTGAGGTTATTCGTAATTTGGCTGTTTTCTAAAAATAGTTTTATTTTATACAAATTGGTTCAAAGGTTGGATGCTTCAGTGTAAGCTTGTTAATTCCTAAAAGGGAAAAGAGTTAAAATATGTACTGATAGTTAAATACATCATTGGTGTTACATATGATTTTGGGAAAGGTATGGAAACAGGAAGTTTCTTAGTTTGATCTGGGACACAACTTGCTGTATGCAAATGTGGAATTCACTCTAACAATTATGATTATTCCACAGGGAAAATGCTAGTGCTGATACTAGCTGGAGCAGTTTCTAGATTGCCTGAATGCATTGATGAACTAACTAGAATATGTTTTTGATGTTGATATGTTTACAGGAAGTGATGAGATGATGTTGCTATGTCCGGATGAGCCTAACTTGACAAATTTGGGCTTACAGGACTCTTTTGAGGAAAATTGTTGTGTGACCTTGATACAACATTTGTTACAGGTTCTTTAAGGGAAGCGCAGGCTTCTTAGAGAGGAAGAGATGACGTTTAGGAATTTATGACTGACTGATGACTGACTGATCCAAACAGAGAGTGACTATGGGGGTTTTATGGTTTTATGAATTTAGTTTCAGTAGTTTGGATTTGTGATAGGATTGTGAGGGTTTGATATGATATTGCTGAGTTGAAAATATTGGACTGTATTTAACACAGAGTGAGAATTTTGTTTTGTTTGAGTATATTTGATAAGAATTACAGAATACAGCGGACAGATGGAGAAAGGAATGGTGGAATGGAGATTCGAACTTGGACAAATCCACAAGAAAATGCGTTTTGGAAAAAGGAAGGATATGAGAATAAAAAATGGAGGTTGTATGGTCTGCATAAAACATTTATCTTGAGATTTTGCTAAGTTAACACATGGAAAGATCATGCCTCTACAGTTTGTGTGATATCAAGAAGAATGCATTATTTTAGCATACAAGAGGATTTGTAATGGATGCATAGTCATTTTGTTAATACTTCATATGTGGGACAAGTATTATGAGAAAAGGAATTTAAACACGATAAGCTTCACAGTTAAGGTTAGAGAAACTATCTGGGTATTGATAGATGGATTTTGTAGAGTTAAATTTTTGGAGAAGTGATACTGTTTAATGATTGTTGGATGGGAGGAAGTTTTAGACTTCTCAGGGGCTCAGTGATCAAGCTTTTGTTAATTTAGATTATTTTCGATGAGATTTTTCTTTGAGGTTATGTAATGATAATGGGTCACACTTGTTTAAGGAAGTTATTTTGGTGTTGATAGGATTCAACATTGTGTTAAACACTTCGGTTGAATGAGAGAACAGAACTTTGAAGACTAAGTCAGACGACAAGAAGTCAGTTACCTTTAACTGACCTCTGTGAGAATGTGCTTATCACTGTGCAACCTTTTTGGAGTCTATTTTGTGTGAGATTCACAGGCAGGTGAAGGAGGCTATTCCTATGACTGGACCGCTGCATGATTTGATACCAGATGACTGGATCGTGGTGAAGGACCTGAAACGCCTGGTAAAACCCAAGGTGGACGGGGCCATACCAGATTCTCCGACGACTAATCCGGCGGTTAAGATCGGAGAGGAGAGCAACGTGGATACACGCTAACCATTGCAAGCGTGCACCTTGTCCGGAGACGGAAGCAGAGGATACGCGTTCTGCGTAGTACCAAGGAAATTTCCGAGCTGTACGCGAAGTGCAGTGTCGTTGAAAGTTGCCCTGAGCAATTTGATCGTCGTTTGCAATCGATTCGACTAGACTACACCGCCTGACAGAAGTTTGCCTACATTCAACTGAAGATGGCCACTACGGATGTACGACCATGGCATCAGTTCCGACAACCTGGACTTTGTGGTATACGGGGTGCAGTGGGTTTTGTCTTGGGAATGGCATTTCTTATTGCTCTTATTGTATTTTCGCTTTTGTATTTTAATAAAAGTATGCATAATTCTGATGATACTATGACAATAGATCCAATGACTTCAACTGTTTCACCTGCAACGTTCCAGATGTTGAAAAGTGATGAGAGAGAGGTTGTAGATGAAATGGAATCGGAGATGGAGTTTAATTCTTGGTATAAGTTAGCAACATATTCAGTAAAACAAGTTTTAGGCGAAGAACACCCACCATGTGTGTATTGCCAGCCACTTAAGGATGTTTCACTGATTATGCCAGCACCATTTAATTCAACTAGTTGTTATGATTTTAATTACCATCGAATTATTTCAGGTGACATTGATAAAACGAGATGTGTGGACAGTAGTCATCTGGTTTTGTTCAGGAATTGTCCAGTCTGTCTCACTAACTGCTATCATTACCAGTGTTCTAGTGCTTGGTATTTAAATTCCAATCTAGGATGTGCAGCAGTACGTCCTATGCTTACTGGACCAATTGAGAACGAGGGAACGGAAGATGTTCTGATTGATTTTGTTATAGTTCCAGGGCAAAAGTTTGAGTGTTTCGAGAAAAGTTCCGATATTGTTAAAACGGTATTCGTGGGGAACTTTAGTGAAGGGAAAGTAAAGATTGGAACTTGTGGACATACTTGGGTGGTAAATCCATACTGTGTGAGGCGATGCAGTTTAGAGATGTTAATGGGACTTTACACCCTTGTTACAAGTATAGAAGCTCTGTTCGTGTGGATAGTGAGGGAAAACATCATACTCCACCACCTTCTGGCCCATTGGTATATCCAGGACGCGATATAGCTGATATATTTTGGTATTGTGGGGGTAGAATTAGATCACGTTTACCAAAAGGATGGGTGGGAGTGTGTGCTAAGGTGATGTTAGTTAGTAAGACGTTGATTAAGCCTTTAGAAAATGTGACGGTTGATTCAGGCAGACAGAGACGAGCTGCTCCTGTTGGATCTTTTGATAGTGGAATTTACATAGATGATATTGGAGTACCAAGAGGGGTGCCTACTGAGTTTAAAGCTAGAAATCAGGTAGCTGCAGGACTAGAATCATTCTTTTGCGTACATTGTACGGTTAACAAAAATGTGGATTGGATTAATGATATATATTATAATCAGCAAAGTTTTATTAATTACACTGTTGATGCTATTTCTGGATTATCAGAACAATTGGCTAAGACTTCAGAGATGGCATGGCAAAACAGGATTGCTCTAGACATGTTGTTGGCTGAAAAAGGGGGTGTTTGTGTACTTTTCAATAATACATGTTGTACGTACATTCCCAATAATACAGCGAGTGATGGGTCAGTCACTAAAGCATTATCAAGCATGCGTACTTTGAGATTAGAATTGTCTGAACATTCTGGATTTGATGATTCAAAAGGAGTTTGGTCATGGATTGACGGTTCTTGGGAAATGTTTGGTAAATGGAAGGCAGTTCTTCTGTCTGTTTTGTGTGGAATAGGTGTCATTTTGTTGATACTATTGTTTTTGGCTTGTTGTCTGTTTCCCTGTGTAAGGAAGATTGTGGAAAAGACAATGGCTAAATCATTTGCTGTTCAAATGATGAACTATAGTCCCTTAGAGGATTCTGACTGGGTTCCACCATTTAAGGATGAAGAGGCTACTGTGAGTGATATGTAATTATCTTGTTATTTTTGGGGTTATGTTTTGATTAAAGGGGGTTACTTTATTTTCTTGCCTCCATATCTGTATGGATGTTTTATATTTTTGTATGCTTATGCTTTTGTATGCCTTTGTTGTTTAAAAAGAAAAAGTAAGGAATGTGATGGCATTTTTTGATATAGTTACTAAGAATGTATTTTTAATAGACTGAGGTTGTGTTTAAACAAATGGATGTTGCAGTTGGTCTTAAGGTATTTATGGTGTTGGGTTATGATGCCTGATTGAGAAGCTAGGGGCACGTTAGGGGATGTTTGAGTTCTGTGGCCTAAAGGGAGATGGGTCAGTTGATCTAGCAGCCCTGACCTTTTGGCCGAGGAGATTGTGTCCTGTTTGTGTTTCATTAAGGGTATCTTTACTGTCCTCATTTAGAGAAAGAGCCGTGACATCAAAAGACTTTGGTCACTTGACCTGGGGGGTTATATTGTCTTAACTGTCACTGAGCAGTGCTGACCAATCACAGAGTTCAGAAAAACCATTTGATCTAAAGTTTATATAAGGCAGGGTTTTAGGGTTGTTCTGGATCACTCTGGCGAACGACCTGTGGCTAGCACCTCCTTCGTTATGACTGATCACAAAGTACTTTGTTAAATCATGATCTGTATAAGCAAAATAAATTGTAATAAACCCACATCTCTTGACTACTCAGATCTACACAGTGCCGCTTGAATTTCCTCCATTACACTGTGTCAACCTTATGAAGACACTGAGCAGAAGAGTGCATATACATAACAGATCTCCATAGTCCAGTACAGATAAAAACGTGGCGGCAGCAAGTTGCTTTTTTACATTAAAAGAAAAACACAACTTATTTCGAAAATAAAAACCCAGCTTTAGCCTCAGCTTTTTCACCAGATACAGAACATGTGGTTTAAAAGTGAGGGAGTCATCAATCAAAATACCCAGGTATTTATAGGAGTTAACAAACTATTTCACTTCCCTCAAGAGTGACTACTGAAGCGATATTTAGTGGCCTGTTCCTAGCGTTGGTAAACAACACACATTTAGTCTTATCTGTATTTAGAACAAGTTTCAGCTGAAGTAGGTTATTTTGGAAAACAATAAAAGCATTTTGCAAGTTTTCAGTGGCCTTTAAAAGAGTTGACACACAGCAGTATATTACAGTGTCATCAGCATAACAATGAAGATTTGCATATAACACATTTTGACCTAGATTATTAATATAAATAGTGAATAAAAGCGGACCTAATACAGAGCCCTGCGGAACACCTTTGTAGATGGTTGCAATATCAGAACATAGACCATCATATTTAATGCCCTGAGACCTATTACTAAGGTAGTTTGAGAACCAAGCAATTGCTTGCTCCGAGAGTCCTGAGTTAAGAAGTCTACGTTTTAAAACATCATGATCAACTGTGTCGAACGCTTTAGACAGATCAATAAAGAGCGATGCACAATGTTGCCTCTTGTCCAGTGCAACAGAAATATCATTTACCACCTTTAGTGCAGCTGTGATGGTACTATGTTTTTTCCTAAAACCTGATTGATATGTTGACAAAATGGCATTTGTGTATAGAAACTCCTTTAATTGATCACTTACAAGAGCTTCAAGAATTTTTGCAAGTACCGATAAATATGATATTGGCCTATAGTTGTTTAAAATAGCTGAGTCACCCCCTTTTAATAAAGGGAGAACAAAAGCAGATTTCCATATCCTAGGGATTTCCTTATTATCCACTGTAAGGTTAAAAAGATATGCAAGTGGTCGTGCTACAAAATCAGCTGCCAATTTCAAAAAGTAAGGATCAATAAAATCAGGTCCTGAGGGTTTTCTAGGATCTAAGGTTTTTAGGGCTTTATGAACTTTCTGACCAGAGAATGATACGAAATTAAAATACTGACCAGTATACATTGGAATGTCAGTACAAGGTTTCACAGACTCAGAACAAGCAGAGTCAAACAGAGAGCCGGAAGATATGAAATCCGCGTTAAAACAATTCAGTATATCCATTTTGTCATAGACAGCAACCGAATCCTTCATAACAAAGGTCGGTACAGCTTGAGAGTTTTTGCTCACAGAAAGGGATTTTATGGTTTTCGAATAGACTGAGAGGTCAGGTTTGGCGTAGCAATAAGCTACACAAATATTAGGTGACATTTCGGGTGAAGCGCCACCTTGTGGTTCGGTTTTTCGTAACATAGTATACGAAATTGAAGGACACAGAAAGACGTACACTATGTTACGAATAGACTTTGAGGTGCTATATATTACACCCAGACCTTCATCAACGCTTATCATTTTACGTCATCATCCAGACTCGGATTTTACGAAGGTCACTAATCGATATTAACGTGTGTGGTAATTATTGAGATAGTTGTCTGGAGTTATACAGAGTTAAATCAGAATTTTTCAAAAGAAATCTGGATAATTCAAGATATCTGCCAGCCCGCCCTTCCAGAGCAGGCAAGAACCGGGCCTGTATATACAGCCTATATTTGTAGTATATATGGCACGCAAAATAGATGTGTAAACCCGTGTCATAGATACGCAGAAGTATGGGAGACTGGGTTGGGGACACAGAAAGACGTCCACTATGTTACAAATGGACTGTGAGGTCAGAGATCCTCGTCATATCAGACAGAGCCATAACCTTCAAAACGACAGCATTGACAGCGACACATTGTAACAATTGCATGTCAGGCAAAAAGATAGTCCGGACTAAAAACATTCAGAACATATCGCTCTCCTGTCCATCATTGGTGAGAACTTGAACTGGGCCCCCGGCCGCCCTTATGTGCTGATCATTGCCTTTGTTTCTTCCTAAATGTTTCATCTTCCGTTAATGTAAATACATGTTCTATCAATTATAAACACTGTTTAATGTTCACAGCTGTACTTCATTGTTTACATACTTTTAATGAACATCCCAGGTGTCATCCCATTGTTCGCCGCTGTAAAACATTTTAATAACTGTGAATTACTGCAGGGGGTTAATGCCCCCTACTCAGATGCCGGCATACTGTACAGATAAAATACAGTATACAGATAAAGACACACAGCTATTTAGACTGTTTACTTACTTTACAGGAATTACTTACCAACCATAACAAGGTTGCCACCGCACAAGGACTTCTTCCCTGTCCTAAGCATTTAACATAAACAAATCACATGGAAGAAAGGTTTTGATCTGGTAAATGTATGAACATCCATTTATGTTTTAAGTATTTAAGAACCCCAAAACATTTTACCTAATTTTTCCTCTTGCCTACTACTTCTTGGAAGAGAAACACCTTATTCTTTGCATGTACACGGCAAACTGCAAAAAAAGGTTAACAAAATAAAATAAAGACTTATCTTTGGTGGTGTTCTATTTAGTATTATGACACAATAGGGTTAATAATGTACATTTTGGTGATGATTATAGAGTAACGTGTCTTTAATTACTCCCTATCCCTAAACATGGCCTCTTGTCTAACACTAACTCTGAAATCTAAACAATGTCAGTCTGTCCACTGTGGGAGGTGGTGTCTTATTAGTAGTGGTGGGCATAGATTATTTTTTTTAATCTAGATTAATCTCACTGTAATATTGGCGTTAATCTAGATTAATGTAGATTAAAATGTCTCATTTGAATTCCGCCGAAGGCATTCAGAATATGTGTGCCACCCAAATAATGACTAAAAGTAAGTCTTTTGAGAACGGGTTTCTCAAGCCAGGTGGCGCCGTAGACCAGGAGCTCATCTCCTGTTTCCAAAATGCATCACAAACTGTTTGAGAAAGCTGTTCTACTATGATAATAATTGGTGAATTATGTTCAATAAGATGTACTTGTGTTTATTAACTGTTTATTAGATTAGTTAGCTTGGCTGATAGAGCTGTGCTGACGGGCTTGCCTCGGTTGCACTCAAACATCGTAGTTTGACGACGACTCTTCCCCTGGGCTACATCAGTGCTTGGCCCGGCATCTTCCGCATTAGCTAAGGGATGCTTTGCGTTTAGGTGGTACTTGAGAACGGAAGAACTCCTACAGTAAACTAATTCCGCATAGCACAAGGTGCAAACAACCTTAGTCTTGTCGAGGTTTCCATTGGGAAGCTTCTTAAAAATACATTTTCCCTGAAGCAAACCAGGCAGCTTCATAGCTGCATCCATGTTAGCACGTCACGTTTGATGTGATAATTTTATACACAAGGCATACACACAGGTTCGAAGACTTGTTCTCGCCCCCTACAGTGCAATTCGGCTAGGTATACATCCGCGCTAAAATATCAAGGTGAAAGTCATCATAGCTTGCGTAGTATAGACCCAGCTCCCAACCCAACTTTGAGAATAGATTAACGGCGATATTTTCTTTATCGCCGTTTATCGCTTTAACGCAGCGAGTTAACGCGTGTTAACGCCAATAACGGCCCACCACTACTTATTAGGTTCCAATAAGAGTACAAATCTACTTCAAAATATAGCTGCAAGCAGCAATGAGGTGGCCAAGCTGGTAAAGCAGGTAAAATGACCAAAAAACATTTTAGACATCGTAAATGCAGCTTTTAATCCATCAAAGATTTGCTGAGATACGACCCAACTTCCTGTTTGCCGGCTTTGCCGCAGATTTTGATTGGCTGTACCGATCAAACCGTTTCGAAAATCTAAAATAATTCTGATAGTTTGTGTGAGGATTGCCATGACTATATACAGCTAGACTACAGGTAGCTAGCGACTGCGTTGTACCTGGCTTCCTTTGCAGTGGCTTACAGTCTCGCTAAACAGAAAACCAGTGACATGGCAGACTCGTTGGCTTTAGCTGGATTCAAACCACTGACGTTGCCCTTGCCAGGACACCAATTTATCCTAGTGAGCTATTCTCAGTGCTGGAAATTACTGTGTTCAGTTACTCTGTAAAAATATAAGCAGTTTTTCAACTGGCAAGCGGTTGTCAGATTTGGACCAAGTTCAAACAGCTGTAATTCAGTCCTATTTTGACATGTCAAGGTGATTGTGGTCTGAAGATAATCTGTGCCAATTTTGGTGAATATTCGATACATTTTGTTGGAGAAATAGGGAAATAACTTTTTATAAAACAAAAAATGGCAGCCGCATCAATTCAGCTGGTATCACAAGTTAACATGTGTCAGACACGAGCGGTTAGATGACACAACCTTTTGTGGACCTCTTTGGAACAGGGTCCCGAGCACCTGTACCAAGTTTGATGTCAATTCAGCAAATATTTCCTGAGATATGATCTCACTTCCTGTTTTGGCGGCTTCATCGCCGACTTTGATCAGCTTTACCGGAAAAACAGTTATGAAAATCAAAAACCTTGTGAAAACGTTTGTGAGGCTTGATCTGAAGATAATCGGTGCAAAATGTTTGCTTATTGCAGCGCCACCTGGAAGTGAAATTGCATGACCTATTGGACCTCTTTAGAACAGGGTCCCTTGTCCTTATACCAAATTTGGTGTCAATGCAGTAAAGAGGTGCTGAGATATGACCTCACTTCTTTTATGATGTCTGAATTACCCACATTTGAGTCCAATCTCAATCTTAAATATATCCCCATTATTATCTTCAATCAAAATACCAGCCTTTAAGTTACTAGATCATGGCTAGCCCTACTCTGAAATACGTATTTCAAACAGGCATTATACAGTAGCAAACAGGGTAGCTATCTGCCTGCAGTGTTAATCTTTTGTAACATGAATAGATTGATAAGGCATCTCATCAAGGAATCTTAGCAGTTAAACATTTACATTTTACATTTATGCATTTAGCAGACGCTTTTATCCAAAGTGACTTCCAAGAGAGAGCTTTACAAAAGTGCATAGGTCACTGATCATAGCAACGAGATAGCCCCAAACATTGCGAGCAGCCAAAACATGAAGCATACATTGTGGAAAACCAAATAAGTGCCAAAGGGAAGAACCATAAGAGCATGCAGTTAAACAAGTTACAATTGAACAACATGAAACTCCCCACAAGAGTGCAAGAGTGTATCTGTAGAAAAAACAATCAACAGTAAAAATATTTCACAGCGAGTACAAGAATTTGAAACCGTTACAACTAACCAACAAGAGCAACAAGTCTATCAATACGAGTCATTGTGATCCTGGAGGAAACTAACATCAGGTCCAGCCAAGCATTCCTAAGTGCCGTTGTACTCCCGGAACAAGTGCGTCTTGAGCCTTTTCTTGAAGGTGGGGAGACAGTCAGTGTCCCTGACGGAGGTGGGGAGTTGATTCCACCATTGGGGGGCCAGACAGGAGAAGAGCTTGTGTTGGGACCGGGCGCTCTTGAGCGGTGGGACCACCAGACGGTTGTCAGAAGAAGGCCGTAGGTGGCGGGGGGGGGGGGGGGGGGGGGGTGTAAGGCTGGAGGAGAGACTTGATGTAGTCGGGTGCAGTCCCGTTCACCGCTCGGAAGGTCAGTACCAGAGTCTTGAATCTGATACGGGCCGTGATGGGAAGCCAGTGTAGGGAGATGAGGAGCGGGGTAACATGGGAGCGTCTGGGTAGATTGAAGACCAGACGGGCCGCCGCGTTCTGAATCCTTTGGAGAGGGCGGGTTGCGCATGCTGGGAGACCGGCGAGCAGCGAGTTGCAGTAGTCCAACTTTGAGAGGACAAGTGCTTGGACTAGCAGCTGGGTGGAATGCTCAGATAGGTATCTCCTGATAACTCCTAACTTTTGTGTAGGCTTACATGTGTGGCCTACAAACACAAGCTGAACTTGGCATGTGACTGCCTAGTATGCAGGGTTTTTCCTGGGTCAAAATGGGTCTTCGGTCTCCAAATAAAAAATCTATATATGTGTATATATTCTTTTTTTTCTTCTTTTTTCTAATCAATCTATTTATTCCCAGGTGTTTTGCATCCCGCCCCCCCCCCCCCCCCCCCCCCCCGAAACTAAACCTATATTTCGGAACAGGTTAATGTAATAGTCTAATGTAATATTGCACATATTTTCGTCCTATTTCCCCTAAAGCAATAAAGTTTGGCTACTTAAAGACACCTTACACTCATGAAGTATGTTCTAAATGGCATAAATGCTGCCAATTAATAATTGACGTAACAACTTATTGTAAATGGTCAGTAGCCTAGCCTATCGATTAAGGTAGGCCACTCTGAAGCATGTACACTGCCTGCTTCATTTGATCTTGATAGGCTAAGTATTCTGTAGCAAATAATAACAATAAACCCACTTTTTATTAATTAAAACTACTTCAGCATAATAATGCACCTAAAATACAAACCTGAGCAAGGGCAGCAATCGCTATCGAATCAACAGACAATTTAGCTGGCAGGGGAAGAATACAAACAACGAAAATCACCAGTTAACTTGATTTAAATTTGCAAGAACTATAGACTTATACAATAACAGGCTTAAATCAACTGACAACATAAGTTCATTTGCATTTGTTCAGGTGTATTCGTGCACATCGGGCTGGCCCTCGCAGCGGAACGACAGTTTAGTGGCCGCTCTGTCCATTCGCGCACCTCACAGTTGCGTACCAGAGTCTTGAATCTGATACGGGCCGTGATGGGAAGCCAGTGGAGGGAGATGAGGAGAGGGGTAACATGGGAGCGTCTGGGTAGATTGAAGACCAGACGGGCCGCCGCGTTCTGAATCCTCTGGAGAGGGCGGGTTGCGCATGCTGGGAGACCGGCGAGCAGCGAGTTGCAGTAGTCCAACTTTGAGAGGACAAGTGCTTGGACTAGCAGCTGGGTAGAATGCTCAGATAGGTATCTCCTGATCTTCCGGATGTTGTAGAGGGTGAATCTACACGACCGGGAGACCGCAGCAATGTGGGCCGTGAGGGAGAGCTCGTCATCCATGGTCACCCCGAGGTTCCTGGCACAGGATGAAGGGGTCACCGTCGCCGATCCCAGGGTGATTGAGAGATCGTGGGAGATGGAGGGTTTGGCCGGGATGATGAGAAGTTCTGTTTTGGTGAGGTTCAGCTGGAGGTGGTGCTCGGTCATCCAGGCGGAGATGTCTGTGAGGCAGGCCTCGATCCTAGCTGAGATCCCCGGATCAGTCGGGGGGAACGACAGGTACAGCTGCGTGTCGTCAGCATAGCAGTGGTAGGAGAAGCCATGGGAGGTGATGATTGGTCCAAGCGAGGTGGTGTAGAGGGAGAAGAGGAGGGGTCCAAGGACGGATCCCTGTGGGACACCAGTGGAGAGCTGGCGGGGGCCTGACACTTTGCCTCCCCAGGAGACCTGGTAGGATCTTCCCGACAGGTAGGATGAGATCCACTGAAGTGCAGTGCCAGTGATGCCCATCTCAGAAAGTCTGGCCAGCAGGATTTGATGGTTAACCGTATCAAACGCTGCAGAAAGGTCCAGCAGAATGATGACGGATGACCTCGAAGCCGCTCTGCCAGACTGGAGGGCCGTGGTGACTGACAGGATTAGTTAAAGTTAAAGTACAAAAATAGTGTAGCGACCCACACAGAAAGACGTGTGTTAGTTATATGTTAGGCTGTTAGTTGGTTATTTACCAGTAGTGTTTGCGGGGTCCGACATGCCAATCAACCTGCTGTCTGCCAATCACGGGAATGCCCGGAATGTTCGAATGCCGGGCATCTTGGTGTTTGGCGAAGGTGCATTGAGGGGGGATGGCGCAGTCGAAGTTTAGACCAGGTTTAGCGTCTGTTCTTTCTGTTACGTCTGGGTTTCACAAGAGAAGGGTCACTATTGTTTTGTGGGCTACCTTTCTTTTATTTAGCATGGGCTAGGGCCAAACAGCTGTTTGCCTTAGGCCTACTAGTAGCTTGTGTACCGTTAATAAACGTCAATTCAGGAACTTCATCTTATGCCTGGACGATTGTTCCTTTCTGACCTAGTCAGGTCATTACAATAGATTTCAAATGGCTAAATGATACTGTTGTTGTTTTAAAAATGCTATAGACGCTGGCGTAGTGATTTGTGACTGATTGGTGAACTGTGGAAATATCCTCGATTGAAAAAATGCGCTGCCATATGTCAAAAGAAACGCTTCTTTTAACAAGATAAATTGAATGTCAATCAGCATCCAATTGCCAGGGATAGCGAATTATATTTTGGGGTGGCACCTGGGGTGGCCAGTCCGATATCAGGGGGGTCCAGTGCCACCCCGGTCACCCCTCTGGCTCCGCGACTGATCACAAGTTAACATGTGTCAGACACGGGATCTACTAAGATATCACGAGACAAAGGAATCACTTAAATAAGACAAACAAATCAACAGTTATTGGTCAACACACAATCCTGCCTATTGTAGTGCTCCCTAGAGGTCAAATGACACTACCTGTCTCAGACCTCTTAATAAGAGGGTCCTGAGTCCATAAACCAAGTTTGGAGTCATTGCATCAAAGATTGGCTAAGATATGACCTCACTTCCCTTTTTCCGGATCAGTTGCTCAATTTGATTGGCTGTAACTAACAAACGGTTGCGAAAATCAAAACGCCATGTGATTTATTTTGTGAGGCTTGGTCTGAAGATGATTTGTGCCAAATTTGGTGAAGATTGGACAAACTTTATAGGAGAGTTAGCGAAAAAACGTTATAGTCATTCAATCAAAATGGCGACCACATCAATTCGGCCACATCAATTTTATTGGCTGTAACTAACAAACGATTTCGAAAATCAAAAATCCATACGATCATTTTTGTGAGGCTTGGTCTGAAGATCATCTGTGGCAATTTTGAAGATTCGACAAAAAAATAGGAAGTATAAAGCCAAATGCATCCATTACAACAACAGTACTTCCTGTATTACAATGGTGTGTCTAGTGGAATTAGTCCACCTAATCAGCAGCAATCTTCGCAATCAGCTGTTGTGTCATAAATAGACAGATTTGACAAATCTTAAAGAACTAAACTATGCAGTGACTAGCATTTATACATGTCTCATGCAATGAACGTGGTCACTGTACAAACTATATTATATTATACTGAAGTGAGTGAGACCAATATATTTGAAATATGTGTATCTATGGGTAAATTCCTTGCCTGCCAAAGTAAATTCCTTGTATGTGCATTTCATGGAGATTAAAACCCCTTCTGATTCTGATTCTATCTTGTACAGTTTCATATATCTTTTTCTGTATTTCTTTAGAGAGCAGCATCTCTTACACATACAGGAGTGGGGGGGGGCAGATGTCCCCAGCTTCCGCAGGAGCAGGGGGGCTGATGTCCTCAGCTTCTGCAGGAGTGGGGGGGGCAGATGTCCTCAGCTTCTGCAGGAGCGGGGGGGGGCAGATATCCTCAGCTTCTGCAGGAGGGCGGGGGCAGATGTCCCCAGCTTCTGCAGGAGTAGGGGGGGTGATGTCTTCAGCTTCTGCAGGAGTGGGGGGGGCAGATGTCCTCAGCTTCTGCAGGAGGGCAGGGGCAGATGTCCTCAGCTTATCATTATTTCTGTAGAAAACTGAAGAAAAATACATATAAATGCAAATGAGTATATGATAATTATGAGTTATGTACATTGTTGTTTTAAGTGTCCACTTCCTAAGAACAAAATCCTAGTACGTGTACACTGATCAGCCATAACATTATGACCACTGACAGGTGAAGTGAAAAACACAGATTATCTCATTATCATGACAATGGGTGGGATATGAAGCTTGCGCAAGTTCAGTCATCCCAGGTCTCTCCTGATTGAAATAGCCTATTAGGCATGAATGTGAAAGTTTTATGTTGTCAAAAAGTTTTATGTCTTCAAATTCCACAGATCTCAATACAATTGAGCATCTGTGAGATGTGCTGGACAAACAAGTCCGATCCATGGACGCCCCACCTCGCAACTTACAGAACTTAAAGGATCTGCTGCTAATGTCTTGGTGCCAGATACCACAGCACATGTTCAGAGGTTTAGTGGAGTCGAAGGGTCAGGGCTGTTCTGACAAGGAGGAGAAAAAGGGGGTCCTACACAATATTAGACAGGTGGTCATAATGTTTATGGCTTTAGGGACTCTCTACAATTTATCTTATCCTGAACCTGATAAAGTTATGAGGGTAAATTACAATTATTACATTGCCAACCCCAAGTATACCTAACACATCTGTCTACATGTCGACATGTTTACATAACCATGCTCAACACATCTGTCTACAATATGTCTACACACACATATATCAACACTGGGTCTGTCACCTACTTGTCAAAGCACTGTCAAAAATGTCCTTTATGGTTTTGATGGCTGTCCCATTCACATCCATAAATTCCTGAGGACACACCACCTCAGACCAGCCACAGGACATTTTGGACTTGCGTCCGAGGAAAAGCAAGGGGACGAACCCAAGCTTATCTAATTTGTGTACCTGAAACAATGAAAGGACAAAATGTATTAGTCACTCATGCCGTTCACTTAGTTCTTGGTGAAGAGACAGGGACTGAAGATTTTTGTTATCCTACCATTAAATTGGCAGAGTTAAGGACTTTGGGGATGTTATTTCCCTTATAAGTCGTTGCTGCCCACTGGGTGTCATAGCGTTTCTTCTGTGACTCCAATTTATTTTTCATGGGCTGGACTGCTCCACACAAGGGACACTTTTTGCATGCCACCCTGATGTGGCCTTTGCAGGAGGTGCAGCTCTTTTTGGTAGAACCGGCCATCTGAAAAAAAGTTAATTTTACTTTTGCTGTGCAGACATGGTTTTGATTTTCATTTAGCAAGCTAACTGAAGCTGAGTTGAATAACAATATAGTTTGGTTGCTAAGCTGTAACTTTCTACCCACCTAAGTCAATCCAGTTTGCTTCGACAACAGAAGTGGAAACAACTAACGTTATAATTTCAAATGATATCCAGTCAATCTGTTGAAAACAGTGTTGTGTAGACACAATAGATTTATTTGCGCGTTTTTATTTCAAGTCTCCACCTTCTGTGTTTCAGTGAGTGCTGTTGGCCGTGTTGCGTTTTTGCTCCCCAGCTTCACTCGTTGAAAACCAACCAATCAGCGCGCAGCTTATCTAAATATTAATGAGCATACCATAAAAGGAGAACAGCTAGTGTTTTTTCCCGAGAAAATTTCAGAGGATCTATCAGGGGGCATAGAACAGCACCCGGGCCATTTTCAACCCAACCAATGTTACATACCCTATTCGGAGACCTTAAGGAACAGTGTGAAATACCCCCCAAAAAACAGTCAATCGCCCCTTTAAAAGTATATCAAAAGTGAACTAAAAGTGTACTATCCATATTTTAGTATACTTATAGTATACTTTAATATACTTTTTTGTAAGGGTCAGAATACGTTGGTCTTCCTTCAACTCGGCAGCTTTCTGCAATTGGCCTTAACAAAACAAAAAGGATAGCTCAATGAGTTTGTTGACATATCTCTCACACATAATTGTACCTTTCAGTCACTCAATCACAGTGTGTGTGTTTGTTTGTTTGTTTACCTGCTGTTAATGTTTCAGCCTTTGACAGAGGATCCCTTTGTCGTTTGCCTGCTGATTAACTTTGTTGATTAACTTCTCCTTTTTTTTGACAAATTATGCACAGGGCAGGAAGGACGGGGCCAGAGCCTGACATCCCTGACCTCGATCGCAGTTTCATTGTTTGAATCGTGCTGCTAGAAGTTGATGGAATGGCCTCCTGGTCTTCCGTTGCTTCTTGTCTCTCACGTGCGACACGTCTTTCCACCTTTGCAATGGCGTTTTTGTCAGTAAAGGGGTCAGATGGCTGAGCGGTTAGGGAGTCGGGCTATTAATCAGAAGGTTGTTGGTTTGATTCCCGGCTATGCCAAATGACATTGTGTCCTTGGCAAGGCACATCACCCTACTTGCCTCGGGGGAGAATGTCCCTATACTTACTGTAAGTCGCTCTGGATAAGAGCGTCTGCTAATTGACTAAATATAAAATATAAATATAAATCTACGGTAGCACGTGTGATGAAAGCCAGCATCCTCGGGAATATTGTCAAACTCCACATCAACACAGTGTTTGAAGTTCTCAGCCACGTCCCGAGACTAACCCTTCAACCCGAGCCACGTTTGTAGGCTTGTCCTGTATGTATTCCATTGTGTAGTGGTGAAATAATTTACCTCCTCGTGCTTGACTGAAGTAATATGCATATAACAATGTTTACTTTTCGATTTATTATGACATTATGGTGTATTTTCTTCGCTGTCCGTACTGCTCGATGACAGCACGTTGGCCGCCATCTTGCCACTCTGTTGACTAAAAGCAGCTACCTTATTGGTGTAGAACGATCACGTGTCAAACCGTGCAACCACTCGCGATCACAATCCTATTACGCTCTGAAGAATCGACTGGAATTTTAGCGACAAACTTTTTTTTGGTAGCTTAGCACAACTTGATCTTTTTTATGAGCTAAAGATTGTGTAGATGCAAAACTGTGGAGCGGGATGAAACGATAACAGAGTTGACCTGGCGGCCTATATTGGGAAGGAGCAAAACGTACAATTAAAGAAGGGGAACACACACAGGGGAAGGACAGGGGAGACATAAATAGATATTATTAGTATTTTCATTTAAATTAAATAACTGAATGCCTTCATGAATGCTCTGACCACGCTAGCGTACCGTTAATTAGCCATTTTACTAACGTTGCATGGCAACATGCATTTATTACCATGCACTTTCACAAAAGTAAGCTAGAACTCCACTTTGGAGCATCCCCATGGTTACCTTGATTTTAATTGCTTAACTATTACATAATTATTACACATTTTCGGCCTGAAAGGCTGCATTTACAATAAAATAAAAAAATCTGAACATCTTTAGGTAGGTACTTACCGCCAACTTCTAAAACAATGGACGTTGTCAGCGCCGTAACCAAGGATGTCACATTTTGATTGACAGGTGATTGATGAAGGTCAAGGCGTAATTCCATACTGAAAATACTGAAGATCCGTCCCGTTAAAATGCCACAAACGGGTGCTGCACTTCAGATTCAGAATTGAGCTTTAAAGCAGAGAGCAATATGTAAATATCGTACAGTAATATATATTTTATATTTGTATAATTGTTATTGTGGGTATGAATTCAGTATTTGAATATTAATTTACGATAAGCTACACAAATTTTAGGTGACATTTTGGGTGAAGCGCCACCTTGTGGTTGGGTTTTTCGTAACATAGTATACAAAATCGAGGGACACAGAAAGAAGTACACTATGTTACGAATAGACTGTGAGGTCAGGTTGTGACACTAGGGTGACCACCTGTCTCGCTTTGCGTTGTGTCCCACAGCATTTTGACCCCTTGTGCTGCAAAAAAAATAAAAATTTCGCATATTAAAATAAAATGCTGTGCGATACAGCGCAAAGCGGGACAGGTGGTCACCCTACTTGACACACGCGCGAGCTTGGCGAGACGCACACACATACTTTCTGGGAATTGTGTGCTGACCAAGACCCCACCCTTGGTCTTTAGCTCCTGTTTCATTTCGCTTCCAATCGCAGCTCGCCGTTACGAATATAAATTATTTTTCGGCGGCCATTGTTCAACTGGAATCGCCTGATAGCCGTGTTGGAAGCAGCCATGTTCGGTAAGTCCTATTTTTACACATTTTAAGCTGGAATCAATGATTGGGTTCGTGAAAGTACACTACTCTTGAATTATGGTGAAGGTTTGAGCACTTTGAGACCTTTAGATCGTGAGTTTGAAGTGACGGAAAACCGAACTCGAAAAGTACCTAGCTTTTTCCCTCTGTGTTTATAATTGGTGAATCATTTTGCATCTCTGCGAATTCTTCATCAAAAAGGTAGAGGAGGGCAGCTTATAGGAGAACAAGCGATTCCCCACAGACCTGTAGGCTCAGAATTGTGATTTGGGTCGTGAAAGTCTTTGTAATTGGAGTGAGTTCGGACGCAAGGGAGACCACATAGGCTTAGGCGGCAGCCATGCTTTGGTCGCGTCATGTTGATAAATTCACCATTTTACAGTTCGGTGAACACCAAAAAAGACGAGCAAGGCAGCCTTCAAGAGATGTGGGAATTGTGGTTTTAGCCAGATGCTCCGATTATTTTTGTGATTTGTGGACTTGCAATTGGAGAAAGATTGTGTCCCGGGGGTACATTGTCTTGACGTTAGCCTCAGAGTAAGACTCGGCTCGCCCACTGTCAGTTTGTAAACAATTTTGTATTTCACTCAATTATACTCCCAAAACGTCAGGGAGGACTGCTTTTTGTAGACAAGAGTCTGCTAAAGATAGCCAGTATATCTGATTGTTCAAGGCGAGCCTGTTTCATTCGTCATATGCCCTGAGAAAGCGACCTACGTTAGCCAGGCTAGTTTAGCCAATTTCAGTAGGTCAGGCATAGGTCTCTGACAGTCAGAATCACTGTTTACAGGCAAAGGTCGAGCTGGGCCCCGTTCGTCGTAAGGGTTGAAGCTAAGTTAATCAATTGTCCCTTTAGCCCGTTAACATTAGCGAGATGAGTGAGAACAGCAAAAATCGGTTCGTCAACGGCTGATCCGCATCCAAATCATGTGGTTAATTTCAATCAGGCTAAACTTATCAGGGAAATTGCACGTGCACGTCCTAATTCAAAAGGCAGGAAAGGTCGATCACCAAAACCATGATTTTCTAACGGTATGATGGCGGAAAAGACGAAAGAGAGAGCGGTGATAGGCTATTCTCTCCATCCGAGCAAACTATTATAATGAGTCTCTACGAAGACAATAAGCATATTATCATGGCTAAGTCATCGCCGCTGCCAAAGCAAGACAAGCAGCTTGGCAAAAAATTGCCAATAAACTATAATTGGGAAAGTTTTGGGGAAATGTATAGGCTCATCTTAAGTGCCTCATTACCCCAATCAATCAGATCACATTTCTTTAAATGTGCCTGCTGGCAGTAGGCTTAATGGAAATGAATAATCGAATGAGATCTTGCAAGCGAACATAATGATCTCAACTCTTTCAGAATAAGTAGGCTAGATAAAAACCAAAGAGTATCTAATTGATACGAATTCATAGACACTTATGAGGATATATGTAGGCTACTGAGCTTATATCATGTACTATATATGTGTATATGCATGTAGGCCTATGTGTAAATCCCTCTTTGATTTCATTGACTGGGACATGGCCAGGGAATATGATGAATTGATTCATCAGCTGGTTAAGTGCCAAGTACTTTTTTCTTACAGCAACGCATGCTGCGGCTTTGCCAATGTTTTCTGCATCGCCTATACTGTATAAAAATGTAGCCTATACCTGACGCAAAAAACCTCAAGGCTATGCAGTCTGAAGCACAGTTAAAGTTTCAAGTAGCTTTATTGTCAATTTCTTCACATGTCAAGACATAAAAAGGAATCGATATAACGTTTCCCACTCTCCCACAGTGAAACATATAAAAAGCACAGACACAACAGATAAGACAAGACATTTCCTAAAACATAGTGTTACATATTCACATACAGCAGCATAAGCTCATAATAAAGCATAAAGCTTGCTGCGACGTGTGATATTTGCAATGTACGGCCTGAGAAGGTCTTGCAAATAAATGAGTCCTTGTCCGCTGAATTGATATCGCTCAAACAAGAACTCATCCGTGTGAAATAAAGGATCTTGGCAATCGCGAAGAACTCTATTGGTATGGAAAGCTAATCAAACTAAAATATAGCTCCTTGGTCAACTGGGTCTCTCAAAAAGGGAGCTGCCATGTTATTTTCCGGGGGTGTGGCAAGCTTATCCAGCTACACTTACGTTAGCCTGCTCTGGAGCAGGTTAGTGCTAATTGATATGTTACTATGGTGATTTATCGAAAGTTGCTTCCACGAACCAAAAAGAGGGGCGTTTTTTAATCTTAGCCTGAAAATTAGCTTGCTAAACCGCTTAGCGAGCTACGACAAATACCCCCCTGGTCTTTTGTCAGATGTGTATATATTGACCAGTTTCGAGCTAAATACTCTTGCCAGAGCCTGGAATCGAACCCGTGTTTTGAGTGACTTTGCATGGGTCTCCATCAGGTCAACACATTTGGATTGAAGTAATGCCGCTGTATTTCACAGTCAAAACTGTAGTTTATATCAAGTGTAGATGGAAAAAGCTTAATTTTTCACAACTGACATGGACCCTTGTCCACTAAATTGATATTAGGCTACTCGGTGTAGAATGATGGTATTTTGGTGAAATGGTAGCTAATGTGTTAGAAGTAGCCTAGTTGGAGAGCTCACTGTCTGCTGTCTCTGGTGTCCATTTTTACTGTTACAGTTCAGGGGAACATTTCATTTATATGCATCTGTATGTTTCACTCATTGAACAAATACATTCTAATTCTATACGGTTTTGTTCGGCTTGACATAGCGTCCATTATCTGAGTCGTAGGTAGGCAGCGAGGGGCGGAGCTTCAGCTCTTTCAGGCGACACGCCCCCCCCAGTCTCAAGCAGAGAAGACTGCTGATTTTTTCATGATTTCAAAGCCTAATTTAACATACTTGTCAGTGTTATTTTTTCATTCGAATTTGGATGGGTAGTTAATAACACATTATTCTGTGGTGTGGCGAACTTAAAACTAGTTTTCTGGTACATTTTACAGGATCTTTAATGTTCCCTTTAATGTTCAGCTGTCAGCTCTCTGAGTATCCAGCATGCAGTGCGGCATGTCAAAAAACGCAAAGACTTGTGGAAAATAGTTCGGTTACAACAGCCATGCTAGGGATTTCAGTTGTTGTGTTCGTTCAGTTAGAAGTTTGTAATGTTATTGTTTGTTAGTTAATAAAATCTTGTTGGTCACCCTGATTGTGCATGTCGTGTAGTTTAATCGGAACAGAGAGTCGGCCAATTGACTATCAGATGCTACTCGCAAGGAGCACACTGTACCCTAGCCCAGTTGCCATGAGGCTATTCTTGATTGTGGGTTGACTAAGATTCTGGAAAGAGATCTAATCAAGAAGAAAGTCAATATCTGCGGTTTTCAAGCCATCTTTGAGAAGGTTTGAAAACAATGTTGCTGTTGATATTTATTGATTGTGGGAGGCAATTTTTGGACTACTTCTAAACCTCATGCGGCTGCTGCAGCATTTCTGCATTTCTGCTTTGGCATGACCTGCGCTGGGAGAGAGGGAAACAGCATGGATGGGGATAGTGTGCGGGCAGATGTCTTTATATAGGGTGAAATGGAATGAGAAATGCAATACAAATGGCTGAAAGGAATGTATTTATGTAAATGTCCAAATTGCCTCAATATCTTTGTGTCAATAAATCAAATATAATTTTGACTGATGGTTTTTCAAACCTTATTGGCTTCAAGGTGACGTAATTCTGATGTACCATGCGCAATTTTATGCAATTTTACCTTGAAATGTCAACCGTTTCTTAAAGGGGAGATTGACTGGGTTTTTTAGGTATTCCACACTGTTCCTTAAGGTCTCTGAATAGGGTATGTAACATTGGTTGGGCTGAAAATGGCCTGGGTGCTGTTCTATGCCCCCTGATACATCCAGCGAATTTGTCCTGGGAAAAAACGCTAGGTTTTGTCTAGTGCTGTCAAACGATTAAAATATTTAACCGCAATTAATCCCATTAATGGCATAGTTAACTCGCGATTAATCGCACATTTTTATCTATTCTAAATGCCCCTTGATTTCTTTTTGTCCAATTATTTTTTCTCATTTTAATGCTCTTATCAACATGGAAAAGTGGATCGGATTGCTTGGTGCAAATGTTTTTTTTAAATTGAAAACAAGATTGCAATCGCTTGGCTTTGACGAGGGGGCGGAGAATTCGCATCAGCTGTGTGTTTGGCCATCAAGTGGTATTTCAGACTGGACGTGCTGCGATGATAGCTCAGTTCACAACGACAAAACACACAGATCACTTTGGTCTTGTCAATGGAACCATTTGGCAACTTTTTAAAAGTAAACTTTCCATTTAGAATCTTATTGGCATCCATTTCGGCGTCTCGCGCTCGCCATCCACTCAAAACGTAATGTTAGCCTACTACTCTTTAGCCGGTTCGCAAGCCCAAACAAGTGAGTGCGGTGTGCCTGTTGTTTTGTTTCCGGTCTAGCTAGATCCGGTGTGGTGCTGTAGTTTTTCTAACGTCAGTAGTTGTTGCAACAGCATGTGAAAAAAACGACAACGTTTTGCTAGGCCAAAAAGAACGTTAATCGCGCCATAAAAAAATTGACGCCGTTAGAATGGGTTTGCGTTAATGCCGTTAACGCGTTAAACTGACAGCACTATATTATTATAAATGTTGTTCAGTAATCTTGTTTACATAAAGTGTGGCGTGGGTTGTGTGGGTGCTGCTATATGTTTAACATTTGCCAAATTCATTCATTTAGATGGTGGTTAGCTCAAGCTCACCCCAGAAAAGTATCAATAGTGGTATCGATAAAGACTTGGATCGTTAAGCAGTCTCGTAAATGGTATCAATATCGATAAAAATTAATGATCCCCATCCCTAGTGGGTCGCTTATTACATCCGAGATCAAATGACACATGATGACATCATCTTGCTAATCATGGTCTGGCTAATTCGGTTCTTCGAACACCCATGTTTTTTATAATTAGTATAGCTGGATTGAGTTATGCGTTGGTCTAAAACGGAGTATGTATCGATAGTAGAAACCTTGATCAGCAACGCTGCTATTGGCTGCGCACATAAGTCTATGGCTGCTTACCATGGCCAAAAAGAGCGCACCGTTTTTTGCGCAACAGAGCCAACAGAGCAACAGCTTGCTCGAAGGTTAATCCGAATTTGAAGATTTAATCAGAATGCCAGGGAACACCTCAAAAAATCCAAGAAAGAGGGCTGGCAAAAAGTAGCAGACCAAATTAAATGTATAGTAGTGACCACGTTAGATGTTTTATCGCTTATTACAGTAGGCTAGGCCTATGTTTTTGTATTTTCACACTTTTTTTAATCATCTTTAATGTCATATAATGTGGTTTCAACAAATTTATGATGTAAATGACACCCTAACAAACAATAAGCTATCTCTCAAAAAGTATAGGCGAGTAGCATATCGCGCTGTGCTTACGGATGTATCTATCACGCAATGAGCAATTAATTCGGTTTCATTTTAAATTCTGCTAATTATTCTTGCACATTCCGCAACAGGGTTGTTGTCGTAAAAACAGACTAGACGTGTCTGTGACAGACTTCCTGTATCACTGCTGCTTATAAAGTCGCAATCAAATCTTGTTTACATAAAATAAGGCTGCTCCCGAGCAGGTTTAGGCTAAAGGACTTGTTGCTATGACACCAAGTCCAGAATGAGCTTCGAAGAACCGAACAATCCAAGATAATGACCAATCGTAAACAATCAAATACAGCTAAGTTAGCGACGTACGGAGAACGGGGCCTATAGGATAAAGAAGTGATCAATGTAATGGGGTTACAGAGGTTAAGTCAGTGATACAGTTACGTGTCAGGATGAGGTCAAGCTGTTTTCCTGCCTTGTGGGTCGCTGGTGTGTTCAGCAGCGTCAGGTCGAAGGAAGTCAGGAGAGACATGAAGTCGACGGCCTGCGTTCCTTCGAGGTGGATGTTGAAGTCCCCAAGGGTCATCAGAGGGAGTTCCATCATCCGGGAGGACGCTGAGGAGCATGTCCAGCTCTTCCACAAAGTTGGCTCCATGGAATCCATGTCTCTGTCAGTGCAAGGGCATGAAGAGAAACAAACGCCGGGATGAAGTCTGCCTTGTTCACAGCAAACTGGCAGTTCCCGCGCCCTATAGAGAGAGAGAGGGCAGGTGGAGAAGATCTGGATAAGTAGATCTGGAAGATCTGGATAGGTAGCGAAGGTTAGAAGAAGAAGAGACACAGATACAACCACTCAGTCTCTAACTTGAAAAGTACCTACGCACAGAAATATTCACATGCATAAAACAAATTGTGCATTACAAATACAATTATTATTATTATAGGGCCGTAAATGCTGTGGGTTCGGAGAACCGGACCATGGCAGAAATTAAGAAGAAATGGTCTGATGTAAAACTCGAAATTAAGAAACAAGTGGTGGCGCATCGTAACAGCATGGCAGCTATAGGGTTAGCGTGACATGCATTTCCTGAGTGATTTTGTCTTTCGTTTGACACCCTCAAATTTAACAGAAGTTATTAAGTGGTGGAGGATTAAACAGTAGACTAGCATTTCCCGTTTGGGTTTTTGCTTTTTTGATGTGATCATCCACATTAATGATCAAACTTATTTTTATGTTTTTTTGAATAGTCAACATCATAGATGTATGACAGTAACTGTAGTGGAAACTTTATTTTGTAATGTTTGGTGAGTTTTGACACTTTTCAGTTAGAATTCGCCACGTTACAGAGCCAGACAAGACTTAGCTGACGGTCCGCACATTCTCACGTCTGCTCAAAAGTTTCTGTGACGGCCCGCACATTCTCACGTCAAGTACATTTTTATACATTACACCGTGTGCGTGAAAACCAGCGTACGCAAGCTTTTCGTGAGTACGCAAGGTTTATACATGAGGCCCCAGGTGTGTTCTCTCTGAGAGGAGGAGGAGGAGATCAGCGCTGAGATCTCCTCTCAGAAGAGGAAGCTGGAGGATCAGGGCTCGGAGCTCAGACTGTTCTTGGGGGAAAGAAAAGGTGAAACAACACAGAGGGTTCCTGTCAACTCTACAGGGTCAACCTCCTCTGCTGTCAGCCAGTGGATCACCTTGGTACCGTGCTTCAGCCCTATATACAGCAACCTGGGTTTACTTCATTCCCTTGATACATCTCAAACTCCAAGGTCTGTGATGATACCAATGGTCCTCGTTCAGTCTTTGTTCAGCTTGTCTTGTTCTCCTCCAGTGTGATGATACACATACTGTACATACTGTGACTGCATACGCTGACAGACACATTTCCTGACAAATAAAGTTGTCAAATTCAGTCTACTTACTACCAAAATACTATATAAATAAGTATACTTCAAGTATGTTCATGTTGTACATTTTATGTTGAAGTACAATTACAAATAAACTTGAAGTCTACTTTTTGTAAGGGCTGGATTGGTAGCTATCACTGTCACTCATTCTTCCCGTGAGGCACCACGTATTTCTCCCCCTATCCCCTCAACCAATCGTCACCTCTACCTACTGCAGTGGACCTATCAGAATGAGCATGTAGCGGGATCTGGACAGATCAGAGCCCCCCAGATCCCGCCCCCTACTGCCTCCCTCAACGAGCCCCCTGTGGTGGAGTCTCTAAACATGGCTGTGTGATACATGACTGACAGAATGTTGTCTGTATGTTACAGGTACTGTGTGATACATGACTGACAGAATGTTGTCTGTATGTTACAGGTACTGTGTGATCCATGACTGACAGAATGTTGTCTGTATGTTACAAGTACTGTGTGACCCATGACTGACAAAATGTTGCCTGTATGTTACAGGTACTGTGTGACCCATGACTGACAAAATGTTGCCTGTATGTTACAGGTACTGTGTGACCCATGACTGACAGAATGTTGTCTGTATGTTACAGGTATTGTGTGCGTCAGAGGGGGAGGGCCATCCTGCAGCAAGGCTTTGTCTCTGCTCCTGGACCCAGCCTTGCTGCCAAGCCTCTGCCTGCTGCCAGGCCGCTCCACTAGCACCTGGAGGGACACTGGCAGCCCTTCCCCTTTATGATGCAGCAGGACCAGCAGCACGCCAGGCTACCCAGCAAGGACGGCCCAGCCCTGCAGAGATCCTTGACTTGCCAGGTGCTGCAGGCAAAGGTGATGAAAGTCATCAAGCCCTTCCTGAAACCTGCAGCACCAGGTGATGAAGGTCATCAAGCCCTTCCTGAAGCCTGCAGCACCAGGCGATGAAGATCATCAAGCCCTCCCTGAAGCCTGCGGCACCAAGCGATGAAGGTCATCAAGCCCTTCCTGAAGCCTGCAGCACCAGGCGATGAAGGTCATTAAGCCCTCCCTGAAGCCTGCAGCACCAGGTGAGTTTTTTTTGTTTTTGGGTAATTATTGTGGAATAAAAAAGTTGGTTTCCTGACATTGCGTCCGTCTCACACTCTCTTCCTGTGTCTTGCAGCAGTGTCTCCTCAGCGGCCAGCTCTGCTCCACCATCCTACGGACACAGAGCTGGCCCAGATGCTTGACGACTGACATCTGTAAGTTTAAGACTTGATTTAATGTCTGTTCAAGTATTTAATGTTCATATTGATATTACACAGTGTAACCTGTTTTCCCCCTCATTTTCTGTTTCACTCCACTGTTTTGTAGCAGTGTCCTGTAGCAGTGTCCTTTCCTCATTTAGTCTGTCCATGCTGTATCATTATAATGACTTACCTTTCATCAATCACCTCACCTGTCCACTTTTCAAACTACCTTTCATTTGGCTTTGTGTCCAGATTATTACTCCTTGGCTGCAGAATGGTGGATGTTCTTGAAAGCTAGCAACGCAGTGCAGATGAACATCTTATAAAATTAACTTTTTATTTTCTAACTTTTCTAATTTACAAATGTATTTGCTAATTTGAAAAACTCCCCAACAAGGGAGGTTCCTCCCCCTCCAGTGAGGAGGCCCCCAGCCTCAACAAGGGAGGAACAGGAGGAGCAGCAGCAGCTGATGTAAATGATAAACTATGTTTTAGTGAACATTCTGCTGCACTAGTAATACTTCATTTACCAGTAGGAGTAGGAGCAAAAACTGTACTGTATTGTTGATAGTGGTACGTGCGGGTGCTGCCAACATCTCACCGGAAGTGTCATGCACTGTTGATAGTGGTACGTGACAATAGGTGTGTTCGACTTCATGCAGCACCGGCGGCGCCGACAGCCAGCTGCCTTGAAGCTGAGAATGCCATTGGCTGCTTCAAGTCAGCCGGGCTGCAGGCGACGCCGGCGCTGCATGAACGTCGAACGCACCTATTGCGAGAAGGGTCAAACTGCAGACCTCCTCAGGCCCTATCTAGCTCTTACTGCCCCCGCTGGTCAGAGGATGTTTTGTATTTCTATTAATAACTTAGGTTGAACGTTTTTCGCATAAATCAATAGTGTTAAACATTGCAAGAATTAGCATTGCGGCTAGCGTTACGTATGGCAAACATTATCACTAAATTTAATGTTTTTAAATTATTTAAGTAGTTGGCTAGACCCACATTTAGGCTATGCCACAAACATAGTTTATGAAAATAAAGGGAGAGATAAAAAAAAAATTCATTTAGCGGACTTTTAGACAAAGACATTTTAAGCATGGTAGATGACATCTGCAACACTTTACTGTAGTCACACACAAGTCACTAACAACACAACAGTTTATCAATGTTTATTTATTTTTTTGTATTTATTACGTCCTTCAAATGTACCTAGGTTATTTGTTGTCTTAAGTTATTACAACTAATGATATACACCACATCACTAGGAGGCAGTGCTTGACAACACAATGATACACGTGCATTAGAGACGTAGGAGAGTCTACAATAGGGTGACCAGAAGCGGGGGGGGGGGGGGGGGGGTTATTAGTATGAAATTAAGACAATAACATTTGGCATTTTAGTAAGTCAACATTTGTAATTTGAATACAAATCCAATACTTCAATACAAGTGCACTGATTTTCTGTTGTCTTTGGTGAGACAAGTTTAGTCAAAAGATAAAAAAGAAGATAAGATAGTACCATTCCCCAAACTATTTCACTTGTAATAGAAATTAAAATATATAATTTGGTCAGCACAGCAGCGGTTGTTTTATCATCCGCTGTTGTGCTCGGAGCAAAAACTTATGTTAAGAGTGCCCGGCAGAACTAGCATTATCCTTGTGCCGTTGCGTAGCGCAAGTATCCCATTTTAAAGCCCCTTTCCCCCTACTACTCACGTCTATATCTTTCGGATGGACAGAAGACACAGTCCTCCTGTGAGTAATATGTAAGGACCCGTGCCGGTCTTGGCCTGGAGCACCATCTTAACTGTTCATCAACAGTGGACACATCACTGCTGGACCACAGAGACACATGTTCTCCCTGCCAGTGTCGAGGTTTCTTCACAACAGATAATAAGGTATTGTTTTCTTATTTCATTTCATATGTGATTCCCAATGTTTTGTTTTAATTCTGTTTTCATTCATGTATTAATGTTGTATCAATGCAATCGTTTTAATAACACTAATTGTACATCTAATATAACATTGTAATATTAACTTGTTCCTTCAGGTCTTCCTCCTCTGTGATCCCTCCACTTCACAGTGAAGACACTCAAGACTGCAGAGAGGGCTAAACATATAAAAGAAGCAGAACATCATGCAGCCGTATTCAGTTGTACTGGACATACATGTTGATCTGCCCTGCAGCAGAAAAGAAAGTATTTCATTATTGTGAATTATAAACCTTTTTAGCAAGTTTAGTTTCAGACTTTAGTTTATAACAATAACTTCCTGTTTTCTCTTGTCAGGACCAGCTCTGTCCTCCTACCCTCCATCTCCATTTGTGCATCCATTGCTGTGCACTGTTCAGTTCAGTAGAGACTAACTACAGTTGGTTCTTAAGCGAGAGATCAGGTGTACGACTGGAAGGAAACAAACTGCTGCAGATCAGTCATCAGTCAGTCATCACTGTCACAGTGACAGCCCCACCTTTGTGCAGCATCAAGCTCCTCCCTAAACTAGCTGTAAAGGTAACAATTGTTATCAACTCCTTTGTAAAATATCTCTCTTTGACCACAACAAAAAAATCACTGTTGGTCTTACTACTTGTATTTATTTATTCATGTCATCCTGCCCTTTTCAGTCAGTTTTTTTTAACAGATATATGAAAGATGAAGGATGGAAATGTGTTTTTGTTGTTGTTGTTGAAATGTGTTTTTGTTGTTTTTGTTTGTCAATTGTTTAATTGTTACGTGCATATGAACTAATTAACCTTGAATAAATTACATATTTGTATCATAATAAGTCATTAGTATGGGGTTTCAGATGGTAGGTATATTCAAGGTTTTTTACATGTGTATACCTATTCTTGGGGTAACCCAAACTCTAATTAAAAGACGAATATTCAAGTGTTAAATTGTAAATTGACTGTGAAATCCAAGATAAATGTATTATCTTCAGATTGGCTAAAAAATGACTTGGTTCAAAGAGCCTTGTCAAAAGATTTAAATGGAAAACAGATTCTCCCAAGCTCGTCTTCTAATCTTGAGTCATCTAGTGATTCTAACCCAATGTTCCATCAAAGTAAGGAAAAGCCAGTGTTTCAGTGAGCCTCAGTAAACTGAGCTTAATGTTGGTATAGTTTAAATGACAATGTTGATAAGACTGTCAGTCCAGGGGTACTGGTCCTTGAAGTCTTGAACTTCTGTGAGTATTAACCTAGGTCTGGAAACAATGTGAAAAGCCTTTGATTGTAGGAAATGAACAATATTGTAAACTATTGAAATTCTAATATATGTATTCATAAATATCAAACAAAGGGCCCAATGTTCAGAAAACTCTGTGTTGATAAATTTGTCACTCTGGCCAAAAAGAGTTTTTTAGCCACAAAATACATACAATTGTGTCATTTATTTACAAATATTTACTGAAGGTCAAGATCAACACAACAGTACTTGTGTACTGTACTTATCTATATGATTTTATTATATTTAGATACAAGATAATGGGTCAAAGAAGGACGGGTTGACAGATTTCTGTTCCCCAACAATGCATCTTTTGAAAACACAGCACACACCTCCAACTACTGATAGTGACAATACAAAAAGAGCCTAGAAAGCGCTGCCAAAAGACCCTTTACGTTTCCTTCTGGTTGGCCAAAGTGCCTCTATGTTGTGAGATCTTTGGGGAAAACCCAACGGCTTTTTGCAGAAAGGGTTTTCTTCTTTCTTTCCAATTTTAATTGTTTTAATTCACTTCAGTTCACTTAAATTATGATCAATTTAACTGTAACTTATTTCTGATTAATGCAGTTTTATAAACAAGTCATATTTACTTGGACAATTAAATATACAAAGACAAAACCATTTTTTACTTTGCTAATTTTCCATTCCACATACAGTATTACAGTAGTAGTGTACACATACAGAGAATATAAAGAAATATTTATTGACATCTTTATATTTACTATTGTTTTTTCTCATGGAGAGATGGTGATGATTTTTTGGTTGTATGTGCAATATATGAGGCTTGTCTGCATGTTAGTTTTGACATGCTGATACTAACTACTGTGTTAATTATTTCAAAATTGTCGATTCACAAAATTGTTTTCTAAATGTAAACAAATAAAACCTGTTTTTGATGAGGTCACCGTCTGCTTTATACTTTTAACATCACTATATTTGCTTGAATACTTTTAACGCTTTTAAACTTATGAAAGTAAATTAGATAGGCCTACTCTTTTCATCACTAAGAAAATATTGAAATGCATATATAAATATGTTTCTATCGTGATGGCATTAAATGTTTTTTCTCGCCTATACTTTCACAACATACTCTCACATTGTTTATTGCACATACCTCTTTTCAAAACTTTTCAAAACTTTCTTCACTATTCATCTTTTCAACAGCAAACACACACATTTTCTTCAGGAAATGTACCTTTTTAGTTTATTGTGAGAATGCTGTTAAGCATTCTCACTATTGTTTTCCTGTTTCTCTTTATTATTGTGAGAATGCTGTTAAGCATTCTCACTATTGTTTTCCTGTTTCTCTTTATTATTGTGAGAATGCTTTTAAGCATTCTCACTATTGTTTTCCTGTTTCTCTTTATTATTATTATTGTGAGAATGCTGTTAAGAATTCTCACTATTGTTTTCCTGTTTCTCTTTATTATTATTGTGAGAATGCTGTTCAGCATTCTCACTATTGTTTTTCAACTTCTTAGTTCTTCCGCCGTTGTTTGGCCTTTAACTCGTTCTGCATACTTTAACCGATTCCTACAACTTTTGTATCAAAACGTTCAGCTCCTTCAGGAGATGATGGCTATGACTTTTGGTATTTCTCACTTTTATACTTTTTAAGACATTAAGGTTTTTGTGCAAATTATTCTCCCATTAAAAGTAATGGTAAATCCTTTCAAATCATTAAAAAGCTTCCTCCTCTTTCAAACGTAACTACTTCAGCTTACTTTCAGCTAGAGACACCATTCAACCTTTAAAATGTTCACAAGACATTCAGCTATTCCCAAATGATTCAGCTTTTTCAAATGTTCAGCCAATTTTGAATTATGACAGTTTGAAATACATTAAAATGTTTGCTCCTTCTTGATTTTTATGAATGCTGCTCTTTTTCTGATATTCAACTAATTTGTCAAATTCCTCTAAAGTTCATATAGTTTAACTTACAGAAACAAGTTATATCCTTATATGGTATCCTTATATTTTGGATTGGACGTATAGTTTTGCGTCTAGGTCAACTTGTTTGAGGTGTGGATGCTAGGTAAATGTTCGTTTTTCTCTCTGCCTAGCTCGTTAGCTATCACAGCTGCGCCATCACCGTGGCAACCAAACAAACAAGCAACAGGAAAGCAAAAGGAACACGTTTTTGAAACTGCAGGTAGAGTCGTATTTCTGACTGCACAGACATATAAAGAATATATCTGGTTTCGGCAGAGTCTTGGGTCTCTGAAAATATCCTTATATTTTGGATTGGACGTACAGTTTTGCGTCTAGGTTATCTTGTTTGAGGTGTGGATTCTAGCTACATTTCTCTTATTCTCTGCCCTCAGCGCGTTAGCAATCATAGCTGCACCATCACCGTAACGACAGACACGCACCACTCAGTCTCTCACACAGGTGATTGGTACGTTTACTTGACCATGAGAAACACGATTACTAGCAATTGTCGGTTTATGCCAATAATACGATTACTCCGTTTACATGTGTAATTAGTTATGCGATTACTCAATAAACGCGTCTACATGATTCTTTTTTATTAATCGTTGTATGCTCCACGGACAAAACTTGCACCATCATCCTTCTGCAACAAAGTGTCGCCGTGTCTTCCTGTATCGGCTCTACTGCTGTATGTTTCATTCCATCAACACATTGAATCCTACTAAGAAAGCCGAGTAAACGCACTCAATGGTAGGCTACATCTGCTACTGCTAATACTATCCCAACTATAATTTCAGCTGTTAAAACGATAATATTCTTGTTCCGACTAGCTAGCCTACTTCTTCTGTTTAACAGTTCAGCTTTCAGCTTCTCCCGCATTGTAGGCTATTTTAGCTCTTAGCTTTGTTAAGATGATGCAGATGATGCAGTTCAGCTTCCACACTGCCTCTTTTGTGTCACTCACACATTTTTGAAATTCATTTCAGCTTGCGGGTATTTTCTCATTTCTCACTTTTATACTTTTTAAAATATAAAGGTTTTTGTGCAAATTATTCTCCCTTTAAAAGTAATGGTAAATCCTTTCAAATCATTGTTGGAATGCTGCTCCAGCCCCTTTCAAAAATACCTTTCGGTTGCTTTGAAGCTTCAGCTTATAACTTTCTACTAAATTTTCACTATTTTCAGCTTTTTTAGCATGGTCAGCTATCCCCATTCAGGTTTTCAGCATTCTCACTGCTGTTTCGCAGGAACAGCCTTTTCTAGTTGTGAGAATGCTGTTCAGCATTCTCACTATTGTTTTTCAACTTCTTAGTTCTTCCGCCGTTTTTTGGCCTTTAACTCGTTCTGCATACTTTAACCGATTCCTACAACTTTTGTATCAAAACGTTCAGCTCCTTCAGGAGATGATGGCTATGACTTTTGGTATTTCTCATTTTTATACTTTTTAAGACATTAAGGTTTTTGTGCAAATTATTCTCCCATTAAAAGTAATGGTAAATCCTTTCAAATCATTAAAAAGCTTCCTCCTCTTTCAAACGTAACTACTTCAGCTTACTTTCAGCTAGAGACACCATTCAACCTTTAAAATGTTCACAAGACATTCAGCTATTCCCAAATGATTCAGCTTTTTCAAATGTTCAGCCAATTTTGAATTATGACAGTTTGAAATACATTAAAATGTTTGCTCCTTCTTGATTTTTATGAATGAGCAGCAAGCAGAGTGGCACACTGCTTGCTGCTCTTTTTCTGATATTCAACTAATTTGTCAAACAAATTCCTCTAACGTTCATATAGTTTAACTTACAGAAACAAGTTATACCTTAAAATGTAGGAAAAATTGTCCTCTTTCAGCTAATGTAACTACTAAAGAGCTCACATTTACAGATTTTCAGCTATGAGCCTTGAAGCGAGAGCAGCCTTTCAAATTCTCTCACTAACTTCAATGGAGAGGTGAGTAAAATCAGTCAGAGAAAGCAAGAAGGAACAAGATTTTGAAACTGCCGATAGAGTCGTATTTTTGACCGCACAGACATATAAAGGACATCTCTGGTTTCGGCAGAGTCTTGGGTCTCGGAAAATATCCTTATATTTTGGATTGGACGTATAGTTTTGCGTCTAGGTCAACTTGTTTGAGGTGTGGATGCTAGGTAAATGTTCGTTTTTCTCTCTGCCTAGCTCGTTAGCTATCACAGCTGCGCCATCGCTGTGGCAACCAAACAAACACGCACCAGGAAAGCAGAAGGAACACGTTTTTGAAACTGCAGGTAGAGTCGTATTTCTGACTGCACAGACATATAAAGAATATATCTGGTTTCGGCAGAGTCTTGGGTCTCGGAAAATATCCTTATATTTTGGATTGGACGTACAGTTTTGCGTCTAGGTTATCTTGTTTGAGGTGTGGATTCTAGCTACATTTCTGTTATTCTCTCCTATAGTCGAGCTAGCGCGATGGCTCTCCATAACTAAAAACGGTTCGACCTCTTTTCCACAATCGACCAAATTGGCCAAACAAGGTATGTACATTGAGCTTAAAGTGTACATAATCTAGCTAGATCGTTTTTATTTTAGCAAGTTTCACAGAAATTTGCAAAAATCGACGCTCAAGACTGTCATAGCTGACCGTCACGAACAGCCAACCCGGGGCTGGTGTAAGTGTTTGCTGCAGCTGGCGTTAATCCTACGAACAAACGCTTCGTAACTGGAAAGTTTTAACTTTTAATTGACGATATTGAACACAGATGTTAAGTAACTTGTCTTTACTCAAATATATTCTCGGTTTTCAATTTGAAGCAGTATCTAGCTTACTATAGGAAATCTCCCAATGCATCCTCTCTCTAGCTTCGCTTCGGCTAAAGTCAGATGGAGACGATGACGATGCATGCATTGTTCACGCCTACGGTGTTAATACAGTCTGTACAAATACCACTTTGACACACTTGCAAGAAATGATCCGCTGGTTAGATGTAGCATGATCTTATTTAATACCCACAATACTGTAGTTCAGCTTTTTTTGCAGCAGCATTTTAATCTGAGTTCAAGTAGCTTTTGCAGTTGCACAACCAACAAAGTCACGTAATGTGACGTGATTGAATTTAAAAGTTTTTATTTTTATGTCATCTTAAATTAAGTGTCTGAACAGGGCTGGGTGTGCAGGCACACATGATTAGTTTCTCCTCCACCTTGAACCTGAAACCTAGATTCTAGGTTAGAAATGTTGCCAGTCTGTTGCCAATGACCAACGGTTGCTACGTTTTTCCAGCAAGTTCAAGTCATTCCAGTGTTGTCCTTTTACCTTCAAATTCGTTCAACCCAGACTTCAGCAACTGGTTTTCTGCTAAATTTTCACATTTTCCTGCAGCTCATCTTTCTGAATTTTTGCCCTTACTGTTTTGCATTTTTTTTCTTCTTTTCTTCTCTTTTCTTCTGTGTTCTGCCTTCATCTTGCTCCAGGTCCTTTCAAAATTACCTTTCACAGCAGTACCTTCCAACTGCCATACTTTTGCATTTTCTTCTCTTTTCTGTACTTTTCTGCCTTCATCTTGCTCCAGGTCCTTTCTAACATACATTTCAGGCCTTTTGAAACTCCAGCAAATAATTTTCTGCTACATTTTCAAAATCTTCAGAATTATTTCTCTTTTTTAATTTTTCTTCTCTTTTCTGTAGTTTTATACCTTCGTCCAGCTCCAGCTCCTTTCAAAAATACCTTTCAGGTGCTTCAGCTTATAACTTTCTACTAAATGTTCAACATTTTCCGCTTTTTTAGCATGGTCAGCTATCCCCATTCAGGTTTTCAGCATTCTCACTGCTGTTTCGCAGGAACAGCCGTTTCTAGTTGTGAGAATGCTGTTAAGCATTCTCACTATTGTTTTCCTGTTTCTCTTTATTATTGTGAGAATGCTGTTAAGCATTCTCACTATTGTTTTCCTGTTTCTCTTTATTGTGAGAATGCTGTTCAGCATTCTCACTATTGTTTTTCAACTTCTTAGTTCTTCCGCCGTTTTTTGGCCTTTAACTCGTTCTGCATACTTTAACCGATTCCTTCAACTTTTGTATCAAAACGTTCAGCTCCTTCAGGAGATGATGGCTATGACTTTTGGTATTTCTCACTTTTATACTTTTTAAGACATTAAGGTTTTTGTGCAAATTATTCTCCCATTAAAAGTAATGGTAAATCCTTTCAAATCATTAAAAAGCTTCCTCCTCTTTCAAACGTAACTACTTCAGCTTACTTTCAGCTAGAGACACCATTCAACCTTTAAAATGTTCACAAGACATTCAGCTATTCCCAAATGATTCAGCTTTTTCAAATGTTCAGCCGATTTTGAATTATGACAGTTTGAAATACATTAAAATGTTTGCTCCTTCTTGATTTTTATGAATGAGAGTGGCACACTCTGCTTGCTGCTCTTTTTCTGATATTCAATTAATTTGTCAAACAAATTCCTCTAACGTTCATATAGTTTAACTTACAGAAACAAGTTATACCTTAAAATGTAGGAAAAATTGTCCTCTTTCAGCCAATGTAACTACTAAAGAGCTCACATTTACAGATTTTCAGCTATGAGCCTTGAAGCGAGAGCAGCCTTTCAAATTCTCTCACTAACTTCAATGGAGAGGTGAGTAAAATCAGTCAGAGAAAGCAAGAAGGAACAATATTTTGAAACTGCCGATAGAGTCGTATTTCTGACCGCACAGACATATAAAGGACATCTCTGGTTTCGACAGAGTCTTGGGTCTCGGAAAATATCCTTATATTTTGGATTGGACGTATAGTTTTGCGTCTAGGTCAACTTGTTTGAGGTGTGGATGCTAGGTAAATGTTCGTTTTTCTCTCTGCCTAGCTCGTTAGCTATCACAGCTGCGCCATCACCGTGGCAACCAAACAAACAAGCACCAGGAAAGCAAAAGGAACACGTTTTTGAAACTGCAGGTAGAGTCGTATTTCTGACTGCACAGATATATAAAGAATATCTCTGGTTTCGGCAGAGTCTTGGGTCTCGGAAAATATCCTTATATTTTGGATTGGACGTACAGTTTTGCGTCTAGGTTATCTTGTTTGAGGTGTGGATTCTAGCTACATTTCTCTTATTCTCTGCCCTCAGCGCATTAGCAATCATAGCTGCACCATCACCGTAACGACAGACAAGCACCACTCAGTCTCTCACACAGGTGATTGGTACGTTTACTTGACCATGAGAAACACGATTACTAGCAATTGTCGGTTTATGCCAATAATACGATTACTCCGTTTACATGTGTAATTAGTTATGCGATTACTCAATAAACACGTCTACATGATTCTTTTTTATTAATCGTTGTATGCTCCACGGACAAAACTTGCACCATCATCCTTCTGCAACAAAGTGTCGCCGTGTCTTCCTGTATCGGTCCTACTGCTGTATGTTTCATTCCATCAACACATTGAATCCAACTAAGAAAGCCGAGTAAACACATAGGCTACATCTGCTACTGCTAATACTATCCCAACTATAATTTAATCTGTTAAAACGATAATATTCTCGTTATGACTAGCTAGCCTACTTCTTCTGTTTAACAGTTCAGCTTTCAGCTTCTCCCACATTGTAGGCTATTTTAGCTATTAGCTTTGTTAAGATGATGCAGTTCAGCTTCCACACTGCCTCTTTTGTGTGACTCACACATTTTTGAAATTCATTTCAGCTTGGGTATTTTCTCATTTCTCACTTTTATACTTTTTAAAATATTAAGGTTTTTGTGCAAATTATTCTCCCTTTAAAAGTAATGGTAAATCCTTTCAAATCATTGTTGGAATGCTGCTCCAGCCCCTTTCAAAAATACCTTTCGGTTGCTTTGAAGCTTCAGCTTATAACTTTCTACTAAATTTTCACTATTTTCAGCTTTTTTAGCATGGTCAGCTATCCCCATTCAGGTTTTCAGCATTCTCACTGCTGTTTCGCAGGAACAGCCGTTTCTAGTTATATCAACTTCTTAGTTCTTCCGCCGTTTTTTGGCCTTTAACTAGTTCTGCATACTTTCACTGATTCCTACAATGTATGTATCAAAACGTTCAGCTCCTTCAGGAGATGTTGGCTATGACTTTTGGTATTTCTCACTTTTATACTTTTTAAGACATTAAGGTTTTTGTGCAAATTATTCTCCCATTAAAAGTAATGGTAAATCCTTTCAAATCATTAAAAAGCTTCCTCCTCTTTCAAACGTAACTACTTCAGCATACTTTCAGCTAGAGACACCATTCAACCTTTAAAATGTTCACAAGACATTCAGCTATTCCCAAATGATTCAGCTTTTTCAAATATTCAGCCAATTTTGAATTATGACAGTTTGAAATACATTAAAATGTTTGCTCCTTCTTGATTTTTATGAATGAGCAGCCAGCAGAGTGGCACACTGCTGGCTTTTTTTTCTGATATTCAACTAAATTGTCAAACAAATTCCTCTAACGTTCATATAGTTTAACTTACATAAACAAGTTATACATTAAAATGTAGGAAAAATTGTCCTCTTTCAGCCAATGTAACTACTAAAGAGCTCACATTTACAGATTTTCAGCTATGAGCCTTGAAACGAGAGCAGCCTTTCAAATTCTCTCACTAACTTCAATGGAGAGGTGGGTAAAATTCGTCAGAGAAAGCAGGAAGGAAGACGATTTCGAAACTGCCGGTAGAGACATATTTCTGACCGCACAGACATATAAAGGACATCTCTAGTTTCGGCAGAGTCTTGGGTCTCGGAAAATATCCTCATTTTATTGATTGGACGTGTAGTTTTGCGTCTAGGTCAACTTGTTTGAGGTGTGGATGCTAGGTAAATGTTCGTTTTTCTCTCTGCCTAGCTCCTTAGCTATCACAGCTGCGCCATCACCGTGGCAACCAAACAAACAAGCACCAGGAAAGCAAAAGGAACACGTTTTTGAAACTGCAGGTAGAGTCGTATTTCTGACTGCACAGATATATAAAGAATATCTCTGGTTTCGGCAGAGTCTTGGGTCTCGGAAAATATCCTTATATTTTGGATTGGACGTACAGTTTTGCGTCTAGGTTATCTTGTTTGAGGTGTGGATTCTAGCTACATTTCTCTTATTCTCTGCACTCAGCGCATTAGCAATCATAGCTGCACCATCACCGTAACGACAGACACGCACCACTCAGTCTCTCACACAGGTGATTGGTACGTTTACTTGACCATGAGAAACACGATTACTAGCAATTGTCGGTTTATGCCAATAATACGATTACTCCGTTTACATGTGTAATTAGTTATGCGATTACTCAAACACGTCTACATGATTCTTTTTTATTAATCGTTGTATGCTCCACGGACAAAACTTGCACCATCATCCTTCTGCAACAAAGTGTCGCCGTGTCTTCCTGTATCGGCCCTACTGCTGTATGTTTCATTCCATCAACACATTGAATCCAACTAAGAAAGCCGAGTAAACGCATAGGCTACATCTGCTACTGCTAATACTATCCCAACTATAATTTAATCTGTTAAAACGATAATATTCTTGTTACGACTAGCTAGCCTACTTCTTCTGTTTAACAGTTCAGCTTTCAGCTTCTCCCACATTGTAGGCTATTTTAGCTCTTAGCTTTGTTAAGATGATGCAGTTCAGCTTCCACACTGCCTCTTTTGTGTGACTCACACATTTTTGAAATTCATTTCAGCTTGCGGGTATTTTCTCATTTCTCACTTTTATACTTTTTAAAATATTAAGGTTTTTGTGCAAATTATTCTCACTTTAAAAGTAATGGTAAATCCTTTCAAATCATTGTTGGAATGCTGCTCCAGCCCCTTTCAAAAATACCTTTCGGTTGCTTTGAAGCTTCAGCTTATAACTTTCTACTAAATGTTCACTATTTTCAGCTTTTTTTAGCATGGTCAGCTATCCCCATTCAGGTTTTCAGCATTCTCACTGCTGTTTCGCAGGAACAGCCTTTTCTAGTTATTGTTTATTTTCGCCCCCCTAAGGATCAGTCAATATTTGGACTACATACACAACGGCGGTGTCAAACGGTTCGTCTTGGTAGCGATTGCGTTGGTTGTATTTTTATTTACGTTCCGTTGCATGGTTTAAGTAGAAATTGCGTTTTCGTGGTAAAAAGTGAAGCTAACGGTGGCTAATTTGCTAGCCACAGTCACTGACGTTACTAATGTCACGAAAACACGCGTGACTACCTGTAGCAGAACATTCGTTTCGCATCTGTTAACTTGGGGGATAGCTAGGCTAACTATAGCTTTACTGCAAGGCAGCTGCAGGAACGCCACAAGCAAAGAGGCCAAAGTATTCAAAGTATTCAATGCCTTTTAAAATTCAAAACATTATGTCACTGATTTGCTTCCATACAAATGGCAGCGCGCCCTCTGCTGACATCCTGAATATGTGACTGTCAAGCTCGTGGGAGCAACTTCGGGGTCACAACACAAAAATCTACGCAAAATTGAGAAAGAAGATTTCCACACACTATTTTAATTCCTGATTTCCATGTTTAAGCACATCAAAGAAAATCAGATAACGGTTAATAGTCGTTTTTTTGTTTTCCGTTTTCTATTATCAAAACAGAAAATGGAAAATGGGTCGTTTTCCGTTTTTTGTTTTCCTATTTCTAAATGGTAGTTTCGATTTTGGTTTTCTTATTTCAAAACGAAAATCCATTGGCCGCAAAGTACACGGACCCCTACTGTACCGTAGTTGTACAATTTACCGGGGAAGCTTCTCCACACAGGGCTATATCGCATTTTGCGTTGTTACTGACAATGATCGCTACCAGTGAGCTTTTTATGAATGAGCGATTTTCCACTAAATAAATGTCAAGCTTATTTACGTTTTTGGGGGCATATTTTCAGTTAGCAGATGGTACTGTTTGAATCGCGATTCCATCTTCTACTGCCGGTAACGTCGTAGAATAATCTTCAAAGGGGGTTCTTTATTAATGAATGAATGCAATATGAGTAGGCTAAATGCCTGAAAATATCACGAGAAGGGAAACTTAAAAGGACGTTTAAGTCATAGAGATTAGCTCAATTTTTACACCGGTCTGCCAAATTTATTAGTTTTGATTCAGCTATGAGGCTGCCTCTTGCAGGTGAAATGAGAAGACATCATATTTCATTCTCCCCTTTACTCGTATTTTGAGTTTAAATGAGCAGCAACAAAAAGATGCTTTTAAATCTATGTAATCTTTATAAATAATAAGTAGGCCCTATGCATTTTTATATAAAATATACAGACCCCTGTGCAACCGACGCAAGCAAGCACACCCAACAATTTCCCGAGAAATTGTACCCTCTCTAGTTATTATTATTATTAATCATCTTCCTCTCCCATTGGAGTCTATGGCAGCCCCTAGAACCGTATGGTAAAAAGTTGTGAAATTTGGCACACTCTTTGAGGACAGTCCCCTTTTTATTTTCACCAAGTTTCATGTCTCCCATTCGAGCACTCTAGCGCCACCAACGGGTCAAAGTTGGACTTGTGTTTACACACGTAACTTTTGAACCGTATGACCGATTTTCAAAACTGAGGTACCGTTGGATTCCCTGGATCAAGACGAGTTCAACACGCCCTATGACGTCAATTTCCGGTTTTATAGATTTTCTGCCATTTTGAATTTTAAGGAAAAAAGTTTTTTCGCTTCTCCTCCTTCAATTTTTGTCAAATCTTGTCCAGAATTGGCACACATCATCGTCACAGCAACCCTCACTAAAAATTCGAAAGGATTTTTGATTTTCAAAACCGTTTGTCCGGTACAGCCAATCAAAATCGGCAGCAAAGACACCAAACAGGAAGTTGGGTCATATCTCAGCCAATCCTTGAGAAATCAACACCAAACTTGGTAGGATGACTTGGAACCCTCTTCTGAGGATGTCCAATCAATTTGGTGTCATGTGATCACTGGGCGAGAAACCAAAAATGCAGGAACCAAAAATGTGTTTTGGCCAATAACTGTTGATTCGTTTGCCTTTATTAAGTAATTCCTTTGTCTCATGATATCTTGGGACATCCCGTGCGTGACACATGATAACTTGTGATAACAGCCGAATTGATGCGGCCGCCATTTTGAATTACTGAAAAAACGTTTTTTCTTTACTCCTCCTACAAATGTTTTCCAATCTTCACCAAATTTGGCAGAGATCATCTTCAGACCAAGCCTCACAAATGCCATCATATGTTTTTGGATTTTCAAAACCGTTTGCCCGGTACGGCCAATCAAAATGTGCTGTTAAGCCAGCAAACAGGAAGTTGGGTCGTATCTCAGCAAATCTTTGATGGATTCACACCAAACTTGCTGCATGTACTCATTATCCTCTTCTGAGGATGTCTAAAATGTTTTCTGGGTCATTTGACTGCTTGGCCACCTCATTGCTGCTTGCAGCTATATTTTTTTATACAATTGTCAAGTCAATCCCCAGCATTATTCATTCATTTACCCTTTAGTTCATGTCTACTGTAATCAACTGCTGCTTCGACAAACATGTTTTATCATAAAAGGGCAGATCTGTATGCCACATACCCAGCACACCTCCAGGGTGTGGCTGTCCTGCGCCCAAATTCCACACATTTTACACCTATCCCCATCACCTGAGCCTCCTTGCTCATGCCCCCTACCATGCTTTTTCTGCTGCTCAATCAGCTGCTCAAGGGCCTGTTTGGTGGCTGCGTCACTGCTGTACACAACGCCCATCACTGTCACCCTCCTGGGGTCTGCCACACAATCCTCCTCGAGTCCGGTGACTTGGGGAGGTAACCATGCCGTATCATAACATTTTGCTGCCACTTTGACCACATCACACTGTTCTGATGATCCATCTTCTTCACTTTCCCTACCCGGACCTTGAGTTGAAACACTATCCGATCCTGAGATGAACACAACCTAGGGTATTGTTGTGCTTTGGTGATGTCTCGGCTGCAGTAGACCCCCGGGCCGAGCAAACCACCCCGGGAGCATTGGAACCCCCCTGTGATGATGGCGTTGGCGTTGTTGCGGTGAGTGCCGTGGTACATGGTGTATCCTTGACTGCGCCGTGGTGTCTGTCCTGGCTTCAGGAACCGCTGCTTCTCACAGACTGTCTCCCAGCCGTTAAACTACTGGCATCTCCGCCTCTGCTGTTAGACTTACATAGAGATATTTTACTTTAGTTTGTTTACTGTATGCACCTGCGCACCAAAGTAAATTCCTTGTTTGTGACCACTTACTTGGCGGTTAAACACTATTCTGATTCTGAGATATAAAATACAACAGTTCAGAGTCCTAGAATATAATATACATTGAATATAATTCTATATTCTATATATTGTATATAGAATATACAATATACTGCTATATACTGCTGTATATGCTATATACTATATATTGTATATAGAATATACAATATACTCCGTCACAATTGCTATTCTGATACAAACATAGGCTTTAAGCTAATATGAGGTTGGTACAACTGTTGAGGGGGGGTGTTCCAGGTAGCGGGTTTAGTGAAAACTCTCAGTTGGTTAACCCTGAAAAGTGGCATACTTCTGGTTTCCCGTTCCAGAAAGAAAGGTAACGAAATCTTTGGGTAAGTTTCCAACTTACTCCGTGAAACTGACCTGCTCGCTAGCAGGTTTTCCATGCCAACTCTGCGTTTCTACCTATCCCCTGTCACTTTCTGAGCCTGATAGTGTTGGCAGACATGAGATATCCTTTCCTGGTTCAGCCGACCGATCTCAAACTAAATTTAATTCGCTTAGTTATACACCGGGAGAGGATTTTAAGACTGCGATTCGATGTGCTTTAATTCCCTGATGAATACCTAGGTTAACATTACCGTTTCCCTTCACAATCTGTAATTAATTTTTGCAACATTCTCAGCCCTTAGGCCTACATCGCTAATGTTACTCGCCGTGGACGTGCACTCAGAACTGACCAAATGCTTTTTGGCACTGAAATAAAGACAAATAATTGAAATTGTATTTGGTCTTCTTCATTGCCTACAAATAGAAATCTAACAATGAGTATGTTTATCGGCTATTGTTCCTACAATTTACATGATTCACCTGTGACCATGTAGCGTACCGTCCTGTAACTGGTGTTTCAGCAAATCTATTTCAAGATTGTAGGGGGTCAATATTGACCAAACAACCAAAACTAATTCCCCTATGGTTTGAAGGAAGATGGGAAACTGAACAGTGTATTAACATTAACCAAATAATGCCAATACCAATGGAATTCCAGTTATTTGACTCTATGCGTTAAATCAGAGCAAGAATGGTCAAAGTAAGGTTAAATAATACAATCATTTAATCATATTGCAAATTAATGAAATCAATGAAGGTTAACTCTTACCTACTCTACCATGATTATTGTAAACCAGAGATAGAAAGCAAAAGGTGAGGAAGAAGGAGTAGGACAAGCCAGAGCTGAGGAGAAGGTCTCAAGAGATCAAGAATCCACAGATGCTTCACAATTCCTTTTATACCCAAGAACAACTAATCACACCACAATCTTGACCCTTACTTATCAACTTGACTAGCAATGCTACAGTAAGTTACACAATGATGTGTGAGAGCCATCAAGTGGAGACTCCATCCAGTAACTCCATATTTTACCATATGAGAGGTGGGGGCAGGTTGATAGACTTACAAGATCAGCCTTTATTCTTCTGCCCTAAGTACACCATCTCTTGGTCAAAATAGAAATTCAGCAAATTCAACAATTAATATTCATATAGGCTATTGTTCCTACAATTAACATCACCTGTGACCATGCATCCTCCTGTAACTGATGTTCCAGTAAATCTTTTTCAAGATTAGCCTTTATTCTTCTACCCTAAGTAGGCCTACACCATCTCTTGGTCAGTTTTTGGCACTTTCTTCATGAGGTGCAGTTTGTACAACTCATTTACTTGTAACTGGGAATACATGAGATTGCATTACATTTCACAGTTCCACATGCATAATTTACCTGCCATTAAATGAACATCTCACTGTATAATGCATCCATGCTAAGGATCAGAATGTGCAAATCGTTTTTTATATTCATTATTCTCATAATGTCAGTGTAACTGACAATTCCACACAAGCCTGTAAATTAAAGTACATGGGGAGAGAACTACCAGTAGCTACCATACATAATTCTCTGCATCCATTTCTGCGGCAGCAGTCAATTTCTCTTCGTCATCTTAATCATCATCATCATCCTTTGATGAAAAGCATTCTGTTGGGGGAAACTGCTACTACAAGTTGAAATAGGCACCAATTTATATTTACTTTGTATCATGTCGAATATGATTAAAACCAAGGTGACGTCGAGGCTATAATCACAGGCATATAGCCTAAGCAAAATATGTCTTACCTGTTTGTAGTATGTTTTTAGATTTAATATAACATTGAACATGCTATTTTATCAGTGGCAGTTCTACACGGGGGCCTACAGGGGCCAGTGCCCCTGTAAAAATGTCCCTGGCCCCCCATGTGGCACCCCCTGAGCTGACTGAATAATACTTTTTTACTTTTTCTTCTAGTAGTCATCATGAAACGAGGAAGGGACATTGCTGCCTTTTTTTCCACAGTAAATAAAAAAGTGAGAGAAACATATCAAGGTATTGAGAGAGCTGAGGAGCTGGAAGAGGGAGTGCCAGAGCCGTTTGTATGATTTTAATGTGAAGCAAAATTAAAGTATTTAATGTTTAAATGTCATTTGCTTCTGTTTTTTAATGTGTCCCTCTGATTAAACACTGGCCCCACCTTGGCCCCCCCAGTAAAATTTGTCTAAAACCGCCACTGTATTTTATTAAGTCCACCACTTGTTCTCCTGTAATATTAACGGACAAGGGACTAGGGTTAAATGTTCAATGTATGGACTGGCTATTACATTCAAATGTATGCATTGACTTGGCAGTTTGTCTCCCACGCCAATTGTATACGCTGCTACTGCCGTGTTGCTTTTTTCCGGAATATGTGCTCAGATTGACCATAAACACAAAATAAAACTTATATCTGGAGTGTGGTGAAGTAGGACAACGTTTTTTGTCGCCGGGTGCCATGGTGGAGCTCCATTGATGTTGGCTTTTAATAGTTCTCATGCCCGCGCTTAACTCAGAGTTGACGTACTCCGAGTTGAGTTAACAAATTCAAATCACCTTTTGTGGAACCGAGTTTTCGAAGCTTCAACTCAACTCAGAGTTCAGGGTTAGGCTCAGAGTTTGTTAAACCCGCTACCTGGAATACCCCCCAGTTAAGAACAACAGTTGATAAAATCTTATGTTGACTAAGTAAACAAAAGTAAACTCTTACCCTTTTCCCTGTTCAGTTACAAGTTTAAGTTCAAATTTGGTTGATTAAGTTAATGTTTTCGTTGAAGTCCCTTCTCTTTGGGAGTGCCTCCAATGTTTCTGTCAGTTTCACTTTTGTTTTGTTTTTCTGTCAACTTCCTAGTTTGACATTTGATACACCCTTCAACCAATAAGAACTCTTCAAACCACCATTAAGTGTAATGGTATGAGGGATTTGCCGGCCCAAGTTGAGCAGTGCAGGTTGAAATCGATTGAACTCTTTCTAACTTTCCCACAATCCAGGCCTATCTATTCTTCTTTCTGTTCAGCATTGTTCTCTTTCAATCTCATGCATACGTACACACACACACCTATACACACACACACACACACACACACACACACTGTGAGAAGGAAACAGTAATCTAGTCATAACTAACTCACCACATAAAATGTTATATATTTCTATATTTGTTGATGTATGTACCTCTGAATACTTACAAATGTACCTTTTTAGAATATAGGGGGCATTCAGATTTGAACTATAGACGTTCTGATCTGCTGTGGTCACCGAGTGGAATTGGGTAAACTCACTCCTCAATAGAATAAACAATCTCAACTCAATCTTTATTCTTGGAGGAATGTGTGATGGAAAGAAAACGATGCAAATGAAACACTGCATTACTGATGCAATCACAAATTATTCTACTTCTAGATAGCAGAGATATTTTTCTCACTAACTGGTTTAGTTTAAAACAATTGATATGTAATAACTGTATAATACATAAGAAAGTTTCTGTCTAAAAATGTAAGTTCAATTAAATACATTTCAAAAATCATTGGGGAAGAGACACCAGCAGGAGGCACTGCTTTATCAAAGTGCAAAAATTAACTGCAACAGAATCCATGTGTATTGTACTTCCTATCAGGGCCGGGGTGGGTAATCGGGAGAATCGGGAGAGTTCCCAGTGGGCCGCTTCACTTTTGGGCCGGTGGGCCGCTTCGCTTTTGGGCAGGTCGAGGATTTTTGTTGTTGTTGATATTTGTCACGTTAGTCTATCTTCTCTTAAAGTAGGCTACACACGTTCTGCATTCTGACACCTCAGCCTCTGCATGGGTTGTACCATGTGACGGAGTTCTCCCCTTCCAAATAGAGTTGGTTGGGTCCATAGCCCCTCTTTTCCAAAAAAAATTCCCAGATCGGCTACCGATAGCTGGGACGGGCGGCGCTACCGTAACGATACGCGTCAGGGAGGATGGATGGGAGCAGGGCCGGAGTGATGGCATCACTAGACAAGGTTTTACCAATTGAAAAACATCTGTTTATTTTACATAAAGCTCAAAAAACTATTTTGCGCTCAAATAATGGCCAAAAATGTTCACGCGCGCGCGAGCATTAAGTGTAGAAGTCCCTATCTTGCATCACATCAAACCCATAAGTCCCAGGTTGGGGCAAAGCTCCGAAATGTTTACAACGTCTGGCTCCGTTCCTGATTAACACTCGGATCGTTAAGCAGTCTCAAAAATGGTATCAATATAAAAAATTATACGATCCCTTTCTGTAATCATGATACCCTCCAGAAAGGTTCACTGCACCCCCAGTCAAAGCAGGCTGCATCCGGCCCTGTTTGGAATACAAAAAAAAGGGCCGGTCTTGGGCCTGAAACTCCCGGGCTGAAAAGTGGTCCCACTCTGGCCCTGCTTCCTATGGTTCTCTGTGGAAGCATTAATCATCCCAGAGTAGAGGTATTGTTTTAGGCAGTTTCTGCCCGTCCAAATGTTGAAAGTCAAAAGCCACAATTTGTCCACTCCCTGTGTCAGAATAAACCCTCCAAATCAAAGGCTTAGAGAGGACAATGAAGACCTCAAGAAGGAGAACTCTAAGATTAAAAACACACCAAACATTTGATGAAGCAAAGCATTTTTTTTACTCAACAGTTCCAGGACAATGCTTTCACTTTCGTCAGTATTAATTAGTTAAATAATGAGTGAATTAATAAATTACATACATATTACATACAGACACAACTTCCACCCTTATAGTTCCGGTTAACAATTGGCATTGAATATTACTAATCTAATTTCAATATAAGAAAAATGTTAAGGGCATGGTTCTCTCAGTCAGTCCAGGTTTCTGCAGATGCAGAGAGCTGAGGAGGAGGCCCTGGCTGTCAAGCACAGGAGACTGTGTGTCCACCAGACCACTGTTCAAGCTGCTTTGGAGAAGGTGTTTCCATTTTGTGCTTTACGGAGACATGGCTGAGTGAACTGATCCCAGACTCTGCGCTACAGCTAGCAGGTTTCAAACTGCTGAGAGCGGATTGTGACCCTGTGCATTCTGGCAAAACAAAAGGCGTTGGTATTTGTTTTTACATTAACAGTGGCTGGTGTGAAGATGTGACAGTGATTCTGCAGCACTGTTCTCCTGATCTGGAATCATTTTTTAATAACTGTAGATCTTTTTACTCGCCATGCGAGCCACATTCATTCTGGTTGGCATCTACATGCCTCCGCAGGCTAGCGTCAATGAGGCTCAATGTGTGCTCGCCAGCCAGATACTGAGTGTGGAGCATGAAAATCTGGATTCCTTGGTTATTGTGCTAGGCGACTTTAACAAAGGCAATCTCACTCAAGAACTCCCCAAATACAGACAATTCATCAAATGCCCTACCAGAGAAGGAAACACCTTGGATCACTGCTACTCTACAATCAGCAAAGCATACCATGCGGTCCCCCGAGCAGCACTGGGTCACTCTGACCACGCCATGGTCCACCTGATTCCTGCATACAGGCAGAAGCTAAAGCGCTGTAAGCCTGCTGTGAGGACATCGAAACAGTGGACCAGTGAAGCTATGGAGGATCTGCGGGCGTGCTTTGACTGCACTGACTGGGACATGTTCACGATTGCTACCAATAGTCTGGATGAGCTCACAGAGGCTGTGACATCATACATCAGCTTCTGTGATGACTGCTGTATACCAACACGCACCAGGGTGAGCTACAACAACGACAAACCCTGGTTTACAGCTAAACTCAGAAGGTTGAGGTCAGCGAAAGAGGCCGCATTTAGGAGTGGGGACAGAGACAGTTTCAAGGAGTCGAAGAACAGGTTTAGCAAGGCGGTGAGGGAGGCTAAACGACTGTACTCGGAGAGACTAAAACACCAATTCTCTGCAAACGACTATGCATCTGTCTGGAGAGGGCTCAGGCAGATTACCAACATCAAGCCCAGAGCCCCCCACTCCACTAACGACTCCCGCCTGGCCAACAACCTGAATGAGTTCTACTGCTGATTTGAAAGACAATTGGACAGTCCTGAACTACCCCTTCCCACCCAGGAGGCCTCCCACCTCTCCCCCTCTACAGTGACGACTCTCTCCATTCAGGAGGGTGAAGTTAACAGACTTTTCAAGAGGCAGAATCCCCGCAAAGCAGCTGGGCCGGACTCTGTCTCTCCAGCCACCCTCAAGCACTGCGCTGACCAGCTGTCTCCGGTGTTTACCTACATCTTTAACACCTCCCTTGAGACATGCCATGTGCCAGCCTGTCTCAAGTCCTCCACCATCATCCCTGTGCCCAAAAAGCCAAGGCCAACAGGACATAATGACTACAGACCCGTCGCCCTGACCTCTGTGGTAATGAAGTCTTTCGAGCGCCTGGTGCTGGCACACCTTAAATCCATCACAGACCCTCTACTGGACCCTCTGCAGTTTGCCTACAGAGCCAACAGGTCTGTGGATGATGCAGTTAACATGGCCCTCCACTTCACCCTACAGCACCTGGACTCCCCAGCATCCTATGCCAGGATCCTGTTTGTGGACTTCAGCTCTGCCTTCAATACCATCATCCCCGCCCTGCTTCAGGACAAGCTCTCCCAGCTGAACGTGCCTGATTCCACCTGCAGGTGGATCACAGACTTCCTGTCTGACAGGAAGCAGTGCGTTAAGCTGGGAACACAAGTCTCTGACTCCCGGTCCATCAGCACTGGATCACCCCAGGGCTGCGTCCTTTCTCCTCTGCTCTTCTCCCTGTACACCAACAGCTGCACCTCTAGTCATCCGTCCGTCAAACTCCTGAAGTTTGTGGACGACACCACCCTCATTGGGCTCATCTCTGGTGGAGATGAGTCTGATTATAGGTGGGAAGCGGCCAACCTGGTGCAGCCAGAACAACCTAGAGCTCAATGCTCTAGGTTGCCCCACAATGCTCTAGGTTGCCCCAACCTAGAGCTCAATGCCCCACTCACCCCCATCACCCTGTGTGACTCCCCAGTCAACACTGTGGAGTCCTTCCGCTTCCTGGGCACTATCCTCTCCCAGGACCTCAAGTGGGAACTGAACATCAGCTCCCTCACCAAGAAAGCACAACAGAGGATGTACTTCCTACGGCGGCTGAAGAAATTCAACCTGCCAAAGACAATGATGGTGCACTTCTACACAGCCATCATTGAGTCCATCCTCACCTCCTCCATCACCATCTGGTACGCTGCTGCCACTGCCAAGGACAAGAGCAGGCTGCAGCGTATCATCCGCACTGCTGAGAAGGTGATTGGCTGCAATCTGCCTGCCCTCGAGGACCTGCACACCTCGAGGATCCTGAGGCGAGCGAGGAAGATTGTGGCCGACTCCTCCCACCCTGGTCACTCCCTGTTTCAGTCAGTCCCCTCCGGCAGAAGGCTGCGGTCCATCAGGACCAATACAACACGCCGCAAAAACAGTTTCTTCCCTTCCGCTGTTGGCCTCTTCAACGAGGCCAAGGGTTCACACTGACTTCATGACTCAATGCCCTTAAAACACACTGCTTTTTGCACTGCACGATACAATCTTGTACCATTTGTATTTTTTGTAATATTTGTATTTTTTGTATTTTTATATTGTAAATTACTGCAACTTATATTTTATTGTATAGTTTATTTTAATCTAATTCCACTTAGTATTGCTAGTTATGTACCCTTAGTAAAGTTAGTCCTCATATTTAAATTTTTGATTCCTATATGTTTAATGTTTGCACCTTCCTGCTAAAGCAAATTCCTTGTCTGTGCAAACTTTCATGGAGAATAAAACCCATTCTGATTCTGATTCTCTCCATCACCACCTGGTCCCGCCAGCTCATCACCTGGTCCCCTCTGCTCGGCCCACTTGCTCCATAGAAACGACCCCCAGATCCTGCTGCCCTTGAACTTGGCACAGGCTCACCTGAGGGAACAGTCTTTGAAGGTGAGAGCCTGCAGTGTCGGGTGGACACAGTCATGTCCCCCAGCAGTCTGAGTTCTGTGAACATGGAGGCCAAGTTCCGGGGCTACATAAGATTCAAGAACTTGGTACTGACCTTCCGAGCGGTGAACAGGATTGCACCAGACTACATCCAGTCCCTCCTCCAGCCTTACACCCCCACCCACCACCTTCGGTCTTTTTCTGACAACCGTCTGGTGGTCCCACCTCTCAAGAGTGCACGCTCCCGACCCAAGCTCTTCTCCTGTCTGGCCCCCCAATGGTGGAATCATCTCCCCACCTCCATCAGAGACACTGACTGTCTCCCCACCTTCAAGAAAAGGCTAAAGACGCACTTGTTCCAGGAGTACAACGGTACGATCTGTTGGATCAGATTTAACTACTTGTACTCGCTGTGATTTATATTCACGAGTTCAGTAATCACACCATCGATTGAATAGATAGCTTTTATTGAAGCTGGGCTGGTAGCAAAGCCAAGCCTAATGCATTGTGGTACAGGCTGGTAGCAGAGCCAAGCCTGAGGCTGGTAGCAGAGCCAAGCCTAAAGCAGGGTGTCGCAGGCTGGTAGCAGAGCCGAGCCTGAGGCTGGTAGCAGAGCCGAGCCTGAGGCGGTTGGTGTAGGCTGGTAGCAGTATGCTAATGCTGATGCGTATGAAGTTGATTGGAGTTGGTGCGCATTCTTCCGTGCTTTTGAGATTTGCTTGATTGGAGTAGAGGAGGAGTCTTGGTGTGCTATCTTCCTCCCGAACTTTAGTTAGTTAATCTACAGTTAGGTCCATAAGTATTTGGACATTGACACAATTTTCATCATTTTGGCTCTGTATACCACCACAATGGATTTGAAATGAAACAATCAAGATGTGCTTTAAGTGCAGACTTTCAGCTTTAATTTCAGGGTATTTACATCCAAATCAGGTGAACGGTGTAGGAATTACAATACATTTTATATGTGGCCCCCCCCTTTTTAACCCTCGTGCTGCCTTCGGGTCACATGACCCAAAGGTTCATAACGAACCATCGTTGTGTTTACCCAATTTTACCCAATACAAAAACAAATTAAAATAATTTTCTTTTAACCTTTGCAATGTGGGGGGTCTGAGACAGCCTAGCTGTTAAAAGAAAATGCTTCACTTTGTCTTTGTATGCGGTAAATCTATCGCAATACGACGGTGGGTCACAATGACTGATGGGTCAGAATGACCCGAAGATAACACAAGGGTTAAGGGACCAAAAGTAATTGGACAATTGGCTGCTCAGCTGTTCCATGGTCAGGTGTATGTTATTCCCTCATAAAGGGAGTTCGTTATTTCATTGACAAGGAGCAGATAAAAGGTCTAGAGTTCATTTCAAGTATGGTATTTGTGTTTGGAATCTGTTGCTGTCAACTCTCAATATGAAGTCCAAAGAGCTGTCACCATCAGTGAAGCAAGCCATCGTTAGGCTGAAAAATCAAAACAAACCTATCAGAGAGATAGCAAAAACATTAGGTGTGGCCAAATCAACTGTTTGGTACATTCTTAAAAAGAAAGAACGCACTGGTGAGCTCAGCAACACCAAAAGACCCGGAAGACCACGGAAAACAACTGTGGTGGATGACAGAAGAATTCTTTCCCTGGTGAAGAAAAACCCCTTCACAACAGTTGGCCAGATCAAGAACACTCTCCAGGAGGTAGGCGTATCTGTGTCAAAGTCAAAAATTAAGAGAAGACTTCACCAGAGTAAATACAGACGGTTCACCACAAGATGTAAACCATTGGTGAGTCTCAAAAACAGGAAGACCAGATTAGAGTTTGCCAAAAAACATCTAAAAGACCCTGTACAGTTCTGGAACAACATCCTATGGACAGATGAGACCAAGATCAACTTGTACCAGAATGATGGGAAGAGAAGAGTATGGAGAAGGGAAGGAACTGCTCATGATCCAAAGCATACCACCTCATCAGTGAAGCATGGTGGAGGTAGTGTTATGGCGTGGGCATGTATGGCTGCCAATGGAACTGGTTCCCTTGTATTTATCGATGATGTGACTGCTGACAAAAGCAGTAGGATGAATTCTGAAGTGTTTCTGGCAATATTATCTGCTCAGATTCAGCCAAATGCTTCAGAACTCATAGGACGGCGCTTCACAGTGCAGATGGACAATGACCCAAAGCATACTGCGAAAGCAACCAAAGAGTTTTTTAAGGCAAAGAAGTGGAATGTTCTGCAATGGCCAAGTCAATCACCTGACCTAAATCCAATTGAGCATGCATTTCACTTGCTAAAAGACAAAACTGAAGGGAAAATGCCCCAAGAACAAGCAGGAACTGAAGACAGTTGCAGTAGAGGCCTGGCAGAGCATCACCAGGGACGAAACCCAGCGTCTGGTGATGTCTATGGGTTCCAGACTTCAGGCTGTCATTGACTGCAAAGGATTTGCAACCAAGTATTAAAAGTGACAATTAGATTTATGATTATGTCAGTTTGTCCAATTATTTTTGGTCCCTTAAAAAGGGGGGGGGGGCACATATAAAATGTGTTGTAATTCCTACACCGTTCACCTGATTTGGATGTAAATACCCTGAAATTAAAGCTGAAAGTCTGCACTTAAAGCACATCTTGATTGTTTCATTTCAAATCCATTGTGGTGGTATACAGAGCCAAAATGATGAAAATTGTGTCAATGTCCAAATACTTATGGACCTAACTGTAACTCCCTTTATTGTTGCTTGCTTTCCTACAGGTACACCTTTGCACTTTCGAGGTTCATGTTGTTTAATTTGTAATTTGTTTAACTACATGCTCTTATGATTCTTCCCATTGGCACTTATTTGCTTTTCACATTGTATGCTTCATGTTTTGGCTACCCGCAATGTTTTTGGGGCTATCTCGTTGTTTATGATCATTGACCTATGCACTTTTGTAAAGCTCTTCTTTGGAAGTCGCTTTGGATAAAAGCGTCTGCTAAATGAATAAATGTAAATTTAACCCTGTTGTCCAACCTTCTACCAAGTCCAAGCTTCATCCTAAAGCAGACCAAAGCTGCTACTAGCTCCAGTCAGTCCTTCACAAGCACACATAATTTAGAACCTTAAGGAACCATACAGTTTCAGTGGATTTACAAGTTTATTAATATGGTTGTAGTTTTCTTTCTCCCTTATTCAGCCCTAGCTCTTACTGCAAAAGTGTAATTTTTACTACACCTCCAGCTATCCTAAACAGGATATAGTATGTATAGAATAGTTGGTGATGCCTCTAAGGGTGTAGTACCGAATGGTTTGGATTTGCAATTGTGTTGCTGTAAGAGCCAAATTAATCTTAATAACATTTCAGGTCATTTTGTAGGTATATGTGGTTCATTGTTTTGGTGAAGAATGTTGTTATTTTGCTTTTCATTGTGACATTTGGAAAGGTAGGTAATAATAAGAGTATTTTAGGTGAAGTATTTTAGGTTGTTTTCTTGAAGTATCTACGATTGGATCCTGCACAGGGGCATCAGTATTGGATAAAACATGAGCAATGGGAAGTTTTAGTGTTGTAGGATGTCTAATATGGAACAAAAATGCTTTTTGATTGTCGTTTATTATAAGTTGACTTGTTATCCTACTGGAGTATACTTGTGTTTGCTGAAGAATATTATTAAATTGACATTGTCAATTTAACATCCCTGGGTTAAAGCAGGGTGGTGACATCCCTGCTTAGGTTGCTGCCCCCGCGACCCGACCCCCGGATAAGCGGAAGATGATGGATGGATGGACATTTTTTTTTTAATGCTACTGGATTTTATTCTGGATTTGGTACTAAGCTGCCATGCACCGTTCACTAGCATGCTTTAATAAAGGAAATGCCTTTGTAACACCCTGAAATAAGGCTTTGCTAAACTTACTTTCAAATACATAAGAGGCAGACATAGAAACATATAGATGACTCCAGATAGAGAGATGTACAGCTGTACAACCAACCAACCAGTGAACCTAGCAGTGGGCCTAGGGTCTATGTACCAGCGATTCAATACCAGGTCAGACCACAGCCTCTGAAAAATAGTTATTCCATTCTGATAAGTGGTGAGCATTTTATAGTACATAGACAAATTAAGTTAACTAAAGGAAGTTAAGAAGGACAATGTTTTCATCCTTATACAATATACCATAACTACAGGAGGCTTTCATGTTTTTGAATAAGATACTAAATTATTGTTGAAAACACAATGTCCTGTTCCCCTGGACGGGGAAGAGGGACCTGACGGGACGCTTCTTGAACCTCATTTTTGGTTTTGACCCCGAAGGTTAAAATTCACAAATAGCTGGATGATCAATAGCTGGAGTTGTGGATGATCATCGGCCTTGTTAATGCATCACTCCAAGTCTCTAAATGATTCATCATGAAAAATCCCCCACACACAACTTTCCACCAGAAAACATTAATGCATTTTTAAGGCTGGCTAAGGCTTGGGTTGTGTAATTGGTTTGTTTTACATCATTGTAGTGATGAGTTATCACCTCTAGAGGGTAGTCTTTTCCAACAATTATCTTGTCTTCAATCTGTTTGTCTATTACTGAACTAAGTCCGTTCCATTTTTGCCAATCCTGGCATTTTTAAACAAAGCTAATTCTTTGTGATTAGAATTTTTTGTTGAGTTGCCTCAGTTATGAGTATTTTCATCTACTTTCATAGTAGTTACAGTTAGTTTGATAATGACTACAGTTGGGGTCACAGTTGGAAAGAAAAAAACAAACTCCCATCCACGTGTGTTTGCTTAACATATTTTGAGGGACACCCTGGGATCGACGTTGATTGACGAGTGAGTTTTGTAGATATATTTATGGATTTTCACACAGTAAACACACCCTAGCTTCAAATTTTAGCTTTCTTCTGCCAGAACTAGAGCCTGCTTCAGGTATTCCCACAAGGTGTCTCTGACGCCATGACTGCAGCCTTAACACAAGCTTATAAAACAAATAAAAACCATAAACATGGACAGGAAACATGTACAGTACATAATTGTTCCCTAATTTCATAATTCTGTGATTAGTGGAAAAGTGTATAGAACAGTGAAGTGTAGACTATGAAAGAAACAATCCATTTCCCTGACAAAGAGAGAACCATAAATAGGCTGCACTTTGTATAGTCTGTAACCTGATTCTAATCATTACCAAAATAACTGCTCTCAACTCCTGTCATATTTGAAAGCCTATGTTTAGACCCAGGAAATAACATGTGTATGCTGATTAGAAATGGTGTCTTTTCTGTATAATGTGAAGCAATTGGACATAAGATTACATTAGATCATTGGTCAAGTAGATAAAGCTCAACCAGTCTCTGTGAGACACAGAAATCAGTTGAGTCGGCTCTCACAGCTTTTATTGGCAGGGAACTCCTCCTTTCATTGTGATTTAAGTGCTGGGGCTTTGTCCACTGTTCCTTCCTGGCAGATATTAGCTGCTTTTCAACCACAGGGTCGGGGGCAAGGCTGAGAATGGAATAAGGGACCTTGAATCATGATTTGGACCCAATATTAATGTCCCTGGACATCCATTTAAATACCGCAGGGAAGGAATAACAATCTTTGGAGATAGCTAGCGGGGATGGAATTGCTGTGCAATTTGTCTAAGTGAATGGGACCCTGTTGATATTTCCAGGAATGCTCTAGGAGTTTCAACGGTTGTGTAACTATGATGTTTTTTGCATTATCTCAAACACTATAATTCTGAGCTTAGATGCACCTAACTGTAAGATGGAGTGAAGATGGCTGTAAAGAAAGTAGGATAATTGTAATATAAATTTGCTTACCAGTATATTATTGGTGTATATTATCTTATTGGTGTATATGATGTTACACAGGCTGAAGACCTAAGTATTCGGGAGTTATAGTTCTTCTAATACTCACTGAAGGATAGTTATCCTAGGGTTCTAATGGATATATTTAGAGAAAAGCACTCGTCAGTCACTGAAAAATAGGATGAATGAATTAGCCACACTTTGGATGCTATTCAGTCCTCTTGTATGACAAGGTGGAGTAAAGACCGCCTGAGAACTGTGGCCCTAAAACAAAAACATCCCTGGGTGAACACATGGCTGGATTATTTAGGCACTTATATTCATGACCTGGCCAAGACCCCCTCCATCTCTTTGTCCATTTTCCCCCTAGTGTTCTCAAGCCTCTTTAGAGGGATGTTGCTTTGGCATGGAGGGGGTGAAGAGTTGGTAGGGGTTTGAACAGACAAGATTATTGTTCCGAAGCTTGAGAAGGAGAGCGACAGACGGCACGCCAGTCAGAAGGCCCCCAGGTGAACACGCCCTTTCCGATTGTTGTGTTTTTCTTAGAGGTGTCTCACTCGGACACAAAAAAACTAAAACTAATTCAAAGCTAAGCTGCATCCTCACCCTCTCATTCCGATTCATGGCCCTTCATTCTACCATTGTTCTCTTTCAGGATCCCCACAACCTGTTCACAAGACCCCATGCATCATGAATACCAAATAAAAAGACCATCACTCCATGGTAAATTGGACCCAAAGAAAAGGTGCCTAGAAAATAGTTATGGTCTTGGCAGAGTTCTTTAGCATGGAAACCATCTGTGCTCTCCAACCCCCTGTACCCAACGAGAATAGGATAATTGAGTCTTAAATACTATGTACAGAATAGAACCTCCCAAACTGATTTGTATTCTTTAGAACGTGGGAAGGTCGGGGGGGGCTACCCTCTATGGCTTCACACCACATCTGTCCCTCCATCTATTGATCTCCATTGAGTGCCCAATCATTTACCACACTCAATTAAACCCTCATAATCCTCTCATTGAAAACCCCCAGCTCTGTCACACCCACTGGTCCCACCTACCATGGAAAAGTGGCAACAAACAAGACTTTAGTGACTGTTTTCTTTAGAAAGGGGAGGTGACACAATAGAGATTGATGGCACTCTCATGCCATAGGGTCCCTCTTCGTACCCCGTACCCCTCAACAGTGGAAGAGGCTCTGCCGTTGAACAGGACGACCGTGCCACAGCAGCTGGTGATAATCTGGTGAGAGGCTGCTGGCAACCTTGGCGTGTTCCTCGCTCTATTTGTTGCCCATTGTCCTGCAGCCAATGCATTCGCTTGCCTTTTCACTCAAGTGTTACAATTCATTTGTGGAGATTTCAATAGCCGCGGCCTCCAGGCACAAGCAGTTTTGCGAGAGGCTTCCCAGAAGGAACTGCCAAATGGACTAAATGCCAATGGTGTGCCATTGTTGGGAACTAATGTCAGCCTTCTCTCTTTTAATCCCTATTATGACAGCATGGCTGTCAACGCCCAAGTGAAATTGAATTGAAACGATCCCCTCAGAGAAGCCACATTTTGGAGGCTACTATGCAAATGGTATCTCTGTAATCAACAGCAACAACATTCTGTTGTACAGAATGTACAGCATGAAACTAATACCACAAACTTTACTGCATCACCTTGAAAATGGAACTGGTGTAATGGTTAATTTACTGGTGAAAGTATTCATTTAACATAATGTGTCTGCATTATAGAAGAGCTTTTTCAGACAAACAACATGAATGTAATACGTAATGCTCCATGCTGTGACTTACAGGTCTAACCTGCTGCCTGACCTCGTCCACCTTCCTGACCATTCTGAGGTTCAGTGATGTGAAAGAGATCTCTGAACCAAAACACCAGGGCACAATAGATCACTGAAAGGTTTGTAACAGGTATTCATTCTTTAGCTTTCCTGTGCTACACTAGATAAGTGATACTGAGTCGATAATGTACATGCTCCCTCCACTCCACAGACACACATACAAACAGAAACCACACACTGAAAAGCCTAAAAAGTGTGACCTTTCCTGATCACACACCAACAGTGCTACATTTTTTTGACAAATAAAACATTATAAGTAAGTGAGTGTGTGTGTGGTGGTGATGGGGTGGTGGTGGTGGTGATGGAGGGGGTGATGGGGGCATGGTGGTGGTGGTGGAGGGGGTGGTGGTGGGGGTAATGGTGGTGGTGATGGGGGGGGTGGTGGCGGGGGTGATGGGGAGGTGGTGGTGGTGTTGGTGGTGGTGGGTGGGTGTATCCTGTTGTCTCGAGGGATATCTATGCCACTGGGCTTAACCATAACCTAATCACTGTTATTGTTTGCTTGACTCATTAATGTCATGTCAGTCGAGGCCCGATGCTATGTTATACTTTCTTTGTCTTGACCTTTGACTCTGTGTCCCCTTCCATTTACAACTCTAGCCTTCAATGACACAAATGCATCCATGCACTAATTACTGCAACATACAACAGGACACACAGACACATCTCTTTTTCATCTTGGTTGTTTAACAGGAACATTCAACTGCAAAGTTTGGGCCAACATCCCGTAAGTGATTATCTGTGTTCCAGACACAACAATCAGAAGTATTTATTTAAAACATATTTGCCAGCCGGGAACTGAGTCACTGGCACTGCTGTCATCGCTAAGGGTCCTTATTTAGGTTTCTGGAAGGAGACTTGGTAAGAGGGCTTGGGGGTTGTCATGTCCTTTCCTTTTAATCATTCCATGGCAACCCTAGTTTGTCAGCACCCCCTGATGTATTGAATGGGACTGCTATGTTCTTCCATTAAAGGGTGACATCGTCTTCCTGTCGGCTTATGAACAGTCTAATGAGCAGCCTTGCTATTTATTTTAAGATGCTGAGCTAATGGCTTGTTCCCCTTACAAACTCTGCCACTTGGCTGAATTTTTCCCCTTGTGGACAAAGACACTTTTTTTGTGTGGTTTTGACGCTTTTTCTCTGTGTGCAGTTCAACAAATCTCTTCTTTTACACGCCTCTTTGCAGAGCAAGAGAGAGGCACAAACAACGTGACAAAGTCTTTTAATTCGAGTTTGGATTGTCTTGCTCTTTTATTGCATTGTGAACAACTATGGCTACAATAAGAAATCTATAAAAACACTTACAGACCTTTAATACACTGTGTTAAATACTTTCCCAGGGATGTTGAGAGCAATCATTACAGGCATGGGGTGACATAGGTCTTTATTTATCCTCTAGGCAGACAAACCTGGATGGCTGTCATTTGACATTTGGATTTTGTTTAACCTTAGGGCTAGTTCAGATGGTAGCAGCTTCAGAGCTTAGGCTTGTCAACTTTGCATGGATAAGGTTGATAAAACAGTTGGTGCCATTTCAAATGTGCAAACTGACAGGGTAGATTACAGAACCAATATGTCTTCAAACATCTTTTGAATATCCTGTATCCAGATTGGTGACTGATGGGGTGTAATTGGGATCAAATGGATTTCTCGGGTGTATTAAAATACCTGAAAACCATTCTGATGTGACAAATCTCCAATGTTGCTGTAAACATGACAGATAGTATATTTCATCTTTATTCTCAGGGTTTTTAGTCATCTGGTTTCCATTATCTCCATCTCCTAAGCACTTCAGAGCCCTTGGAGGGTCAGCAGCAACACTCCCATGTTGCAGGCACACAACTTTATTATGTTGGCCTCTAAAGTGCAAGAGCAGGAGGAAAAGAGGGAGAATGAGGGGCCAGAGAGACTTCCCACTGGCTTCTGTTCATAAAACCAACTATAAACTAGATGTTACCCCCTCTCTCTACCTCCTTGTCTTGCCCCAGTTGTACAGTCTTCTACAGGGGAATAACAGAAGCATGTTGTGATGGAAGTAGCGTCCAGGTCCAAGCAGATGCACACGGCCCTGAGGTCACTCTGAATGAGGTGTATTGTGAGGTCACATTCTTTGAGCTGGGTGTGCAAGCCAAGTTCATATTATCCAGAGATGAGATGAATCCCGTCCATTGTGATGGGCTGCCAGCTTTGAGGATACAGCAAAGAATTAGGTCCCTTCGCCAATATCCGAGCCCAATAGGATTTTGTAGCGCTGCAGCATGGTTCAACCTTGTTAACAATCCTAGAGTAACTTACTTGTACTATGTTACTAGAAGGGACCAGCTGAAGCCAAGTAGCTTGTATTTCTTTCAAGTCCTGTGTTGCTTAAAAAAACTGACCAATGAAGATTGCTGCATTTTATTTAGTTATTATGATAGTCTATTCATTTTGTTCTCATTGTCACTAAAATCCTCAAACTCGGCTGGCAACAGTCAAATCATGTTGGGAATACCATTAAATGAAAATATTGCTGAAATGTGACATTTTATACATCTTTTCCCCTTCGTATATCAAAAGAGGAAATTAGTCCAGTAGAGAAAATAAGTCTGTAGACCTATCCATCAACAGGAGCAGTAGTTGCTGTGTGTGTATATGGACCATGGCACATTGACTGGAAACTGTGCATGCAGCTAGAATTTGAGTAAATGTTCTGCGTGTGAGAAATACATATAAAACACACCACATAGCAAAGTCATGGGAAAACAGATATTGTCCCTTTATAATGCAAACCAAGCAAGGTAATTTAATTACCCATATCTAAAGTAATCTGTAAAACCTTTATAAACTATTTATAGAATTCACAAACACCTGATTATTGGATGGATTGGAGTGTTTCTCGTGTGTTACAAATAAATTTAAGGTTTAAATAAGTATTATTTCTAATCTAAAATTGCAAACTGAATTTGTTCTTTCAAAATTATCTTGCACTGATGATGTATGCCAACATCTCAATTACTCAACAAGTACAACAGTCATCTTCTTAAATCTGAGTTAATGTGCTGGTTAGACTGTTAAATTTGATAGCAACATAATACGAAAGAATTCAGAGATTTCACTAATTATTATCATGTATAAATTCTTCATTAAGTAACATTAGAATTTACTGTAGCATCCTAAGCCCAACTATTCTAAATGGTAATTTAAAGTATTAAGCCCCATGTTCAAGGGTGCTTTTAAAGAAGTTCCCTCACATTTTTGACAATGTCAAGAATCTGCCACATTCCCAACTTAGTCAAACAAAGATTAGGAAGAGGAAGAGGCCCATGACTGCTTCACTCAACATAAACCCCGATATAGTAAGAGCCTTCCGTGTCAAACCAAACAGAAAAACCACCCATTTTATTCCTCTTGCCCTCTCTTTCAAACAAGAGACATGATTTCATGACAGTGAAACTCATCTGCTAAAATGGAAACTTCCTTGCTCTGATGAGGTTGAATGTAATGTTTAAATACCGTGACAAGCAAAAGAGAGGAGATGCATTAAGCCCTACATTATGAATTGACACACGCTTTATTTACTGCAAATTGGCCTTAAAATTATTGTATTTTCTAACTTTTTCTTCTTAAATTTCTTATTGTATTGTTTATATTGGATACATTAAAAGGGTGAATGGCATCCTTGTATTGTATTAAAGTGACTGCACATTTATACAGAATCAGTGTGAACGCGTCATTCTACTGTATATCTGCATTGTGTGTTGACAGACAGGAACTTGGAGCGGAAAAGGACTCCAATGATGACACGGGATCTGCGTTCCCATCATGCAGTTACTAATGGTCCCTTTTAGTTGCAATGGTTCATTGCAGGGTCTCCTGCTCCCAGTATCATCCTCTGGGTCTCAACAAGGCAACAGGAAAGATCCCTCCATCTGCTGTTCCACTCAATCTGACACACACACACATACACACACACACACACACACCAAACCCACAACTCAACCTCGATCTCACAGTCGGTGAAATGTTTCTTTTTTCTGTGTTTAGCCATTTTAATTCAGACAAAGAAATGACCTCAGGAGCTCATTTATAGGCCATCTGCATATTAATTTATGGGAGGAGGCAAGGCGGGGTCAGTGGCTCGGTCAATCTCACGTTGATTGTGATTTATAAAGGAAAGGTGCGCAGGACCTGGCGTACAACCGGTTTTATACATGTAAATATTTCTGTGCATAGGTACTTTTCAAGTTTTGGTCGTACGCCATCTTCTGGTATGAAAGCTGCGCAATCTTTACATTGAGGCCCAAGGATTTGACCTTAAGTTAGAAAAACAAGGCCACCCTCATTTGTGTCTGGCTCAAAGGTTAGATGCCACAAATGTAGACAAGTTCAGGCCTGAGATGAGGCCCATACTCTGGCCTGAGACCACATATCACCAATCCTTCAAACCATAGTAAATATAATGGTCAATGTTTTGTTATTGTCATTTTTTACCATCTCCTTTGTTACAAAACAGAGAAGAAATATCCAACTTTAAAAGTGTTACCTTTCCTAAAATACATCTGAATGTTATGTCAGGTCACTTCAATATTAGTAAATCAACAATAGGTTTCAAAGCTGGTCTGAAAATCACAATGAGGCCCACTGATAATGACTTGCAACTGTAAAGGATTGTATAGGACACCCACAGTGAGTGCAAACACCAAGGGCATGGCCTAACAAAAACATTTACCAATCAAAAGTGAGAAAACAGACAACTCTGAATGATGGGTCCTGTGGTCTTGTATCTGAGACTAAAAGAATAACTTTCAGAAAGAAACTATTGCTAAGGCATATTTACTCATCTGGATCATCCACCCTATGACCTTTTCCACTCTGAGGTTCGTTTAAACACTGGCACAAGACCGGCAAAACAGATGCAAAGCCAACCAAACAGCCAAAGGCTTTAACCCTTGTGTTATCTTCGGGTCATTCTGACCCACCGTTGACCCATTCTGACCCACCCCAAACAAAGTGAAGCATTTTCTTTTAACCGTCGGGCTGTCTCAGACCCCCTACATCGCGAAGGTAAAAAAAAAAATGCTTTTGATTTGTTTTTGTATTGGGTAAAATTATCGCAACACAATGATGGTTCGTTGTGAACCTTTGGGTCATGTGACCCGAAGGCAGCACAAGAGATAATAGAAAGTTCAGCCTTGGTGTGCCTCACGTATCAGCACACACATGAGGGAATGGAAAAAGACTCAGGGCAATTCATGTCCAGTTACATCTAAACAAATCGACATGAATTGATGGCCACATTCTGCAGAGGGCAGTGACAGGATTTCATACAACCCATTTCTGGCACAGTATGCCATGAGATGGGATCTTTCTTTTCTAAGTTCGCGATAGCTCGCCCCGGGGGGGGGGGGGGGGGGGTTGCTACCAAATCTCACGCCAAGGTTTTTGGAAAAGTTGCCAGCCCTGTACTCGTCAAGGCCTTCCATTCCCTAGTGGCCCTTACAAACAACACACCAGATAGCTACCACACCAATATAATTCATACCAATGGCAAGCATGAGCTTCACAATCAGAAAAAAGGACATAGCTTGCATTATTCACTCATTCTTACTGAGTTATTCCCATAAATATTTCTCAATAAATCTCCTTTCCGCAACAATAGTATAAATAAACAATAATTCTAAGTTACTTTTTAATCACTAAAATCAATCACCACAGTTATCATATCACTGTGCTGAGCTTTGAATGAATGTTGGTTTAGTGGTAGGTTGTTTTTCAGAGAAAATCTCATAAAAGACTTCAGTTGTTGTGGAGGATTCTGTGTGCCCATGCAGTTTGCAGATCCATAATCTAGGCAGTTACCATATCCACTTATTCTTTCTTCTTTCTTGTCTTGGATGGTAAGTTTCGATTTCAGTAAGTAGAGAGGCAAGCTGCATGCTATACATTACTGAATTGTTGTTCCTGTGTGTTTGGGTATGTGTGTGTGAGACCAGCCCCTTGTATTATTGTCCCCATTAACACTGAGACCCACAGAAATCAAGTGCCCACTTCCAGCACCACAGCGGTTTGCCAGACCACAAAATTCAATTGCACTGTTTGAATTCCATATGACATGAATATTTAAAAAAAATGGTTAGAATAACAATTCTGTTGAGGAAACGCATGTACAGATGTAAAGCACAGGTTGGCCAGCCAGAGGCAGATGAAGCTAACCGCTAACAGATAATGAGCCATGAAACAATGTGCTTGTTATACTGCTTAACACCATAGAATAAACAACTTACATGATAATGCTAGATTAAACTAAATGTAGTCATATACTGAAATAATATTTGAATATTTAAATGTAGGCTTACTTTATCTGGTAGGCTGTCAATCACTAAGTGACACGCTCTGGTGAAAAGGGGCAGCATTAGTTTTTTTTTACAGTTTTCCTTTTCTTGCATATTACAAAATGTAAAGTGTTGAAGAAGCCACTCAATATAATAAACAACATGTTTAGGATCACTAAATACAACATTTGTTCTTGTTTACCTAAGCTTCCAGTTGATTTGTGAACACGCCATGCGTGATGTCATTTGATTTGCATCATGGTGCAGCCGGTTTTCTCTAGGCTACTTTTAGCGCGGATAGGGGGTCAATGGTCCCCTAATGATCGCTAGATGGCGCTTCTTGCACTCAGCCAAGGCAAAGTCGGAAATTAAAGTGGTAAATCTGTCATTCACTTCCGTGTTGATAGTCAGTGACTATTTCATCAGAACGATTATTGTCTAGCCCTTTAATCATTCAGCAAAAGGTAATTTATTATAAAGAATGTCACACACGTTGAGGGTTGGACTGCAGTTGGACTATAAATGTGTAGCCTGACATTATCAACATTTTATTGTCGGCTGACAATGATCATGTCATTATCCTGAGTCAAAAGCCTTGGCGAAAATCTGCTATCAACTTTGGGGGGGACAATTCTATGACATTTTCTCAAGAGCAAATCCTGAGGGGGACATCAAAATTACTGCTGTAACACATAGCACATTAAAAAAGTGCCATTGTGTCCATAATCAGCAAAGCGCTTTCATTGTGTATTATTAATATTATTGAAATTACATTGTTATGTTTACAGTGATTTATTGGGGGGGACAAATCATATTTTTCCCAGGATGGGGAGGTCGTGTCCCCCCTGTCCCCCCTGGGATTTCTGCCTATGGTCAAAAGTATAAACACACAGGGACGTCATAAACATTCAATGGTCTGATAGATCCAGTCATCCTGGCCTAAGGCGGCCTATTGCAAATATGAGGCAAGTGTAACTTGTTCTCTAATTCTGTAATTTCTTCTGAAATTCCTCCTTTTATTTATTACTGTAACATTGGGACTCCAGGGCCCTGTACTACGAAGCAAGTTCAACATGCCAACGATAAATTCTCGTTATCTTGCTTCACTAAGCCTAACAACCGCAATCGCTCTAAGCAGTATCACGACGGTGGTTATCAACTCCTTAACTCAACCCAGGTTTCCCCACTTGAGCGATGAGCACATTCACATAAAAAGTGGCAAAATATGACCAATTACAAACATGGCTATCAATCACTAATAGCATCTTTGACCGTGATGCCAGTGGAAGGCATAGCCTAATGGCTCATTAAAATATTTTGTTTTAGTAATTTAGAACTTTAATACTTTTAATAACATATGTGACTATGAAAAAGGGCCGCCAGTCAATATAATAAACAACATGTTTAGGATCACTAAATACTGATTTGTTCTTGTTTACCTAAACTTCCAGTTGAGTTGTGGGTCAGGGGTCTCGCGAGACAACCCAGTGTCGCAGAGCAAAGTGCCAAAGTTGGCACATAGAGCTGTATGAAGTCCTGGAGATATGTGTGGCTCATCTGGTTGGCCACAGCATAGGTAAGGAGCAGGGGTTTTGTGCCGGATCATTGTGGGAACCTGCAGTCACTGGAGCAATCTCAGCAGGGAGTGTGTGTGAGTAAAAATGAAATCTAATTTAAATTATGCCGGCTGCTGCTTCTGGATGATCTACAGAGGGGGTACAATAAAGGCCGATATATGCTTCTCCGTTTTCCAAAAAACAGACACATGGGAACGCCCTCCTCTACGGGGAACGCCCTCTCCGAGAGCCCTCGGAGAGCCCCGGAGAGCTCAACGTGCACCTCCTGAATTTTCTAACTATCCGTCGTAATTTCGGATAGTTACGGAGACCCCCTTGGCTGTGATTGGTCAGTATTAAGAACCGTTTGCATCAGGGGCGGGGTTGCCGTGATAAACAGGACGAACAGAATCCTTTGACCGCCATTGCTGTAAGTTTTTACAATTCATATTTCAGCTAAACAGTACATGTACATCAGCATTTGAATTAAAATGTGAGGAGAAATGGGCAGTGTAGTTGCTGAAAATGTGCGTATTTTATTGATGAAACGGCTAATTTGTAAATTTGCTCCGACTTCTCGATAACCTAGGTAAATAAACACTCGACGACAACTTACAACAAACCGTTGCGCCACCTACTCTTCTGGCGGTGAATTGTTTTCAGCACCCACAGCCTACGGAGAACCATAAACGCAGTCTATCCGCCCGTATCCGTCCGTATCCGTAAGCCCGCCCGAATCGGAGAAGCATATTGCGGCCTTAAGGCACAAGCCAGTAGGTCACAGTGAAGAGTTACAGTAAAGACTGACGAGTTCACTGGCCTGGACGAGCATCTGGGTGGACTACTGAGACATGGACAGATCTCTCTTGATATTGCGTAGACAGAATACGGGCAGGTCTGTGTCCCACCCCCCCCATCCCATCATCTTCCGCTATATCCGGGGGTCGGGTCGCGGGGGCAGCAACCTAAGCAGGGAGGCCCAGACTTCCCTCTCCCCGGCCACTTCCACCAGCTCTTCCTGGGGGACCCCGAGGTGTTTCCAGGCCAGCCGAGAGACATAGTCCCTCCAGCGTGTCCTGGGTCTTCCCCGGGGCCTCTTCCCAGTGGGACGTGCCCAGAACACCTCACCAGGGAGGCGTCCAGGAGGCATCCTTATCAGATGCCCGAGCCACCTCAACTGGCCCCTCTCGACGCGGAGGAGCAGCGGTTCTACTCTGAGCCCCTCCCGGATGACCGAGCTTCTCACCCTATCTCTAAGGGAGAGCCCGGACACCCTGCGGAGAAAACTCATTTCGGACGCTTGTATTCGCGATCTCAGTCTTTCGGTCACTACCCACAGTTCGTGACCATAGGTGAGGGTAGGAACGTAGATCGACTGGGAAATAGAGAGCTTCGCCTTTCGACTCAGCTCCTTCTTCACCACGACGGACCGATGCAGAGCCCGCATCACTGCGGACGCCGCACCGATCCGCCTGTCGATCTCACGCTCCATCCTTCCCTCACTCATGAACAAGACCCCGAGATACTTGAACTCCTCCGCTTGGGACAAGATCTCCTCCCCGACCCGGAGATTGCACTCCACTCTTTTCCGGTCGATAACCATGGCCTCAGATTTGGAGGTGCTGATTCCCATCCCAGCCGCTTCGCATTCGGTTGCGAACCGCTCCAGTGAGAGCTGAAGGTCACGGCCCGATGAAGCCAACAGGACCACATCATCTGCAAAAAGCAGCGACCCGATCCTGAGGTCACCGAACCGGACCCCCTCAACGCCCTGGCTGCGCCTAGAAATTCTGTCCATATAAGTTATGAACAGAATCGGTGACAAAGGGCAGCCCTGGCAGAGTCCAACCCTCACCGGGAATAAGTTCGACTTACTACCGGCAATGCGGACCAAACTCTGGCACCGGTCGTAGAGGTACCGAACAGCCCCGATCAGGGAGTCCGGTACCCCGTACTCCCGGAGCACCCCCCACATGAGCGCCCGAGGGACACGGTCGAACGCCTTTTCCAAATCCACAAAACATGTGTAGACTGGTTGGGCGAACTCCCATGCACCCTCCAGAACCCTGCCGAGGGTATAGAGCTGGTCCACAGTTCCACGGCCAGGACGAAAACCACATTGCTCCTCCTGAATCCGAGATTCGACAATCCGACGGACCCTCCTCTCCAGAACCCCCGAATAGACTTTCCCAGGGAGGCTGAGGAGTGTGATCCCCCTAAAGTTGGAGCACACCCTCCGGTCCCCCTTTTTAAAGAGGGGAACCACCACCCCGGTCTGCCAGTCCAGAGGCACTGTCCCCGATGTCCACGCGATGTTGCAGAGTCGTGTCAACCAAGACAGCCCTACAACATCCAGAGCCTTAAGGAACTCCGGGCGGACCTCATCCACCCCAGGGACCCTGCCACCGCGGAGCTTTTCAACCACCTCGGCGACCTCAGCCCCAGAGATAGAAGGGCCCCCCCAATGTCCCCAGACTCTGCCTCCACGTCGTTGGTGGGATTAAGGAGGTCTTCAAAGTATTCCTTCCACCGAACCAGGACGTCCCCCATCGAGGTCAGCAGCGCACCATCCCCACCATATACAGCGTTGACAGTGCACTGCTTCCCCCTCCTGAGTTGCCGGATGGTGGTCCAGAACCTTTTCGAAGCCGTTCGGAAGTCATTCTCCATGGCCTCGCTGAACTCCTCCCCTGGGAGGTCTGTGTCAAAGTTACTTTAATAACATTGGTATATAATCTGAGATTGAACATGTTCAGTATCTAGTTCTGAGAAAATCCTTTCCGAATCTCAGATTTATGCCAATCCAGAGACTGAAAAGATCTAAATGAATGTCCAGACCGTTTGTGTGGCCAAACCTTAAGATATAGCTGCACAGTTCACCCTGGGGAATATGGACTAGGCATGAAAGAGGACATAATGAAGTGGGAAACAAGCACATGGTGAAGGAAGGGAAGAGTTCAAGAAACAGTACAGGCAGGGACATTTTTAGGCAAAGGAAATTGCACAGAGGCCCCTCAAAAAGATAAATCATGTCTGCAATTCAATAAAAATGTAATAACGTACATATTGCACAATATGTTGAGTCTCCTATTTTTTCCCCTTTTACACACACCTGCTGTTGCACTTATTTTGTATTTATGTCTTTGTATTTATAAGTAAACTTACACATTATTACTTCCACTCAAGATGGCCTTTTCTTTTTTCGGAGGGGTGGAGGGTATGGAGATCTTTCCGTAGGGCGCCAGAAAGGCCAGAAAGTTGTTTTTTGATTGAGTTTTTTGTGCTGTTATTTTTTGTTGTTCAATAAATGCTCTTTGACGGGCTTACCCTGTCCCTGGTTGTGTGTTCCCCAGAGTACTGCAAGGTCAAACCCCATGCGCCACTCCTTGGTTGCCACAGTGTAAGTAGAGGTCAGAAAGAGTTATTCACAGGTAGAAGCTGTGGAAGAATTTTCCAGGAGGGAGAGAAAGAAACTGGGGCTGAGGCAGGCTCTGAAAGAGGCTAGTACTGTGCTAATTGGATGATTCAGACCAGCTGATGCTTTCTGAAGCCCTCGCAGGTCGCAATTAGCAATCAAAGCTGTTCTCTGATTAAAAACACAGTAGCTAGGAGCATACAAACACACTACTCTTCAATTTTACAAGTGTAAATGATGATGATTAATAATGCAAATCTCCTGGGACTGTAATTTATGACAAGATGACTGTGACCTTTGACCTCAAGGAATCCTGGTGTGCAGTGTTTACCATCCAGGGATGACATCACAGATCTTTTCATTAAGATCATGTGACAACACCTTTGGGAAGCAGTCAGACAATAGGACCAGATGAGCCAGATGAAATAAGTTAGTTAGCACAGAGGAGGACTGTTCAATGTTAATTTCCTTATTTTTTTACGTTTACAAGAGGAAGGAACTACCGATAAAAACTAATACTAACACATTCGATGACCGAGTTTGTTACATTTGTTAAATGTACTACCAATGAATCTATGGAGTTAGATTAGTTTCATAATTCACAAACAAATGTAACGCGATTCACAAATGTATTTTGTGATTCACAAATAAATGTCACAAGATTCAAAATCTTTGACCCTATTACATTTATTTGCAACCTGACAAACACAAGTTACAAATCCCTGCATTTGTTTGTGGATTTATCGAACTTTCCTGACACGCTTAGATGCACAAATGCATTTTTTCGAAAAGATAATGGGTGCGTTCGACATGGACTGCGGCTGCATGAAACGACCGGCGAGAGTAGCCGCTTGCAGTCGGGGAGGAGTTGAAAACGGCTCTGTGAAGTCGGACATTCCAGCTTCTCGTGGTTTGCTGCGTTGACGTCAGTCATGGCCGATCAAGCGCTGTTTGCTTACTTTACTTTATTTATAATTAAACTTAGTCTTTCCATTAGTGAAGAGGCGACTAAAACCCTTTCTTCAACACATTTTTAATTCAATTAAACAGTTTGGTCCGGATTTGAGCGTTGGCGAAACTGAAGGTGTCAGAATAATTACAAAACACGCGTCAAAGTTGTCGTGTGTGAGTCTGGCCAATCATGAAATAGCTGTGTCGTCATTTGAACCCGTGCAGTTGCTCTTGAGAAAATGTGCTCGGCTACACAGCCGGCAGTTCTCGAATCGATCTCACGGTACTTTGATGGCTACATCACAGTGACCTAGCCTCGGCGCCGTCTCAAGTCGGACAAAAAGTCTAACCAGAATTCACTGTTTCAAGTCAGCCGGCTGCAGCGCTGCATGAAGTCAGGTCATGTCGAACGCACCTATTCTCTGCAGCCTAATTCTCTGCAGCCTATCAGATGTCTCTTCCAATTTTAGCCAATCACAGCTAGCTTGCTAAACGTTAACCTAGGAAACACTTAAAATAACTAAACATGGATCCTGCCTATGGAAGCAAATCGTTACCAAAATTCAAATGCAAATGCATTTCCAGAAATGCATTTGCATTTTAAGAATGTGGCTGCATTATTTGACTCATAAATGAAATTAGTAATCAATCATCCTATTTGCATTTTAATTTTATTCTTCAAGAGTGCTCAATCTTTCACTTAATTAAAATGAAAAAGAAATAGACATTTGAGATTTAATTTTCAAAACATGCCCCAGCAAATAGATACCAAAATTCAATTTGAAATGTAAAATTTGAAAATTAAAATTTCCAGAAATGCATTTTCATTTTAAGAACGTGGCTGCAAAATCGTGGCCACAATTCAAATTCAAATGCATTTCCAGAAATGCATTTTCATTTTCAAGAACGTGGCTGCAAAATCGTGACCACAATTCAAATTCAAATGCATTTGCAGAAATGCAAAATGAACAAAAAAGCATTCTGAGCGGCGCAGCAGAGTGACGTCAGTAGCCGCTCTTCTTCAGCTCCCTGCTGACCGAGCTACCCATCTTGTTCGGTAGGGAGCGGTGTGAACATCTGCATTGCATTACATTGCAAATGTGCCGGGAAATTGATTGAATTGCCGGGTCTTTAGAGCAGCGTTCCCCAACCGGTGCCCACCGGTCCGTGGGTCATTTCGTACCGGGCCGCACAAAAAAGAATTAATAACATTATTTCCTTTTAATTGATTATCAGTCTGAACTTTTATTCAGACGTTTTATTCTGAAAAATGACCTGATTCTCTCCTTCTCCGCGGGCCTTTTCCCCTGAGCAAAAAAGCTCTGCAAAGACGTGTGTTTACTCATTCTTTAGCAAGTTTGTGGGCTTTATTGAACGGTATCATGCGCGTATCTTCCTCTTGACACATGACAAGTGATAGTTACCACTCAATGAAGCCTGTTTGAGACAACAACTCTATCGGTGTTTTGGATGAAGGCTATCCTGAGATCGCCACTAAAGCACTGAAAACCCTGTTTCCATTTCCAACATCAAGCGGGATTTTATGCCGTGACAGCAATCAAACAAAATTGTGGAATAGGCCTGAATTGGATATAAGGAACGCACTTCGGGTGTCACTGTCGTAGCTTATAGTCACACACAACAGTGGAACTGACACATCGAAAGCTAGCTAGTAACAATATAACGATGGAAAACCAGGCTAAGAAACTTAAAGATGGGTCAATTGAAAAAACGGCTATTTATTTTACATAAAACTCCAAAAACTATTTTTCGCTCAAATCAGCTAAATTATTTTTCTCGCGCGCTCTGCGCGCTCGCATTAGGTGTGGAAGTCACTAACTAGGATCACATCAAACCCAGAATGTGCATGCATTAGCAGCGCAGCTGTCCAGGGCTTATCTTTCCTCCCAGTCCGTCCTGCCGGTCCGTGAAAATATGTCTTACATGAAAGCGGTCCGTGGCGCAAAAAAGGTTGGGGACCGCTGCTTTAGAGGACGCATCACAGACCATGGCGCTCCCTCAAATTGTGCAAACACTGTTAGAATTAGCTGAACAGGTAGAATCTAATAATATATCTGAGTCTGATGCTCGTGACCGAGTAGAACAAGTCATAGAGAGCTTGGCTGCATACTCTGCCATCACAGATTTACACATTAAACAGCTCTGCCACTGTTTTAGTCATTGTTTGACATCAAGTTGCTCAGTCTGTGATGCGTCCTCTAAAGACCCGGCAATTCAATCAATTTCCCGGCACATTTGCAATGTAATGCAATGCAGATGTGCACACCGCTCCCTACCGAACAAGATGGGTAGCTCGGTCAGCAGGGAGCTGAAGAAGAGCGGCTACTGACGTCACTCTGCTGCGCCGCTCAGAATGCTTTTTCGTTCATTTTGCATTTCTGCAAATGCATTTGAATTTGAATTGTGGTCATGATTTTACAGCCACGTTCTTAAAATGAAAATGCATTTCTGGAAATGCATTTGAATTTGAATTGTGGTCACGATTTTGCAGCCACGTTCTTAAAATGAAAATGCATTTCTGGAAATGCATTTGAATTTGAATTGTGGTCACGATTTTGCAGCCACGTTCTTGAAAATGAAAATGCATTTCTGGAAATGCATTTGAATTTGAATTGTGGTCACGATTTTGCAGCCACGTTCTTAAAATGAAAATGCATTTCTGGAAATGCATTTTAATTTTCAAATTTTACATTTCAAATTGAATTTTGGTATCTATTTGCTGGGGCATGTTTTGAAAATAAAATCTCAAATGTCTATTTCTTTTTCATTTTAATTAAGTGAAAGATTGAGCACTCTTGAAGAAGAAAATTAAAATGCAAATAGGATGATTGATTACTAATTTCATTTATGAGTCAAATAATGCAGCCACATTCTTAAAATGCAAATGCATTTCTGGAAATGCATTTGCATTTGAATTTTGGTAACGATTTGCTTCCATACCTGCCACTCAAGAATATTCAATCACGTTTGATAATCAGTTTAATAATGTAGCGCCTCTCTAGCGCGTTGGGCTATATTGAAAGGTGGCTATCCTGAGTTCTTTAAACCTATACAACTAATCAAATAAGTGGGATTTCTCTACTAAACTTATCAGCGTTTATCTTGGGTTTGTGAAATTACTAACTTATTATATGAAATACTCGTTCCCTTTAAATCACTTTTTAAGCATTAATATTCACAATTTAACACAAAATGAAATGCCTAGAAGTTACTTTCACTTAAACCAAAATACTCCTTTTCTTACTTAACCAAAAATATCAAAATAGTCACTAACCACAACTTTTTTTAAACAAACCCATATGACAGATTTATTTAGAAAAAGTAGGTCAGTAAATAAAGGTGTCTTGTCACTTTTTAAGTCACCAATGCACAAATGCAGAACACTTACATTCAAAACATAAGGGCCCAAGAAAATAAAATAGCCGGCAATAACCTAGTCCAATTTGCAATACCCTTCAAATGTTCAAATGATGCAGGCCTGTATGTAGCTTGGGTACGTTGTAGCCTATAGCAAATGGCGGGTCCACCACGAAGGCCAAACAAAAAAATACCTGTGCTCCTTGAAAATGCCGCCTCACGCGCGCGGGATCAAAGGCGTCAGCAGCAGGAGGTATGACAAGAAGATCCACAATGAAGAGGAACAGATTGAAGAGAAGATTCATGCAGTTAACGGTCTCAGCAAAGTCCACCCCTCGGTAACGCTATCCGGCTCCGTCAGGGTCTTGGTCAACCGTCGGTCTCGCAGTTCCACACAGGCTTAACTAGTCCAGGCAGCTAGCCGCTAGCTTGTTAGCAAAGTCCATGCGAAAGCACTAGCCACTTATTCAGCAGCTAATTAAACGTCTTTGTCTTCTGGTGCTGAGCAGTCCACTCAAACAGACAGATATCACCATTAATGTTTCGTATAAGAGTCCTGGTTTAAAACTCTCACTAAACTGGTGCAGTATATTAAAGATCCTGTAAAGTGGAATTAAAAACGAGTTTCAAGTTCACCACACCACAGAATAATGTGTTATTAACTACCCATCCAAATTCGAATGAAAAAAAACACAGACAAGTATGTTAAATTAGGCTTTGAAATCGTAAGAAAACACAGGAGTAAACATTTACAGCAGAGACAGCAGACAGTGAGCTCTCCAACTACTTCTAGCACATTAGCTACCATTTCACCAAAATACCATCATTCTACACCGAGTAGCCTAATATCAAGTTAGCGGTTTGCACTAATTATAGCAGAGATACCTCTGGAAAAGTTATCTAGTATGATTATAACAAACACACAGAACTGAGTGATGAACTGCTGGCGGCGGTGGATGGTCCAGGTGCGACCGGAGGATGAACGGCCGGGGGGGCGATGCTCGGTACGGCTCCGCGCTGCAAGAGAAGCCGTGTGTTGGTGAACCCGTCTGTCTCTGGTCCATGTTAAAACTGTCCGCCGTGAAATGGTCAGTGGCGCAGAGGCGGATGTTGGAGTTTATCCGAAGCTTTCCATGAGCGTGGCTCTTCATAAAATCTATCCACCTATTTTTCCTTTCATTATCAACAGGGAACTTAAATGGTGTTGCAGCGCAGCTGGAGTTCTTGCATCCAGGGAAGATGCAGTTGCGGGTGGTGGGAGACATCCTGAAGCTAGCTAGCTAGCTGATGTAAACTACAATAACAGTACAGCAGGAGGAGCCATTCAGTGATCTGACGTAGATGGGGCGAAATGACATAGATAGGGCATTTTTTGGCTCCGCCCATTAAAACCTGATCTGAAAACGGAAGAGAAACTGTTCTTCGGTCTAACTCAACATTTCAGTGCGACAAAGTTTTAGCGCTTTGCACATGCTTTCAGGAACTAATTTCACACATATATAATGTACTGTATGAATTTACTTTACAGGATCTTTAATTTCAAACATTTAATGTATCTCCTTCAACAGTCAACACGCTTCTTCATCGACCTCCTCCGCTCACCGTTATCTCTTAACTCTCCCGCGTTACCCTCACGTCCACTTCCTTCCCTGTCCTTTGACCTCAAATGGGATTGGCTCATCATCATCAACATTAAAGTAATAAAATAAACACAAAATATTTATCTTACTCTCCATATTTGTACAGGTACATTTTAAGCATTATAACACATACCTCACAAACAAATAAACATTTTAATATATAATGAACTTATTTATTCTAACTTATAGTTAGATACATTTACAGTTAATACAATTCAACAGGGTTACAATAAGATTAACAAGCAGTATTTCACCTACATGCTACCAGACGACATTGCTCGTTATCTCAAGGAGACAATTTCTGTTATTATTGGTGGCCAAGCCACCTTAAGTGTTTCTACCTTTTCTTATTATTAGGGGCCAAGCACCTATTGTTTTTGTTAGTTTTATTATTGGGTGTGCTCAAGCCTTCGGCGAGAGCACAACCTTTGTTCTCTCACATATATATTATTGGGTGTGCTCAAGCCTTCGGCGAGAGCACAACCTTTGTTCTCTCACATATATATTATTATTATTCTTTTTGCCCCCCTAAAACTCAGTCAATATTTGGCCTACATAGACAACCTAGGTGTCAAAAGTTGCGTCTTGGTAGCGATTGAGTTGCTTCTATTGGGATTTACGTTCCGTTTCATGGTTTAGGCTCAAGTTACGTTTTTGTGGCGAAAAGTGAAGCTAACGGTGGCTAATTTGCTAGCCACAATCACTGACGTTACTAACGTCACTACGTCACGAAAACACGCGTGACTACCTTTGGCAGAACATTCGTTTCGCATCTGTTAACTTGGGGGATAGCTAGGCTAACTATAGCTTTACTGCAAGGCAGCTGCAGAAACGCCACAAGCAAAGAGGCTAGGGTGATAACTATTTACTCATTTTACTTTGTGATGTGAAACACAATTGTGAAATGTAATGTACAATATTAGCTGATATTATTAAGGAAGTAGGCCCACATTTACTTTCGGAAACGGTAGTCTACTATTTCACTGAAGCATTAGCATGACATTAGCCTCTGTTGCCCGGGCAACATATACTACAGTGGTCTATGATGCATCTGTTTTCAATCGTTAAAATAAACATTCCTCACAGATACATTTTCGTTGTAGGATTTATTATGACATTACATTACATGTAAACGATGTGTTGGTGAAATTATCATTACCTGTGGTTTCAAACCAGTGTTGCTCACTGCAACGCTGTAGCCTACGCGAGACACACTACAAAAACATCTACACAGCTTTTTAGGAAGTCAAACGGCGACAGAACATGTTCGGCACTCACCTTACTTTAATCAAAAGTCTATCTAACTACTAACCTGAACTTCATTGCCACAGCCTAAACTTTGTCAATCTGTTCATGAAAATAATTAATTTCAGCATAAACCGTACAACGGAACGTTAAATCCAATTCAACCAACGCAATCGCTACCAAGACGAACACAGCAGTATACTGTACCATAGTACTACTACGGTAGTAGTACAATTTACCGGGGCAGCTTCTCCACACAGGGCTATATCGCATTTTGCGTTGTTACTGACAATGATCGCTACCAGTGAGCTTTTTATGAATGAGCGATTTTCCACTAAATAAATGTCAAGCTTATTTGCGTTTTTGGGGGCATATTTTCAGTTAGCAGATGGTACTGTTTGAATCGCGATTCCATCTTCTACTACCGGTAACGTCGTAGAATAATCTTCAAAGGGGGTTCTTTATTCATGAATGAATGCAATATGAGTAGGCTAAATGCCTGAAAATATCAAGAGAAGGGAAAAACTTAAAAGGACGTTTAAGTCATAGAGATTAGGTCAATTTTTTACACCGGCCTGCCAAATGTATTCGTTTTGATTCAGCTATGAGGCTGCCTCTTGCAGGGGAAATGAGAAGACATCTATTTCATTCTACACTTCACTCGTATTTTGAGTTGTAAATGAGCAGCAAAAAAAATATGCTTTTAAATCTATGTAATCTTTATAAATAATATGCATTTTTATATAAAATATACAGAAATATCAGTTGTAAAAATGTCATTAAAAAACGGACCCCTGTGCAACCGACGCAAGCAAGCACACCCTACAATTTCCCCAGAAATTGTACCCTCTCTAGTTATTATTTTTTACGTTTTTGTGGCGAAAAGTGAAGCTAACGGTGGCTAATTTGCTAGCCACAGTCACTGACGTTACTAACGTCACTACGTCACTAACGTCACGAAAACACGCGTGACTACCTTTGGCAGAACATTCGTTTCGCATCTGTTAACTTGGGGGATAGCTAGGCTAACTATAGCTTTACTGCAAGGCAGCTGCAGAAACGCCACAAGCACAGAGGCCAGGGTGATAACTATTTACTCATTTTACTTTGTGATGACACACAATTGTGATGTGTAATGTACAATATAAGCTGATATTATTAAGGAAGTACATCTACTTTCGGAAACAGTAGTCTACTATTTCACTGAAGTATTAGCATCATGACATTAGCCTGTGTTGCCCGGGCAACACATACTACAGTGGTCTATGATGTAGCGTTATCTGTTTTCAATCGTTAAAATAAACATTCCTCACATATACATTTTCGTTGTAGGATTTATTCTGACATTAGTAAACGATTTGTTGGTGAAATGACCATTACCTGTGGTTTCAAACCAGTGTACTAATGTAGCTCACTGCAACGCTGTAGCCTACGCGAGACACTACAAAAACATCTACACAGCTGTTTAGGAAGTCAAACGGCGACAGAACATGTTCGGCACTCCCCTTACTTAAATCAAAAGTCTATCTAACTACTAACCTGAACTTCATTGCCACAGCCTAAACGTTGTCAATCTGTTCATGTAAATAATTAATTTCAGCCTAAACCGTACAACGGAACGTTAAATCCAATTCAACCAACGCAATCGCTACCAAGACGAACACAGCAGTAGTCTAGTACTGTACCGTAGTAGTACAATTTACCGGGGCAGCTTCTCCACACAGGGCTATATCGCATTTTGCGTTGTTACTGACAATGATCGCTACCAGTGAGCTTTTTATGAATGAGCGGTTTTCCACTAAATAAATGTCAAGCTTATTTACGTTTTGGGGGGCATATTTTCAGTTAGCAGATGGTACTGTTTGAATCGCGATTCCATCTTCTACTGCCGGGTAACGTCGTAGAATAATCTTCAAAGGGGGTTCTTTATTAATGAATGAATGCAATGAGTAGGCTAAATGCCTGAAAATATCACGAGAAGGGAAAAACTTAAAATGACGTTTAAGTCATAGAGATTAGGTCAATTTTTACACCGGTCTGACACATTTATTCGTTTTGATTCAACGATGAGGCAGCCTCTTGCAGGGGAAATGAGAAGACATCTATTTCATTCTACACTTCACTCGTATTTTCAGTTGTAAATGAGCAGCAAAAAAAAAATGCTTTTAAATCTATGTAATCTTTATAAATAATTAGTATGCATTTTTATATAAAATATACAGAAATATCAGTTGTTAAAATGTCATTCAAAAACGGACCCCTGTGCAACCGACGCAAGCAAGCACACCCTACAATTTCCCCAGAAATTGTACCCTCTCTAGTTATTAGGGGCGAATCTGCGAGGCACCTATTGTAATTGGTAGTATTATTATTAGGGGCCAAGCAGCGAAGCTGCGAGGCACCTATTGTAATTGGTAGTATTTAGGGGCCAAGCAGCGAAGCTGCGAGGCACCTATTGTAAATGTGTCATGTGACTAATTATTTTTCTTCTCCTTGCGCCCCAATATCTCAAAAAGTCCCTGGTCATAAATGTTCTAATTTGGCACATTGATACTACATCCAAGTGGGTACCCCCACACCAAATATGGGCCACATCGGACCATAGGGGGCGCCACAGGCCACGCCCAAAAGTCCGATTTTCAAAGTGATGGCATTTCCACCCCATTGCTCCAATTCTTCTGAAACTTGGTGTGCATGCCTCATTTTTCATGAGGAACAAAAAAGCCTCAAGGACCCATAAGGTCCGCCATGATGGATTTTCCTGTACTGTGATAATTTGGGAAAACCTTCAAAATTCCTCTTCTCTTGAACCAAAGGTGAAATTGACTTGAAATTTGGTACAGATATGTATCATTGACGTATTTAAAAACGTTACTTAAGGCAATTGAATCAAGTACAAAATGGCTGAAATGGGTGTATTTATGTAAATGTCCACATTGCCTCAATATGTTTGTGTCACTAAATCAAATGTATTTTTGAAGGATGGTTCAAACCTAATAAGCTTTAAGGTGACATGCCTCTGAAGTACCATGCAAAGTTTCACCTTGATATGTCAAAATATGACTGAATTACATCTGTTTGAACTTGGACCAAATCTGACAATGCTCCCCATTGGAGAAACAGCTTTTTTTAATTATCCAGTTATTGAACTTTGTGTATTCCATGCCTGGGAATGGCTCAATTGGCTGAGATGTTGTGCTGGTAATCAAGGTTCAATACCAGTCAGAGGCATAGTTTTTAATTTTTTATTCTCACCAAACGGTTTCTAGTCTCCCGATAAATCTTCCGGTTGTAAAACATAGCAATGCGTGTTTATTTGAGCCCATCACAACACTCCGATCATCTGTTTAGCGAGACTGTGTAAACCACTGCAAAACAAGCCAGGTTCACCACAGTAGCTAGCTACTTGTAGTCTACGCATGGTAGAGATAACTCTAATGGTTATCTCTAATAAAGTAAATTAATTGTTCAGGTGGATCCCTTGCCATCCATCCATCATCTTCCGCTTGTCCGGGGGTCGGGTCGCGGGGGCAGCAACCTAAGCAGGGAGGCCCAGACTTTCCTCTCCCCGGCCACTTCCACCAGCTCTTCCTGGGGGACCCCGAGGCGTTCCCAGGCCAGCCGAGAGACATAGTCCCTCCAGCGTGTCCTGGGTCTTCCCCGGGGCCTCTTCCCAGTGGGACGTGCCCAGAACACCTCACCAGGGAGGCGTCCAGGAGGCATCCTTATCAGATGCCCGAGCCACCTCAACTGGCCCCTCTCGACGCGGAGGAGCAGCGGTTCTACTCTGAGCCCCTCCCGGATGACCGAGCTTCTCACCCTATCTCTAAGGGAGAGCCCGGACACCCTGCGGAGAAAACTCATATCGGCCGCTTGTATTCGCGATCTCGTTCTTTCGGTCACTACCCACAGTTCGTGACCATAGGTGAGGGTAGGAACGTAGATCGACTGGTAAATAGAGAGCTTCGCCTTTCGACTCAGCTCCTTCTTCACCACAACGGACCGATGCAGAGCCCGCATCACTGCGGACGCCGCACCGATCCGCCTGTCGATCTCGCGCTCCATCCTTCCCTCACTCGTGAACAAGACCCCGAGATACTTGAACTCCTCCGCTTGGGACAAGATCTCCTCCCCGACCCGGAGATTGCACTCCACCTTTTTCCGGTCGATAACCATGGCCTCAGATTTGGAGGTGCTGATTCCCATCCCAGCCGCTTCGCATTCGGTTGCGAACCGCTCCAGTGAGAGCTGGAGGTCACGGCCCGATGAAGCCAACAGGACCACATCATCCGCAAAAAGCAGCGACCCGATCCTGAGGTCCCCAAACCGGACCCCCTCAACGCCCTGGCTGCGCCTAGAAATTCTGTCCATATAAGTTATGAACAGAATTGGTGACAAAGGGCAGCCCTGGCGGAGTCCAACCCTCACCGGGAACAAGTTCGACTTACTACCGGCAATGCGGACCAAACTCTGGCACCGGTCGTACAGGGACCGAACAGCCCCGATCAGGGAGTCCGGTACCCCGTACTCCCGGAGCACCCCCCACATGAGCCCCCGAGGGACATGGTCGAACGCCTTTTCCAAATCCACAAATCCCTTGCCTGTTGCACAAATTCATTTCAGTAACCTGAGCCAGGACACATCCCCACTGATGCTAGGCATGATTTTAAATTTGACAAGTTATGGCACTCCTAACAACCTTTTAAAAAAAACTATGAGTAAGTTATTCTTTACAGCAGCAACCCAGTCATTCCGTTGTCCCGTTTTTATAGGAAATGTACAAGCAGTTTCAACTTTGGACGAATCTTACAATGCTTACCACAGGAGAAACAGCTTATTTTTTTATACAGTAACTGAACATGACAATATTCAGCACTGAGAATATCTCAATGGGCTGGGATGGTGACCTGTAAAGTATAAGGTCATAGGTTGTAATCCAGCCATAGTCTTTTGGCCTGTCATAATTTTGATTATCTATTCAGTTCAACAGGATGACATCATTCTGAAGTACCACAAACAATTTCACCTTGGTATGTGAAAATATGATTGAATAGGAGCAGTTTCAACGTTGGCTGAATCTAACAACTTTCCACCATAACAAAAGTTATGGTGGAGCATTTTGATACCCACAACCGTTTGTCCGTGACAGCCAATCAAAATCAGCAGAAAAGCCGCCAAACAGGAAGTGAAGTCATATCTCAGCAGTTGTTTGAGGCAGTGAAACTAAATTTGGTACGCCGCCTCGGAACCTTATTCTGAGGATGTCCTCCAAAAATTGTGTCATGTGACTAAAAGGGGGCGTGGCCGGAAGCATAAACGTGTTTTGGCTAATAACGGTTGAAGTGTTTACCTTAATAAAGTAATTTCTTTGTCTGTTGATGTCTTGTGAGATATCAAGCCTGACTATTAATAACTTTTCATAAAATTCGAACGGACGTGGCCGCCATTTTGGATTTCATGGAAAAGTGTAAAAACCTTTTGCACGCCCCAATTTTTGTCCAATGTTTACCAAATTTGGCAAATATGATCTTTAGACCCAGATTCACAAAAGCAATGAGATGAATTTTCAAAAACGTTTGTTCGGTAGAGACGATCAAAAGCGGTGGCGAAGCCGCCAAACGAGGCTCAAGAGCATATCTCAGCAACCATTTGCGCGATTGTCACCAAACTTGGGTTCCATCGTTCCCATGAGGAGCAGAGGAGGCCTGCAGTGTTATACCAGAAAGATAACTTTGAACTCTCAGTACTCTTGAACGCAAACATATATTTCAACCAAACTTGGTGTGTTGCATGAGTGCAACAGGTTGTTGTGACTTAATTGTTGCACAAGTGCTATGGAGGCCATGTCCTGCTCTGGACTGCTTGGCCCCTCCATTGCTGCTTGCAGCTATATTTAGGGTTCCTCCGGTAGGAGAACCCTATTGTTATTGGTGGTATTATTAGGGTTCCTCCGGTAGGAGAACCCTATTGTTATTGGTGGTATTATTATTAGGATTCCTCCGTAAGGAGGAAACCTATTGTTATTGTTAGTTTTAGTAGGATTCCTCCGTAAGGAGGAAACCTATTTAGGGTTCCTCCGGTAGGAGAACCCTATTGTTATTGGTGGTATTATTAGGATTCCTCCGTAAGGAGGAAACCTATTGTTATTGTTAGTTTTATTAGGATTCCTCTGTAAGGAGGAAACCTATTGTTATTGTTAGTTTTATTAGGATTCCTCCGTAAGGAGGAAACCTATTGTTATTGTTAGTTTTATTAGGGGCCAAGCAGCGAAGCTGCGAGGCACCTATTGTTATTGTTAGTATTATTATTATTAGGGGCCAAGCAGCGAAGCTGCGAGGCACCTATTGTTATTGTTAGTATTATTATTATTATTATACTTCTTAAGACTGGGTGTCTATGGCAGGCCCTAGAAGCGCTTGGTCGAAAGTTGTGAAATTTGGCACACTCATTGGGGACAGTCCCCTGGTCCAATTCACAAAGTTTCATGTCCCATACTTGGGCACTCTAGCGCCACCAATGGGTCAAAGTTGGAGTTGTGTTTACACACGCAACTTTTAAACCGTATGACCCATTTTCAAAAATGAGGTACCATTGGATTCCCTGGATCAAGCCGAATTCAATGCACACCATGGTGTCAATTTCCGGTTTATAGATTTTCCGCTATTTCCGGTTTTATCAAAAACCTTTGAAAGCCTACTCCTCCTACAATCTTTGTCAAATCTTCTTCAAAATTACCAGATATGCTCTTCAGACCAAGCCGCACAAAAGTTATGGTAGAGCATTTTGATCCCCACAACCGTTTGTCCGTGACAGCCAATCAAAATCAGCAGAAAAGCCACCAAACAGGAAGTGAAGTCATATCTCAGCAGTTGTTTGAGGCAGTGAAACTAAATTTGGTAGGCCGCCTCGGAAACTTATTCTGAGGATGTCCTCCAAAGATTGTGTCATGTGACTAAAAGGGGGCGTGGCCGGAAGCATAAACGTGTTTTGGCTAATAACTGTTGAAGTGTTTACCTTAATAAAGTAATTTCTTTGTCTGTTGATGTCTTGTGAGATATAAAGCCTGACTATTAATAACTTTTCATAAAATTCGAACGGACGTGGCCGCCATTTTGGATTTCATGGAACAGTATAAAAACCTTTTGCACGCCCCAATTTTTGTCCAATGTTTACCAAATTTGGCAAAGATGATCTTTAGACCCAGTTTCACAAAAGCAATCAGAAGAATTTTAAATTTTCAAAAACGTTTGTTCGGTAGAGACGATCAAAAGCGGTGGCGAAGCCGCCAAACGAGGCGCAAGAGCATATCTCAGCAACCATTTGCGCGATTGTCACCAAACTTGGGTTCCATCGTTCCCATGAGGAGCAGAGGAGGCCTGCAGTGTTAGACCAGAAAAATAACTTTGAACTATCAGTACTCTTGAACGGCAAACATATATTTCAACCAAACTTGGTGTGTTGCATGAGTGCAACAGGTTGTTGTGACTTAATTGTTGCACAAGTGCTATGGAGGCCATGTCCTGCTCTGGACTGCTTGGCCCCTCCATTGCTGCTTGCAGCTATATTTAGGGTTCCTCCGGTAGGAGAACCCTATTGTTATTGGTGGTATTATTATTTTTTACCCATGGGAGTCAATGGCAGCCCCTAGACCAGTACCGTAAAAAGTTGTGAAATTTGGCATGTTGAAACTGCAGACCATTAGTAACTACCATACCAAACATGGGCCATGTGAGACAATAGGTGGCGCTACAGGCCACGCCCCAATATGTCAATTTTCAAATTGATGCCATTTGCAGGCCATAAGTCCCAAAATTCTGAAATTCATTACATATGCCTTATTTCTCATGAGGAATAAAAAAGCCTCAAGAAGCTATAACGGCCACCATATTGGATTTGTCTGTACAATAAAGATTAAGGAAACGCGTTTTTTCCCTACTCCTCCTACATTTTTGGTCGAATTTTCTTCAAAATTGCCATAGATGATATCCAGACTGAGCCTCACAAAAGTTATCGTAGGGATTTCTGATTTTCAAAACCGTTTGTCCGGTAGAGCCAATCAAAATCTGCAACAAAGCAACCAAACAGGACGTTTGGTCAAATCTCAGCAAATCTTTGAGATATCAACACCAAACTTGGTATGTCACGTGGAAGACACTACAACATGTTACCATGTGCAAAGGCAACTTCATACCTCTAAAAATGATTGATATAAAGCAAATTGAATTTATTGCTAATGCTAAAATAATGCTTTACACATCCGCCGGCCAAAAACTGATACTCTGATTCAATCACTAGTTCATATGAAGACTCTTGAGAATGTTGAGTACACAAATCTGAGAAAAAGTTGACTGTAACATGAAAACTCGATTTTTAGTGAATATTTGAAACATGCATGCTTGGCTAATTTCTAGGGCTGTTTCCCCAAATCCTCTCTCCCTTTGCTCCTGTGCGCGCGTGCTCCACATTCTCTCACACACAAGGGGCCAGAGCCCCTTGACACACGCATGCTTTCTTGAAAATGTGTGCTGACCAAGCCCCCACCCTCGTTTTTTAGCCCCTGTTTCATTTCGCTTCCAATCGCAGCTCGCTGTTACGAATACAAATTATTTTTCGGCGGCCATTGTTGTTTCCCGTGTCCCGTGAAAGTCGTCTCCCGTGAAAGCCGTGTTGGAGGCAGCCACTTTCGGTAAGTCCTGGTTTTACACATTTTAAGCTAGAATTAATGATTGGGTTTGTGAAAGTACACTACTCTTGAATTATGGTGAAGGTTTAGCACTTTTAGACCTTATAGATCGTGATTCTGAAGTGACGGAAAACCAAACTCGAAAAGTAGCTACTGTAGCTCTAGCTTTTTTCCTCTGTGTTTTTAATTAGTGAGTCATTTTGCATCTCGGCGAATTGTTCATCAAAAAGGTCGAGGAGAGCAGCCTTTAGGAGAAAAAGCAATTCCCCACAGACCTGTCGGCTCATAATGGTGATTTTTGGCGTGAAAGTCTTTGTAATAAGCCTATGCGGCAGGGAGACTTTTTCAAGGCGAGCCTGTTTCATTCGTCATATGCCCTGAGAAAGCGACCTACGTTAGCCAGGCTAGTTTTGCCAATTTCGGTAAGTCAGGCTATTTAAAGGTCTCTTACAGTCAGAATCACTGTTTACAAGCAAAGGTCGAGCTGGTCTTTTGTCAGATGTGTATATATTGACCAGTTTAGAGGTAAATACTCTTGCCAGAGCCTGGAATCGAACCTGTGTTTTGAGTGACTGCATGGGTCTCCATGACGTCAACACATTTGGATTCAAGTTCAAGTAATGACACTGCATTTCACAGTCAAAACTGAAGTCTGTATCAAGTGTAGATGGGAAAAGCTTCATTTTTCACAACTGACATGGACCCTTTCTTCACTTTGACAGGTCTGGAGGGTCATGCAGAGGCCTGCTCAACAGAGTTCAACAGAGGATGCAACAGACTCGAGGATGGTGAGATCCACACAGACCCCTTGCTGGACTACCCCTCTCTAGCTGGACAGCTTCTATTCAGCCCTGACCCCAGAACAGCTTGATCCAGCTGGCCTGCCCGCCTGCCTGCAGGCCCTGCTTGCCCCTGCCTGCCAGCCCTCCAGAGACAGTTACCCCACAGACACAGTAGCTCTGCAGCCTGCTTTTTTGAGGACATTGATGAAAAAGGACAAGCCAGCATTACTTTGATGAAAGTCTAAATGTTTAATCCTTTCCATGTGCCAGTATGCCAAGCTGCTGACTTTGTGTCTTAAGTGATGAAACTAGTTCAAGTGATAGACTTTTGACCTGAATCCAATGATTATTCATCTGAATAAAAACCACTCAAGAGAAGTACTGCTTCTTGGAGCATTTGTGCTCCACATCAGTACATCTCACACATTTGCCTTTGTTTCCATGGGATTCATGGAATTGTTAGTTTCTGCTCCACCATTTCCACCCTAGTGTAATAATAAGTATAATTTAGGACAGCAATTACATGTTTGTGTTATCCTTCCGCATTACACACATTTAGTCAATGTTCTTAAACTCAACCGATTATTGTCATTTTACCATACTGTTCATATTGAACAGACATCAGTGTTTACTTGGAAAGATGACTGTATATTTCCACTTTTGATTTGTATTTCCATCGTAAGTTTGGTCTTTAATTTCATTTGGAAGTGGTATTAAAAGGTCTTACATTTAACTTGTTTATACCTGTAGACACCCTGTGAAGCCCCCACTGCAGAGACAGTTGGTGACAGAGAGGTGCAGACATTAAGTTAAACATGCCTTAAGAATAGAGTAACAAATAGAGACTAAATGTGTAAATGGCTGTTGAAACTGAGTTGGTGCATGTCAGTTTAGGCAAAGGTAACCTTTTAAACCTCTAGGTTTAAAACAAATTCAGATTTGATTGGAACTCTCTTTTATACATTTATAGTTGGATTTGACATTTAATTCATTTAGCAAGTTGTTTAACTCAAACAACCATAACACGGTACATATGGTATACAATGCTGCAGTCAGATTTGGCGAAATTGTTAGCTTGGATGTTATCTTTACATATAGATGGGGTCTTGTTGATGCGCACGCAGCTTCAAGGCAGAAAGACGCGTTCCATTTCACTTTTACTGTACCTACACCTTTAATGTTCCCGCCATCCCCCCATTTCTGAATAAAGTTCGACTGATCTGATTTGTTGATTTCTGTTGCTATGAAAACCAGTTTAGCCAAGCTAACTAACATTGTTTTTAGCTAGCTTGCATTACCATTCAATTGCTAACAAAACATTAGTAAAAATAGCTTGCTAATCGGGCAGAACTTGAACTCGGGCAGGAGACTCTGAGACCTCAGCGCACCACTAGCATCTCGTCATATCACGCAGTCGGAGCACAGCTAGATAATCAGCGTCAGCGCTCTTGGGTACCCAGCATGCAGTGCGGCATGTTAAAAAAACAACAGCTACGCAAGGGATTTCAGTTGTTGTGTTCGTTCAGTTAGATGTTTGTAATGTTATTGGCCGGGTTTCCCAGATTCGTTAAGAAGCTCTTAACGCTAAGAGCTTCTTAGGAGCGTTCTAAGAGCGTTCTAGAGCGTTCTTAGAACGCTCTTAAGAAGCTCTTAGCGTTAAGAGCTTCTTAACGAATCTGGGAAACCCGGCCATTGTTTGTTAGTTAATATAATCTTGTTGGTCACCTTGAGTGTGCATGCTGTGTAGTTTAATGGGAACAGAGAGTCGGCCATTTTACTATCACAGGCTTTACTTGCAAGGAGCTGAACGTGGGCTGTGCCCTACACCAGACCAATTGCCTATGAGGCTAATCTTGATTCTGGATTGACTGAGATTCTGGAAAGAGATCTACTCAAGAAGAGAGTCAATATCTGTGGTTTTCAAGCCATCTTTGAGAAAGTTTGAAAACAATGTTGCGGTTAATATGTTTTGATTGTGGGAGGCAACTTTTGGACTACACCTAAACCTCATGCGGCCACCGCACCACCCGCACTGGCAAAGAGGGAAACAGCATGGATGGGGAAAGTGTGTGGGCAGAGCAAGCAGTAGTAGTACATAAACTACACACGTCCTTTACTAAAGTGTATTCTGACTTTCATAAAGTTATTGTTGTAATCAAAGCTTTTAAAGAATGGATCTCTGCATGATGGGCCTGACCAGAGCACAGGTGGCCTGACAGAACACGCTTCAAAGTTGTCACTTTCAAAAGGGTGGCATTTTAACCCTGTCAGTCCAAAATGTCTAAAAGTTGGTACGCATGCCTTATTGCCAATGGGGAACAAAGAAGTCTCAAGAACCCATAATGTCGGCAGCATGGATATTTCTCTACAGTGACAATTTGTGAAGAATTTCAAAAAATGACTTCAAATCAGCCATTGATCCAATTGTATTGAAATGTTGTGTACATGTATGAAATACATGTCTGTGTCATGTCAATTTTGTAATGGTTTGCAATGCTGAGGAGGAACCCGCCATTGCTGCCTGCAGCTATATTTAGGGTTCCTCCGGTAGGAGAACCCTATTGTTATTGGTGGTATTATTATGTTTTACCCATGGGAGTCAATGGCAGCCCCTAGACCAGTACCGTAAAAAGTTTTGAAATTTGGCATGTTGAAACTGCAGACCATTAGTAACTACCATACCAAACATGGGCCATGTGAGACAATAGGTGGCGCTACAGGCCACGCCCCAATATGTCAATTTTCAAATTGATGCCATTTGCAGGCCATAAGTCCCAAAATTCTGAAATTCATTACATATGCCTTATTTCTCATGAGGAATAAAAAAGCCTCAAGAAGCTATAACGGCCGCCATATTGAATTTGTCTGTACAATAAAGATTAAGGAAACGCGTTTTTTCCCTACTCCTCCTACATTTTTGGTCGAATTTTCTTCAAAATTGCCATAGATGATATCCAGACTGAGCCTCACAAAAGTTATCGTAGGGATTTCTGATTTTCAAAACCGTTTGTCCGGTAGAGCCAATCAAAATCTGCAACAAAGCAACCAAACAGGACGTTTGGTCAAATCTCAGCAAATCTTTGAGATATCAACACCAAACTTGGTATGTCACGTGGAAGACACTACAACATGTTACCATGTGCAAAGGAAACTTCATACCTCTAAAAATGATTGATATAAAGCAAATTGAATTTATTGCTAATGCTAAAATAATGCTTTACACATCCGCCGGCCAAAAACTGATACTCTGATTCAATCACTAGTTCATATGAAGACTCTTGAGAATGTTGAGTACACAAATCTGAGAAAAAGTTGACTGTAACATGAAAACTCGATTTTTAGTGAATATTTGAAACATGCATGCTTGGCTAATTTCTAGGGCTGTTTCCCCAAATCCTCTCTCCCTTTGCTCCTGTGCGCGCGTGCTCCACATTCTCACACACACAAGGGGCTAGAGCCCCTTGACACACGCGCGAGCTTGGTACACGCACAAGAAGAGGACCATTTTATTTTATCGTTGGAGAACTCCTGCAGCCCTCAGAGATTTTCATTGTTACATTTGACAGTGAGTAATAAGATCCTACAATGGCAGTACAAAACATGTATTTTAGCGTTTGTATTCGTATGATAACTTGAAGACTTTTATACTGTCGTAAACAGGATAGCAGCTAATCTATCTAGGCTAGCTGAGCTAAGGATATCTCTTTGTACAGACAGTATTACAGGCTAGCAAGTCGTAAAATCTTTAACATTATACTTGCTTCTGTGAGACGCGTTTGAAATTTGTATACTGTGCGTAACTATGCGGTTGGGTTGTTCTATTTTTACATGTCATTGTTGATGTAATTTAAATTAGTACGGTGAGTTCCAAATGTGTCTTTCGATTAAACACTGCAGCGTGTATTACACAATGATCATTTGTGGTGCGGCGTCTATTCGAAGGCAACGTTTAATTAGTAAGACAGATTCAGTGAATTGTAGTTGCAGTGCGGCCATACACAAACAAATAGACAAGGAGGTCAAACAAATGCCGAGCAAGCTATAACCCTTAAGGCTAGTTTTTGCTTTTGTGGACGGCGTTTCAAATTTATGTACTGTACGTACCTACGGTTGGGTTATTCTATCTTTAGCTACATGTCATTGTTGATGTAATTTTGTTTGTTCGTTCCAAGTTTTTCTGACGGTCTTCCCATCGTAAGTTATTCTTTTTGAAACTGTAGCTAGGTAGCCTAGTTTGCTGCACAGTTAGAGCTACCTAGCATAAGCAAGTAGCAATGGTACCATGGTTGTTTTGCTTGCTAGCTTTGTTTGGGTTCATGGTTTGATCGTTTAGGAGTTCCATTGAAAGCCTATAGACCTACAATACGTTTGTAATCGGCATTTTGTACCATGCTGCACGATTTCCTATCTCTTGATAACATTTTATATTTGTATCAATTTTATACACTAAACTGCCAAAGTATTCGCTCGGTTGCCTTTACACGCTCATGAACGTGAGTGACATCTCATTCTTAAACCATAGGATATGATGTCGGACCACCCTTTGTAGCTATAATAGTTTCAACTCGTCTAGGAAGGCTTTCCACAAGGTTTAAGAGGTTTATGGAAATGTTTTACCATTCTTCTAGAAGTGCATTTGTGAGGTCCAACATTGATGTGGAACAAGAAGGTTTGGCTCGCAGTCCCTGCTCTAATTCATCCCAAAGGTGTTGTATTGGGTTGAGGTCAGGACTGTGTGCAGGCCACTCAAGTTCGTCCACACCAATCTCGCTCATCCATGTGTTTATGGGCCTTGCTTTGTGCACTGTTGCACAGTCATGTTAGAACAGGAAGGGGCCATCTCCAAACTGTTCCCACAAAGTTTGGAGCATGAAATTGTCAAAATGTTGGTGAATTATTGCATTTCAGGAAATTAACTTATGGGTAGGAAATATTTAATGGATTGGGCTCGGCGGGGTATTTTGTCATCCATCCATTCCTACTCCATGCTCTTGATTATGTAATTGACCTACAGGTACATCTTCTAGGCTATGTTTATTTGTTTTAATTTTCTAATGTGAGTCAGTGGCTTGGCAGTATTTTAACAGTAAGGTTTGGTTATTTGTGTTAAACTGTGATGATTCTTTTGGTGAAACATGAATTTAAAGTAAAAACCATTTGCAAGATAAATTGTTCTCAATTGGTCTTAATTTGTATTTATAGTCGAGTCCGTTTCTCTATGTTTACATTTTACAGACTTAAATTTGAATGTAGACAGTGTAAATTGAATAAAGGTAAATAATGGATGTCTAAATATTTTTTTTAAGTACAGAGATTGGTGTTTTGAGAATCCTAACCATTTCAATATTTTCTTAAAGGTCTGTATACTAGAACTGTTGAGTATGAAGTTATGATAATGTAAGACTATGAAATTGTTAAGCAGTAGTGTGGTATGTTACATTTCATAGTTTTTGATGGTTTTTCTATGTGTTTTTTAGATGCCATGTTCCAGCAAGAGATCCAGGGACCAAGGATCCACTGTTGAGGTTAGACTTCCTTGTGGGAAAAAATGCTAAACCAGTGTGTTTAAGTGATAAGATTAATTGAGAAAAATGAATGTGAATGAGCATTTTTAACAACGTCTTTGTTACGGACCCATGTTTAAAATGTCCTAATTCAGTCTGTATAGTTGTGGTTGTGTGTTTTTTCTTTTCTCCCCTCTTTCTTTCTATTCGCTGCATGCAGGTATGGTCTAGTCAGCGTTTGTTGGCGGTTGGCTATCAGTCTCCCTATCTCGTGATTGGCAATCAGCCGCGCACTTCCAATCAGCGGTTTAGTTGTCAACATAAAATTACCACACTGGTCAGCTGTTTCAGAGATTGCTTTGGAAAGTTGCTTGTTTAGAGAGTTGTCAAGTCAGAGAGACTTCTTGTTGAAATCATTGTAAATGTTGTTATTATTTTGTTAGAATGGTTTGCTTCATAGTGAACCCTTTTAATAGAGCAGTTAGTGGTGCAGCGTTTATTCGAGGGTGGCGTTCATTCAAGGGCAACGTTTAATTGGTAAGAGAGATTCAGTGAATTGTAGCTGCAGTGCAGCCATAGACAAACACAGAATAGACAAGGAAGTCAAACAAAAGCCCAGTGTAAAATGTATGCCGCGCGTGTCTCTACTTTGTGTACAAATCTGACGCAGCATGCCGTAACATTCTTACACTTTAGCTTTCAAACAGAAACCTGTGCAGAAAGCACTCACCACCAGCAACAGATCTATAGCACGCAAACTTGGTGTTGATGAAAAGCACATTCAGGAATGGTTAAGTCAGCTACCTCGCCATATTGTATACAATATGTATAACTATCTATAGGCCTGAATGCAATTGTCGCAATTGCATTATAATAATGTATAATTTTTTTTCAAGCAATGTCTTAATTTAGAATTATATAATTGTATTCAGAATTATTACGTGACTTTATTTTGAAGGCCTTTTGGGACGCTCATGAGTGAGAGTCGACAACCTAACAGCAAGCGAAGCACAGACAATTTAAAGCTCTGATAAAAGTTTCAAGTTCAAGTTTATTATCATATACTCATAAACAGCATTTATAAGTAATGAAATTATTTGTGCTCAATGTCCGTTCAACTTGCAGAATAAAAAAATTCAATACTAAAGGATGGAGAAAAAGGGTAGAAAAAATAAGAAAAATTGTAGTGCAAAAAGATATTTCAAGGACAGTTCAGCATCCTTATGGCATGTGTGAGAAAACTATCCCTGTATCTGATGGTACAGGACCTTATACTCTTGTATCGCCTTCCAGAAGGCAGGAGGGAGAAAAGACTGTGGCAGGGATGACTAGGGTCAGAAATGATCCACTTGGCCTTTCTCCTGCACCGCTGGCTGTAAAGGTCCTGAATGGATGGTAATGCAGTCCTTGTAATACGCTGTGCAGATTTGACCACTCTTTGTAGTGTCTTCCTGTCCTGGGCAGTGCTGTTGCCAAACCATGTTGTAATGCCACCAGTCAGTATGCTCACAATGGTGCACCGGTAAAAATTGGTCAGTATAGTGCAGTCCATGCCAAATTTCCACAGTCGCCGCTGAAAAAAGAGCCTCTGTTTCGCTGTCCTTGTAACCACACCAATATGGTGGTCCAGCTCAGATCCTCACTGATGTTGATACCAAAAAATCTGAAACTTTTGACTCTCCATAGCTGTGCCCTCGATGTGAATGGGTGCATGTTCTCCCTGCAGCCGCCTGTAGTCCACTATCAACTCCTTGGTTTTTGCTACATTAAGCAACAGGCTGTTATGCTGACACCAGGATGTCATTGTTGCCACCTCTGCTCTGTAGGCAGACTCATCACCATTCTTGATGCAGCCGATAATGGTGGTGTCATCAGCAAACATAATGATAGTGTTGGAGCTGTTTGTGGCTGCACAACCATAGGTGAACAGAGAGTACAACAGTGGGCTTAACACACAACTCTGTGGGGCACCAGTGCTGAGTGTTAGACTGGTGGGGTGATGTTACCTAGCCGTACTGCCTGTGTCCTATCCAGCTGCACATGGAAGGACTGATGTTCCGGTCCTGTAGTTTCATGATGAGCCTGGATGGTACTATGGTGTTGAAAACGGAGCTGAAGTCGATGAAGAGCATCCGCACGTATATGTTGTTCTGATCCAAGTGAAAGAGAGCAGTGTTCAAGGCCAAAGCTACAACATCATCTGTAGACCTGTTCGGCCTATATGCAAACTGGAGTGGGTCTAATGCAGGTGACAGGCAGAATGTAATGTGGTCTTTGACTAACGTCTCAAAGCATTTCATCACAACAGGGCAACAGGGCGGTAATCATTGAGACAGCTCACTGATGGTTTCTTAGAGACTGGGATGATGGTGGCTCCCTTGAACCTATTGGGGACGACAGACTGCGACAGGGAGAGGTTAAAGATGTCAGTGAACACCTCTGCCAGTTCAGGAGCACAGGCCTTGAGAACACAGCCAGGGATGTTGTCAGGTCCTGGAGCTTTATGCACATTCACTCTAAGTGATAAGTTTAAGGTTGTTATAGAGGTTGTTAGCAATCTAAGGAAACCTCTATTCCCTTGTGTAGGCTACAGCATGCAGCCAACAAAGTATGTTGTTTTGTGTCTGTATTTGACTTTGGTGAATGTTATTTACATGCTGCGCATGTCATTGCATGTTCATATTAAGCTAAAGTGGTCTTTATTTTCTCATTACAGCGTGAGTTTAGTTTTAACGGTGGATTTGGAGAAAAAGCTTCAAATAAATCTGTAGCAAGAAAGACACTTGTGCCTGCCAGTGTTTCATGGGATAATAGTATGCTACACTTGTAAATTACTTGTGTAATAAATACTGTGTTTTAATTTAACCAATTAAATAACCGTTTTCTGATTTTTGTGGGGAGGCGTTTAATCGAAGGTGCCATTTATTACACAATGTTCATTTTTGGTGCAGCGTTTATTCAAGGTCAACGTTTAATCAAAGAAAAACTGTAGTTTTCTTCCCAGCATGGGAAGGCCAAAGGATGTTTACAATTGTAGTAGGCCATTGATATGTTTTAAAAGTTCAGGGATGTAATTTGTTGGATAAGAAGCCCCCATCCCCCACTCCAGAGACAATTGATGACAGAGAGGTGCTGACATTAAGTTAAACATAGTCATGCGTTAAAGAGTAGAGTAAAAAATAGAGACAAAATGTGTACATGGATGTTGAAACTCAGTGCTCTGAGTTTGTGCATGTCAGTTTAGACAAACGTAGCCTTTTAAACCTCTAGGTTTAATTCTCTCTTTTATACATTTAAAGTTGGATTTGACATTTAACAGACATTTAATCATTTAGCAAGTTGTTTGACTCAAAAACCATAACGAAGTACATATGGTGTAAAAAATCTGCAGTCAAATTTGGCGAAATTGCTAGCTTGGATGTTATCTTTACATATAGATGGGTTGGTGGTTACAAACAATGAGGATGCGCATGCAGCTTCAAGGCAGAACAATGCCTACCATTTCACCTCTAGTTTATATGTTCCCACCCCCCCCCCCCTTCTGAATAAAGTTAGATTGATCTGATTTGTTGATATCTGTTGCTATAAAAACCATTTTAGCCAAGCTAACTAACATTGTTTTTAGCTAGCTGACATTACCATTCAATCACTAACAAAACACGAATAGAAATACTTTGCTAACAGTCCTCACGTGTAATCAAAAGCTTGTAGTGAGATCACATGCATGACCCCCCGAGACAAGCTTTCATGTTTTCATCGCTAGCATCTCGTCATATTACACAGCCGGAAGACAGCTAGATAATAAATATTGTAGCGTCAGCGCCCTTGGGTACCCAGCATGCAGTGCACACCAAAAACGCAAATAGCTGTGGAAAATAGTTTGGTTACAACAGCTGTGCAAGGGATTTCAGTTGTTGTGTTCGTTCACTTAAATGTGTGTAATGTTATTGTTTTTTACTTAAGTTAATACTGTTGGTCACCCTGATTGTGCATGTTGTGTAGTTTAATGGGATCAGAGAGTCTGACCATGACAAAGTATTGTTAAGCTGCTGTACCATCACAAGGTACACTTGCTAACAGCTGGACATTAGCTATACCTTGGTCCAGTTCCCTACATGACTCTTGACAGTTGTTTGACTGAGACTCTAGAGAGAGCTCAATTCAGGTAGAGTTCTAATAGCCATGGTCTTCTAACCAGTTTCAGTTTTGAAAACAGTGTGACTGTGTATGGTATGTTTTTTGGGCTACTTCTAATACTCATACGGCTGCCGCATTTATGCCTTGGCATGACCTGCGCTGGGATAGAGGGAAACAGCATGGATGGGGAAAGTGTGTGGGCAGAGCAAGCAGTAGTAGTACATAACCTACACACTTCCTTTAGTGAAGTGTATCCTCACTTTCATAAAGTTATTGTTGTAATCAAAGCTTTTAAAGAATGGATCTCTGCATGATGGGCCTGACCAGAGCACAGGTGGCCTGACACAACACGCTTCAAAGTTGTCACTTTCAAAAGGGTGGCATTTTAACCCTGTCAGTCCAACATGTCTAAAAGTTGGTACGCATGCCTTATTGCCAATGGGGAACAAATAAGTCTCAAGAACCCATAATGTCGGCAGCATGGATATTTCTCTACAGTGACAATTTGTGAAGAATTTCAAAAAATGACTTCAAATCAGCCATTGATCCAATTGTCTTGAAATGTTGTGTACATGTATGAAATACATGTCTGTGTCATGTCAATTTTGTAATGGTTTGCAATGCTGAGGAGGAACCCGCCATTGCTGCCTGCAGCTATATTTGGTGGTATTATTATTTTTTACCCATGGGAGTCAATGGCAGCCCCTAGACCAGTACCGTAAAAAGTTGTGAAATTTGGCATGTTGAAACTGCAGACCATTAGTAACTACCATACCAAACATGGGCCATGTGAGACAATAGGTGGCGCTACAGGCCACGCCCCAATGTCAATTTTCAAATTGATGCCATTTGCAGGCCATAAGTCCCAAAATTCTGAAATTCATTACATATGCCTTATTTCTCATGAGGAATAAAAAAGCCTCAAGAAGCTATAACGGCCACCATATTGGATTTGTCTGTACAATAAAGATTAAGGAAACGCGTTTTTTCCCTACTCCTCCTACATTTTTGGTCGAATTTTCTTCAAAATTGCCATAGATGATATCCAGACTGAGCCTCACAAAAGTTATCGTAGGGATTTCTGATTTTCAAAACCGTTTGTCCGGTAGAGCCAATCAAAATCTGCAACAAAGCAACCAAACAGGACGTTTGGTCAAATCTCAGCAAATCTTTGAGATATCAACACCAAACTTGGTATGTCACGTGGAAGACACTACAACATGTTACCATGTGCAAAGGCAACTTCATACCTCTAAAAATGATTGATATAAAGCAAATTGAATTTATTGCTAATGCTAAAATAATGCTTTACACATCCGCCGGCCAAAAACTGATACTCTGATTCAATCACTAGTTCATATGAAGACTCTTGAGAATGTTGAGTACACAAATCTGAGAAAAAGTTGACTGTAACATGAAAACTCGATTTTTAGTGAATATTTGAAACATGCATGCTTGGCTAATTTCTAGGGCTGTTTCCCCAAATCCTCTCTCCCTTTGCTCCTGTGCGCGCGTGCTCCACATTCTCTCACACACAAGGGGCCAGAGCCCCTTGACACACGCATGCTTTCTTGAAAATGTGTGCTGACCAAGCCCCCACCCTCGTTTTTTAGCCCCTGTTTCATTTCGCTTCCAATCGCAGCTCGCTGTTACGAATACAAATTATTTTTCGGCGGCCATTGTTGTTTCCCGTGTCCCGTGAAAGTCGTCTCCCGTGAAAGCCGTGTTGGAGGCAGCCACTTTCGGTAAGTCCTGGTTTTACACATTTTAAGCTAGAATTAATGATTGGGTTTGTGAAAGTACACTACTCTTGAATTATGGTGAAGGTTTAGCACTTTTAGACCTTATAGATCGTGATTCTGAAGTGACGGAAAACCAAACTCGAAAAGTAGCTACTGTAGCTCTAGCTTTTTTCCTCTGTGTTTTTAATTAGTGAGTCATTTTGCATCTCGGCGAATTGTTCATCAAAAAGGTCGAGGAGAGCAGCCTTTAGGAGAAAAAGCAATTCCCCACAGACCTGTCGGCTCATAATGGTGATTTTTGGCGTGAAAGTCTTTGTAATAAGCCTATGCGGCAGGGAGACTTTTTCAAGGCGAGCCTGTTTCATTCGTCATATGCCCTGAGAAAGCGACCTACGTTAGCCAGGCTAGTTTTGCCAATTTCGGTAAGTCAGGCTATTTAAAGGTCTCTTACAGTCAGAATCATTGTTTACAAGCAAAGGTCGAGCTGGTCTTTTGTCAGATGTGTATATATTGACCAGTTTAGAGGTAAATACTCTTGCCAGAGCCTGGAATCGAACCTGTGTTTTGAGTGACTGCATGGGTCTCCATGACGTCAACACATTTGGATTCAAGTTCAAGTAATGACACTGCATTTCACAGTCAAAACTGAAGTCTGTATCAAGTGTAGATGGGAAAAGCTTCATTTTTCACAACTGACATGGACCCTTTCTTCACTTTGACAGGTCTGGAGGGTCATGCAGAGGCCTGCTCAACAGAGTTCAACAGAGGATGCAACAGACTCGAGGATGGTGAGATCCACACAGACCCCTTGCTGGACTACCCCTCTCTAGCTGGACAGCTTCTATTCAGCCCTGACCCCAGAACAGCTTGATCCAGCTGGCCTGCCTGCCTGCCTGCAGGCCCTGCTTGCCCCTGCCTGCCAGCCCTCCAGAGACAGTCACCCCACAGACACAGTAGCTCTGCAGCCTGCTTTTTTGAGGACATTGATGAAAAAGGACAAGCCAGCATTACTTTGATGAAAGTCTAAATGTTTAATCCTTTCCATGTGCCAGTATGCCAAGCTGCTGACTTTGTGTCTTAAGTGATGAAACTAGTTCAAGTGATAGACTTTTGACCTGAATCCAATGATTATTCATCTGAATAAAAACCACTCAAGAGAAGTACTGCTTCTTGGAGCATTTGTGCTCCACATCAGTACATCTCACACATTTGCCTTTGTTTCCATGGGATTCATGGAATTGTTAGTTTCTGCTCCACCATTTCCACCCTAGTGTAATAATAAGTATAATTTAGGACAGCAATTACATGTTTGTGTTATCCTTCCGCATTACACACATTTAGTCAATGTTCTTAAACTCAACCGATTATTGTCATTTTACCATACTGTTCATATTGAACAGACATCAGTGTTTACTTGGAAAGATGACTGTATATTTCCACTTTTGATTTGTATTTCCATCGTAAGTTTGGTCTTTAATTTCATTTGGAAGTGGTATTAAAAGGTCTTACATTTAACTTGTTTATACCTGTAGACACCCTGTGAAGCCCCCACTGCAGAGACAGTTGGTGACAGAGAGGTGCAGACATTAAGTTAAACATGCCTTAAGAATAGAGTAACAAATAGAGACTAAATGTGTAAATGGCTGTTGAAACTGAGTTGGTGCATGTCAGTTTAGGCAAAGGTAACCTTTTAAACCTCTAGGTTTAAAACAAATTCAGATTTGATTGGAACTCTCTTTTATACATTTATAGTTGGATTTGACATTTAATTCATTTAGCAAGTTGTTTAACTCAAACAACCATAACACGGTACATATGGTATACAATGCTGCAGTCAGATTTGGCGAAATTGTTAGCTTGGATGTTATCTTTACATATAGATGGGGTCTTGTTGATGCGCACGCAGCTTCAAGGCAGAAAGACGCGTTCCATTTCACTTTTACTGTACCTACACCTTTAATGTTCCCGCCATCCCCCCATTTCTGAATAAAGTTCGACTGATCTGATTTGTTGATTTCTGTTGCTATGAAAACCAGTTTAGCCAAGCTAACTAACATTGTTTTTAGCTAGCTTGCATTACCATTCAATTGCTAACAAAACATTAGTAAAAATAGCTTGCTAATCGGGCAGAACTTGAACTCGGGCAGGAGACTCTGAGACCTCAGCGCACCACTAGCATCTCGTCATATCACGCAGTCGGAGCAAGAGAAGTACTGCTTCTTGAAGCATTTGTGCTCCACATCAGTACATCTCACACATTTGCCTTTGTTTCCATGGGATTCATGGAATTGTTAGTTTCTGCTCCACCATTTCCACCCTAGTGTAATAATAAGTATAATTTAGGACAGCAATTACATGTTTGTGTTATCCTTCCGCATTACACACATTTAGTCAATGTTCTTAAACTCAACCGATTATTGTCATTTTACCATACTGTTCATATTGAACAGACATCAGTGTTTACTTGGAAAGATGACTGTATATTTCCACTTTTGATTTGTATTTCCATCGTAAGTTTGGTCTTTAATTTCATTTGGAAGTGGTATTAAAAGGTCTTACATTTAACTTGTTTATACCTGTAGACACCCTGTGAAGCCCCCACTGCAGAGACAGTTGGTGACAGAGAGGTGCAGACATTAAGTTAAACATGCCTTAAGAATAGAGTAACAAATAGAGACTAAATGTGTAAATGGCTGTTGAAACTGAGTTGGTGCATGTCAGTTTAGGCAAAGGTAACCTTTTAAACCTCTAGGTTTAAAACAAATTCAGATTTGATTGGAACTCTCTTTTATACATTTATAGTTGGATTTGACATTTAATTCATTTAGCAAGTTGTTTAACTCAAACAACCATAACACGGTACATATGGTATACAATGCTGCAGTCAGATTTGGCGAAATTGTTAGCTTGGATGTTATCTTTACATATAGATGGGGTCTTGTTGATGCGCACGCAGCTTCAAGGCAGAAAGACGCGTTCCATTTCACTTTTACTGTACCTACACCTTTAATGTTCCCGCCATCCCCCCATTTCTGAATAAAGTTCGACTGATCTGATTTGTTGATTTCTGTTGCTATGAAAACCAGTTTAGCCAAGCTAACTAACATTGTTTTTAGCTAGCTTGCATTACCATTCAATTGCTAACAAAACATTAGTAAAAATAGCTTGCTAATCGGGCAGAACTTGAACTCGGGCAGGAGACTCTGAGACCTCAGCGCACCACTAGCATCTCGTCATATCACGCAGTCGGAGCACAGCTAGATAATCAGCGTCAGCGCTCTTGGGTACCCAGCATGCAGTGCGGCATGTTAAAAAAACAACAGCTACGCAAGGGATTTCAGTTGTTGTGTTCGTTCAGTTAGATGTTTGTAATGTTATTGGCCGGGTTTCCCAGATTCGTTAAGAAGCTCTTAACGCTAAGAGCTTCTTAGGAGCGTTCTAAGAGCGTTCTAGAGCGTTCTTAGAACGCTCTTAAGAAGCTCTTAGCGTTAAGAGCTTCTTAACGAATCTGGGAAACCCGGCCATTGTTTGTTAGTTAATATAATCTTGTTGGTCACCTTGAGTGTGCATGCTGTGTAGTTTAATGGGAACAGAGAGTCGGCCATTTTACTATCACAGGCTATACTTGCAAGGAGCTGAACGTGGGCTGTGCCCTAGACCAGACCAATTGCCTATGAGGCTAATCTTGATTCTGGATTGACTGAGATTCTGGAAAGAGATCTACTCAAGAAGAGAGTCAATATCTGTGGTTTTCAAGCCATCTTTGAGAAAGTTTGAAAACAATGTTGCGGTTAATATGTTTTGATTGTGGGAGGCAACTTTTGGACTACACCTAAACCTCATGCGGCCACCGCACCACCCGCACTGGCAAAGAGGGAAACAGCATGGATGGGGAAAGTGTGTGGGCAGAGCAAGCAGTAGTAGTACATAAACTACACACGTCCTTTACTAAAGTGTATTCTGACTTTCATAAAGTTATTGTTGTAATCAAAGCTTTTAAAGAATGGATCTCTGCATGATGGGCCTGACCAGAGCACAGGTGGCCTGACAGAACACGCTTCAAAGTTGTCACTTTCAAAAGGGTGGCATTTTAACCCTGTCAGTCCAAAATGTCTAAAAGTTGGTACGCATGCCTTATTGCCAATGGGGAACAAAGAAGTCTCAAGAACCCATAATGTCGGCAGCATGGATATTTCTCTACAGTGACAATTTGTGAAGAATTTCAAAAAATGACTTCAAATCAGCCATTGATCCAATTGTATTGAAATGTTGTGTACATGTATGAAATACATGTCTGTGTCATGTCAATTTTGTAATGGTTTGCAATGCTGAGGAGGAACCCGCCATTGCTGCCTGCAGCTATATTTAGGGTTCCTCCGGTAGGAGAACCCTATTGTTATTGGTGGTATTATTATTATGTTTTACCCATGGGAGTCAATGGCAGCCCCTAGACCAGTACCGTAAAAAGTTGTGAAATTTGGCATGTTGAAACTGCAGACCATTAGTAACTACCATACCAAACATGGGCCATGTGAGACAATAGGTGGCGCTACAGGCCACGCCCCAATATGTCAATTTTCAAATTGATGCCATTTGCAGGCCATAAGTCCCAAAATTCTGAAATTCATTACATATGCCTTATTTCTCATGAGGAATAAAAAAGCCTCAAGAAGCTATAACGGCCACCATATTGGATTTGTCTGTACAATAAAGATTAAGGAAACGCGTTTTTTCCCTACTCCTCCTACATTTTTGGTCGAATTTTCTTCAAAATTGCCATAGATGATATCCAGACTGAGCCTCACAAAAGTTATCGTAGGGATTTCTGATTTTCAAAACCGTTTGTCCGGTAGAGCCAATCAAAATCTGCAACAAAGCAACCAAACAGGACGTTTGGTCAAATCTCAGCAAATCTTTGAGATATCAACACCAAACTTGGTATGTCACGTGGAAGACACTACAACATGTTACCATGTGCAAAGGCAACTTCATACCTCTAAAAATGATTGATATAAAGCAAATTGAATTTATTGCTAATGCTAAAATAATGCTTTACACATCCGCCGGCCAAAAAACTATACTCTGATTCAATCACTAGTTCATATGAAGACTCTTGAGAATGTTGAGTACACAAATCTGAGAAAAAGTTGACTGTAACATGAAAACTCGATTTTTAGTGAATATTTGAAACATGCATGCTTGGCTAATTTCTAGGGCTGTTTCCCCAAATCCTCTCTCCCTTTGCTCCTGTGCGCGCGTGCTCCACATTCTCACACACACAAGGGGCTAGAGCCCCTTGACACACGCGCGAGCTTGGTACACGCACAAGAAGACGACCATTTTATTTTATCGTTGGAGAACTCCTGCAGCCCTCAGAGATTTTCATTGTTACATTTGACAGTGAGTAATAAGATCCTACAATGGCAGTACAAAACATGTATTTTAGCGTTTGTATTCGTATGATAACTTGAAGACTTTTATACTGTCGTAAACAGGATAGCAGCTAATCTATCTAGGCTAGCTGAGCTAAGGATATCTCTTTGTACAGACAGTATTACAGGCTAGCAAGTCGTAAAATCTTTAACATTATACTTGCTTCTGTGAGACGCGTTTGAAATTTGTATACTGTGCGTAACTATGCGGTTGGGTTGTTCTATTTTTACATGTCATTGTTGATGTCATTTAAATTAGTACGGTGAGTTCCAAATGTGTCTTTCGATTAAACACTGCAGCGTGTATTACACAATGATCATTTGTGGTGCGGCGTCTATTCGAAGGCAACGTTTAATTAGTAAGACAGATTCAGTGAATTGTAGTTGCAGTGCGGCCATACACAAACAAATAGACAAGGAGGTCAAACAAATGCCGAGCAAGCTATAACCCTTAAGGCTAGTTTTTGCTTTTGTGGACGGCGTTTCAAATTTATGTACTGTACGTACCTACGGTTGGGTTATTCTATCTTTAGCTACATGTCATTGTTGATGTAATTTTGTTTGTTCGTTCCAAGTTTTTCTGACGGTCTTCACATCGTAAGTTATTCTTTTGAAACTGTAGCTAGGTAGCCTAGTTTGCTGCACAGTTAGAGCTACCTAGCATAAGCAAGTAGCAATGGTACCATGGTTGTTTTGCTTGCTAGCTTTGTTTGGGTTCATGGTTTGATCGTTTAGGAGTTCCATTGAAAGCCTATAGACCTACAATACGTTTGTAATCGGCATTTTGTACCATGCTGCACGATTTCCTATCTCTTGATAACATTTTATATTTGTATCAATTTTATACACTAAATTGCCAAAGTATTCGCTCGGTTGCCTTTACACGCTCATGAACGTGAGTGACATCTCATTCTTAAACCATAGGATATGATGTCGGACCACCCTTTGTAGCTATAATAGTTTCAACTCGTCTAGGAAGGCTTTCCACAAGGTTTAAGAGGTTTATGGAAATGTTTTACCATTCTTCTAGAAGTGCATTTGTGAGGTCCAACATTGATGTGGAACAAGAAGGTTTGGCTCGCAGTCCCTGCTCTAATTCATCCCAAAGGTGTTGTATTGGGTTGAGGTCAGGACTGTGTGCAGGCCACTCAAGTTCGTCCACACCAATCTCGCTCATCCATGTGTTTATGGGCCTTGCTTTGTGCACTGTTGCACAGTCATGTTAGAACAGGAAGGGGCCATCTCCAAACTGTTCCCACAAAGTTTGGAGCATGAAATTGTCAAAATGTTGGTGAATTATTGCATTTCAGGAAATTAACTTATGGGTAGGAAATATTTAATGGATTGGGCTCGGCGGGGTATTTTGTCATCCATCCATTCCTACTCCATGCTCTTGATTATGTAATTGACCTACAGGTACATCTTCTAGGCTATGTTTATTTGTTTTAATTTTCTAATGTGAGTCAGTGGCTTGGCAGTATTTTAACAGTAAGGTTTGGTTATTTGTGTTAAACTGTGATGATTCTTTTGGTGAAACATGAATTTAAAGTAAAAACCATTTGCAAGATAAATTGTTCTCAATTGGTCTTAATTTGTATTTATAGTCGAGTCCGTTTCTCTATGTTTACATTTTACAGACTTAAATTTGAATGTAGACAGTGTAAATTGAATAAAGGTAAATAATGGATGTCTAAATATTTTTTTTAAGTACAGAGATTGGTGTTTTGAGAATCCTAACCATTTCAATATTTTCTTAAAGGTCTGTATACTAGAACTGTTGAGTATGAAGTTATGATAATGTAAGACTATGAAATTGTTAAGCAGTAGTGTGGTATGTTACATTTCATAGTTTTTGATGGTTTTTCTATGTGTTTTTTAGATGCCATGTTCCAGCAAGAGATCCAGGGACCAAGGATCCACTGTTGAGGTTAGACTTCCTTGTGGGAAAAAATGCTAAACCAGTGTGTTTAAGTGATAAGATTAATTGAGAAAAATGAATGTGAATGAGCATTTTTAACAACGTCTTTGTTACGGACCCATGTTTAAAATGTCCTAATTCAGTCTGTATAGTTGTGGTTGTGTGTTTTTTCTTTTCTCCCCTCTTTCTTTCTATTCGCTGCATGCAGGTATGGTCTAGTCAGCGTTTGTTGGCGGTTGGCTATCAGTCTCCCTATCTCGTGATTGGCAATCAGCCGCGCACTTCCAATCAGCGGTTTAGTTGTCAACATAAAATTACCACACTGGTCAGCTGTTTCAGAGATTGCTTTGGAAAGTTGCTTGTTTAGAGAGTTGTCAAGTCAGAGAGACTTCTTGTTGAAATCATTGTAAATGTTGTTATTATTTTGTTAGAATGGTTTGCTTCATAGTGAACCCTTTTAATAGAGCAGTTAGTGGTGCAGCGTTTATTCGAGGGTGGCGTTCATTCAAGGGCAACGTTTAATTGGTAAGAGAGATTCAGTGAATTGTAGCTGCAGTGCAGCCATAGACAAACACAGAATAGACAAGGAAGTCAAACAAAAGCCCAGTGTAAAATGTATGCCGCGCGTGTCTCTACTTTGTGTACAAATCTGACGCAGCATGCCGTAACATTCTTACACTTTAGCTTTCAAACAGAAACCTGTGCAGAAAGCACTCACCACCAGCAACAGATCTATAGCACGCAAACTTGGTGTTGATGAAAAGCACATTCAGGAATGGTTAAGGCTACCTCGCCATATTGTATACAATATGTATAACTATCTATAGGCCTGAATGCAATTGTCGCAATTGCATTATAATAATGTATAATTTTTTTTCAAGCAATGTCTTAATTTAGAATTATATCATTGTATTCAGAATTATTACGTGACTTTATTTTGAAGGCCTTTTGGGACGCTCATGAGTGAGAGTCGACAACCTAACAGCAAGCGAAGCACAGACAATTTAAAGCTCTGATAAAAGTTTCAAGTTCAAGTTTATTATCATATACTCATAAAAAGCATTTATAAGTAATGAAATTCTTTGTGCTCAATGTCCGTTCAACTTGCAGAATAAAAAAATTCAATACTAAAGGATGGAGAAAAAGGGTAGAAAAAATAAGAAAAATTGTAGTGCAAAAAGATATTTCAAGGACAGTTCAGCATCCTTATGGCATGTGTGAGAAAACTATCCCTGTATCTGATGGTACAGGACCTTATACTCTTGTATCGCCTTCCAGAAGGCAGGAGGGAGAAAAGACTGTGGCAGGGATGACTAGGGTCAGAAATGATCCACTTGGCCTTTCTCCTGCACCGCTGGCTGTAAAGGTCCTGAATGGATGGTAATGCAGTCCTTGTAATACGCTGTGCAGATTTGACCACTCTTTGTAGTGTCTTCCTGTCCTGGGCAGTGCTGTTGCCAAACCATGTTGTAATGCCACCAGTCAGTATGCTCACAATGGTGCACCGGTAAAAATTGGTCAGTATAGTGCAGTCCATGCCAAATTTCCACAGTCGCCGCTGAAAAAAGAGCCTCTGTTTCGCTGTCCTTGTAACCACACCAATATGGTGGTCCAGCTCAGATCCTCACTGATGTTGATACCAAAAAATCTGAAACTTTTGACTCTCCACAGCTGTGCCCTCAATGTGAATGGGTGCATGTTCTCCCTGCAGCCGCCTGTAGTCCACTATCAACTCCTTGGTTTTTGCTACATTAAGCAACAGGCTGTTATGCTGACACCAGGATGTCATTGTTGCCACCTCTGCTCTGTAGGCAGACTCATCACCATTCTTGATGCAGCCGATAATGGTGGTGTCATCAGCAAACATAATGATAGTGTTGGAGCTGTTTGTGGCTGCACAACCATAGGTGAACAGAGAGTACAACAGTGGGCTTAACACACAACTCTGTGGGGCACCAGTGCTGAGTGTTAGACTGGTGGGGTGATGTTACCTAGCCGTACTGCCTGTGTCCTATCCAGCTGCACATGGAAGGACTGATGTTCCGGTCCTGTAGTTTCATGATGAGCCTGGATGGTACTATGGTGTTGAAAACGGAGCTGAAGTCGATGAAGAGCATCCGCACGTATATGTTGTTCTGATCCAAGTGAAAGAGAGCAGTGTTCAAGGCCAAAGCTACAACATCATCTGTAGACCTGTTCGGCCTATATGCAAACTGGAGTGGGTCTAATGCAGGTGACAGGCAGAATGTAATGTGGTCTTTGACTAACGTCTCAAAGCATTTCATCACAACAGGGCAACAGGGCGGTAATCATTGAGACAGCTCACTGATGGTTTCTTAGAGACTGGGATGATGGTGGCTCCCTTGAACCTATTGGGGACGACAGACTGCGACAGGGAGAGGTTAAAGATGTCAGTGAAAACCTCTGCCAGTTCAGGAGCACAGGCCTTGAGAACACAGCCAGGGATGTTGTCAGGTCCTGGAGCTTTATGCACATTCACTCTAAGTGATAAGTTTAAGGTTGTTATAGAGGTTGTTAGCAATCTAAGGAAACCTCTATTCCCTTGTGTAGGCTACAGCATGCAGCCAACAAAGTATGTTGTTTTGTGTCTGTATTTGACTTTGGTGAATGTTATTTACATGCTGCGCATGTCATTGCATGTTCATATTAAGCTAAAGTGGTCTTTATTTTCTCATTACAGCGTGAGTTTAGTTTTAACGGTGGATTTGGAGAAAAAGCTTCAAATAAATCTGTAGCAAGAAAGACACTTGTGCCTGCCAGTGTTTCATGGGATAATAGTATGCTACACTTGTAAATTACTTGTGTAATAAATACTGTGTTTTAATTTAACCAATTAAATAACCGTTTTCTGATTTTTGTGGGGAGGCGTTTAATCGAAGGTGCCATTTATTACACAATGTTCATTTTTGGTGCAGCGTTTATTCAAGGTCAACGTTTAATCAAAGAAAAACTGTAGTTTTCTTCCCAGCATGGGAAGGCCAAAGGATGTTTACAATTGTAGTAGGCCATTGATATGTTTTAAAAGTTCAGGGATGTAATTTGTTGGATAAGAAGCCCCCATCCCCCACTCCAGAGACAATTGATGACAGAGAGGTGCTGACATTAAGTTAAACATAGTCATGCGTTAAAGAGTAGAGTAAAAAATAGAGACAAAATGTGTACATGGATGTTGAAACTCAGTGCTCTGAGTTTGTGCATGTCAGTTTAGACAAACGTAGCCTTTTAAACCTCTAGGTTTAATTCTCTCTTTTATACATTTAAAGTTGGATTTGACATTTAACAGACATTTAATCATTTAGCAAGTTGTTTGACTCAAAAACCATAACGAAGTACATATGGTGTAAAAAATCTGCAGTCAAATTTGGCGAAATTGCTAGCTTGGATGTTATCTTTACATATAGATGGGTTGGTGGTTACAAACAATGAGGATGCGCATGCAGCTTCAAGGCAGAACAATGCCTACCATTTCACCTCTAGTTTATATGTTCCCCCCCCCCCCCCCCTTCTGAATAAAGTTAGATTGATCTGATTTGTTGATATCTGTTGCTATGAAAACCATTTTAGCCAAGCTAACTAACATTGTTTTTAGCTAGCTGACATTACCATTCAATCACTAACAAAACACGAATAGAAATACTTTGCTAACAGTCCTCACGTGTAATCAAAAGCTTGTAGTGAGATCACATGCATGACCCCCCGAGACAAGCTTTCATGTTTGCATCGCTAGCATCTCGTCATATTACACAGCCGGAAGACAGCTAGATAATAAATATTGTAGCGTCAGCGCCCTTGGGTACCCAGCATGCAGTGCACACCAAAAACGCAAATAGCTGTGGAAAATAGTTTGGTTACAACAGCTGTGCAAGGGATTTCAGTTGTTGTGTTCGTTCACTTAAATGTGTGTAATGTTATTGTTTTTTACTTAAGTTAATACTGTTGGTCACCCTGATTGTGCATGTTGTGTAGTTTAATGGGATCAGAGAGTCTGACCATGACAAAGTATTGTTAAGCTGCTGTACCATCACAAGGTACACTTGCTAACAGCTGGACATTAGCTATACCTTGGTCCAGTTCCCTACATGACTCTTGACAGTTGTTTGACTGAGACTCTAGAGAGAGCTCAATTCAGGTAGAGTTCTAATAGCCATGGTCTTCTAACCAGTTTCAGTTTTGAAAACAGTGTGACTGTGTATGGTATGTTTTTTGGGCTACTTCTAATACTCATACGGCTGCCGCATTTATGCCTTGGCATGACCTGCGCTGGGATAGAGGGAAACAGCATGGATGGGGAAAGTGTGTGGGCAGAGCAAGCAGTAGTAGTACATAACCTACACACTTCCTTTAGTGAAGTGTATCCTCACTTTCATAAAGTTATTGTTGTAATCAAAGCTTTTAAAGAATGGATCTCTGCATGATGGGCCTGACCAGAGCACAGGTGGCCTGACACAACACGCTTCAAAGTTGTCACTTTCAAAAGGGTGGCATTTTAACCCTGTCAGTCCAACATGTCTAAAAGTTGGTACGCATGCCTTATTGCCAATGGGGAACAAATAAGTCTCAAGAACCCATAATGTCGGCAGCATGGATATTTCTCTACAGTGACAATTTGTGAAGAATTTCAAAAAATGACTTCAAATCAGCCATTGATCCAATTGTCTTGAAATGTTGTGTACATGTATGAAATACATGTCTGTGTCATGTCAATTTTGTAATGGTTTGCAATGCTGAGGAGGAACCCGCCATTGCTGCCTGCAGCTATATTTATTATTATTATACTTCTTAAGACTGGGTGTCTATGGCAGGCCCTAGAAGCGCTTGGTCGAAAGTTGTGAAATTTGGCACACTCATTGGGGACAGTCCCCTGGTCCAATTCACAAAGTGTCATGTCCCATACTTTGGCACTCTAGCGCCACCAATGGGTCAAAGTTGGAGTTGTGTTTACACACGCAACTTTTGAACCGTATGACCCATTTTCAAAAATGAGGTACCATTGGATTCCCTGGATCAAGCCGAGTTCAACGCACCCTATGACGTCAATTTCCGGTTATATAGATTTTCCGCTATTTCCGGTTGTATCAAAAACCTTTGAAAGCCTACTCCTCCTAGAAATTTTGTCAAATCTTCTTCAAAATTACCAGATATGATCTTCAGACCAAGCCTCACAAAATTTATCGAAAATAATTTTGATCCTCACAACCGTTTTTCCGGTACAGCCAATCAAATTCTGCAGAAAAGCCGCCAAACAGGAAGTGAAACCATATCTCAGCAGTTCTTTGAGGCAGTGACACCAAAGTTGGTACACCTACTCGGAACTTTATTCTAAGGATGTCCTCCAAGAATTGTGTCATGTGACTAAAAGGGGGAGTGGCCGGAAGCATAAACGTGTTTTGGCTAATAACTGTTTAAGTTTTTACCTTAATAAAGTAATTTCTTTGTCTGTTGATGTCTTGTGAGATATCAAGCCTGACTATTAATAACTTTTCATAAACTTCGAATGGACGTGGCCGCCATTTTGGATTTTATGGAAAAGTGTAAAAACCTTTTGCACGCCCCAATTTTTCTCCAATGTTTACTACCAAATTTGGCAAAGATGATCTTTAGACCTAGTTTCACAAAAGGAATCAGATGAATTTTCAATTTTCAAAAACGTTTGTTCGGTAGAGACGATCAAAAGCGGTGGCAAAGCCGCCAAATGAGGCGCAAGAGCATATCTCAGCAACCATTTGCGCGATTGTCACCAGACTTGGGTTCCATCGTTCCCATGAGGAGCAGAGGAGGCCTGCGGTGTTATACCAGAAAAATAACTTTGAACTCTCAGTACTCTTGAACGCAAACATATATTTCAACCAAACTTGGTGTGTTGCATGAGTGCAACAGGTTGTTGTGACTTAATTGTTGCGCAAGTGCTATGGAGGCCATGTCCTGCTCTGGACTGCTTGGCCCCTCCATTGCTGCTTGCAGCTATATTTAGGGGCCAAGCAGCGACGCTGCGAGGCACCTATTGTAATTGGTAGTATTATTGGTGGCCAAGCCGCGAAGCGGCGAAGCCACCATAAGGGTTTCTACCTTTTCTTATAATTATAATTATTATTATTATACATCTGCCATGGGAGTCTATGGCAGCCCCTAGAACCACATGCTCAGAAGTTGTGAAATTTGGCACACTCTTTGGGACCTGTCCCCTCATCACTTTCACCAAGTTTCAAGTCTCCCCTTTCAACCCTCTAGCGCCACCAATGGGTCAAAGTTGAAGGTGTGTTTACACACGTTACCTTTGAACCATATGCCGCATTTTCCAAAATGAGGTATCATTGGATTCCCTGGATCAAGACAAGTTCAACGCACGCTATGACGTCATACCCAGTCATATAGATTCTCCGCCATTTTGAATGTTAACGAAAAGCGTTTTTTCGCTACTCCTCCTACAATTCTTGACGAATCTTCTTCAAAATTGCCACAGATGATCTTCAGACCAAGCCTCACAAAATGTATCCCCTGGAGCTTTGATTTTCGCAACCGTTTGTTAGTTACAGCCAATCAAATTCAGCAACTGATCCGGAAAAAGGGAAGTGAGGTCATATCTTAGTGAATCTTTGATGCATTGACTCCAAACTTGGTGTATGGATTCATGACCCTGTTATTAAGAGGTCCGAAAAAGGTAGGGTCATTTGAGCTCTAGGGGGCGCTACAATAGGCAAAACTGTGTTTTGACCAATAACTGTTGATTTGTTTGTCGCATTTAAGTGATTCCTATGTCTCGTGATATCTTAGGAGATCCCGTGTCTGACGCATGTTAACGCATGATACCAGACGAATTGATGAGGCCGCCATTTTGAATGAATGAAACTTTTTTCCCTACTCCTACACAATGTATCCAATATTCACCAGATTTGGCACAGATTATCTTCAGACCACAATCACCTTGACATGTCAAAATAGGACTGAATTACAGCTGTTGGGGCAACAATTTCGGCCAAATCTGACCACGCGTTCCACAGGAGAAACAGCTTACTTTTTGTATACAGTAACTGTACACAGCAATTCCCAGCGCTGAAAATGGCTCACTGGGATAAGACGGGCTCCTTTGAAGTGCAAGGTCGTAGGTTCGAATCCAGCCAAAGTCTCAAGCATGTCATGATACTGGTTTATCTGTTTAGTGATGCCAGGTATGCCACAGTAGCTGTCGAGCAGTATAATCATAATGGTCACGATAATGTTTCATTCTCAGGGGATTTATACTCAGAGTCAGATATATTGTGCTTTGTCGATTTTTTGTACTCACCACAAAAAATCTACCTGTGTCTGCCACTTTTATAACTTATGAGGCTTTTGTTTGTCTATTTGGAGCAGGTTTTTATTGCAATTGTGTGAGATCAGCTGCCTGCTTGCTGGTAAACGGAGGGTTGGAAAAAAAAGGTAAAAAAATAATTTAAAAATCTATAATCAGCATCCCTTATAGCTACACATCCCACATACAAACTCCTCTGAAAGTTTGGTTACAAGTGGGCAGATAACACCATGACATTGGGGAGAGAAGATACATAATAATTTAAATTTGTTTCTTCAATTGTTTCTTCAAAAACTTTTTGGATCTTCGGGGGATTTAATTCCCTGCACCAAAAAGTAAACCAAGCAAGTGATGTGTGTTGCTAGCTATTCAATTATTAGATTCATCAGCAACTAGTGCATGTGGATGTTGTAAAACAAAACATGAAAAAGTCCAACTGTGTGAATAAACACACACAAAACGCAGATCTACAAAATGACCAATGTACTTACTAAGAATCCCATCGACTTTGGACTTGTCCAGGACTGCTTTCCCTTCTGGCACCTTTCCGTGTTTTCCAAATGCCACTGCATTTTGGCACTCCTCAGCAGTGAAGAATTCATCAAAGAGCAGATGAAATAGTCGCAGGCAGTCCTTTCTTGCATCTGCATGGATTGCAGCGAACCGGGTAGGGGACAGGAAGAGGCCACAGTCTTGGTACAGCTCTTGTTTCCCTGATTGGCTTCTTGTAGGCACGACACCAGCCTGGGGATGTATCTTTCCAACTTTATCCAGAAAGCCCTGTAATGCCTCAAGTTGTCCAGCACCTGTAACACAGAAGATGAATCATTACTTTAAAATTGAATCCTGACGCGACATAAATACAACAGAACAAAAAATTGTACTTACTGATACTACACAAGATATCATCCAGTTTCCCCTTTGCCTCAATTAATTTTGCCACCTAAGCCTGACATGCCTTGCATGGCTTCCAAGCTCTGCCTTCTCTTGATTCAATTTGCACACATGGTTCTCCATATTCTGGTAGTGGATCACGTTCAATGATAATGGTGTCTGCCAATGATCCTGAGCTTAATGAACTCTGGTATTCAGACGTACTAGCCTGACTATCCTCAGTATGAACAGTGGGACTGTACATCATTCTAAGAAAGCTTTCTTTGGCTGTCAGGTTATTTGGGGTTGTTGATTTCGGTTGTTGATCCAAACCCACCAAAAAAGGCAGCTGTTGCAAGTGGTCTGGAGGCATGCGCTGCACAGCGTGAGGCTGTGGATACTGAGGATGGCTGTAGCCAAGTGTTATTGGCGGTGGACACGAGAAGTCAAGAGGCTGGGTGGATAGAGGCTGGTACTGTGGCCAAGGAGGTGGATATGACTGGGTAGGTGTAGACTGGTACTGTGGCCAAGGAGGTGGAGATGAAAAGTTAGGTGTAGACTGGTGCTGTGGCCCAGGAGGTGGAGATGAAAAGTTAGGTGTAGACTGGTGCTGTGGCCCAGGAGGAGGAGATGAAAAGTTAGGTGTAGACTGGTGCTGTGGCCCGGAGGTGGAGATGACTGGGTAGGTGGAGGCTGGTGCTGTGGCCCGGAGGTGGAGATGACTGGGTAGGTGGAGGCTGGTGCTGTGGCCCAGGAGGTGGAGATGACTGGGTAGGTGGAGGCTGGTGCTGTGGCCCAGGAGGTGGAGATGACTGGGTAGGTGGAGGGTGAATGGCACTGCACTCTACCGAATTTGGGTTTGGCTGTGCAGAGGTGGATTGAATGGCTTGAGGCAATGCTTGTAGGTTATAGAATCTCTCAGCAGCTGCATCTCTTTTTTTAATGTCTTTCTTTGAGCCTTTCCTTGCATCCACTGTCTTGTCAGCTGTTCCAATGTAGTCCACTGTGGCATTGTAGAATTTGTTGTCAGACCATCTTGCTAGAACTACATCAGCTGGCTTAAGATTTCTGAAGTCAGTTATAGGTTTTTCATTTTTGTTTAGTACATCACAGATGTTAAAAATATTTGCCGTGCATCCATCTTCAAATGTCATAAAAACAAAAACACCTGAAAATTATGGAGTGAAAAATTGAGCTATTTAGTAAACAAATACATCATAACTTTATTCAAACATATTGTTGAGAATTCCCCACGTTACGGAGACTGAGCAGGATATAGTGTGTGTTAGTTACGGCTAAGTTATTACATACGCTAATTATATAAGTTGCTTGAGAAATCCCCGAGATTGCCTCGTATTTCTTTTAATTACGGAGGTTGCCTGTACAGAAGTTAGAGAGGATGTAAGTTTGTACCTCTTTATATTTAGCTATTGTTGCAGCAGTTGTTTCAGTCTGTATAGAGAGTACTGAATGTTAACCGTTTTTATGTGAAGCTGTTAGTTTATCTTTATTTTGCTATCTTGCTAACTTACTAATGTTTCTTATATACTAGTGTAATAATTGGACCAATACGCTGTTCCTATTGGTCCAGAAGACGTTCTCAAAAGTTAATAATACCGTTTATATTCCTCCCGAATGTTCGCAGAGGTAAATAAACGGTTTTATGGACCTAGCAACAAGCGGTTGCCTTGGAGATGTAGCCATTGACCTTAACAACGTGGCATCTGCTCGGCAACAAAGTAGCCTAAATTGCCCCAAAGAAAACTAAAACAACCAAATATGGTTTCTGCACAGGTCCGCAAATGCCCCACAATCGCTTCCCGTTTTAAAGAAGTATCTGAAGCAGACAGAAGACAAATTGATGTTGTTGATATGTTGCCTTGGAGGTGTAGTGACGTCACCAGTGCAAGTGCAGCTGATTGCTCTGACAACATGGCGTCTGCTCCAGATTCGACGTGTTTGATTTGTGATCTTCCCACGTATTGTTGTAGTATATAAGAAACCAAATGTTTACTCCTCGACAGGTCAGCAAACGCTTTGTCTCCTCGATTTGTTAAAACGATTTGTTTGTAAACCTCGACCTACGGTCTCGGTTAACAAAAGTTTTAACAAATCTCGACCTACGGTCTCGGTTAACAAACGTTTTAACAAATCTCGGTTTACAAAGGCGTTTGCAGACCTGTCGAGGAGTAAACATTTGCTCTTTATCTAACTTTTACAGTGTGATAATTGTAAATTTTATTGTACATTTTCCATGGATGCCGCCATTGTGGTAATTAACACATGATTTAAGGTATTACCATTAGTTTACCCTGTTAACTCAGAGTTTTAGTTCACACACTTAACTAACAGTATTATTTCGCACGTTTAACTAAAGTACTCAACTCACCTATCAGTTAATGTGTTAATATCAATAGGAATTCCGGATTTAAATAATAGTAAATCATATGTGACTCCCTATTAACAAATGATGTGTTCATGATCAGTGCATAATTAAGTACTTCCTTAGTTATGTATTAACTGATGATGATTCATGCATTAGTTAAAGCATTAATGGACGCTCATTAATTTACCCTTATTGTAAAGTGTTACCCAATAACCTTCTGTTTGTTAACAGATAATAGTAGTTACAACAGCTGTGACATTAATGAACCTTTTTGGGGTTTATTTCAGAAACTTTAACTACCAATTTACAGCTTGTGACTGCCTGTAATGCACCATCTTACTACCAAGTAAGAAGTTGAACTCGTGCTCTCTGACAGGAGCCCTGAAGCGGCTAATACACATTATCCAGCATTCTCATGGTTAAAATCCCAACTATATTACTGTTCCTAAATTCATAAACTACTTAGAAAAGGGTAGGGCCTAAATATAAATGTTGTTAAATTAATAACATGTTACCATTAAATGCTATTTTAGTGTTTGAATGTATTGACGGTGCACAGTGGTTGGTTCAAGGCCTGTTATGATTTCAGTATTAATAATTAGGTTCAAAGGATTTACTATGCTGCAAATCAAGTAGCTTTTTAACTTGTATTTATTATTAATTTAGGCTTTCAGGTAGGGTGAATTCAGTCCATTGTGGCCCTAATCCTAGAAATTAAATATATTGTTAGATTATTATAATATCATCCAAAATATGATATTATGATAATATGTTAAAATTAAGAAATATGTATTTGAAGAAATAATATTACATTAAAAAGATGTGCAGTAAAATGACAATGATTCAGTTACCATCCTGGTCATCTTTGGGTGCGCCGGGGTCTGGTTCATATAGTCTCTTCTTCGCTGCTCTTTTAGGCATGTTTTTTTTTTTTTTTTTTTCTTGGGAATCCATTCTATGACATACATAAAAGTACAGCCCATGTAAATGAAAATGCAATTCTGGGTTACTCAATACCCTTTGTGACACTGTGCTAAATTTAACCATTTTACAACACTGGATCATTGATAAACATGCTCAAATATACCTAAATGTCCTAAATTAAGACACCAAGCACTTAAGGAACAACTAATAATAATTCATGCTGTTTTTTGATATCAAAACTTTGACAATTAGTGATTTTACAGTAACAACTGCATTTTTAACTTCATGTGGAAAAAACCCCATTTACTTGGGTTAGTTTACCTAATACTGCATTTAACTAACAACATTAATTAGCATAAAAAGTCTGCAATGGGGCGAACCTCATGTAACTTACCCATATCCATCTAATGACAATGCCATTTTCTCCCTGTCAAAAAGCACTTTGGAACACACTTTACCTGCCTAGTCGAGGTTTAGCTAGCACTAGCTGTTTCTTAAAATCTGAGCCCCCTAATATGCACCCGCTAAATGAGAGTAATTCGACGAAGTCGCGGGTTTCCCTGTGTTTTTTTAAGAGGTTCATTGCTAACTACTTAATAGTTAGCTAATGTTAACATGTTCAAGTTCATAGCACATGGTCTAGGTTTAACCCGTTAAGGAGTAGTGTCACACATATGTGATCGTTCGAAAGCGGGCCCCACAGAGTACCGTCACACGTGTGATTCTGAACATTCCAACCGACTTTTTTCCGATAGACAAAAACTATATGACAAACGCGATAGTTTGGCTTCAAAATGTACAATTAGGAGGCTAACAAGTAACACTAGCAGGTAGTAGCATTGCTACGAGTATTATACTAGATGGCTAGGTAACGGAAGCTAACTAAAGCTAGCTAGCTTCCGTTTTGGAAAAATAACTCACTCTTGTGGAAGCGTTGGTAATATTTAGAACTCACTTAAGGCTAACGTTAGCTAGCCTTAGTATGTGCCATATAGCTACAGTATGTGGACCAGTTTCTTCAAAAGGTTTCCTTAACAGAAACTTACTCATTTCCAAATAAATGCCTTCTAATTGTTACAAAATTATACTTAGCAAAGACTTATTTTACCTTTTGCGATTGCTGTCTTTCTCCTCCATGTGGTATGTCTCTCTCTGTTCTCCTGGCCGCTCTGCGCTCCGTTCCCCTTACGTTCATCAGCCCACTTTTTATATTAACGAATCACGATGCAGCATGTGTAATGGACAGTGCTCTTGTCCAATGAAATGTCCTAATGCTGGTTCAAAGTTCACATCTTTTGGCGCAAAGTCAACCACAAAAGCGGTAAGTGGATAAAGCTTGATATTGTTTTGACCAAATATAGATCATTTATTGAGAGTATCACATGTACCGTATTTCTTCAAATAAACGCCGCGGTGTTTATTAAATAGTTCATTTTTGCCATCCCTCTCCATATGCTGCTGGCATTTTGAGATCTTTCTCTTAGAGTAAGAGGTTACTGCAAATAAATACAAAGTTCAGAGACTTGGAGAATCAATGTCAAGGAGCACTGTAGCACATGTGGTGGCTCAACACCTTTCTGAGGCACTTTATGCTGTTTTTCCTTTTTAGCCTGTATGTATGTCACAATATTATAAACTCGTATGGCCCATCAATTAATTGCAGTTGGAAATGTAATGTAATTGGTAGAGAGAGGAACTTTTATTTTGATCATATGATTGATTTTTTAATTCAGTTTTCAAATGTTTATTTGTACTCAGAGAAGGTTTGTGTCTGTTGACATGTTTTCAGGCAAACAGTTAACGCTTACTAAATTTGAAAATGGCGCAGTTACGACTCACGCTGGAGAAAAAAGGTCAAGAGCCAGCAAAGATCTTGCAAAAGATACAGAAGAAAGGTGAGGAAGAATCTGATGTTTTTGTTGTTATATAGATAGCTGTCTATATATATTATGTTCTTCTTCCAGCCCCATTTCAGCAGCTTCTGACAGCATTGCTAAACAGTTTTAAATCTAAGAATGTTTTGTTTTGAAATGACAGTTTACTAAGACTATTTATTTACTTGCCAATACTTGTGTGTGCTTTATAAAGCACACATAAATAAATAAAAATGCAGTATAATAGCTCTTCAATAAAGCCTCCTTCATGGGAATTATAGTGTTATTGAATACATTTTGTATGCTGTAATTTGTGGTGCTGTTGAACTGTACTGAGTGTTACTGAGAGGTTTTACTAATATTTTGCACATCCCATTAATATGAATTATGGTTGAAGTTTGGTAACTATTATTTCTCTCTATTTTCAGCTGAACATAAAATTAGTGGAGAACACAGGTAACAACTGTTCAAAAATGTTAAACATCTAACTCCATAGAGTTAAAAGCATCAGCTCAGGTTACTCTGACACGTAGATGTCTGGTAATAATGTGTTTAGACTGACAGAAGTAGTGAGCCAATAACCATATCAACAACCAATGTCGCTTTTCAAAATGTTGTGTTCGTGACTGATTACAACAAGACAACAAATCTGTAAGTGTATTACAACTGTTTTGTGGTTCTTTTAGAATCAACACTGAGGCCAGATGACTGCTGCACTGAAGAAGTACCTTCTGCTACTCTGGAAGCTGAGGACTTTGCTGATCAGGAAAACCTGTCAATCATGGATTCTTGTGACGTTCGTAACTCCAATCATGCATTATTGTCCCAGTGTTATGAACACACAACAGACACACATCGCACTGGCCTTAGTTCAGAATCAGAGTGAACTGTCTTTTCACCCAGAATCATTTGTCGAGGATTTTTTTGAGGGGGGGACTTCAGATGCAAACTTCACATTTGATGATGACCTATCATTCGAAGACAGCATAGAGCTTAACATAGAGGAGGGAACAGGACTCAACTCAACAAACACTGGAGATGGTCCACTTTACAGAGATGCACCAATTTCTGTTGCAGAGAGTCTGCTACTCATTATGACATTTGCGAACAGACACAAAATAACAGGAAAAGCGCTAAGTGACTTGCTCACAGTAATCACTCTGCACTGCCCCTCCGACATCCAGACTGAATGTCTTCGGAATTTACAGAAATTCAAACAATATTTTGGTCACTCTTCTTCATCTTCTCTACTTTTGCACAAATATTGTAGGGCATGCCTTATGTCTGTTGAGAGTGCAGACACCCACTGTAAATCCTGTGAAGCAAATGTGTTGATTGAGGGCTCAACTTCCTATTTCATTGAGGTTCCTATTGAAGAACAAGTGAAGTCATTGTTTGCTAAGGAAGGTTTTGAGGAAAAACTGAAGTTCAGGTTTAATAGACAGAAAAAGTGTAATGACAGTAATGAGGAAATATACGATGGAGAAGTTTATCAGAAATTAACAACTCGCAATGGCCCTCTCAGTGATACGAGAAACATTTCTTTAACTTGGAACACAGATGGCATACCCATTTTCAAGTCCTCAAAGTTTTCTGTTTGGCCTTTTTATTGTGTCATAAATGAGTTAAGCTTTGCTCAACGCACAAAACGAGAATGCTTTTGCCAGCAAAAGCATTAGTCCTCAATTCTGTTCAGTTCAATGGACGGTTTGGGTGTCTGAAGTGTGAACAGCCTGGTCAAACAGTAAAGACAGGAGAGAGAGGTCATGTCCATGCCTTTCCTTTTCAGGAGGCAGATCCAAAGGGCCCCCCTCGTACCCACAAGGGGTTTGTAGATAATGCTAAGTTGGCCTATGACTCCAAAAGCATTGTACACGGGGTGAAAGGCCCTACCTGTCTCAGCAGACTGAAAAACTATGATTTGGTCTTGGGTACCGGCATAGACTACATGCACTCTGTACTACTGGGAGTCATGCGTCTGTTGATGTTTTTGTGGTTTTCCACAGAGTTTTCCTGATGTGGTTTTAGTATGGCCAGGTCAATCACTGAAGTAGACAAGCGGATGAAAGAAATTCAACCACCATTTTTGATTAGATTCCCTCGCTCTGTGGCTTCTCACAGAATGTTCTTTAAAGCGTCTGAGTATCGGTCCATTTTATTGTTTTTTGGGCCAGTTGTATTCCGGGGCATTCTTGCAGGCCTATACTATAACCACTTCCTGCTCCTTAGTGAGGCTATCTTCATTCTTCTGATGAAGTCAATAACGCCAGCACAAATAGATCATGCTGAAAAACTGCTGTGGAATTTCTGTTCTCAGATGAGTGGCCTTTATGGTGAACGATACATGACAGCCAATATGCACTTGCTTGTTCATCTAGCAGATAGTGTAAGAACTCTTGGACCTCTGTGGACACACTCCTGCTTTCACTTTGAAGACAAAAATGGGCACTTACTTCGTCTTATACATGGGACCCAAAATATACCTGTCCAAATGGTGAATGCTGTAAAGATTATACAATGTCTCCCTAGCTTCACACAAAACACAAAACTGAACACTGCAGCCTCTGAGTTCTTGGCCAAAATGACAAGTGACAGTAGTTATCAAGCAAGTAATGGTGTCAGCACTGTGGCAATGATTGGGGCATAATTCAGTGTATGTCTTGAAGCTGATGATGTGTCTCTTGTGGAACAGTTTATTGGTCAGAGATTACATAATAATGCTGTGAAGGCATATAACAGAGCTCAAATAGGGAAAACTGTTTACACTTCAAAGCAGTATGTCAAAGCTATACGAAGGAACAATTATACAGTCTTATTTTGGGATGGTGTGCAGATCAAATATGGCCAGATTGAATTACTGTGTTCTTACAAAGAAACTCGTAAGTGTCAAAATGAGATAACATTTGCATTTGTGAATGAATTCTCAGTAGCAGGTATACATCTTCTACAGGATTCTCTGACAGGTGGGACATGTTTTCACATTGCGAGCTTACTAGAAGTTCCTGTAAAGAGGACAGTAGTTGCATTTGGAAGTATTTTGGGAAAGTTGATGTTTATTGATTTGTCCTCAATGCCAGGTATTGTGTTTGCTGCACATTTCCCCAACATACTTGAAAGGGATTGAACATATTTTGAAGGCAAAGAAGAGGTCATATTCTGAACAGAGGAGCACATGATTTTTGCAACTAGTTCAAATTTCCTATTGAAAATGAGAAGTCTAAGTTGATAGACAAACATGACATATTTGTATTGTGATGCCATACCGAAACAAATACTAGTGATCTCGCAGTTGTATTTTTGTTGTATCTGTTGTCAAAAATAAATGTTGAAACATCCAGTGAAAAATATTGTTAAATTTGCTTTTGTCTGCATTATGTAACCCCAATTTTCACCATGTAAATTTAAAAAAAATCTGTTTAAAATGTCATGGGAATCAGTTTTTCGTCATGGACAAGCATATGAACGCCATTACAATGGGCAAGTTGAGTTCATTTTAAATTTTTAAAGAAAACAATCAATCTGAATGAGAATTCAGAGAGTTCTTATGGAGAGCTCTTTGTTTGCTCTGTCTGAGTTCAGCATGAGATGCATGAATTAGACTAGATTGAGTTTATAAAGAGAGCTCTCTGATATCTCTGTCTGAGTTTAAAAAGAGGCACACAACTTGAGAAAATCTGAGACTTATTTCAGAGCTTGATGAGATCTATTTGGAAACCCAAAAGGAGACTAATTTGAGATTTTGTGAGGCTTTTTCTCAGGAGAAAAACATGAGAAACAGGAGAAATAAGCCATGATCTCGCTTTGGTTTCACACATACCTCATTGTTGTCTACTAGAAATGCATGAGACATTTTTGAGAGCTCTTTTCTAGTTTTCTTTTCCTCTGGGTTGCCACAGGTAAAATTCCTTATATTTTTACGCAGTCACTGAAATCTGATTTCCAGCACTGAGAATAGCTCACTAGGATAAATTGGTGTCCTGGCAACGTCAACGTCAGAGGTTCAAATTCAGCCAAAGCTGACAAGCTTGGCATGTCTCTGATTCTCTGTTTAGCGAGATTATAAGTCACTGCAAAGGAAGCCAGGTACACCGCAGTGACTAGATGTCGAAAGTTTCTTCTGATTTATCTGACCTGCTTGGCCACCACATTGCTGCTTGCAGCTATATTGGCAGGTTGTTGTAGTCCACATAGACATGTTAATGTGACTGGCTAAAATTGGAAGACACATCTGATAGGCTGCAGAGAATATCCTTTAGAAAAAATGCATTTGTGAATCTAAGCGCGTCAAGAAAGTTCCAAAAATCCACACACAAATGCAGGGATTTGTATCTCGTGTTCGTCAGGTTGCAAACAAATGTAATGGGCTCAAAGATCTTGAATCTCGTGACAGTTATTTGTAAATCACAAAATACATTTGTGAATCGCATTACATTTGTGAATCGCGTTACGTTTGTTTGAATTATGAAACTAATCTAACTCCATATGAATCTATCAATAACTTGTATTTATAAACTGGGCTATTGGGTGTATTATTTAATTCCCTCATTTAAATCTTCATGACACACTTAGTTTAAACATGAGACTAAACTGTACACTATTTTCAATAAGCAAAATACTTTTTTTAAGATTCCTATGGCATTTTCTCAGATGGATGACATCATTGTGTCAAGCTCCAGGGCCCTTTCAGAGGGGAGACAGTGGTTTCCATGGTAACTTGCATAGTATACCATCACCAGACGACTTCCCCTCTCGTTCTCTCAATTCCTATCAATCTAATCTCAGACGATGACTGCCCAGAAACCCCCAGTTTTTTCTAATCATTTCTGCATGTTGTCCTCTCTGTTCCTCTTCCTTTTTCATTCTCGATGGGACAGAGGCCCATTTATGTGGATTTTCGAGACGCCTACTCTCTCATAAACACACTTGAATTCAATTACAAATTTACTCTGGCAAACCTCAAGTCTCCTCCAAAGTATCTCTCCGTTTCTCCTCTTTTTTACATAGTAGTGTTCAGTAGATCCCTCCCTCCCTTCGCTGGTCTTTCCCTCACGGCGCCCCCTTCTCTTACATAAAGATATACTCAAAGCACACACTGTGTACACACACACACACATTGCGTAGACACGATCACACTACCTACACGAATACATCTACAAAACACACACAATAGAATCTCAAATATGTGGTGCTTGTCAGTTGTCACACGCTTGTTTTGAATTATGCCACAGACATTAATCAAATTTAGCACATAAATACCACCCAACAAAGAATCGATTCAAGATGAGTGACAACACTCAGTTTAGTACAGATGACCAACAGACCAAGTCATGGGGGTCAATAAAATACAGCTCCCGGCTGAAAACAATAACCATCTAGTCAGGTCATTTAATCTTAGTCTCTCATTCCAATGTATTCCTTTCATTTTCCATCAGGTATCTGTGGGGATCAAACAGATCTTTTATTTTAAAGCAGGGGAGCTTTGTTATTACATAGTCAGTTCTTCTGGTAGCCTTTGAAGCCAAGCGTGCATTATGAGACCCGATTGTTTCCTCAAGGGCATCATTGGTAGACTGTAAACTTCAGCTGGCTTGTTTTATGGGGTTTGTTCTGAAATGACTCGGTGGGGGAGGGAGAGAAGAGAGTAGCAGAAACTGTGATAAAATGTCGGTCCTCCCTACTGTGAGAAGGGAGACAAAGAGGCAGACGCACACAGGCACGCAGACAGCAGCACACGCCAGCACGCACATATTACAGCATACACACATTATAACATACATGCACATAGGCACATACTGTATTGTGTCATTTGTTTTGAAAAATATTCATTTACAAACACAAACATGAATGCAAGCATGTAGTGTTGTTTTTGGCGGCCTGTTTTAATTTTAGTTTTAGTCTAGTCTTTGTGTCAAGCTGTCATTTTAGTTTTTATTAGTTTTAGTCACGTTCATACTCTTTTTAGTTTAGTCAAGTTTCAGTCGACTAGAAGTCTGAGCATTTTAGTCTTATTTTAGTTAGACTTATCCTTATATTTTCGTCTAGTTTTAGTCAACGAAAACTGATGACATTTAGTCTAGTTTAAGTCAATGAAAATTGTATTTTAGTCTCTTTTTAATCAAAACAGACGTAGTCTAAGCAGTAGTCTCGGGAGGCATGTTAATGCCAAAACCATTTGTTTAAATGTATGTATTTGTCTAGAATAAGGTATTCAAAGTCATGTTGTTGATGCCAAATTCAGTTCATTGTGATTGCTATGTGAATGACCAAATGTATTTATTATAGTGGTGGGCCGTTATCGGCGTTAACGTGCTGTGTTAACTTGAGACTCTTATCGGGCGATAAAAAAAATATTGCTGTTAATCTATTCTCAAAGTTGGGTTGGGAGCTGGGTCTATACTACGCAAGCTATGATGACTTTCACCTTGATATTTTAGCGCGGATGTATACCTAGCCGAATTGCACTGTAGGGGGCGAGAACGAGTCTTCGAACCTGTGTGTATTGTGTATGAAATTATCACATCAAACGTGACGTGCTAACATGGATGCAGCTATGAAGCCGCCTGGTTTGCTTCAGGGAAAATGTATTTTTAAGAAGCTTCCCAATGGAAACCTCGACAAGACTAAGGTTGTTTGGACCTTGTGCTATGCGGAATTAGTTTACTGTAGGAGTTCTTCCAGTCTCAAATACCACCTAAACGCAAAGCATCGCTTAGCTAATGTGGAAGATGCCGGGCCAAGCACTGATGTAGCGCAGGGGAAGAGTCGTCGTCAAACTACGATGTTTGAGTGCAACCGAGGCAAGCCCGTCAGTACAGCTCTATCAGCCAAGCTAACTAATCTAATAAACAGTTAATAAACACAAGTACATATTATTGAACATAATTTATTTTCATCACCAATTATCATAGTAGAACATCTTTCTCAAGCAGTGTGTGATGCATTTTGGAAACAGGAGATGAGCCCCTGGTCTAATGCGCCACCTGGCTTGAGAAACCCGTTCTCAAAGACTTACTTTTAGTCATTATTTGGGTAGCACAGATATTCTGAATGCCTTCGGCGGAATTCAAATGAGCCATTTTAATCTAGATTAACGCCAAGATTACAGTGAGATTAATCTAGATTAAAAACTAATTTATTAATTTAATTATTTAGTATTTGGCCAACAAGGGATACGTACTACACATGCAGTCAGTCAGGTAGGAACTAAGAACCCACTTTACACTCTCTCATACAAACAAATACACACACACACAGTACACCCACTAGTCACACGTGTTAACCCACTTTACACTCTCTCACAAACAAACACACACACACTAGTCACACACGTTTGTCTCAGACTCTGTCGTTTTCAGCTCCAGTGGCTAAAGTTTCAAGCTAACCTCGAAAGCTAACGTTAAAATGAGACACATTAACCACAGCCTCATGAGTTGGCTAATAATAATAACGCGACTAAACGAGACGAAATAACGTTATAACATTTCGTCTCGGTTTTATTTTGTAAACCACATTTCGTCTCGTTTTTATTCGTCAACAATATTGCATTATACATTTAATTATGGTCATCGTCACATGACCAGCATTTACGTTGCGTCTCGTCTCGTTTTCGTCACGTGATAAAGGTTCGTTGACGAAGATATTTAGTCATAATTTTTGTTGACGAAAGCAACACTACAAGCATGCTGTACACACACAAACACAAAACACATACACAAGATTTCCATAAAAAAATGCACAATAACCTGCAATATTATAACACTGTACATCTTAAATAAATATGCAAATATGTGGTAAGGAAAACCACAAATATGTTAAGTACACTCTTTGGTCTTTATAACATCAATCAAACCCCTCAAGATACCTTTTGCATACCAATTCCCCTCAGGGTAAACGTCAATGAAGCTTCATTGATGCTTACTCCACTACCACATCTTGCTCAAGGGAATACTGTGGACAATGACTGCTGATTTCTATTGGCAGTCCAATGTGGAATTCCCTGTGTCCAGTTGTGGCCAGATTGAGTAGGAAGGAGGGTGGGAGGAAGGGAGAGGAGGGGAACGCTGGGAACAGCTGTGCTGATATTAAACCTACCAGTCGTAACAGCCTTCCTCTCTGGGGTCCTAGGCTAGTGTAGATGAGGGCAGATGGACCAGGTGCCCCATCAATATGGATGACTTGTTTTTGTTCCATGACCGCTTGGCTGTGTGTGTGTGTGTGAATGCGTATGTTTGTGTGTGTGTGTGTCTTTTGTAAGTGCCTTTCTGCCTATGTGTGTGCATGTACAACTCCAAAGAGAGCCCGTGAGCAAGTAGGTTTGTGTGAAAAAGAAATGGCTTGATGACAGGTGGGATATTTTTTCACTACTCCTGAACTCCTGGTGTGTCCTCTTTAATCCCTAACCCACAACTGGCTCTATCAGTCCCAGCTGTGTATAATGAGGTCCTCTGGTCCTCCACTATCCCACAGGGACCATATCGCTATAAGCAGGTCTGGACATGTTTCAGTCTATCTTGGTTTGAAAAGGAGACTATCACCTGTCACTAGAGAAAAGGTGAACTTTAAGAAAATGACAGGTGCCAAAGAAGGAAAACGAAATACCTTAATTCAACCCCCATCACACATTTTGCTAATAAAATAAAAAATAAAATAGCTGGTGCACGATTTTAATAGGGAGATGGAGGGGGTAGGGGGGCGGTTTGGATAGCGTTAGCATCATCCGTCACAGACGATGTTCGGGGGGGAGGGGGGCGGTTGTTCGGGGGGGGGGGGCGGTTGTTTGGCGGAGGGAGGGGGAGTGGGCGGTTTGAATGATGTTCTGGGGGAGGGGGGCGGTTGTTCGGGGGGAGGGGGAGGGGTATGGATGAGCATCAGCGTCATCCGTCAGACGATGTTCAAGGAATCATCCATCATCTCATATGCTTTCACCATTCAAAACTTACATTTAGGCCTTTTTACGTTTCCCAAAATCCATTCAAAAATTGAAAGAAAGATAAAAGTTTTGCATCAGTAAAGTGTTACTGCGACATGGCGTGATATATAACACTTCTAGCCATGAGTTCGCACTACTGATATGAAAATAAAACTACTCAGATTCCTTTTAAGCTTCACAGCCATGCACTGATTTGGCAGCGAGTGAAAGCAGAAACCAGCCTCAAACGCTGCATAATAGTTTGTCACGTTACGTCATTGGCCATAAACATCAGGTTATGACTGTTTTACAGCATTTATTTAGACATAGGCGGGACACTACTGCTTATAACAGAAATTGATGCTTATAGATGCAAAATAATAGTGAGGCATAAATCTGCTAAAAACAGTAGTGCCAAGATGATAAGTGATGACTGGGGTGGGTGGGAGCGAGGGAGGGAGGAAGAGAGTAGGGAAGGGAGGGATGGGAGGATACACATCCTCATGAATTATTGATAGTTCCTGGAGATCTGAACAGACAATGCCTCTATTATCTCCTCTTGGGGGGGTGTGTGTGAGGGGTGGGCGTGTGTGTGTGTGTGTGTGTGAGGGGGTTCTGACATTATGATCCTGGACCTCGTCCCAACACTCACTGCGCTTTGTTATTGTCCTTCTTGAGGGTCTGTACAGAGTAGAGAGTGCTCAGAATGGGGAATAATTTTTGTTCTGTCTGGAGGTCTGTAGGATGCCCGAGGATGGTTTGCTCTGGACAGTTGCCAGACCCAGTCCTTGGCATCCCTCCCAGGTCTTGTAATGCGTTTTTTATCAGAAAGGAATGCTGGTACAAAGTATCCGGCAATCTCCTTCAATTAGAATTTGAAAACAGTTGTGGCAATGACATGCCTATTCTAGACACACTGTGAAAACATATCGTATGAAGAAGTGTGGTTTGAAAGTCATGTATTACCTGATAGTTTGGTGAGATGGAATACAAATGAATTGTCATGTCATCGAGGGGTTTTGGACAGCCAAAGCAGGATGTCAGTAAATCTACAGATCATGCTTTATAAGGAACATGGTGAATACAGTATATCATGTTATTACGTTCTATGGAAATACTGTGGGATGGTATGTTTTGTTGGGAGTTGGGAGTCAAGAAGCGAAGAACTACCTCAAAGAAAGACCAAGATTGTTCACAATCAACAACAAAAAAACTTACCTAGGCTATTTCTTTTGAAACTGCAGGATTCATGAGTGTATACACTATCCATTTTAGAACACAGAATATAACTTAACAAATAACCATGACCTATTTCAAGTGCATCAGTTGCCAAATAACCTTTTGTACTTTTGTTCCAAACTCAGAATATGATGCTCACTTAACGTTTTGCTGAACAGCCAGGTTCTATGGATGTGGAATCGCCCTAAAAGGAGACAACAGAACACTAGGAATCCCCTTGTGCCAATGACATCACTGAGACTGGTGAACAGGGCCCTGAGAGGGAGCCATCTTGCACACAGTGTAACACTGTAAAAAAAAAAAAAGATGAAATTACCACACCTTTTCTGTAAATTATGTGTTTTTTTCTGTACTTCTGAATGACAGGAAATACAGATAGAAAGACAATAGCAAACTGTAAATTTATAATTTTACATAAACATTACAGCCAAATGTTGTTACTTAAAAATACACTAAAACGTCTGTTTTTTTTAATAACATTTTCAACAAAATGTTCTGTTAATAATATCAGCTAATATTGTACATTACATTTCACAATTGTGTTTCACATCACAAAGTGAAATGAGTAAATAGTTATCACCCTGGCCTCTTTGCTTGTGGCGTTTCTGCAGCTGCCTTGCAGTAAAGCTATAACGTCACTGTGTCCAATCCCGACCGCTGTAAACTACTATTGTCCAAACCCGAACGGGGTTTGGACACTCAGTTTCCGGTCTTTTTGCCAGCATTTTCTTTTGCTATCGCCAGCAAAGTGTAAGTAGTATTATTTTAGGCATACCAAACAATCTACGTGTAAAATTTCATGAACATATATGGACGTTTACATGTCTAAATAATATAGGAAAGTTACTTTGGCCGAAAGTCCACTCGGCGACACTCGGGCGACGATCTTTACTCTGACAAGTGTGTCTGTGTTGTCATCGTACTGCTACTATGGGTTAGCATATGAGTGTATTTCAATGCTAGCTTAACACTACTTTGTCTTGCCAATGACAATACACGATCATGTGTGACGTGATCTGTAGTCGAGGGGAGGAAGGGATGGGGGCTAGCAAACTTTGAGAAGAGTTCAACAAAACATCCAGCAGGTGGTGGTATACAGTCAAATTGAGATTTTATCGCATAGTTTGGAGATGTTGAAGCATGATATCTTATTGTGGAGGACATAACTACGTCCCCGGATATGTTGACAGCATTGATGGTCAGTTTGGTGACCCTGGATCAAGTTAATATCCCCAGAAAAACAGCAGCGGCCAGTGTTTAGAAGTGCGGTCGGGTTTGGACAAGGGTAGCGCACGGCTAATTTACCGGCGCCAGCGTCTTTTGACCGGCTCTAGTAAAGGCTAAGCTAACTCTAAATTTTTAAACAATATTTAGCTCGAAAGGTAAGAAGTTAAAGCTTAACGTGAAATCAGTAAATCAGCTGAAAACGTGATACGATTATTTTTATCAATATTTGAAGTGGCATTTTATCAGAATGTTAGCTAAAAACCGGTCGGGATTGGACACAGTGACGCTAGTTAGCCTAGCTATCCCCCAAGTTAACAGATGCGAAACGAATGTTCTGCTACAGGTAGTCACGCGTGTTTTCGTGACGTTAGTAACGTAAGTGACTGTGGGTAGCAAATGAGCCACCGTTAGCTTCACTTTTCACCACAAAAACTTAACTTGAGCCTAAACCATGCAACGGAACGTAAATAAAAATACAAGCAACTCGATCTTGCCGAAGGCTTGAGCACACCCAATAATAGGAATACTAACAAAAATAATAGGTTCCCTCCTAACGGAGGAACCCTAAATACTAACAAAAACAATAGGTTCCCACCTACCGGAGGAACCCTAATAAGAATACTATCAAAAACAATAGGTTACCCTAAAAATAATAATAAGAATACTAACAAAAACAATAGGCTTCCTCCTACCGGAGGAACCCTAATAATCCAGTGGTTCCTTTGTTGAACGTTGTGTTCTGCACTACATTGTCATGAGTGATGAATGCCACTTGGCTAGTACAAAGGGGAGTTAGATGAGCTGGTGGCAAACAACCAGGGCATTGCTCCCACATCACGGGCAAATTTTGGCACCATTTGGTCCATTATGTCTCCTACTTAGTAAGTGAATGTCTACAGAAGACTAGACTAGAAAAGCACAAAGGCAAGTTATGTCAAAAGATGTATTGATCTTCTTTAGTTGGTGGGCAAGTAATTTACTTTGTTTATTACCAAATTTGTAAGCAGAAAGTTATGAAAGCCTTTCAAAGACAATAACATAATACCTCACCCAAAAGAGACTTTTTAGGATTTTTTTTAATTATTTAAATTAGTGCTGTCAAACGATTAAAATATTTTATCGCGATTAATCGCATAAATGTCATATTTAACTCGCGATTAATCGCACATTTTTATCTATTTTAAATGTCCATTGATTTCTTTTTATCCCATAATTTTTTATCATTTTAATGCTCTTATCAACATGGGAAAGTGGATTGTATTGCTTGTGCAAATGTTAGGGTTAGTTGTGTTTTAAATGTTTTAACCCTTTTTAAAAGTACATTTTCCATTCAGAATCTTATTGGCATCCATTTCGGCGTCTCACGCTAGCCATCCACTCAAAACGTAACATTAGCCTACTTGTCTTTAGCCAGCTCGCAAGCCCAAACAAGTGTGTGCGGCGTGCCTGTTGTTTTGTTTCCAGTCTAGCTAGATCCGGTGTGGTGTTGTAATCTTTCTAACATCAGTAGTTTCTGCAACAGCATGTGAAAAAAACGACAAAGTTTGCTTGGCCAAAAAGAACGTTAATCGCGCGATAAAAAAATTGACGCCGTTAAAATGGGTTTGCGTTTACACCGTTAATAACGCGTTAAACTGACAGCACTAATTTAAATAAATCCCACAGTAACTATGTACAAGATGAACTACCTCACCATTTACAAAGCAGAAGTTCTGTCAACAGTTCATTTAACGCCTACAATTAAAAGCCCAGGGACAGATGTTTTTTGGACACATTTGAGTTTTTGACTGCTGTCCATCCTATTTTTATGTTAATGATGAATAACTTTTGTCACAGTAGAATACTCCATCAATCAATGAATTTGTGTACATACAGTATTAGTGTTACAAAAAAGTGGTGGTGCAGTGGTCTAAATAATTTTTAGATATCTGTATGAGACTCCTGGGCCATGACAATAAGATTATTACTAGGTTATTTGACAAAAGACTGGAATTTATTTGCCTAAATTGATCAATCCAGCCCAGTCAGACTTCTGACGTCAGACGTCTGAATTATTTTGCTGACAATATAAGGCAACTCTTGAATGGAATCAATTATTTGGACACCTGTTGGAGGCCTTCTATGCTTCTACCTTAAGATGCGGGGAAGCCTTTTGACAGGGTTGAATAAAATATTACTTTCTCAATTTTACAAAGATTAAATGTGGGCTCAAATTTCATCACATGGATAAAATCAATTTGTAAAAGTCCTAAAGCAGCAGTGATCAGTAACGGTGTTTCTTCAGACTTCTTGCTATTAACCAAGAACAAGACAAGGGTGTCCAAGCTCTTCTCCTGTCTGGCCCCCCAATGGTGGAATCATCACCTTGTTGCAATTGTTGGTTAGTTGTAACAGATTTAACTACATGTACTCGCTGTGAATTATATTATTGTTGCTTGCTTTCTTCCAGGTACACTCTAGCACTTTTGAGGATCATGACGTTTAATTGTAATTTATTTAACTACATGATCTTCTGGTTCTACCCATTGGCACTTATTTGCTTTTCACAATGTATGCTTAATGTTTTGGCTACCCGCAATGTTTTTGGGGCTATATCGTTGTTTATGATCATTGACCTTGACCTATGCACTTTTTGTAAAGCTCTTTCTTGTAAGTCACTTATAAACGTGTAACAAAATGTAAATTTGTCCATTGTCACCTTTGCCTCCTAAGCTGTTCCTGGACCAAATATCTGAATTTTTACAATTAGAGAGATTTACTCAAGATAACAATCATGGATATATTTTTCAAGACCTTTGGTTCCCGTTACCTTCTTGCTTGGAAAACCTGTCTGGTTATCAACAAGGCCGGACTTACCATTGGGCTTGACTGGGCTCCAGCCCATGGGCCCCACCCAGTAGGGGTCCCCGCCTGTTTACGTTTACGCGCAGCGGAGGACTGAGCTATTAGCCAGAAAGCTAAGTTATGCTAGAAAGATTCATAGGCAATAACGTTGTGCACGGTTGACAAACAGTAAATATAATTTGACAATATGTTTGACAAGAAGACTAGCTAGCTAAACAGCCATGTCATTGTCCCCAAATCAATATCAAGATTTTCACGAACAAGGTATCGGCCATATACTAGTACTAGGCTACAGTACGGCCGCAGCCTGTGTAGCGAGTTGAATAGCAAATGGATGTGAGATGATCGCATCAAAGTTGACATATTCTCCAAACAGTAATTATAATTTGAAAATATGTTTAACAACCATACTAGCCAGCTATCCAGCCACGTCATTGTCCCCAAATCAAATCAAGATTTTTACGAATAAAATAATCGGCATGTCGTGTTGGCCGCAGCCTGTCTGAAGTAGATTGACTAAGGGTTAGGGTCTCACATCCCATAGCGAATGGGATGTGAGATGAGCGGTTACGTGACACTGACACAGTAAATTCAGAAAAGTAACATTTTTCAAATAGGTTAAAATAAATATTTAAGTCACTCATTGTTGTAATTATATTTTAGCTTGTTAAAGTCTTTCAAAATTGTAAATGGAGGCTTTGAATGCGTCCCTGTTGTTATGGTTAGCTAGTTATTTCAGACACTTTGTACAGGCTCTTACTATGTAGCCAGCGCAATAATTTAGAATGGTGAAAAGAAAGTTTTGCTGGAACCATTTAGTAGGTGTACATTATCATCTGATAATGGACACCTCTGCAGCCAATCAGAATCGAGTATTCACACAGACATTCACACAGATATAATGACTTAAAATATTTGTCATTGAATCGTTCATTCAGGAGATTTGTTCAAAAATGTTGATTTGTCCATGAAACAAATGAAGTATTTGAGTGAGTAATTGAATCATTCATTCAAACCAAGTTTTTTGTTATCATTCTGATTAATTAAACATTTTAAATAGACCAAATCAAATGTATTTGTATAGATTTGATTTGGTCTATTTAGATCTAAATAGACTTCAGCAATTAACATAAATTGTTATTTTGTTTAGTTGTTTGTACAGAATCGTGATCTCTATTTTATTCTCAATTTATCCAGAATCGTGTAGCTCTAATACATAGCTTTTGTATGTATAATTTTGTTCTATTTAAAGTCATGTATAGAAGGTAGGGCCCGAAAATGACTCAAGCCTAGGGGCGCCCACCAAGTCCTGCCCTGGTTATCAGTAATGGATGTGGACAATTTCTGGCCCTAAGCCTTTATGGATATAGATACACCATGCATTATGGACATACTATGTTATTGTAACTTACAACTCTGTCGCTGTAGTTTTTTGGTTTCGTTTTTGTTGCTCTGTTTATGTGTAAATCAGCAAATGAGCCTAGTCAAAAACAAGGTTATTTTTCCATATTAAAATATACTAAAGTATATTGTCGGTATATACATTTTGTATTGTTTTGTCTACTTGGGGACAGGTCATGGGATATGAGAATACTCAGGGCCTCAAGTACTAATGCTTTTGCGCCCACTTTGTTTGCGTATTTGTTTCGCAATTTGCGCGTAAAAGCATGGCGAGGTATGTACAAACATGCCGCACTGAGGTAAAAGCGCAGACTGCCTGACGTGGGAACTGAAAATGGCAAATTAATTGCGCTTTTCCGTGTCATGCATATGCATTCACGGGAGGGTCAAGGGGGAAAGTGGGAGTTTCCCATAAAGAGATGGGAGGGGATGCGTAAAGTGCGTGCCTAATTATGTATTCCGCGGTATGTACAAAAAACGCTCGTGAAAGTGCGCCTCTATTTTACTGTGAAAAATCTGCGCCTTTAAAAAGCAGGTGTAAACCTGGATGCAAGCCGGTTCCCTCGCATATGCCTCCTGGTGAAATGACAGCAGTAATCCGAGCAAGACAAAGACATAGGCCGAGGAGACGATCTGAAAGGATTTTTGAAAACAAGGATCACACTTTTTCAGTTGAGTGAACACAAGATTATTACGCGTTACAGATTAAGCAGCCATGCAATATTACAGTTACTGGCATTTGTAATTTCGGTCCAGATTGCATTTTTTTTGTGTTGGTGTGGAATTCCGGCCTTGTATAATATTTAAATTCGCTCTGTTACCTCATGAACAAGCACATCAATTGTGTTATCACTAAATCTTTGTTTTCGCTGTTTTGACTTTGGTGGCTGATCTATGATAGAAAGAGAGAAGGAGGCCCTTTTAATTGCGCGTTTAAATGCTCGCAATTTACGGTATAGTGGGCGAAAAAAAGGCGCTGATTACCCGATGAAATGCAGGTTTCGTAAATACGACATAAACTGAAGTATCACAATGTGCGCAATCTGCGGGTTGGCCATGGCGCTAATAACGCTACATTTGCAAATGTACGTACATGAGACCCTCAGTGTACTGTTATGCTTGTATGTTTACCCATTGGTAAATTATTATTGTACACTATTTGGAAATAAAAAGATGTGAAAAAAGCACAAATTAATTGACACAAACGGACAATCTTACAAGGAAGGTTGTCTTCTTCCCCCATGGAAGTAGTGGCGGCACAGGTCGGAGACTCATTCGATGCTGCTTTGTCCGAGTCAAACCCAGCCGGCTTGACTGCTTCAGCTGAGACCAGGACACTTACAGGACAGGACATTTATTAATCATTTATTTTCATTTCAATACAAAGTGTATTCATTATTCAAGCAGATCAGTTACATAAATCAGTTTACACACCACCTAATCATATTATACACACAATTAATGGTGGTTCTTCACATCGATCCACTGAGTTTAAATCAACAGAAGTTTTACAGTATAGGAAGTAGATGTATACAGTACATACTGTCACAGGTAATTCAACCTGGCGTTTCATTGTTCAGGTGTTTTTTAGACTCAGATGAAGACTGACAGCCACTGAAGAATCCTTCTAAGCAGTCGTAGATGTATCAATCCTCGAATGATGTTGAGCTTCTCCATAATTCTGTTATCTCTACATCGGTGGACTTCCGTCTCAGCCTCTGTATTTGTGTTGTCTTGATCTCTCCATAGTTCTTTTCACATAACCCCCTCAAATTCTTTGAATTTATCAGGAACGATAGATGGTATCCCAGATCATTAGACGCTACCCTGGTGCATCTGTGGATCCAAAATCTGTATGAACAGAATGTTTACAGAGAATGTGTGACTTTTGGATTTGTACTGACCATGTTTTTGAAAATAATCAGTAACACCTTTGAAAAACAAAAGATTTTAACTTAGCAAAAACACTTTCACAAACAGAACCTACATACCAAAAGCTGCCTCCCAAACTAGTACAAAATAAGTACAGAATAATTGCTATTCTCTAATAATTCATAATGATTGTGTTATAGTTGATAGTCACCATCTTAGTTGCACTAATTGGTGAACAAATAAGAGTCAGTAGTGTTCCCTTTTGTGCCAGTGGCATTTGGCACTGCACAGCTCATTTCATGGTTGTGCTCAGCACAGCTCAGCTTGGTATACAAGTAGCCCACTGTGGCCCACAGTATTGGTGTAATTCATGCCACCCCGCTGACAGAGGAAATGAAGAAAAGAAAGATCAGGGGCCTACACTGCTCACACTGATTAAACCCCAACAGCTGTCTTCCCTTTTCTGTGAGTTATGACGGTCCTTCGCACTTATTATAATTAAGCTTTTGTAACTTAAATTACTGCTTTACAAATATTGGTGCATTTCTGTGAAGGTCTTTGTCATTCATGTGTTTAAAATGCTGCAATAAAAATACACAAGCATTCAAAACAGTTACCAGGGGTGGAAGTAATGAATTACAACTACCGTATTTTTCGGAAATTAAACCGCGGTGTAGAGTCTTTTACCAAACTCCTACATTAGGCCAATGAGGTGGGACCAGGAAAGAACTTGCTTGGACGCGTGTTATGCGTGCCAATAAACAATGTCCACAATCTGTCTGCATTTGCGCTGTTACCAATGTTTATTGTCCTGACAGCCTGCTCACCGTAGCACAAGCAATACAGTCCATCCATTTAATTTCTGGTTTAGTTCCATTCATTTTCTTTTGGATTTAAATCAAAACAATGACACGCATACCTGACATGGTGAAAAGCTGTGTGCTACGTTAGAAAAATATTTAGAACTCGCGCATCTAAAGTTAAATATTAGTTAATTCCTGGGCAACACACATTACGCACTTACTTTAGTTTTCGAAGTGTGTTACACAACGGCATGCTGCTGGTATGCAATGGTATCATTGTTCCCGTATCAAATGCAACATATATTCCAGTGCGGTTTATACTCAGATTTACAAACACAAAGCTCCCATTCTGGTGTGGTGCGGTTTATAGAAAATGCAACACCTAAAAGTAATTTCACCCTGATATTTGGACCGAAGAAAAAGTCCCTGCTGCAGCAGGTTTCAGAGAGAGTTTATCGAAATAATTGCACAATTAATTTATGGACAGAATTGAAGGTTTGGAGAAGCAAACCAACCACATGATTGAAATTAATGACAGCCGCCGTGAACTCAAAAAAAATTCAAACTCAAAAATTACAAAGAAATACCGGCTGACGAGTGCCATGGAGGAGTTGTTCAGGCTACAGAGAAAGGAAAGGTGACAGCGTGCTAATGCAATGCAAACTTTGTTTGCCATCTGCGGTGATTTCGGTTAACAACAATTCAACCTCTAATCTAAAAAAAACATTTAATCACCATTATTCAATAAGGTACAATCTTTGTTGAAAGTAAATATTTTCTCAATGGCTCTCCGATTGTATTAAAAGGTTTTTAGAAAATTCTTTAATATCACCAGCTAAAAACTATTACTCTAATTATTGCCCCTGAATGTAAAATCCCTCAGATAAAGCAGCATATTGGTGACTTAGGTTCATCTGTCCAGCCAAACCTCAGGAGTTTAGGTGTTGTTTTTGATTCAACTATGTCCTTGGGGCATCATTCAAAACAACTGTTTCTTCCAACTGAGGAATATTTCCAAATGAAGAACACTAGTGTCAAAGGGTGAATTGGAGATGACTATTCATGCTTTTATTTCCTCTTGTTTAGATTACTATAATAGTCTTTTTACCTGTTTGAGTAAGAAGGAGCTTGACCGTCTCCAGGCTGTTCAGAACTCTGCTGCAAGGCTTTTAATGCATATTAATAAAAGAGCACACATCACACCTGTTTTAGCATCACTTTACTGGTTACCAGTCCAGTAAAAAATTTGATTTAAAATCTTGGTCCTTACCTTTAGAGCCCTGCATGGTCAAGTTCCTCCCTACATTTCGGATTTGATACAGCTTCACACCCCCACTCGTAATCTGAGGTCATTAGGGCATAAGCTACTAGTAGTTCCCTGTACTCATTTTAAAACTAGAGGGGATCGATCATTCCGAGCAGTGGCTCCTAGGCTGTGGAATGTCTTGCCTCCCTTTCTACATTGTGCGACTTCTGTCGAAGCTTTTAAAAAGCTATTCAAGACTTTGCAATTCAAGCGGGCTTTTAGTTAGTCGATGGGTTTTTATGGTTGTTTGTCATGTTTTCTATTTTAAATGTTGTATCTTAATTTGTGGTGTTGTATTGCATTTTGCTGTGAAGCACTTTGATTTTTATCTGAGAGAGGTGCTATACAAATACATTTTACTTAATTACTTACTGACTTACTTACTCTAAGTAGTTTTTGAGAAGAGTAATTTGTACTTTTACCTAAGTACTTTTACTTGTAATTGAGTATTATCTGAGCAATGTAACGGTACTTGTACTTAAGTACCATTTTCAGTACTGACACTGACAGTTTCCATTACCTGATTAAAGACTTTGAATGTGTGTACACTACTCTTCAGCACTTGTCACTTCACAAGGCTTTAAATTGTGACCATATTTTTTCATAGTCATTAAGCAGACACTCTTATCCAGAGCGACTCACAGTAAGCACAGGGACATTCCCCCCGAGGCAAGTAGGGTGAAGTGCCTTGCCCAAGGACACAACGTCATTTGGCGCTGCCAGGAATCGAACTGGCAACCTTCTGATTAATAGCCCGATTCCCTAACCGCTCAGCCATCTGACTCACATATTGGTCACATATGCTCCCGAAATTGTATCTATGCAACTTCAAAATATATTTGGGAGCATCTGTGGGAGGGCAAATAATTGTTATGGTGCAACCTGTTTTCATTTCTTTACAAAATGATCGCTAATTAGCTGCACAGTATGTGCATGCTGTGAGCTGATACAGTGACTTGTCCACAGTTCTATCAAACGTTACATAACCAGTTAAACTTTACGTTCTTAACTTTAATGCAGATTTTAGATGGGTTGAAATTAGCTGTCAGTCACTCCTTGTCACTGCGCTCCGTTGTCACGTGACAGGGAGCTAACTCACGCTAAAAATTTGAAGAAAAATGCTGAAAAATGTTTTGCTGAAAAATGTGTGCACCAACATTTTTACTGGGAGCACCAGTATTGTATTTCAAGCCCAGCTTCGCATAACTTGTAATTTGTGCTCAAGCTGTATACATTTCCAGGCGCTTTTCAACAAAGCAAGCAGTTTCAGGCTAGTTTAGATTGTGTGTGCGTGTGTGTGTGAGGGCCGAGGTCTGGCTGTCTGATCAGATGGCACGGGGGCTATGCTGGGGAATGTGTAATTGGGTGTGCTCAAGCCTTCGGCGAGAGCACAACCTTTGTTCTCTCACATATATATTATTATTATTTTTATTTCTTTTAGTCCCCCTAAATAGACAACCTAGGTGTCAAAAGTTTCGTCTTGGTAGCGATTGAGTTGCTTCTATTGGGATTTACGTTCCGTTGCATGGTTTAGGCTGAAGTTAAGTTTTTGTGGCGAAAAGTGAAGCTAACGGTGGCTAATTTGCTAGCCACAGTCACTGACGTTACTAACGTCACTACGTCACGAAAACACGCGTGATTACTTTTGGCAGAACATTCGTTTCGTATCTGTTAACTTGGGGGATAGCTAGGCTAACTATAGCTTTACTGCAAGGCAGCTAATTTGCTAGCCACAGTCACTGACGTTACTAACGTCACTAACGTCACGAAAACACGCGTGACTACCTTTGGCAGAACATTCGTTTCGCATCTGTTAAGGGATAGCTAGGTTAACTATAGCTTTACTGCAAGGCAGCTGCAGAAACGCCACAAGCAAAGAGGCCAGGGTGATAACTATTTACTCATTTTACTTTGTGATATGACACACAATTGTGATGTGTAATGTAACTACAATATAAGCTGATATTATTAAGGAAGTACATCTACTTTCGGAAACAGTAGTCTACTATTTCACTGAAGTATTAGCATCATGACATTATAGCCTGTGTTGCCCGGGCAACACATACTACAGTGGTCTATGATGTATCTGTTTTCAATCGTTAAAATACACATTCCTCACATATACATTTTCGTTGTAGGATTTATTCTGACATTAGTAAACGATTTGTTGGTGAAATTACCATTACCTGTGGTTTCAAACCAGTGTAGCTAACTGCAACGCTGTAGCTTACGCGAGACACACTACAAAAACATCTACAGTACACAGCTGTTTAGGAAGTCAAACGGCGACAGAACATGTTCGGCACTCTCTTTACTTAAATCAAAAGTCTATCTAACTACTAACCTGAACTTCATTGCCACAGCCTAAACGTTGTCAATCTGTTCATGAAAATAATTAATTTCAGCCTAAACCGTACAACGGAACGTTAAATCCAATTCAACCAACGCAATCGCTACCAAGACGAACACAGCAGTAGTCTACTAGTACTGTACCGTAGTAGTACAATTTACCGGGGCAGCTTCTCCACACAGGGTTATATCGCATTTTGCGTTGTTACTGATAATGGTCGCTACCAGTGAGCTTTTTATGAATGAGCGATTTTCCACTAAATAAATGTCAAGCTTATTTACGTTTTGGGGGGCATATTTTCAGTTAGCAGATGGTACTGTTTGAATCGCGATTCCATCTTCTACTGCCGGGTAACGTCGTAGAATAATCTTCAAAGGGGGTTCTTTATTAATGAATGAATGCAATGAGTAGGCTACATGCCTGAAAATATCACGAGAAGGGAAAAACTTAAAATGACGTTTAAGTCATAGAGATTAGGTCAATTTTTACACCGGTCTGCCAAATGTATTCGTTTTGATTCAACGATGAGGCTGCCTCTTGCAGGGGAAATGAGAAGACATCTATTTCATTCTACACTTCACTCGTATTTTCAGTTGTAAATGAGCAGCATTTTTGTCTGTTTTTTTTATCTATTTAATCTTTATAAATAATAACTATGCATTTTCATATAAAATATACAGAAATCAGTTGTAAAAATGTCATTCAAAAACGGACCCCTGTGCAACCGACGCAAGCAAGCACACCCTACAATTTCCCCAGAAATTGTACCCTCTCTAGTTATGCAGTGCAATGCTTTGATCCAGGTTTTTCCGTCAGACCTAAATTGTCCTCACATTGTGCAGTATCATGGATCCTCAGGACTGTCTGAGCCCAAGCTCTTTCATGTGCACCCCACTGCAGCTCAAAGCATCCCTCCCGTGAAAACCGAGCTCTCTCATTCTCTTGCTCTCTTATTCTTTTTCTTGGTCTGCCCTCTCTCTTTCTCTCCTGCTCACTGGCAAGACTAAACAATGTGTGTGAGAGAGCAAGGGGTGAGTGGGTCTGTTTGGGAAGGGAGTGGGAGAATGTAAAGTGTGTGTTCTTTTTCTTGTTCACTTCAGGCTTGTATTTTTAACTACTTAAATGTTAAATGAAAATGGGATACTGTATCAAGAGTTTTACTAGAGCATGGGTATCTAACCAGGAATCTGTCTATCCTTTATGCCTGCCTACCTGTCTGTCTGCTTACCCCTGTGGCCATCAGTCAATCTAACCCTAACAGAAAAAAACCCCGGAAAACCAGAATATCTTTTTCAGTTTTTTTCAGTATCAGCATTGTTCTGAAACTCAGTGGACAAACGACCTATAAATGTACACCAGATGCTTGGCTTATAAAGTATAATTGAGATGGGTATTCTCTGCAAGAAGTCAGAGATCTACAACAATACAGTATAGAACAGATATAGGGTTAGGGTTAGCATATTTTGAACCACGGTTGATCATAAACCACAAGACTATGTTATCCTACTGAGCTCATGCTTACCCAACCAACTGTAACACTTTCTGTTTTCCACAATGTGTTTCCCATAGCTTTTTAATTACAGGATTATAAAGATAGTTCCACAGAGAGGAAAATAAATCAAGGGTGTGACATTCTAAGAGAAAGGACCTTATTTTGGGAACATTGTGTTCTCCAAAAAGTGATTAGAAATACATTGTTTTTACTCTAGTTTCTATTTGTCACAGAATGTTGGCTTCTGTACAATTTTTTTTTTATCATGGTGGGTCACGGGGTCTACAGGTACTAACACACTTCCTTTTTCTTTCACTCAATTACCCACACAATATAACACACACACAAGCAGGCCCACATACAACCTCTCTTGCGTGCAACCAAACCCACATGCAAAACAGACGTCTAACCACACACCACAGGAAAAACCTCACGCAAGGAGGAAAAACGTAAAGAATCCACAGTGTATGAGACCTTTCACATCACAACCCCCTACACATCCCCAATCAACACACAGGCCACACAGCATCACCACACGCCCTGGCAGCTCTGTTGTCCTACATGGGCTGCAGTGTTTCACTTACTCTTGGTAATGTATGTATTCATGCAGATTTTGCATAGCGTGCCATTACAAGCAGAAATATTGAGCTTTATAAAATTCAGTTGTGTAGTTTGTGAGCCAATTCTGACTCTATTTGTCCTGATACAGGATTGTGCATAAACATGTTCTTTGTCAGTTTCACCTTGTTGTGCCTTGCCTCTGCGCATTTTTTTGCTCCCAACCGATCCAACCCGAATACCGGGTATTCCAGGTAGCAGGTTTAACAAACTCTGAGATTAACCCTGAACTCAGAGTTGAGTTACTCTAACATGGGAAACTCCGAAAATTCGGTTCCAGAACACCTGATATGAATTAGTTAATTCGACTCGGAGTACGTCAACTCTGAGTTTAGCGCGTGCACGAGTTCTACTAAAAGCCAACATCTATGGAGCTCCGATACTAGGATTCACCATGGAAAAAGGCGACAAAAAAGGCCGTCCTATTTCACCGCAATGTAATTGGAAATTTTAATCCGTGCGTATGGCGAGTCCGAGCACATATTTCGGAAAAAAAGTAATACGGCTGTAGCTGCGAAGGACAGACAATTGGCGTGGGAAAGAATTGCTGATCGAGTCAATGCGTAAGTTTGAATTTAGTCCATAAATCGAACATTTAATGTCCGTTAATATTACAGGTGAAAAAGTGTTGGAATTGTAATTTAATCAAATACAATGTTCATATAGGTGCAATCCCACAGGCGGGAAGCACACTTGGCAACAACTGAAAATGAAATATAAAAACTTAATACAAACAGATAAGGCATATTTAGCCTTTTGGCCTATAGGTTCATGATTGTAGCTTCCATCACTTTGGTATCATATTTGACATACAAAGTGAATATCCTCATTGCCTATTTTATCCTGTAGTGGCGGAAACACACAATGTCCTGTCGCCTGATATCTTGCTTAAATTAACACTGAGTTCAATTCAGCAAATAGAAAGAAGGCAGAGGCACGCAAAACGGGTGGAGGGCCACCACCAGCACCTCTGACCTCTGCAGAAGAGCTGGCTCTGAGCCACAACATTGGCCATCCAGTGGCTGAAGGCATCCCTGGAGGAAGCTCATCAGAGCCAATCACCCCACAGGACACAAGTGCCTACATAAGATGTAAGTATGTGTGTGAATGTGTTTTCATTTTCCACTCTGGTCCACTTCTAGTCACTGATGGTGTAATCCGAGTGGTTGAGCCTCCTGCAAGCCTTTGCACAACGGTACCACTTGTATGTAGGCCACTCAATACTCCATTATGCATAGTAGTGTTGACTATCCTGAAACAATACCTTTCATCACAGGATGATGAGGATGAGGACACATTGACTGCTGCCACAGACGGGGTTGCAGAGAGCCCTACATATATGGTAGCTACATATATGATAGTTCTCTCTCCGTGTACTTTATTTACAGTCTTGGGTGTAATTGTCAGTTTAAAATGTACACTGAAGTGTATTGAGTAATGAATGTAAAAACTAAATGCACAGTCCGATCCTGTTGAACAGAGCATGGATGAGCCTTGCCAGGAGAGGGGTCCATCAACCTCCAAAGCACAGCTACAGACAGTGAGATGTTCAGTAAATGGCAGGTGAATTCTGTGTGTAGAACTGGGATTTAATGTCATCCTAATGTATTCCCAGTTACCAGTTAAGGACTTGTACAAACTCCATTTGTTAAAACAAATGGAGAAAACTGACCAAGAGATGGTGTATTTGGGGCGGAAGATAAAGAAGACGGATCTAGAAATTGAATTGCTAGAACACCAGCTGCAGGTGGGTGCATGGTCACAGGTGAGTGAGTGTTAATTGTCAGAACAATATATTAATATTAATTGTTGCATTTCTATTTGTAGGCAATAAAGAAGACAAAATGAAATGGTAATGATTTGTGTTTATTTCAGTGTCAGGGTTGGTGGAAGTGTGTGCGGCACAGTATGTCTCTGACTTCTCTCCCATTTTGGACATCTGCAGGTTGGAGGGGATGGTCGTCCTCAGGGTCGTTTTGTACGGCAGGGTGTTGCTCTCCTCTAATAGTGGCAATATTATGAAGAACAACACATGCCACAATAATATCACATGCCCTCTCTGGTTTTACCCTCAGTCTACGTAGGCACTGGAACCGGGCTTTGAGAATGCCTATGGTCATCTCCACCCGGGCTCTAGTCCTGCAGTGGGCCACATTGTACCACTGCTGAGGGCCCGGCTCAGGGTCATGGTAAGGGGTCATCAGAGTGGGCTGGCATGGGTACCCTCTGTCACCAAGCAGGTGGCCATGAAACTCTCCTGTAAGTATATAGTGGGTATATTGTGAGTGTGGTAGAAGAGGGAGACAAGGGAATGTTATTTGTTCAAAGCTTAACTTACCATTTGCAACTCTGTTGCTCAGGGTAGACTCGCGATATATCCTTGAGTCATGTACCGAGCCAGGCCATTTGGCCTCCACATTTGAGATCAAATGTGCTGCATCACATATAATCTTGCCAGTGCAGAGAAGAGATATTAGCTGCAATATTTTAAAGTTGTGCTGTAGTCTTTATTATTGTAAGACAGTAAATCTACCTGCACATTAATGCTGTGGAATGACTTCCTATTCACATAGTCTCCTTCATTAATGGATGGAGCTATGATGGGGATGTGGGTGCCATCAATGCAGCCAATCACATTGGGAAATCCTGCAAAATGGAAAGGATTTACTCACCCCAGTCTGAGATTGCAACATTGTCATTCACATGATTTCAAATTTCTTCATTGACTTAAACTGAATGTGTGCTACATCAGTCACCTGAAATCATGTGAAATTCCTCTTTGATGGTCCTTAGAGGTTTGTGCCCAGGAAAGACTAAGTAGGTCTGCAGTAGGCCTTTCAGTGCCAGGGCCACTTTTCTCATGGCTCAGCAGACTGTTGCTTTTCCGAGATGTTCTGCATCGCCAATGTTGTATAGGAAACTCCCGTTGGCAAAGAAACGGAGAGCAACGCATATCATTTGGTCTGTTCTGAGAGCACGTCCACGGTGTGTTACATTAGCAATGTATGGATGGAGAATGTTGGTGAGATAAATTATTGAATGTGATGAAAAACGGTAACGTTCGCGTAGGTATTCATCGGGGAATGAAAGTACATCCAATCGCGGTCTTAAAATCCTCTCCTGGCGTAAGTCTATGCGAATTATATTTTGCTCGTAATCGATCGGCCGACCCAGGAGAGGACACCCCATGTCTGCAAACTGTTTCAAGATCCGAAAGTGGGTGGGGATTGCTAGGAAAACGCAGAGTTTTTCATAGAAAACCTGCTAGCGAGCAGGTTAGTTTCACAGCGTAAGTTACCATGGCAACTTACCAAAAGGTTTCGTTACCTCTCTTTCTGGAACGTGGAACTCGGAGTATGCCTCTTTTCAGGGTTAAACAACTCAAAGTTTTCACTAAACCCGCTACTTGGAATACCCCCCTGCAAGGCTGCTGTTGACATCATCAATTCACATAGCACTGTGGATAAAACCTCCCTAACTTTCTTTTCCTTCATCTGCATGGGTGTATGCTGGCAACGGGATAAGAACTAAGGTAGGGACTTTCATTGTTTTTGAAACAGTACAGTTTGTAACATTTGCTTTCCTTAACTATCAAAGGGACTCGGCCACCTCACTTTCTTGTTCTTGGAGGACGCTCTAAGCCCCTCTACACTGTAAAAAAAAAAACATTGTAAAAAAACAGGAACAATCTGGCAGCTGGGACGCCAGATTAAACCCATTAAATTACAGTAGATAAAAAAACATTAACATTAATTAACCCTAAAATAATTGTCATTTTCCTGTACCAAATACAAGATATATCTGTAATATTACATTACAGGCTGTTCTTTGCCGGTAAATATGACTTCTATTAATTGAACTTCTCTGTAAAAAAACAGCATTTTCAATCAATAAAAATATTAAATAAAGCCAAAACAAGTTATAACGATTTAACATTTTCATTCAAAACAAGTCGTGTGCAGAACATACAGCATCCATATGCTGTAATCAGCATCCAGGTACTACAGATATTACCGGCGCCGACTAGCTGTGCGAATTGGAGAGGAATATTGCTCGCCGCACGTTAGGCTTACAGTGCGTTCACACTGCAGCGGAGCGGGCGGCGCAGGGCGTCGGCTTCCAGATCATTTTCAATGAAACCAGGCGTTGACGCTCGCGTAGGGCATTGTGGGAAGGCAAGCGGAGCGTTGCAAGTTGTATTTTCTCAACTTTATGTAAATGAGCAGCGTGAAAACGCTAGTGTTGGCCAATCGGATTGGTTTCTTGTAACGTAGCAACTGTTGGTCATGGTAAAAATATCTAGGTTTTCCAATTTCAAGATGGAGGAGAAACTTATCGTATGTGTCTGCACACCCAGTTCTGTTCAGAAGAAAGTTACGTAATGTGACGAGCCTGAATTTAAAGATTACATTAAACTAATAATGCAGGGTTTCTGACGTTGTCAGTGTCCCTAGTGTGTTTTTATACTTTTAAATTCACTGTTCTGTGTAACTGCTAGCCTGCTTGCTAGCCCAGCTTACAAACGACTGGTTGAGTGACCGGTGGCGTAACATGTATTCTACTGTAATCTTGCAATAGTAAAAATTCTGTATTTTTACACAAATGTTGTGTTAAAGTGGTATTTTGATCGATATTGTGAGTACATGAACCCAAGTCTGCACGCTTGGTCATGACTACAACAGTGACCTTAGACAACTACAACTGTGTATTAACTTTTCTAACACGCCCACGAGCGTGGTGTACTGTGGGAAGGCAAGCGGTGCAGAGCGTTAAAAACGCAGCAGCGTAAACGCACCGATATTAGACAGGTTAGATCGCGATCTAACTGGACAACATTCACACTCAGGGTAAACACTTAATGTATCCAAACTACAGACCATCACATTACACATATCAAAACAGAACGAACACAACAACAAAACTCCAAACAATGCTTATCTAACTAAGCTTAAACCTTTTAACTCTGTAGCTTTTCAGCTTGCCGCGGGGCATTCTGGGTAACAGGAGCGTTGCTGCTACACAACTATCTAATCAACTTTCCTTCGTCCTACTCTGGAGTCTTTACATTTATTCATTTAGCAGCCGCTTTTATCCAAAGCGACTTCCAAGAGAGAGCTTTACTAAAAGTGCATTGGTCAATGATCATAAACAACGAGATAGCCCCAAAAAGGCTTTTGCAGGCTTTTGTAGTCTTTGGTGCATGCTGAGATTTCATGACTTCAACTACCCAAGCTCAGTTCACAATTCAAGGTTCCTATGTCTAAACCAAAATTATGTTATTAAGTTATTTGTCTGTGGGATGAAAGTAAATATCTGCAAAATAACTGTTAATTTAGCTAGTTTTGATAAAGTGAAATTACGTTTTTTAAGGAAGTAGGCCCACATCTACTTTCGGAAACGGTAGTCTACTATTTCACTGAAGCATTAGCATCATGACATTAGCCTCTGTTGCCCGGGCAACACATACTACAGTGGTCTATGATGCATCTGTTTTCAATCGTTAAAATAAACATTCCTCACAAATACATTTTCGTTGTAGGATTTATCATGACATTACATTACAAGTAAACGATTTGTTGGTGAAATCATCATTACCTGTGGTTTCAAACCAGTGTTGCTCACTGCAACGCTGTAGCCTACTGTAGGCACACTACAAAAACATCTACACAGCTGTTTAGGAAGTCAAACGGCGACAGAACATGTTCGGCACTCCCCTTACTTAAATCAAAAGTCTTTGACCTGAACTTCATTGCCACAGCCTAAACTTTGTCAATCTGTTCATGAAAATAATTAATTTCAGCCTAAACCGTACAACGGAACGTTGAATCGAATTCAACCAACGCAATCGCTACCAAGACAAACACAGCAGTAGTCTAGTACTGTACTGTAGTAGAATTTACGGGGCAGCTTCTCCACACGGCTATATCGCATTTTGCGTTGTTACTGACAGTGATCGCTACCAGTGAGCTTTTTATGAATGAGCGATTTTCCACTAAATAAATGTCAAGCTTATTTATGTTTTTGGGGGCATATTTTCAGTTAGGTACTGTTTGAATCGCGATTCCATCTTCTACTGCCGGTAACGTCGTAGAATAATCTTCAAAGGGGGTTCTTTATTAATGAATGAATATGAGTAGGCTAAATGCTTGAAAATATCACGAGAAGGGAAACTTAAAAGGACGTTTAAGTTATAGAGATTAGGTCAATTTTTACACCGGTCTGCCAAATTTATTCGTTTTGATTCAGCTATGATGCTGCCTCTTGCAGGGGAAATGAGAAGACATCATATTTCATTCTACACTTCACTCGTATTTTGAGTTTAAATGAGCAGCAAAAAAAAAATGCTTTTAAATCTATGTAATCTTTATAAATAATAAGTAGGCCCTATGCATTTTTATATAAAATATACAGACCCCTGTGCAACCGACGCAAGTAAGCACACCCAACAATTTCCCGAGAAATTGTACCCTCTCTAGTTATTATATTTCTCAGTTAAATGGCTCAATAGCTCAAAAAGTCCTTGACCCGATTTTTTTCAAATTTGGCCCAATGATACAACAGGTCACTCACTACTCCCAGACCGCTAATGGCCCATGTACGCCAATAGGTAGCGCTATAAGCCACGCCCAAAGTCTACGTGATTTCCCCAGTGCCCCATTATTCCAAAATGCCTGAAAATTGGTATACATGCCTTATTTCTCATGGGGAACAAAAAAGCCTCAAGAACCCATAAGGTCCGCCATGATAGATTTTGCTGTACTGTCCAAATTTGGTACAACCTTCAAAACCCTTCTCCTCATGAACCATAGATCCAATCGACTTGAAAATTGTTACAGATTTGTAGAATACATGTCTTTCTATAGGGTGAAATTTAATAAGGAATGCAATACAAAATGGCTGAAAGAAGTGTATTTATGTAAATGTCCACATTGCCACAATATCTTTGTGTTAATAAATCAAATATAATTTGGACTGATGGTTTTTCAAACCTTTGTGCCTTCAAGATGACATTCTGAAGTACCATACGCAATTTCACCTTGATATGTCAATATATGATTGAATTCAATTGAATTGCTCCACAGCGCGTGCTCCAAATTCTCAGACTCATCCTGCCCCTTGACACTAGGGTGACTACTTGTCGTGCTTTGCGTTGTCCCGCACAGCATTTTCACCCCTTGTCCCGCACGTCCCATATTGAAAATGCTGTGCGATACAGCGCAAAGCGGGACAGGTGGTCACCCTACTTGACACACGAGCGAGCTTGGCGAGACGCAGACACATCCTTTCTGGAAATTGTGTGCTGACCAAGCCCCCACCCTCTGTTTTTAGCTCCTGTTTCATTTCGCTTCCAATCGCAGCTCGCCGTTACGAATATAAATTATTTTTCGGTGGCCATTGTTGTTTTCAACTGGAATCGCCTGATAGTGTTGGAGGCAGCCACGTTCGGTAAGTCCTATTTTTACACATTTTAAGATATAATCAATGATTGGGTTTGTGAAAGTACAGTACTCTTGAATTATGGTGACGGTTTGAGCACTTTGAGATATTAGATCGTGAGTTTGAAGTGACAGAAAACCGAACTCGAAAAGTAGCTAGCTTTTTCCCTCTGTGTAATTAGTGAATCATTTAGCATCTCGGCGAATTAATAAAAAAGGTAGAGGAGGGCAGCTATTAGGAGAACAAGCGATTCCCCACAGACCTGTCGGCTCAGAATTTTGATGTGGGTCGTGAAAGTCTTTGTAATAAGCCTATGCGCTATGGAGCTAAATCAGGGCCAAATGTTTTGTTAATTCGAAAAGAAAATATTTTGTTAAAAAACTAAAGCTTGACATTGAAAATTTAAGTTTTGGTCAAAAACTTGAACAATAAAAACATGTATTCAAAGAAAAAATAAGTTTACCAATTTTTTTTTCAAGTTGAAGTCTGGAATTAGTTTAAGTCTGGAATTATTTTGAATAAATGATTAATTTTCATTTTTCACGTTTAGATTTTCACATAGTTTCACATTTAACTTTTTTTTTTTACGGTTTAAGTTTCAGTTTCACTGAGTTTCAGTGTTTTGAGTGACTTTGCATGGGTCTCCAACACATTTGGATTCAAGTTCTAGTATTGCCACTGCAGTTCACAGTCGAAACTGAAGTCTGTATCAAGTGTAGATGGAAAAATATTAATTTTTCACAACTGACATGGACCCTTTCTTCACTTTTACAGGTCTGGAGGGTCATGCAGAGGCCTGCTCAACAGAGGATGCTGAGTGTAACAGAGGATGCCCTGCAGCCTTCACCCCCACCAGTTTTCCTACAGAGCGAACAGATCCACAGGAGACGCAGTGGCGACAGCACTCCATGCCGCTCTGTCACACCTGGAGCAGCAGGGGAGCTATGTGCGGATGCTCTTTGTGGATTACAGCTCTGCATTCAACACCATCCTCACACACAAGCTGGTGGTCAAGCTGGGGGACCTCGGGCTCCCTTATACCACAGGTGGATCAGCAGCTTCCTCTCTGGCCGCAGACAGAGAGTCAGAGTGGGCCATCACACATCCACGGCCCTTAGCCTCAGCACTGGCTCCCCCCAGGGCTGTGTGCTCAGTCCCCTGCTCTACTCCCTCTACACACACGACTGCACCCGTCCATCACAGTAACACCATTGAGAAGTTTGCCGATGACACCACAGTGGCGGGGCTCATCTCTGGGGGGGATGAGTCCGCCTACAGAGAAGAAGTGGAGCGGCTGTCGAATTGGAGCACGGCCAACAACCTTCTCCTTAACACTGCAAAGACAAAATACCTCATAATAGACTACAGGAGAAAGAAGACTGAGATCACACCATTGACCATCAACGGGATCAGTGTGGAGAGGGTGGCAGACTTTCGCTTCCTGGGGGTCCACATACAGGACAGCCTATCCTGGAGTGTGGACACCTCTGAGCTGCTGAAAAAGGCCCAGCAGAGACTGTACTTCCTGAGAATACTCAGGAGGAGTAACATCACACAAAGACTGATGGTGTTCTTTTACCGAGCCTCCATTGAAAGTATACTCACATACTGCATAGGCATTTGGTATACCAGCTGTACAGTGGCTCAGAGGAAAATACTCCAGAGGGTTATCAACACCGCTCAAAAGATTCACACAGATCCCGTTGTCTCAAAAGAGTCCAGAATATCATAAAAGACAGTTCACACCCTGGGCACTCCCTGTTTGAAATGTTGCCGTCAGGCAGACGGTACAGATCAATCAAGGCAACAACAAACAGACTCAAACACAGTTTTTATCCAACTGCAATAACCACTGTCAATGCTGCCAAAAAATAATGTGCACAATGTCATGTTATGTATTATGTGATGGCTGTGGATGTATGACTGGGTGTGTTGTTTATGGTACTGTCTCAGGTATATTTATTCTGATTTATTAGGGTTCCTCCGGTAGGAGGAAACCTATTGTTTTTGTGAGTATTCTTCTTATTAGGGTTCCTCCGGTAGGATGGACTTGGTACAACCTTCAAAACCCTTCTCCTCATGAACCATAGATCCAATTGACTTGAAAAATTGTTACAGATTTCTAGAACAAATGTCTTTCTATAGGGTCAAATTGAATAAGGAATGCAATACAAAATGTCTGAAAGAAGTGTATTTATGTAAATGTCCACATTGCCACAATATCTTTGTGTTAATAAATCAAATATAATTTCGACTGATGGTTTTTCAAACCTTTGTGCCTTCAAGATGACATCATTCTAAAGTACCATACGCAATTTCACCTTGATATGTCAATATATGATTGAATTCAATTGAATTGCTCCATAGTGCGTGTGCTCCAAATTCTCAGACTCATCCTGCCCCTTGACACTAGGGTGGCCACCTGTCGCGCTTTGCGTTGTGTCGCACAGTATTATCACCCCTTGCCCCGCATGTCGCATATTGAAAATGCTGTGCGATACAGCGCAAAGCGGGACAGGTGGTCACCCTACTTGACACACGCGCGAGCTTGGTGCGAGACGCACACACATCCTTTCTGGAAATTGTGTGCTGACCAAGCCCCCAAATCCGTGTACCCTTCGTTCTTTCATTTTTCCGTTTAAAAACGAAATCGGAAAAAACTATTTCGTTTTTCCGATTTCGAAAAAAATTTGTTTTTTTCTGTTTTTAAAACCAGAACAGAAAAACGGGGAAAAAGAACAACCGAAATCACTAGTTTCCACTACCGCAATGCGGAAGTGGAACCTTTTCCACCCAAATCCCCAAAGTCCAAAAATGAAAAAAGGTGTAGCAAGTGGGCAAGCAGTAGTAGTTTGGTGCCCACTCCCTGCCCCTTTCCAGCTGCATAGTTAGTTCTCTGTCTCTCTTCCTGTCATACAGCAGTGCGTCACTAATTGGGAAAGGGGATGCAATTAATTAAGCTACCTGACGTATTATCCACAAGCTTATAAATAGACACCCGGGGTCCTAAAGCCGGTAGCTCATTGTCAACACCACTGGTTCTGGGGCTGTGTAGCAGAGTCACGGGTGCTGCGTGAAATTGACAGGAAAGCGGAGCCGCTGTATGTCGATGTGCGTGTGGGGGAGTGACGCCGTGTTGTTGTGTGTAACAAGTGTCAGACCCTCACAGCTACACAGGAGTGCTAGTTGCTGTTCTCTTTCTTTTTTTTCGTAAATGTGTTTGATGCATTGGTGCCGCTCATAGATTCTTTACTTTATTGTGTCGGTTTAAGTTCCTCGGCCTGTGTCGTATATGTATAGGTGTAAATGTGAGCCGCAGGCTAGAGTGGACTTATTATTATTTTTTTAACTTTATTTCCAGTCTGTCTCCCTTTCCCCCTTCATAGCTAATAACCTCAGTGCTGGTAAGGCCACTAGCGACTTATCCATAGCCGGTCTCTGTAGTTTTTTTCTCACCCTAGTAGCCTACAGAGAGTGCGGTGTGTTTGTAGTGGAACTCTTAATTGCTTGGTCACGTATCACGAGTGTCGTGAATATTGTAGTGAATTTTCCCTGAATTTAAACACATGTTATTGAGTGTGCACAAGACCACGTGTGTTATAGAGACCTAGAGACCTGGCCTGACATCAGTTCTTCTATTGGCCCATTGCCGAGGTTCCCCAGCCCCCATACTGTCCATGTATGTTATTATTATTTTCTTTATCTGGTGACCAACCAACTCCACTCTTAAAAAGCTAACTGACTAGCTAGAAAGTTTCAACTAAATCTTAAACTTCGAAATCAATCAATTAAACAGCCAATATTACAATATAAACAATCGGAATTACAAAATGTTATACTAATATGATAGTATGTTATTCTGTAAACTAGTGTAAAGCTAGCTAACTTGCTAGTTTCAAAAGTTTAAGTTACTACTTCAAAATAAATCAACTAATTACTTAATTACTGTATAACTATGACTAAGAACTAAATGTAAAGGAATGATTTAAGGGTTATCTGGTGTAGATTGTCTCCGGGTAGATATCTTGATCTGGCCTTGATGCGTCAGCAGATAAATGACAGCTCGAGCCGATGACGGTCCAAAACTGTGAGAGCGAGCCTGAGGTAAATTGAAATTTTGAAGCGCCTACCTAGCAACCAGAATAGCAACCAGGACATTTCCCGCTGCTGGCACGCGTATATCTCAGGAATTTAAGGTCGGCATAGTGACGGACGCGTCCTTGCATCGGAACGGCATTGTGACGTCAGGTAGGACACTATTTGGCCTAGGACACTATTTGGCCTGACAGAGGAACTGGCCCCAGACAAGAAGCAAGACCTCACTCCATCACCAGACCACCCTGGTCAAGGTATGCTCTCCCGACCTCACACACACGGTGGCTCCTAGGTCTTAAGGCCTTCCCCTAACACTTCCTGTTCCGACAACACTAACACTTCCTGTTCCGACAACACTAACACTTCCTGTTCCAACACAACACAAACACTAATACTTCCTGTTCCAACAACACTAACACTTCCTGTTCCGACAACACTAACACTAACACTTCCTGTTCCGACAACACTAACACTTCCTGTTCCGACACAACACAATCACTAACACTTCCTGTTCCGACACAACACAAACACTAACACTTCCTGTTCCGACAAAACAAACACTAACACTTCCTGTTCCGACAACACTAACACTTCCTGTTCCGACAACACTAACACTTCCTGTTCCAACACAACACAAACACTAACACTTCCTGTTCCAACAACATTAACACTTCCTGTTCCGACAACACAAACACTAACACTTCCTGTTCCGACAACACTAGCACTAACACTTCCTGTTCCGACAACACTAACACTTCCTGTTCCGACACAACACAAACACTAACACTTCCTGTTCCGACACAACACAAACACTAACACTTCCTGTTCCGACAACACAAACACTAACACTTCCTGTTCCGACACAACACAAACACTAACACTTCCTGTTCCGACACAACACATACACTAACACTTCCTGTTCTGAAACAACACAAACATTAACACTTCCTGTTCCGACAACACAAACACTAACACTTCCTGTTCCGACAACACAAACACTTCCTGTTCCGACAACACTAACACTTCCTGTTCTGACACAACACAAACACTTCCTGTTCCGACAACACTAACGCTTCCTTTTCTGACACAACACAAACACTAACACTTCCTGTTCCGAAAACACTAACACTAACACTTCCTGTTCCGACAACACTAACACTTCCTGTTCCGACACAACACAAACACTAACACTTCCTGTTCCGACAACACTAACGCTTCCTTTTCTGACACAACACAAACACTAACACTTCCTGTTCCGAAAACACTAACACTTCCTGTTCCGACACAACACAAACACTAACACTTCCTGTTCCGACAACACTAACACTTTCTGTTCCGACAAAAAGATGTGCCGGTTAAAATGGAAACGTTCCGTCAAAATGAATTAATTCCATAATAATATATTGGACAGCTGTCCGCCAATTAGTGACCCCTGCTCTATTCCATTCGTCGTGTAGGCACTCACAGATTGTTGTTGATTCATTGTCCTTAACAGGATGTTGGTCCTTTTTCCTCTGATGTTAAGCTTGTTCAGGAGATTTTCTGTGCAAAAAGTAGCAGAGCTGCCAGGATCTAGAAAGGCGTAACACGCGACTAAAAGCAGTTCGATTGCCCTGTTTTCTGTTGGAATGTCCTAACTGGATGCGAGCGACGCTGTGCGGCGCGACACAGCGCGACGCTGCGCGGCGCGACACAGCGCGACGTTTTGGCTGAGCTTTTTGTCGGACGCGCTGTTCCTATTTATTTTACTCGCTCGCGTCGAAAGCTGAACATGGACGACGAACGTCTCATAAGTTTAGTGGAAATGAGAACGTATCTTTATGATACTTCTTCAGTTCAGTACAAAAACATAAATAAAGTGGCAGCTGGCTGGAGGGAGATCGCCAGGGAGCTAGAAGTTTCTGGTAATATATTTATTTTTTATGTTTTCTGTCAGGATGCTCAGCGTAGCTTGCTAGTTTGTGGTATCATAGGTACTGTAGTTACAGTGTTGTAGCTAGTAATATGGTGATATCTAGCTATACCCGCGATACTGTTGTTAATATGAATAGTAAGGTAAAGCTCACTTGCTAGGGTAACAAATGTAGATATAATACAACAGAATAAACGTATGTAGACAACACTTCGACAAATACTGAGTGTTTGTCGAAGTGTTGTGCAATTAGGTAAGGCAAAAAGGCACCAAAACAACTCCGATTTCTCAAGGACAGATATAGGGATACCATTTATTTCATTTCATAGTGTCAGGGAGTGACTAGGAAGAATGATAATAAAATATATTACTGATATAGAAAAATTCTAACGGCACTGTGTAGATTTGAATAGTCAAGAGATGGCGGTTCCAATAAATTTATTTTGCTTATACAGATCATGATTTAACAAAGTACTTTGTGATCAGTCATAACGAAGGAGGTGCTAGCCACAGGTCGTTCGCCAGAGTGATACAGAACAACCCCAAAACCCTGCCTTATATAAACTTTAGATCAAATGGTTATTCTGAACTCTGTGATTGGTCAGCACTGCTCAGTGACAGTGACTTCATATCAAGTTCCCACGGTTCTTTATTGTGGCCTCTCTCCCCAAACCAGTAGATAGTAAAACCACAGGGGTTCACCAGTCAAATGGTCAACTGTCCTTTGTGTGGGCCACTTCAAACAAGTCTACAGGAAGGGTCAGAGCAGCAGATCACAATAACAATACAGTTGAATCCACATTGTCTCCAGACCAACTGTCTCTTCCTCCCCAGGTGACAAGAACTCTCTCAGGTCACCCAGACTTCCCGTCTCCTAGTTATAAAACTGCAAATGGCATCTCTACCAAATGGAGTTGACTCTTAATCAACTTTAGACTTCCGTTAAAACACATTCCTCATATGAAACACACACATTAACTGTATTCCAATTTATTAATTTTTTTTACAATTCCATAAACCCAAACAGTTAATTAAGAAAAATAAATTCAAACATTAACATAAGAAATGCTAGTCTCAAGACAAAACCCATTGTACCCCGTACACCACAAAGTCCAGGTTGTCGGAACTGATGCCATGGTCGTGCATCCGTAGTGGCCATCTTCAGTTGAATGTAGGCAAACTTCTGTCAGGCGGTGTAGTCTAGTCGAATCGATTGCAAACGACGATCAAATTGCTCAGGGCAACTTTCAACAACACTGCACTTTGCGCACAGCTCGGAAATTCCTTGGTACTACGCAGAACGCGTATCCTCTGCTTGCGTCTCCAGACAAGGTGCACGCAATGGTTAGCGTGTATCCACGTTGCTCTCCCCTCGATCTTAACCGCCGGATTAGTCGTCAGGAGAATCTGGTATGGCCCCGTCCACCTTGGGTTTTACCAGGCGTTTCAGGTCCTTCACCACGATCCAGTCCTCAAATATCAAATCATGCAGCGGTCCAGTCATAGCAATAGTCTCCTTCACCTGCCTGTGAATCTCACACAAAATAGACTCCAAAAAGGTTGCACAGTGATAAACAAGCACATTCTCACAGGTCAGTTAAAGGTAACTGACTTCTTGTCGTCTGACTTAGTCTTCAAAGTTCTGTTCTCTCATTCAACTGAAGTGATTAACACAATGTTGAATCCTATCAACACCAAAATAACTTCCTTAAACAAGTGTGACCCATTATCATTACATAACCTCAAAGAAAAATCCCATCGAAAAATCTAAATTAACAAAAGCTTGATCACTGAGCCCCTGAGAAGTCTAAAACTTCTTCCCATCAACAATCATTAAACAGTATCACTTCTCCAAAAATTGAACTCTACAAAATCCATCTGTCAATACCCAAATAGTTTCTCTAACCTTAACTGTGAAGCTTATCATGTTTAAATTCCTTTTCTCATAATACTTGTCCCACATATGAAGAACTGACAAAATGACTATGCATCCATTACAAATCCTCTTGTATGCTAAAATAATGCATTCTTCTTGATATCACACAAACTGTAGAGGCATGATCTTTCCATGTGTTAACTTAGCAAAATCTCAAGATAAATGTTTTATGCAGACCATACAACCTCCATTTTTTATTCTCATATCCTTCCTTTTTCCAAAACGCATTTTCTTGTGGATTTGTCCAAGTTCGAATCTCCATTCCACCATTCCTTTCTCCATCTGTCCGCTGTATTCTGTAATTCTTATCAAATATACTCAAACAAAACAAAATTCTCACTCTGGGTTAAATACAGTCCAATATCTTCAACTCAGCAATATCATATCAAACCCTCACAATCCTATCACAAATCCAAACTACTAAAGCTAAATTCATAAAACCATAAAACCCCCATAGTCACTCTCTGTTTGGATCAGTCAGTCATCAGTCAGTCATAAATTCCTAAACGTCATCTCTTCCTCTCTAAGAAGCCTGCGCTTCCCTTAAAGAATCTGTAACAAATGTTGTATCAAGTTCACACAACAATTTTCCTCAAAAGAGTCCTGCAAGCCCAAATTTGTCAAGTTAGGCTCATCCGGACATAGCAACATCATCTCATCACTTCCTGTAAACATATCAACATCAAAAACATATTCTAGTTAGTTCATCAATGCATTCAGACAATCTAGAAACTGCTCCAGCTAGTATCAGCACTAGCATTTTCCCTGTGGAATAATCATAATTGTTAGAGTGAATTCCACATTTGCATACAGCAAGTTGTTCTATAAGTGAAAAATAAGAAACTTCCTGTTTCCATACCTTTCCCAAAATCATATGTAACACCAATGATGTATTTAACTATCAGTAAAAATATTTTAACTCTTTTCCCTTTTATGAATTAACAAGCTTACACTGAAGCAACCAACTTTTGAACCAATTTGTATAAAATAAAACTATTTTAGAAAACAGCCAAATTACGAATAACCTCAACTTTTAGTCTCTTATTATCTTTTCTTCAAAAAACCTTTAGGAACAGTTCAAATGAATACCTTTATATTTCAGATTCCCTTTTAATTTTTATTTTTTTTTGTATTTAAATTCACCAAATCAACTCTCTCTTTTTCCAAGACATGTAGAAAACTAGCATCACTACCCTAAACCAGAATTTAATCTGTATGATTCCAAAATAAAACATAGACCATAAAATGTTCTTAATGTAACCATTAGCCAAACTTATACCCCATCTATATTTCTATATAGGTTAGATAGGTAGAACTTCATAACTTGCTTTGGCTGCAGTCCAGAACAAGCTACTTAGCACAACCATCACACCACAATTTATCAGACTTAATGAGTCTTCCCAAATTATTTCAAAACCAAATTATCATAACCCTCTTTATGAACCAATACCATAATGATACAACCTCATCACAGCCTAACTGTTTATCCCAAAACATTGTACCATGCCCTTAAGACAAAAGAAAATATAAACTCTCCTTTTTTCTTTTAAACCTTTAAATTCACAATTTAACATAAACCCGTAAACAAAACCTTATTCTTTAAATCCTCAAAAGTTTTATCAAAGCATGTAATGTATACACCTTTGAATATTCCTATATTTACCAGCTATCTCAATTACTCTTTGTTAGTGAATCAACTCAAATAAACAATCGCGCATTTCAAACTCGCATCAAACAGCGCGCTCTGGAACAAAGCAAAAACTCTCAACCTTTTTTTATTTCTTTTAAACAACACAGATGGTTGGCGTTTACCAGCTATTCACTTAATTTTGCTAAAGTATAACTTTTCCAATCCAATTAGAACTAATTTATGAACCAGGGTCTAATTTCTGCATTTTTATGGATACCATCACACACCACAGATTTTCCGCTCGTAAATACAAGTTCTGGTCTGAAAGGCTCCTACCTCCCTGTTTGGCTAGGATTTAGAACAAATGTTAAATCATACATTCGTAAACCACCAAACTTCGAATTCATCTAAACGGACACATCTTTCACCATTAATACTCACATAAGTATGCAGAATTACACCCTCTGGGATCACCTTTGTAAAACTCAACGTAACGGGATTTTTTTTTTTTTGTAGCCCCCACCTTTCCTCGGAATTTCTGAAACTCATTTAAAATGTCCTCAAACAAACAAAACCTTGTTAGCAAATGTCTCAAAATACTCATCACGTAACATATTTCAAAAGTAACCAAATTAATATGTAAATTCGCTTCAAATTTATCTATTTCTCTAAATTTTCGTCTTAGTCAATTTCTCAATTTCCATCTGCGCATGCGTCATGCGGTTACTCATCCTGGATCTCAAATATCAAGCTGCAATTCCTTTACTAGCCTGTACCCGCCTGTCGGTGTGTTAGTTTGTTGGCCAATGTCGTTGCCATAGTTGCAAATTCAACTTCCTGGACTCTCCTTTGTCTCAGGACAGAGCAAAATGCACTTCCTCCACGTTTTCACCATTAGCCATTAACCAACAGTCACAGCCTAGATTTTCTTTTCAAGTCTGTCAACCATTAGTACTATTTTAATTTCAACATAAAAATTAGGCTCCGAAATCTACATATGCACCTAATATCACTCGTCAGAGGACGACAGTTTACCCATGTATTAGCATTCTGGTTGGACAAAGCTTCAACTTCAAGTCCATTTAAATAGGTAAATACGAATACCACCAAACCCAACACATTTCAACAAATCATCTCAGCAGCAATAAACACACATATGTAGCACCTTTGCCCTTAACAACAAACGCAATTCGGTCACTCGAACTAGTTCCCCTTGTATACACTTCAGTCCCTCGGACTGGCTCAATCTTTCTAATCACTTCTTCATAACCCTTTACATATTTCTTTAAACAGTAACATCTGTGAACTCCCACAAAATTAATTAAAACCATCGAACATTTCCAGACATAAACAAAAATATTCCTTAAACAACATAACATTTCCGTTTGAACACATAACTTTCTATAAAAGTTTCAATAACCCCGGGATTGTAATTCTTAAAATGAATACCGCTTTTATTGCCAAAACTGGCCTTTTACCAATTATTCTACCCAAACACTAAATTTCCAGCGCGTTATTCAACAACGAATCAAGCTCATAATATAGAAAATCGGTCTGTACATAATTTCCAAATCAAGAGTATGGCAACTCACAATATTTTCTTAAGTTCGACAAAGAAACAGAAACACACATCTGTTTTCCCAACAACAAAACAAATGCCTTCTGGCGGTAATCAGACCGATGTAAAGTCTAACATCAAACATATAACGGTTAACACAGAGTTGTAAAACAATCGTCTCTCCTCTACCAACAGTGTCATAACCGATAAACATTGTACGCCACCATTTCGAAACTCAACTTCCGGTCACGAACCCCTCTGATTTGAGAGTTCGCTCACAATTTCCAAAAAAAACTTTCAACAGTGATGGCATTTTGTATTGACCTAGCAATTCGTGTTGGCCTACATATTTTTTCAACAGCATGTCAACACGCTCTGCATCAGCTTTGACCATAGCCCACAACACGCTTATTCCAAACACAACAGGGACTCAAACCCTTTGTTCCGGAGAGGACTTTAACCTTTCCTTCTTCAAAACACAATGGCAATTGCAAGTCAAGGCACAAGCTTCAATCTTTGCGGGAATCCAAAGCAAATTTATAAAGATGGCAGATGTCAGAAGATATCTGACCTATCTTCTCTCCAATCAGGCTAAAATCTATTCTTTTCTCCACCTCAAAAAAAAAAAACGTGTATCTATTTCTCTCCACGAACCTATTTCGCAATACAATAAGGTCCTTCAAACAAAACGACTCCACACTCGAAAATCCACATTTATCAATCCATATTTGCATTTGCAATAAACTATCGTTACCATACTTTTGCTTCATGTAATCGATGTTTGGACAGGTCAATTCTGCCTCTAGACCATTCATTTTCAGAATTACAATCCATAAACGATAACCAACGACGGAAAATAAAGACACAATTACTCCTTTTCGTTTCTAAAAACAATTAAATTCCGACTTCACAACTTTCAATGAAAATAACTGCACAATCATAAATTACAAATATTCAAACCGAAAAATAATTAAAGTTTTGAAAAATAATAAAAATTTGGATTTTTGTAATTTGTATATAGGTTGAATAATAGACACCATTAGTTACTCATACTTCTTTTAACCTCAAAAAACATAACTTGCAATTAAAACAAAAAATGAACACGCGTGTTGCAAACTTAAAACCTCTACTTTGAAATTTCACAGGCCTATACATAACCTTTTTTTTTTCTTTGTTCTCCACCTTCAGGGACTCAAACCCTTTGTAAACACTCTCACTCACACAGCTGATTTCCTCACAAGTATACTTTTCTCTCGGGACTTAGAATCACGTTTTGGCCGTAAATAAATAAGAACTGTTATGACCACCAAAGCCAATACAATTTCTCAAACTATCACTAACCCAACATATTCTAATCCTAGGGTCTCAAAAGACACATAACACGATATAACATGTGAATTTATCACCCTTTTATGCGCTCGTCAGCACACTTTCCCTGCATGCTTTTTTACGACTTTCACGTAAAGGATAAGTTCTCCGTCCTTACCCGATTAATTTGTACGACTTGCACGTACAGGACGAAAGATCTTCTCCGGTCTCCGCCCTATTAATTTCGTACGACTTGCACGTACAGGACAAAGCTCTTCTCCAGTCTCCGCCCTATTACTAACTAAACCGAATTATTGACCATAGTCTAAACAACACACATTTAGACAACTCAAATTACACAGAAGCCACAAAAGAATATTTACCGGTTCTTTCAGGATCCCGCGTCAGTCAAAGCGCAACCAGTCAAGCACCCCCTCGAATCGGCCCCGCTTTCTCGGTTCTTTCAGGATCCCGCGTCAGTCAAAGCGCAACCAGTCAAGCACCCACTCGAATCGGCCCCGCTTTCTCTGAAAATTTGGGATAGAGGTAAAGGCGGCTATGCCGGATTGATCAGATCACCTTTTCTAAGGGAGTCCTTGTCCGTGATACGCCGAGCAGACGAGGATCCCCTTACGGGCCACCAAGTGATATGGAAAAATTCCAGTGGCACTGTGTAGATTTGAATAGTCAAGAGATGGCGGTTACAATAAATGTATTTTGCTTGTACAAATCAAGATTTAACAAAGTACTTTGTGATCAGTCTAACGAAGGAGGTGCTAGCCACAGGTCGTTCGCCAGAGTGATACAGAACAACCCCAAAACCCTGCCTTATATAAACTTTAGATCAAATGGTTATTCTGAACTCTGTGATTGGTCAGCACTGCTCAGTGACAGTGACTTCATATCAAGTTCCCACGGTTCTTTATTGTGGCCTCTCTCCCCAAACCAGTAGATAGTAAAACCACAGGGGTTCACCAGTCAAATGGTCAACTGTCCTTTGTGTGGGCCACTTCAAACAAGTCTACAGGAAGGGTCAGAGCAGCAGATCACAATAACAATACAGTTGAATCCACATTGTCTCCAGACCAACTGTCTCTTCCTCCCCAGGTGACAAGAACTCTCTCAGGTCACCCAGACTTCCCGTCTCCTAGTTATAAAACTGCAAATGGCATCTCTACCAAATGGAGTTGACTCTTAATCAACTTTAGACTTCCGTTAAAACACATTCCTCATATGAAACACACACATTAACTGTATTCCAAAATTTCCATGACAATTACATATACAGTTAGGTCCATAAATATTTGGACATTGACACAATTTTCATAATTTTGGCTCTGTATACCACCACAATGGATTTGAAATGAAACAATCAAGATGTGCTTTAAGTGCAGACTTTCAGCTTTAATTTCAGGGTATTTACATCCAAATCAGGTGAACGGTGTAGGAATTACAATACATTTTATATGTGGCCCCCCCCTTTTTAAGGGACCAAAAGTAATTGGACAATTGGCTGCTCAGCTGTTCCATGGCCAGGTGTATGTTATTCCCTCATGGGAGTTTGTTATTTCATTAACAAGGAGCAGATAAAAGGTCTAGAGTTCATTTCAAGTATGGTATTTGTGTTTGGAATCTGTTGCTGTCAACTCTCAATATGAAGTCCAAAGAGCTGTCACCATCAGTGAAGCAAGCCATCGTTTGGCTGAAAAATCAAAACAAACCTTTCAGAGAGATAGCAAAAACATTAGGTGTGGCCAAATCAACTGTTTGGTACATTCTTAAAAAGAAAGAACGCACTGGTGAGCTCAGCAACACCAAAAGACCCGGAAGACCACGGAAAACAACTGTGGTGGATGACAGAAGAATTCTTTCCCTGGTGAAGAAAAACCCCTTCACAACAGTTGGCCAGATCAAGAACACTCTCCAGGAGGTAGGCGTATCTGTGTCAAAGTCAAACATTAAGAGAAGACTTCACCAGAGTAAATACAGAGGGTTCACCACAAGATGTAAACCATTGGTGAGTCTCAAAAACAGGAAGACCAGATTAGAGTTTGCCAAAAAACATCTAAAAGACCCTGTACAGTTCTGGAACAACATCCTATGGACAGATGAGACCAAGATCAACTTGTACCAGAATGATGGGAAGAGAAGAGTATGGAGAAGGGAAGGAACTGCTCATGATCCAAAGCATACCACCTCATCAGTGAAGCATGGTGGAGGTAGTGTTATGGCGTGGGCATGTATGGCTGCCAATGGAACTGGTTCCCTTGTATTTATCGATGATGTGACTGCTGACAAAAGCAGTAGGATGAATTCTGAAGTGTTTCTGGCAATATTATCTGCTCAGATTCAGCCAAATGCTTCAGAACTCATAGGACGGCGCTTCACAGTGCAGATGGACAATGACCCGAAGCATACTGCGAAAGCAACCAAAGAGTTTTTTAAGGCAAAGAAGTGGAATGTTCTGCAATGGCCAAGTCAATCACCTGACCTAAATCCAATTGAGCATGCATTTCACTTGCTAAAGACAAAACTGAAGGGAAAATGCCCCAAGAACAAGCAGGAACTGAAGACAGTTGCAGTAGAGGCCTGGCAGAGCATCACCAGGGACGAAACCCAGCGTCTGGTGATGTCTATGGGTTCCAGACTTCAGGCTGTCATTGACTGCAAAGGATTTGCAACCAAGTATTAAAAGTGACAATTAGATTTATGATTATGTTAGTTTGTCCAATTATTTTTGGTCCCTTAAAAAGGGGGGGGGCCACATATAAAATGTGTTGTAATTCCTACACCGTTCACCTGATTTGGATGTAAATACCCTGAAATTAAAGCTGAAAGTCTGCACTTAAAGCACATCTTTTCTTTGTTTCATTTCAAATCCATTGTGGTGGTATACAGAGCCAAAATGATGAAAATTGTGTCAATGTCCAAATATTTATGGACCTAACTGTATTTAACAGTATTATGGTGTCTCATATTGGCACCTTAAAAAAATCAATAACAATCAAATAACTATCAATATTGTACATTATATATATATATGGTATATTACACATTTGAAAAAAACTGCACAAACTTGTCCCTCACAGCAAATGCCTCTTGACCACCACAGTTTGGATGGTAATTTATTGACTGCAGGTTTTCACCCTCCCACGATAGCCTGCAGTCTCCTTCACTAGGCCGCGCGAGAAAGTTATGCAGAATTCAGGCTGCTGCAATCAGTGTGTCCACTTTCTCCACCGACATGTTTACGGTACGGAGGATGATTCTCCATCTCGCCGCCAGCATTCCAAAAGCCTTCTCCACTGTCATGCGAGCCCTTGACAGCCTGTAGTTGAACGTGGCTCTGTCTCGAGAGAGGTTTCGTCCTCCAAAGGGTTTCAGCAGAAATGGCTTGATGGGAAATGCTGCGTCAGGCACTACAACATGCGGCACCTCTCCTAGGAACTCTGCGTCTGACAGGGATGTTGGTGGTGGTACTTGGAGGGTGTTGTTCTCCAGCCCCCTGCGCAGGGCAGAGTTCCTAAACACACCACCATCGCTGGTTCTGCCAAAATCCCCTATTTGGGTGACCAGGAACCTGTAGTTGGCATCGACGAGGGCCAGCAAAACTATGGAAAAAGTCCCTTTATAATTAAAAAAGAGACTTCCACTCCTAGGTGGAGCTGTGATTGCAATGTGCTTCCCATCTAGTGCTCCAATGCAATTGGGAAATTGCCACTTCTCCCAGAAGCCTCTTGCCTCCACAGCCCAGGTTTCCTTGGTTGGTTGAGGGAGGAAGCTGTGCATCATCCGCCTTTCAATGGCCTTGGTGTGGAAGAAATTGCGATTTCCGGTGTGCTTACATTATTCACTAATCAATATAACTAGTCATTGGATACTAGTTAGTATGTTCTCATGTAAGCTTGCTATTAATAAGAGTAGATGGTGTCTATGTGTCAGGGTTAATAGATGTTCGTGATCAGGAGAAAGTACTGGGTAAACGTCCTTGGTCATGACTACAAGGAGAGCGCCAACTATGATCTCTCTAGTCTGAGTGGTCATGTGTTGGGAGCTGTGAATCTCTTCCTCTGAGACTAATGTAACGTCATTACTGCCTGACTGTCACTATCTATGTTTACATTCCTGTGCCCTATAAAAGATGGTCCTCCGGCTTTCAGAGCGGAGAGAGACATGATTGAGACCTAAGCCTGGTGTTGTGTGGTCATTTATTGTCAGAGGTCTGGTTTTCTCTCCCAATCTGCAGATTGATAATACTTATTAAAATCCAGAACTCAACTGAACTTAGTCACTCCGTTTATGAAGAGACGGACAAAACACTTTCTTCATCAATTGGCGTTGTCGAGCAGCAGGATTGCAGAACCAGATCCAGGAGAGACCCACGGCAGCACCAGTATAAAGCATAACCCGTGGTGCACAAAACTAAATGGTAAGGGGATCCTTTTCCAAAACCCCATTCACGGACTGCTTTATGCTTGGTGCGCCTGCTGTCCCTCTGCGATGCTGGTAACGTAAACAATTTAAGAACCTTTTATTGTGACGTTCAGTTGGGAGCCTGGTCTTAGCAGACCAGAGTCTGCTAGGCCTCAACAGGAGGAAGATAATATTAGAGTTTTGGTTTAGTAAATTTGGGTCATTAATTGACTTGCTATTTTTACTTTGTCTTGGTCAGAGTTGGCAAACTCTGATAGCGTACAAGAACTCTGGTCGTGTGAAGTATTGAAAAAGTATGTAAAACAATCTGTGTTCTTGATCTGAGGCAAAGGATCTGTTAAGAGAATACGTCCCATACTCTTGATCTGGGGAAAAGGATCTGATAACAGAGAGTATGGTTTTACAGATGCAGACCAGGGGTGAACCAAACAAGGAAAGGTATGTGTTTCTTTTAAAATGCACGTTTACAGCTGAAAACTTTAGTTGAACAGACATCTTATGTTGGTTTGAATTGTATTAAGTTGAATTGTAACTGTATTAAGTTTTGTGTTGGGCTTTTCTCTTTTGAACAGAGATCTTAGTGGGACTTTTATTTTTGTTTGAATTGTAACTGTATTAAGTTTTGTTTTGGGCTTTTCTTAAGACCAAGCACAGTAGGTGGGCGGTCATAATGTATCAGGGTCACAGGCTTTATGCGAGAGACCAACTTTTAAGGGTAAAGTGGTTTTAAACAAGTTAGGGATACTTTGACAATGTAAAGGGGCAGTTAGGCTTTTAACTGACAAGCTTGGCATTTAATTATCAGCGAGGGACACAATCAAATACTAAGGGAAAGATATAGACTGGCAGTTTATGAATTAACTCGTCCCTTTTAAGCACGAATTGTGGTTATTTTGTTACTTATGGAGTTGAGGAAATTATTGTATGCGCGTTCCCAAAGAGTTGGGTCTTTGTAGGCGCGTCCCATGATCGAGCGCCGGAGGGCGAGGATAGTTTGGTTTGAAAAAGGCCATATTTGTAGTTCACTACCACATGATATTGTAGTTCTTTTATTCTTCAATATTGTGACCGTTTTACAGTGCTATGAGATTGTGCGACTGTTTTATAGTGCCATGTGATTTTGTGACTATATTCTAAAGTGCTGTGTGATTCTTGCTGCAGTAAATCATAAGAGTTGGCTACATAGCCTACCGTTATGAGATTTGTTACAGATACTTTGTATTCAGATACATTGTAATTCAGTATGGGTAATCTAGCTTCCAGTACAGGAGCGATAGAGACGTTATTAGTCCAGCCCGATATATGATTTGATTTACATGGAATTCAAGCAGTGTCAAGCATTGAGAGATGGCATGCGTGGATTAATCATGACCCGAGACATTGTTTTCCGCTGGAGTGAACGTTTGATGTAAAAAAAAAATATATATATATATAGGATAGTTTAAAAGCGTTTTTGAAAGACAAGGAAACAAGTCGGACGTGTAAACAATTTGTCAGCTGGCCAATGTTTATGATATGGTTAACTGAAGCTACGAGACGACGTGGCATTGTCTATCTTGAGAAAATACAATCAAATCAAGCTAAAACGGATTCTGATAGAGAAGCAAGAAATGACCCGGAGCGTCTTGAGACAGAGAAAAGATGATCAGACTGAACAAAGTCATAAAGTGAGGGAACTCAAGACATTGCTCGAACATGTTAACATGAAGATGCTTGAACAGACTAACAGTGCCAAAACTAATTGTGAGAAGTCAGTAGTTGTGAAACAGGCTGAAGGTAGCGCTAATTCTCAAGGGAAACGAGAGTCTACCAAAGATTTGTAGCCTATTTACCTACGATGAAGATGATGTTGTTGCTATAGCTGTGGCTATGCAGAGGAGAGCCAGAGACAGGGAAAATGCATTATTAGGGGAAGCAGCGGGTCAGGTGCAGCCAGAACAGAACCTACAAGAGAAGGTTTATATCACAGCAAAACATGATGGGTGAGGTTAATCAGGAAGGCCTGTCAGTTGAACCCCCAGGTATCAATGAACCCTATGTGTGCATATCCAGGTCCTGATGTATGACAGCCTATGTACCTTTATCGCCCATGGTCAGTGACTGAGCTGAGGGAGCTAGGAAAGGGATTTCCTGACATAAGAGGACTCAGCAACATTTCTAAGAGATTTGAAAATAGCTATCAATGCCAACATACCTACTCTTATTGATTTGAATCAAGGCTTAGAGGGTGAACTCCAGACCGGTATGTTGAGAAAACTTAAAGCATAGGTTTCTGATGGTGTTTAATGGCAGTAATACTGGAGGGGTGTTGCTTGACTGGAGCAAAGTGTATGATCGCAAACAGAAAAGATGAGGATCCTACAGATGATCTGGAAAGACTTACTAGGATTTTTTTTGTTGAAAAAAAACATTCTGGTTTTACAGCAGCTGCATCCCCATGCCACTTTATCATGTGTTCATATGTGGATTGCTTCCTGAACTCCAGGTAGAAGTTAAGAAACAGGTTCTAAATTGGGAGAATAAAAACTGTTGATATGATTATGGATTATGTCAAACATAATTGTACATTGATGCAGGAGAATGCAGGAAAGAAAGTTGAGAAATTAATGACATTGCAAATGAATGTCTTACGGAGAATAATATCTGTAATTTATTTTCTAAAAAAACAAAAAAAAACAAAATAGGTTCAAATCATTGAGGTTAGAGTCCTCTAAAAAATAGGGTTAGAGTCCCTGAGGTTAGAGTCCTCTAAAGTAAAGAAAAAAATAGGTTCAAATCCTTGAGGTTAGAGTCCTCTAAAAATAATAATAATAATAATCAAGAATACGGGAGGCAGAGAGCTTCTCTTTTTCAAGTAAGACCCAGAGCTACTAGGTTAGCCAGTTCAACAGTATACAGTACCCAAATCAATGAGATGATAGTGGTAGTTTCTGGGGTTCCTGTGGACACAACTGTCAGTTAGCTCTTATGGGTGGATAGATGGATCTTTGAAAGATGAACATGTATTTCTTTCAACTATGTAAAAGTAAGTAACAAGTAAATCTGTAGGAAAGGAATTTGTTGTGCAAACTGAACCGAAATGAAATGCACTACTGACTTTTTCTTATCTATTCCTTAGGATAAAGAACACTTGGCCTAGCAATCCCATACACATCCCCCAGCAGTGGAATGCAGAGATTTTAGCGACCGCAGATGTGGCCTTGCTAGAAGCTGGGCCTGAGCTACTGTGGTCCACACACGCTTATCATATTGGGCGCATTAAGAATGCTACCCCAGTTGTTATCATTGTTTGTAGTACGACTCTTGAGAACCGTACCTCAGTATGCTAGTAATAGAGAAGTAGGGAAAGGTATTGTCCCAGTTATTAATGCTTTGTTGAAACAAGGAGTCATAGGTAGACTTTAGGTCAATTTGATCCTTTAATGCTAATAAAATACTTGGAAGTTTATTATGGGTTTATAAGCAGGTAATGCCTGTGTTATACATCCTGTTGTGCCTAACCCTGTTACGATACTTAGCAAGTAACCCTGTTACTTTCTAGCTCTGTGAATTACTATTGTTTGCTTTCTTTTCTGTTACCATTGCAGAAGAGAGCCAGTATCTGTTTGCATTCACGTTTCGCCAGGTCCACTATACATTTCAGTTCTACCACAGGGGTACACCGAATCACCTACGTTGTTTAGTCAAGCATTACGAGAGGACCTCCAGGATGTCACCTTAGCAGCCGGCTCTACTCTGGTGCAGTATATTAATGACCTTTTTGATATGTTCTAAGAATCTTGCCTCCTGCCAACAGGACACTATTGCTGTGCTACAGGCACTGGCTGAGAAGGGCCACAAGGCCTCAAAGGCAAAACTGCAGTTATGGTCTTAGGAGGTCAAGTATCTGGGCCATACACTCAAAGGTACAGAGCATCTATTGACGCCTGATAGAGTGGAGGCCATCCGATGGATACCGAAGCCTAGAACACCAAAACAACTCAAGTCTTTTTCTAGGTTCAGCCAGGGAATTGTCGTTAGTAGGTCCTTGATTATGCTGTGTTGGCTAGACCTATCCTTGACTTAAGGAAGGAGACTGATACTCATTTGTTGTGGAAAACTGAAGCTGATAAATCATTTGTATCTCTCAAGCAGGCCTGGGCCCAGGCGCCAGCTCTCGGTCTGCCAGACTACACCAGGGTGTACTGACCCAGCAGTATGGTAATCTTAAGAGGCCTATTGCCTATGTGAGTTCTTCTTTAGATACTGTGGCAGCAGGTTTCCCCCCGTGCTTACGAGCAGTCTGTGCTGTGGCAACATGTGTGTAAGCAACTTCAGATATAGTGCTGGGGTCGCCCTTGGCAGTGATGGTTCCTCATGCAGTAAGTGCTTTTCTGTTACGCACCAAAACTCAACACCTGTCAGCCACTAGAGCTACAAAGTATGAACTGTAATTGTTGACTCAAAGTAACATTACAATCCATAGATGCTCCCCATTGAATCCAGCTTCATTGTTGCCCACCCCTGATGATGGTGAACCACATGACTGTGAGATGGTTGTCGATAAAGTGCTAACACCCAGACCTGATATGTTTGACAAACCTATGGATAATGCTGAACTTGTGTTGTACGTAGATGGATCTTTGTCCCGAGAATGGGATGGCTCTCTAAACTCCGGATATGCGGTCTGCACGGACAGTGAGACATTCAAATCTGGTAAACTGTCTCCACAATGCACTGCACAGCAGGCAGAGTTTTGCTTTGACAAGGGCATGTTGTTTGTCAGAAGGCAAGGTCGTAAATATTCACACTGACTCAAGGTTTTGGTGCCATATGGCGAGAAAGAGGTTTCATTAACTCCTCAGGTGGAGCAATCAAGAATGGAAAGATGATTGATAATTTGTTGTCTGCAATACTACTACAGAGAAAGCTAGCTATTGTTACTAAGTGTGAGGCTCATACTAACAATACAGATGATGTTTCAAGAGGAAATGCTAGAGCTGATTTAGCAGCAAAGGCTAACTCCTCTGATGTGTCCCAGGTCTCTATTTGTTTGTGTCTCAGCAACCGGAAACACGCACTCCCTCTCTTCATGTTGTGGCGGACCTTTGAGCCGCTGCTGATAACACTGAGAGGGATGATTGGTTATCTGTTGGCTGTGCGAAAGATTCCATGTGCATTGTTCCCTTGGTTGGCTCGCATGGCGCACGGATGTGCCCATACGAGCAAGGGGGGTATGGTCTCAATAGTAAATACAGATTGGTTTGCACCTGTTTTTTTCCACAAAGGCTTAGCAACATTGTGCTCAGTGTCATATTTACCAGCAGCATAATCCCGAAAAGGGACCAAAGAGAAGATCCCACCCACCACCAAGTGGTCCTTTTATTAATTTACAAAATGTTGTACAACAACAAGTGTTGTAATTTTGAGTATGTACTTGTAATTGTTGACATGATCTCGAAATGGGTAGAAGCCTACCCATGTCGGAAAGTTGATGCTACCACGATAGCCAAGATTCTTATTATTAGAGATGTGATCTGTAGATATGGGATCCTCACAAGACTGTCCAGTGATAGAGGTTCACATTTCACGGGTCAAATTGTTCAGGAACTTTGTAAAGCGCTCCAGATCAACCAGCATTTTCACTGTCCCTACCACCCACAGTCTGCAGGGGCAGTGGAGAGGCAAAATAGAACTTTGAAAAACAAACTAGCCAAGATATGTGAAGAGACTGGCCTAAAATGGCCTGATGCACTCCCACTAGCTCATATGGCCATGAGCCCAGAGGAGGAATGGACTTTCCCCACACAAGATAGTTTTAGGGAGACCAATGAAATTGCCTGTCTCTCCCCCACTATCATTGAAACAGATGGATATCCACCAGATGGATGATACAATGTTAAACTTTTGTTTTGCCCTAACTAGAGCAACCAGGGTTGTGCATTCACAGGTGAAAGCTGCCCGCTGGGGAGCCATGTCATCCCTATCAACCGGGAGACTATGTGAAAGTGCACAAACGGAGGACTGCCCTCTCACCAAGATGGACCGGTCCATACCTGGTTTTCTCTTGGTGACTCACACAGCTGTAAAAGTGGAAGGTCGTCCGACATGGATTCATGCAACGGAGTGCAAAATGGCCCCTCCACCGAACAACACGGTGGAGGGTCCCAACGGAGAGCCAGGGGCCGGTGGAGGAGCAGGTGCACCTCCAAATGGTGCCTGCTCCAACTTGTCATTTGTCTCATCCCCACTGGGTTACTCCTCCAGGAGTACACCAAGGGGGGTGGAGACCCGTTTGCAGCGGCTGATCCGGGAGCAGGCTCCAGTCCAGCTGACCGATTTGAGCCAAAACCAGGATCCCGCCATCCAGCACTCCAATCCAGGGGCGCTGAGAAGGAGGTCCCAAAGAGCACCCACCCGGAGGTGTTGAAGACGTCGAAAGGTGAGTCACATGAGGAGAAAGCCAGAGAGGGGCTGCTGTTGCTACCATGCCTCTCTCCCCCATGTGTGATTCATGAAGCAGATGACAGCACCCAGACGGGAAACCAGAGAGAGGAGCCTGGAGAGGGGAAGACACTTTCAGTCTTCCTCCGGCCTCTACATGAAGCAGATGACAGCACCCAGAATGGGGACGAGAGGATACTGTGGTGGAGGCCCTCGGCTGTTTCAAGGAAACCGAGGCCGCTGCCGGAGCTACGATGAGAGATGAGATCCAGACATACTGACGCACACACCTGACAGACATTTACTGATACTGGACGCACGAGTCCACAGACATCGCATACATGAGCCACACCGAGAGTCACTATTGCACGCTCCCAATTATACTGATGTGAACATTGAGATTCATCATAAAGCACACATGAAGAACAATCTGTGCAACAACACCTTTCCGTGGACGGGAAAAAATGACTGGACGCAGCATTAGAGGGGACAGACCTTGCAGGGTTTGTGGTTAGAGTCCCAAGCATTCTGGAGGTTATCCAGGGATATCTGTCCCTCTGTCAATGGCTGATATGTGTAAGGTCAAGAAGTGGCCTTGTGTAGGGTTGGATGTAACAAATGTGACTGTTCTGTCGAACAAGTCAGTCATCTCTTGAATATGCCCCACCTGCATTGTTTTGTGTATGGCATAGTGGTACAGTGAGAGTGAAAAAATACATGCAAGGATACGGTTTCTATGTATGCTCACACTCTACTGGATGATTTGTAAGTTCAATTGTATCTGAGTTCAATGTTACTTGTCCTGTATACCATTTGGGCGGGTGACATAAATTCCTGATGTTGCTGACTATGCTATTCCTACACTTTTAGCATACTACAGAAGATGTAGTATATGGTTGATTAAATGTTTAAATAATTATGGGAAGGTATTTGGTAAAAAGACATGTAACCACACTGTGGTATGTATGCTAACAGCCTGTTGCATGATTTGCCTGTTGCAGATGGACCTGTAAGTATAAGGGCATCACCATTTTGGTCTCGTCGTGCAGCTAACAATGGCACCATGTGGGTATGTGTTAAGAGTGCTTATTATTTCCTGCCGGCCGTCTGGTCAGGAACGTGTTACCTTGGGTTTATTGTAGGAGCCCTCAGACCTGTAGATGGGTTGCCCCTGCACCCCTTTCCTAAACATTGGTGGCACCGCCACAAGAGAAGTATTATTAATGCAGATGCTAAGAAGCTGGGATCACATCACGTGGATTCAATAGTACTCAGTCACTTTTCACGTTTTCAGTTGCCATTCTCCCTGTGTATGGTGTTATCACTGCCTTTAGAGATATTAGGAGCTTAGCAGTAGGGTTGGAGTCCATTGGTAATGAGACAGCCGACGCCTTAACTGCAGTTGCGTCTGAGATGAAGGCCATGAGGCAGGTAGTGCTCCAGAACCGTATGGCACTGGATTATCTGTTGTCAGCTCAGGGAGGTAGCTGTGCTGTGATAGGTCATGACTGTTGTACTTTTATCCATGATGAATCTGCTAATATCACAAGTATGGCTGCTTACATTAAAACATAATGTCAGCTTTAGGGGAACCTGAAGCTAGGAATTGTGCTGACTGACCTCCTCTGTTCGGGGTTTCTTTTTCGACTATCATTCAAATAGGAATCACTGGATTGGGCATGTTAATCGTTGTTGTGCTGATTGTGGTTTGCGCTTGGAAGATGTGTACTGCCTGCTGTGTACAGTGCTGTGCAGTAGGTTTTCGTAAGGCTGCCAGTAAGATTATGGTAGCCCAAATCAAGCCACAGACAAAAGCAAGCAAGACTGATGATAACTTTATTGCCCTGGGAATGACTGAAATGTCTGATATGTAATCTCAAGTACCAAGTGACTATTTTGCCAATGTAATAAAGATGGCCATTTGCCTCCTTCTATTTTCCAACTGATATACAATGCTGTATGCAATGTGAATAGATCTGTCCTTGACCACAGATCAGTTAACAATAATTAAAGATGGTTACTTTATTACTTTTTATACTGTTTGAAATACTCTGAATTTAATGAACAGTGTTTGACCTATACCCTGATGTGTTGAGCTCACGAGAGCATGACCAGTGGGTATGTCCAGCAGAGAAATATGCCTATGTTTCTAGAACTATTGATAAACTAAGCAAAAGGCTATTCACTTCAATGACTTTGTACCTTTTCACCTGTGATTGGGTACTACCTAATATTTCTTCAAATCCTATAATCATGTATGCTGTGCTGAGTAGTTACAGATACTGTATTGTTTGATTGTTAAGGTTTTTAAATGGTATGAAACTTGTGAAATGTAAGGCACTACAGCAGGCCCCAGATAAACAGTTGATGAATGGTTGTTGTGTTGACGTTAAACGTCAAAATGGGGGGACTGTGGAAGAAATTGCGATTTCCGGTGTGCTTACATTATTCACTAATCAATATAACTAGTCATTGGATACTAGTTAGTATGTTCTCATGTAAGCTTGCTATTAATAAGAGTAGATGGTGTCTATGTGTCAGGGTTAATAGATGTTCGTGATCAGGAGAAAGTACTGGGTAAACGTCCTTGGTCATGACTACAAGGAGAGCGCCAACTATGATCTCTCTAGTCTGAGTGGTCATGTGTTGGGAGCTGTGAATCTCTTCCTCTGAGACTAATGTAACGTCATTACTGCCTGACTGTCACTATCTATGTTTACATTCCTGTGCCCTATAAAAGATGGTCCTCCGGCTTTCAGAGCGGAGAGAGACATGATTGAGACCTAAGCCTGGTGTTGTGTGGTCATTTATTGTCAGAGGTCTGGTTTTCTCTCCCAATCTGCAGATTGATAATACTTATTAAAATCCAGAACTCAACTGAACTTAGTCACTCCGTTTATGAAGAGACGGACAAAACACTTTCTTCATCAGTGTCCAGGATACAGTCGGACACTGTTTGCACCCCCATCCTGTAGTCATAGGCCATTGAGTGCATTGAATATCCTGATGCCATGTATCTGTAAAAGAGACACCTAGGTTTAGTTACATGGTCTTCACTTGATTAATAATCAGTTTTTCTTACCAGACCCTGAGCAATGCAGGAACAGGTGGAAATCACTACGTGACACCTTTAACGCATCAGAAAAGCGGTGGCACCCAGTGGGTCAGAGGGGGGTGGAAAGATGGAATGGAGACACCTGAAATCAATGTGGTTTCTGCTGCCACATCTCGGGGAAAGATGGTACAATCATCTGTAGTGTATGCAGGATAGTTTAAGGGTGAGGGTGGGGGTAGATGTTAGGAGGTGGGGGATGCACGCGGCCCGAGAGAGGTGGAAGGGGGGTCTTGGCCTCCTGTTAGGGGCGGGTGTTTTGGGTGGTGTTGGTTTTGGTGTGGGAGGGTCACCCTGTCTGTGTTTTTGTTATTTTCTGTGATTGGCCCCTGTGAGTGGCCTTTTGACCAGTGTTGTCCTGATTGTGTCCCTGTAACCCTGCCCCTGTGTGTAGCCCCTGGTTTTGTGTATTGCCCCCTATGGGTGGTTTGTGTGTGTTTTGTTTTTTTGTCATTCCTATTATTTGTTTTATTTTTTGTGTGTAAGGGGCTGGGGGTGTGGGGGATGGGAAAGGTGATGGTTTATTGTGGTGTCTATGATATGTTTATTGGTATTGGGGTTTGTGTGGACAGTGTTAGTTGGGTGAGTGGGGTCTCGGCCCCACGCCTTTCTTGTGTTGTGTCCGTTGTGAATAAAACCTTTAAAACTAAAAAAGTATGCAGTGGAGGGGAGAAGTAATCTGATATTTTACAGGAAAAGTAACAATACCACAGACAGTATAAAAATATTCTGTATGACTGAACATTAGTGGGATAAGAAGAGTGGAGAGTAATATGGCGATGCAGTTCTAGTTTTTATGGTTGTATCACTACTAACTAAAGACACCTGCTGGGTGCTCATGTTTGATTATGTAAATATGGGCCTGGTAAAAAAAATGATAGAATTTAACCCTTGTGTTATCTTCGGGTCATTCTGACCCATAAGTCATTGTGACCGTCTTATTGCGACAGATTTACCGCATACAAAGACAAAGTGAAGCATTTTCTTTTAACAGCTAGGCTGTCTCAGACCCCCCACATTGCAAAGGTTAAAAGAAAATTATTTTAATTTGTTTTTGTATTGGGTAAAATTGGGTAAACACAACGATGGTTCGTTATGAACCTTTGGGTCATGTGACCCGAAGGCAGCACAAGGGTTAACATAGTAAATACTGCGTATAATATAGTGTCTCACTTGACATGGGTGTTTGTCTATTTTCAGTTCTAAAAGCAGCCTTGAGATAGATGAGGAGCAGGGAGGAGGAAGGTCTGCAGACATCATAGTGGAATATGAGGATGAGAGAAGAGGAGATATGGAAAGTGGGGAGAGTGCAGAAAGGGAGAGAGGGGTGAGGGGAAATTGTGGGGATGAGAGACAGGTGAGAGAGCGGAGGGATGAGAGAGAGGGGCACTCTTATAGCTCCAAAAGACCAAGACAAGCACAGAAACCTTTTCTACCCTCTACCGAAGACCTTTACGCATTTCTCAAAGAACCAAGTCAACCTGATGACCCTGATGAAATGTTTTTACTAAGTTTATTGCCCGAGTTTAAGCAAGTCACCACCAACAAGGGCCAGCTGAAAGTACAGCTGTTGACCACAGTTCTGAACTGGGATAACAACCAGGTTTTTCCCACCCAAGCATACCCCCCCCCCCCCCCTCTCACCCTACCCTAACCCTTACTATTCAAACCACTCGAACAATCTTATCCCTGATCCCCTTTTTTCCCCCTGATCAATTTCTTGTTGGCCTATTCTTGTTATTTATTCTTGTTATTTATTTATTAATTATTCATATTAATATTATTGTTGGTTATTAATTGGCCAGATTTACTGGAAGCATTTTCTATGGAATAAATAAAAATGAACACTTTTTATCTAAAGCTTATGTCTTTCATTTACCTCAATGTGATAGCCAATCTTTGTTTGGCCTCAATTGGCTCTCTGTAGGTAGTTGTTTGTTTACAAAGGTCCTGACCTACATAGGACAACACCTCTTCTAATTGCGCGGGGCTCATCCTAAAATAATTGTGATATCTTCTGCTGTCAAGTGCCAATTCCTGTACAAGGTTATAGTAGTCCCCTTGCTGCTTTCGTCTTTCGTTGAGTGGATGAACCCACTGCCTTGTCCTGCTGGAAGTTCTCTGCTGGAGGAGTAAACAAAGTGCTATTTTCTTTTTCTTCAACTCGTGACGTCTGTAAAAGGGTCCTTTTTGAAAACAATGAAGACAAAGTCTAATGTTAGTCGTTTGGGGAGTAAAGTTTAACGTTTGAGTGATGGAGGGAGAGCCTACTCTAACCACACTCCTTCACATTTACAGTAGCGTTATATGGTTACAAAGTGACGAACAGATCTCCAACTGACACTTGCTAACTATAACTGGCCTTTCAAGGTAAATTACCATTACTAATTACCTACTTGCTGCTGGATACATACTATATGTCATTTCCAGTCAAAAGAAAATCGAAATATCAAAATATAAAACGTGTTTTATGTTTAAAATGTACAAACGTATGTAAGGGAGTCTGTTGGCTGAGCGGTGAGGGAATCGGGCTAGCAATCCAAAGGTTGCCAGTTCGATTCCCGGTCATGCCAACTGACGTTGTGTCCTTGGGCAAGGCACTTCACCCTACTTGCCTCGGGGGAATGTCCCTGTACTTACTGTAAGTCGCTCTGGATAAGAGCGTCTGCTAAATGACTAAAATGTAAATGTAGATAGCAAGGACCTACCCATCTTTTACGAGCGGTTACTTCTCCAGTCTGATCTCGAGCGCACAGCTGTTTGTTTACGTGACGTAACAGAAGTGCATATTTTACGCGTTCAGTGTGGACAGAGAGCGTCCGATGCGACGCGACAGTCGGACGCTCGCATCTAGTTAGGACACGGTGTAAGTGTTAATGGTCTTACTACATTTACATTTAGTCATTTAGCAGACGCTCTCATCCAGAAAGTACAGGGACATTCCCCCCGAGGCAAGTAGGGTGAAGTGCCTTGCCCAAGGACACAACATCAATTGCACGGCCGGGAATCAAACCGGCAACCTTCTGATTACTAGCACGATTCCCTAACCGCTCAGCCACCTTTTGTGCTTTTCACTTGAACAGGTGCAACGGGCAAAGTGCATTTCTGTACAGTACCGGCCCCAGTATGTCCATCAGTTTTGACAGACACCTGCATGCGGTTCAGTGTTGTCTCTTTGGCTTCCTTTGTTTCTTTTGCTTTGATGTGCAAAGCACTTGGATGCTGCTTGTTACAGATGGTGCACCGGAGACGTTTCGCACAGTCCTTGCTGATGTGTCCAGCTTTTGCCAGGCATCCAAAGCAGACTCCATTCTGCATCAGGAATTCTATTTTCTCTCTATGTGGCTTTGAATTAAACCGAGAACATGACATGAGCTCATGCTTACCATTGCAGAAGAGACATGCTTTATCTGGCACTGTGTTTCGGTTTGCTCTTGGTTTGTCTTGTGTCATGGTTTCTTCTGACGTTTGTTGAGTCGGCTCAACGTCAACTTGTGTAGCAAAACTATCCTTAGGAGTGGCTTCATTGGGGGTCTGGATTTGACCTTGCTCGAGCTGGACTCCTGAATGTCACCAAAAACTGGATCTGAGACAATGGTTGCTTGTTTTTCGATGAAAGATACCAGGTCAGCCATTCTCACTCTGGTATTGCGTTGTTGTATTTCACAGGCCTTTGAGCACCATCTATCTCTTAATTTATATGGCAATATGAAAATGATAGTTCTCATGTTAGAAATTGTGTCTAACTCCTCCATGTACTGAAGCTGATCCATGGCATTGCAGCAACCTCTCAAAAACAATGCAAAGTCCTGCAAAGCTCTTGGTTTTTCTGATTTTATCACTGGCCATGAGAGGGCCTGCTGTAGGCGTTTCCAAAATGCTCTTTAAGCAATTGCCTTGCTTTTCTATAGCCTCTACTTGCACCCATGAATTGGCAACTGAAAGAAGCAAAACCAGAGTTGTCAACTGGTTTTGCTTCTCAAGAATTTTGGAAAGATTGTCAGGTCCTCCCTGTGGAACCGAAAAGCTCTGTGAAGACGGACTCTGGAGAGTGCGAGTGGTCTGCTCGTAGACTGGTCTAGCAGCACTGAAAGACAGTGTGAGAGGTGGCGTTCTAGGTGTTCTGGTTGTTGTGAACAAACCAGGGAATTGCACATGAACTCCATCTTTTGGCCTTGTATCTCTAACATGTTCAGCAATTGGCTCAGAACTCCTTTCAATATTTTCTTCAAAGTACAAATTCATTGCATTCAATTCTGTACTGTACATTGCATCTACTGTTGTATTATCAACATCTTGTGCTTCAGCATTTCTGAGATAGTTAATGTTGGCTGTAGTTGCAGACAGTTCTGCTTGTAGATCAAGAGCCTCCATTTTCTTTCTGAGCTGATCTTGCTCATCCTCTAATGCAGGGGTCACTAATTGGCGGACCGCGGTCCGGGTCCGGACCCAGGCAGTTCCCTATCCGGACCCGGACCTATAACCGATATATTATTATGGAATTAATTCATTTTGACGGAACGTTTCCATTTTCCAAATAAATGTGGTTTCTATCTTACTTGTCCAATACAAAGGTCCAATCAGGAGCTTTAATAACTGTAATCACCATGACAACTCACTCACTGAAAGTTGGTTGCAACCTCTGTGGGTCAGGTTGTGTGTGTCATTCGCAACAACGCAGGCTAATCAATTTGCTAACAGTACCTGTTTCTTCCTTAGCGAAAAACATGGCGTGCTCTAAACCCGGCGAAAAGTTGATTCCAAAAATACCTAATTTCAGACAAGTATGCATTTGTGCTGCCGGTGGGGTGCACAAAACCGATGTGTTTAATGAGACGGTTGCCCTTGTCAATAGTGGTAGCTAATGTGAAACGTCACTATCATGGCCGTGGGAACTAGGAGTGCTGTAGCACCCCCTGACAGCACGAGATTTTCCAATGATATGACTTGAAAATTCACCACCGCGGCACAGCCCAGCCCCGCAGTAGCGGACTGGCCATCGGGAGCACCGGGAGAAGAATAACAATGGAAAACCAGGCTAAGAAACGTAAGGGTGGGGCTGAAAAATTAAGAGACAAAAAGACATCACCTTCACTAGACAAGGTTTTACCAATTGAAAAACGGCTATGTTAATTTTACATAAAGCTCAAAAAACTATTTTGTGCTCAAATAAAGGCAAAAAAAATTATCTTGCGTGCTACGCACGCTCGCATTAAGTATCCTAGCGTTCTCACGAACTAGCATCACATCAAACAGAATGTGCATGACCTATTTTTACTCCCAGTCCATCCCTACCGCCCCGCAACATTAAGAACCCCCCCCCCTCCCCCCCCCAGCAGCATCCCCCTGATAAAATATCCTATGTTCCCGCGGCTATGGTCACTATGACACAAAGCATGGACACTTTGAACAAAATTACCCCCAGAACTCTGAGGTAAGGGCCAGAAAAATAAACCATAATTGTTCCGGACCCTGGACTGAATGGAAATTTGGTTAGTGGACCTTTTGGGTTTCTAATTGAGTACCCCTGCTCTAATGCATGTTTTTTCTGCAGAGCTGCAGCCTTAGCGAGTAGTGCTGCTCTTTCTGCCTCTGCACAGATGCGCACAGATGCCCCGGATGAAACTGATCTGTTGCTGCTTAAAGACAGCCTATCGTCATCAGTAGGCCCGACACTTATCAGCACTTCTTTCCAATCCAGTATAAGAAACGGTAACATCATGCAAGGGATCTTCAACTGAATTTATCCATCTCGAGACATTGGACAAAAAGGTGTTTATCTGTTCAAGCCTCGGTGCAAACCAGGATTTTGTATCCTCATTTCTATCTTCCTCTTTTAACGTTTCTTGGTACGAACCATGAAGAGATTTGTATTCCTCCAACATGGTACTAAACATAACCATATTACTTTTCACTTCATGAAGACTTGTATCCTCATCCATCAGAGTATTTACAATGTTCATTCTTCTTTTAAGATTAGATAATTTGCCCGACCTCGATGAGCGCAATTTGGTTGTTTCATTGCGGTTTTCTTCAGGTAGGCCCAAACTCGCCCAAATTCCTTCACGGAATCAGTCATCTTATTTCAATTAGTAAAATAAGCAAAAATATTTCTTTAAATTCAACCATAGAATTGCAACAAAAGCCTTTTCTCTCCTCGTCTCATTTGTGTTAATTGCGCTAGTCCATATATGCCCGTACGGCTTCAATTCACCAACGTTAACTCAAAAACTTAACATCGGGTTTCTAACCAAAAATACTTTCAAAATGTGCACAAAAAAGGTCTTCAAAAGTAGTCCATCCAAATTGCATTTCATTCAATGGAAAACGTACATACCTTCGATGAAGTTTAATTGATTTGTTTGTTTGTTGCGCGCTGCCGTGTTGGCTTGTTCCCCAATGAAAACATCATAGTAATCCCAGGGTGCTTGGTCCAAGGGTAATCTACAAATATCCAGCAACGATCCATTAGAAGGTCCAAAATGCGTCATCATTGACTTTTGTAGCGGCGAAATCTTGCAAATTTGTTTGACCGCTTCTTGGACTTCCGGTGATTGTATCTTGACGTGTGATGTAAAATAGAGTCCAGGAGACGTGGATATAATGAACTTGAATCCGTTTAATTACGTACATCAAAAGTAAGTTAAAGCGTTAAGTTCTTTGTCTTTGTTTCGTTCTAGTCAGCTCAGCTCAAGGCTCTGCATGGTTCACGTTCACGCTTCCCAGTCACGGTCAATGATGGTATGCAGGCCGGAACCCACACCTCTCCTTGGCCTGTCACACCTTTATCCTAACGCCAGTAAATGTCTGACCTATAGGGGGCACACACTTAGAAACAATTACAACGTCCTAATTCAGGCTAATTCAATGCAAAGTAAATCACTAATAATAAAATAGTCACACAAACTGAAATATCAACTCAAATACTCAAAAGGACTCAATTGGCTCCTACACTAAATAAACTAGCTCTACTAGCACGTAGCACTACCACGCTCAAGTCCTCTTGTTAGAGATAGCCTAGCTAACGATTGCTTAGGTAACTTAAAGATCCTGTAAAGTAAATTACATGATTTGCTTCTCAGTACATTATATATGCGCATGGTGACGGCGATGGAGTCCCAAGCCAATAAATGAAATATGCATTGTTATATTTAACCATTTATGAATTTAAAATTTAATTATTTATCTATTTATTCTTGTTCTTATATTTAACTATTTATTAATAAAAATATAATTATTTATCCATTTATTATTGTTATTCAGTTTTAAATATGTGAAAGCTCACATGCTATTTTACCCATCATCTATATCTATCCACAGATATTGACTTTCTCCTTCAGTAGATCTCAAGAATAGCCTCATAGGCAACTGGCTAGGCTGCAGCCCAGGTACAGTCCACATCCAGTTCCTTGCGAGTGTAGGCTCTGATAGTAAAATGGCAGACTCTCTGTTCCCATTAAACTACACGACATGCACACTCAGGGTGACCAACAAGATTATATTAACTAACAAACAATAACATTACAAACATCTAACTGAACGAACACAACAACTGAAATCCCTCGCATGGCCGTTGTAACCAAACTATTTTCCACAAGTCTTTGCGTTTTTTGACATGCCGCACTGCATGCTGGGTACTCAAGAGCGCTGACAGATGATTATCTAGCTGTGCACCGACTGCGTGATATGACGAGATGCTAGTGACGCGCTAAGGTCTCTGAGTCTCCTGCATTAACAAGTTCTGCTCGATTAGAAAGCTATTTTTACTAATGTTTTGTTAGCTATTGAATTGTAATGCAAGCTAGCTAAAAACAATGTTAGTTAGCTTGGCTAAACTGGTTTTCATAGCAACAGAAATAAAAAAATCAGACCAGTCGAACTTTATTCAGAAAGGGGGGGATCTGATTTTTTACTCTACTCTTAACGCATGACTATGTTTAACTTAATGTCTGCACCTCTCTGTCACCAACTGTCTCTGGAGTGGAGGGTGGGGGCTTCATATCCAACAAATTACACCCCTGAACTTTTAAAACAGATCTAAAGTCCTACTACAATTGTAAATATCTTATGGCTTCTTCTCCAATTGGGCCTCGATACAATGTCATCTAATATTTTCTGCTCATTCTGTTTTTGGGGACTTTCCACACCAGCACCCTTTGCCCAGTCCCTCTATTCTGCCCTACTACATGTGTTTTCCAACACCAGTTACAATCAACTCTGGGCAGGGACGGCACCAGAGAATTTTTGTGGGCAGGCGGGCAGGCGGGCAGGCAGCCTTTGCATGACCCTCCAGACCTGTAAAAGTGAAGAAAGGATCCATGTCAGTTCAGTTGTGAAAAACGCAGCTTTTTCCATTTACACTTGACATAAACTACAGTTTTGACTGTGAAATGCAGTGGCATTACTTGAACTTGAATCCAAATGTGTTGACCTGATGGAGACCCATGCAAAGTCACTCAAAACACTGGTTCGATTCCAGGCTCTGGCAAGAGTATTTAGCTCTAAACTGGTCAATATATACACATCTGACAAAAGACCAGCTCGACCTTTGCCTGTAAACAGTGATTCTGACTGTCAGAGACCTTTAAATAGCCTGACTTACTGAAATTGGCAAAACTAGCCTGGCTAACGTAGGTCGCTTTCTCAGGGCATATGACGAATGAAACAGGCTCGCCTTTAAAAATCAGATATACTGGCTATCTTTAGCAAGCCCTTGTCTACAAAAAGCAGTCCTCCCTGACGTTTTTGGAGTAGAATTGAGTGAAATACAAAATTGTTTACACACTGCCAGTGGGCGAGCCGAGCCTGACTCTGAGGCTAACGTCAAAAAAATGTACCCCCGGGACGCAGTATCACTCCAATTGCAAGTCCACAAATCACAAAAATAATCGGAGCATCTGGCTAAAAGCACAATTCCCACATCTCCTAAAGGCTGCCCTCCTCGACCTTTTTCGTGTAGACCTAACTGTAAAATGGTGAACTTATGAACATGACGCAACCAAAACTGCCGCCTATGCGGTCTCCCTGGCGCATAGGCTTATTACAAAGTCTTTCACGCCCCAAATCAAAATGGGGAATTGCTTTTTCTCCTAATGGCTGCCCTCCTCGACCTTTTTGATGAACAATTGCAAAATGATTCGCTAATTAAAAACACAGAGGAAAAAAGCTAGAGCTAGCTACTTTTCGAGTTTGGTTTTCCGTCACTTCAGACTCACGAACTAAAGGTCTAAAAGTGCTAAAACCTTCACCATAATTCAAGAGTAGTGTACTTTCACGAACACAATCATTGATTCTAGCTTAAAATGTGTAAAAAATAGGTGATATGACTTACCGAACGTGGCTGCCTCCAACACTATCAGGCGATTCCAGTTGAAAACAACAATGGCCGCCGAAAAATAATTTATATTTGTAACGGCGAGCTGCGATTGGAAGCGAAATGAAACAGGAGCTAAAAACCGAGGGTGGGGGCTTGGTCAACACACAATTTCCAGAAAGCATGTGTGTGCGTCTCGCCAAGCTTGCGCGTGTGTCAAGTACTCTCCCATGTTACCCCGCTCCTCATCTCTCTCCACTGGCTACCTATCACGGCCCGTATCAGATTCAAGACCCTGGTACTGACCTTCCGAGCAGTGAACGGGACTGCACCCGACTAGATCAAGTTTCTCCTGCAGCCTTACACCCCCACCCGTCACCTACGGTCTTCTTCAGACAACCGCCTGGTGGTCCCACCGCTCAAGACCGCCTGGTCCCAACACAAGCTCTTCTCCTGTCTGGCCCCCCAGTGGTGGAATCAACTCCCCACTTCTATCAGAGACACTGACTGTCTCTCCACCTTCAAGAAAAGGCTCAAGTCGCACTTGTTCCGGGAGTACAACGGTACTTAGGAATGGTCTGCTTGACCCGATGTTAGTTTCTTCAAGGATCACAATGACTCTTGCTTAGAGACTTGTTGCTCTTGTGGTTAGTGGTAACTGATTTAATTTTTTGTACTCGCTGTGATATATTGTTTTTATTATTGTTGCTTGTTTTTCTACAGGTACACTTGCACTTATAGCGGTTCATGTTGTTTAATTGTAACTTGTTTAACTACATGCTTTTATGGTTCTTCCCTTTGGCACTTATTTTGGTTGTTCACAATATGTGCTTCATGTTTTGGCTACTCGCAATGTTTTTGTTATTATCAGTGACCTATGCACTTTGTAAAGCTCTCTCTTGGAAGTCGCTTTGGATAAAAGCGTCTGCTAAATGAATAAATGTAATGTAAATGTAAGTAGGGTGACCTCCTGTCCCGCTTTGCGCTGTATCGCACAGCATTTTCAATATGGGACATGCGGGACAAGGGGTGAAAATGCTGTGTGACACAACGCAAAGCGGGACAGGTGGTCACCCTAGTGTCAAGGGGCAGGATGAGTCTGAGAATTTGGAGCACGCGCGCTATGGAGCAATTCAATTGAATTCAACCATATATTGACATATCAAGGTTAAATTGCGTATGGTACTTCAGAATGATGTCATCTTGAAGGCACAAAGGTTTGAAAAACCATCAGTCAAAATTATATTTGATTTATTAACACAAAGATATTGTGGCTATGTGTACATTTACATAAATACACTTCTTTCAGACATTTTGTATTGCATTCCTTATTCAATTTCACCCTATAGAAAAACACGTGTTCTACAAATCTGTAACAATTTTCAAGTCGATTGGATCTATGGTTCATGAGGAGAAGGGTTTTGAAGGTTGTACCAAATTTGGACAGTACAGCAAAATTTATCATGGCGGACCTTATGGGTTCTTGAGTATTTTTTGTTCCCCATGAGATATAAGGCATGTATACCAATTTTCAGGCATTTTGGAATAATGGGGAGCTGGGGAAATCACGTAGACTTTGGGCGTGGCTTATAGCGCCACCTATGGGCGTACATGGGCCATTAGCGGTCTGGGAGTAGTGAGTGACCTGTTGTATGATTGGGCCAAATTTGACAAAATCAGGTCAAGGACTTTTTGAGATATTGAGCCATTTAACAGAGAAATAAAATAATAATAGGAATACTAATAAAAACTATAGGTTCCCTCCTATCGGAGGAACCCTAAATATACAAAGCAGCAAAAACTTAAAATAGAAAGAGATGGTCTGAGATACCTGTGCATCTTTAAATGCTAGCATTACAGCCGTCTCTTTGTTGGTGCCTCAACATGTCCAGGGCAGTATGTGTTCATCTGTTTTGACTTGATCTGGGTTCATTTCAATAATTCAACCCGTTCAATGACTTGCAGCCCAGTGCAAAACAAATCAGGAGAATAGGTTTTGGAGGGTTCTAAGACTAACATGTCACAAGTTGAGAAAACCCCTACTTCAATTGTATCAAGAGCTCTTATCAAATATCAGCTGATTCTAAATAGGCTGTGACCCAGACACATATTAAGAGAGAGAAAAACTCAGTTATAAGACACATGGCTAATTCAATGGTCCCTAGAGTTTTAACAGCCAAGCACGCAAGCCAGGTATGGCCTTCTTCAGATGAGTCAGTAGGCTTGCATCTCCATGAGTGACTGATGCCATGGTGAAAGGCACATTTAAAAGGCCAACTCTGGAGTGGATAAACATTTTGATCGCATGAATACTCAGACAGGGACAATCAGGAGGTGGCCACCAAGGCTGTGCTCACGACAGACCACCAGCCCCTCACACTCTCCCCCACCGACGTGTGTGCTGCACTGAGCCGGATAAACGCACGTAAGGCAGCTGGCCTTGATGGCATCCGCGGACGCGTGCTCAGGGCCTGTGCTGGGCAGCTGACTGAGGTCCTGACTGACATCTTCAACCTGTCACTGGCCCAGGCAGCTGTCCCCTCGTGCTTCAAGACCACCTCCATCGTGCCGGTGCCGAAACACTCCAAGGCAGTGAGCCCTAATGACTTCTGCCCCGTTGCACTCACCCCCACCATCACGAAGTGCTTCGAGAGGCTGGTTCTAGCTCACCTCAAATCCTGTTTGCCACCCACGCTGGACCCCCTACAGTTCGCCTACCGCAAGAATAGGAGTATGGAGGATGCCATCTCCATGGCACTTCACTCCGCCCTTTCTCACCTGGACAATAACAACACCTATGTGAGAATGCTGTTCATAGACTTTAGTTCAGCATTCAACACTATCATCCCCTCTAAACTGATCACTAAACTGAGGGATCTGTGCATCAGCACCTCCCTCAGTAACTGGATACTGGACTTCCTAACTAACAGACCCCAATCTGTCAGGTTAGAGAACCACACCTCCTCAACCCTCACATTGAACACTGGTGTCCCACAGGGCTGTGTGCTGAGCCCTCTCCTCTACTCCCTCTTCAACTACGACTACATACCTATACATGGTTCTAATACCATTGTCAAGTTTGCAGACGACACTACGGTGATTGGCCTCATCAGTAACAACGATGAGTCGGCCTACAGGGATGAGGTCCAGCACCTGGCTGAGTGGTGCGCCAACAACAACCTGGCCCTCAACACCAAGAAGACCAAAGAGCTCATTGTGGACTTCAGGAGAACCTAAGGTGGAGGTTGAGCGTTTCGCCAGCTTTAAGTTCCTGGGTGTCCACATCTCCAAGGACCTCTCTTGGACCCTCAACACCTCAACACTGGTCAAGAAGGCTCACCAGCGCCTCTTCTTCCTGAGGAGACTGAAGAAGGCTCATCTGTCCCCTCAGATCCTGGTGAACTTCTACCGCTGCACCATCGAGAGCATCCTCACCAACTGCATCTCGGTGTGGCATGGCAATTGCTCTGTTGTGGACCAGAAGTCTCTTCAGAGGGTGGTGAAAACTGCCCACCGCATCACTGCTTCCTCACTTCCCACTATTGAGGCTGCCCAGCACAAAAGATGTCTGCGGAGGGCACGCAGCATCGTCAAGGACAACTCTCACCCCAGCCACAGACTGTTTGCCCTCCTCCCCTCTGGGAGGCGCTACAGGGCCCTCCGTTCCCAGAACAGCAGGTTCAGGAACAGCTTCTTCTCTGCGGCTGTCACCCTGCTGAACTCTGCACCACGGTGATGGCCCCACTGGTTACCCCCTCACATACCCTCCTCCAGTGACTGTACTTACCCCCTACACCCTGGCCTGGACGGCCATGCACCTTCTTCCAGCCACTGAACATTTGGACTACTTTTTACTAACTGTACATCTACTTATATACTTAGTCCGTAGTATTCACTGTACCTATCTCTTCATTTTGCACTACCTTTCTGCTGTTACTGCACATATCGTATTCCTGCACATATCTTATAACTGTACATATCCTTTTATCCTTTTATTTATATTTCACTTCCCTTTATATATACAGTATATACGTACTTTTACTGCTTTCTTTGCACTTCTGGTTGATGCTAAACTGCTTTTCGTTGTCTTAGCACTTGTACTAAGAGTACTTAGTACTTGTACTAAGACAACTTGCAATGACATTAAAGTTGAATCTCAATCTCAGATACTTGTTCACTGTGCCATCAATTCAGTATGCATGTGTGTCAAATTCTTCCTTCACTATTTCATAGTTAGATCTCCTGTACTTGTAACCCTGACTTTCAGCGTTATATTTTGGAGTTCTCCTTGTGAGATATGACTCCAGCATGCTTGGCAGTCTTGCTTCTATCAGTGACAGATGGGGCCTGCACACCTCTATATACAACATCATTAGATACCTTACTGGAGTCTATTGAAATGGATTTCCAAACTGTGTCATCTGTAAGTTTAGGAACAAAGGTGCCAGTCCCAAGGACTGTGACAACATTGCCATTCATTAGACAATTTATTATGCAAGAGGGACTGTTAAGGGAAATGTGATTGTTGTAATGATTTAGGATACATTTCCCTTGTAATTACCTATTTTGTTTCGTTTTAGTGCAAGAGCCATTCACGTCTCTAAAACGTACAATGAAACATGATATATCCCGTATATTCACACTTATCATTTATCATCTTATTTATTTATTACACATACATTTTATTCCATAAAAAATCACTAATCTGACAAGGTTGAGGAAATAAGAACATCTCCTTTATTTCTGTTAAATCCCTGGAGAATTGCAGGTTTTAGATGACGTTTTGTGAAATAAACAATATAATCCTAATAAATGTCTTTGTTACATTTAAGCTAATCAGCGGACATCTCTCAAATTAAATGCAAAAGCATGCCTTGGACACTAATTTCCAAGACTGCCCAAAATGTACACATACAAATCAAAAGTGAAGAAAGTATTTGTCATATAACAGCCCAGACTATTTACAGAGGGTGGCCTTGCCATGTTTCTTTTACATTTAGGCAAAACAAAGAAGAACTTCATTTAATTGCATTTCCTTCAAACAAACTCAAGCGCTCCTGGCATTTGTCAGTAAACAGTGGCAAATGAGTACTGCCAAGATGCACAGAGCCTGTGCCTCTTTTTCAAAAGAAAGGCTGCCTAGATCAACTTAGAATAGTCTTTGAGCTGGCACATGGGGGAAGCATTTGAAGTTGGCAAACATGAAGAAAAGTTGTTTACAGAATCAGTTCATTATGTACTCAGACTTACTGTCCTAAAGGTATACACTAAAACTCATAAATAACTCCTCATAGCAGCTGTAGTGCATGTCAAAGTGAAGTATCATTATGTATTATTTACATGTATGAATAATAAGTAATGGTAATATTATTCCGAAGTGTTTGGCAGCTTTGAAAGGGAAAAGGTATATGAGACTAAGAGCAATACCCCAAGGTTTTATCCCTAGTGCACAGAGTGTGGTGGAAATTTTGGAATACAGTTATAATGTGTGTGTTTTATATATGAGGAATGTGTTTAAAAGTTGGTTAAGTAGCTCTATACAGTGAAAGTTGATTCAACTCATTTGGTAGAGATGCCATTTGTAGTTTTATAACACCTAACTAGGAGACGTGAAGTCTAAGAGACGGGAAGTCTGGGTGACCTGGGAGAGTTCTTGTCACCTGGGGAGGATGAGACAGCTGGTCTGGAGACAATGTGGATTCAATTGTATTGTTATTGTGATCTGAGGGAGCAGTTTAACTGATCAAGCTGCTCTGACCCTTCCTGTTGCATGGGTGGGGTTAATTAAATACTTGTTTGAAGATGTCCACACAAAGGACAGTTGACCATTTGACTGGTGAACTCCTGTGGTTTTACTATCTACTGTTTTGGGGAGAGATGCCACATCAAAGAACTGTGGGACACTTGGTATGGAGTCAAACTGTCACTGAGCAGTGCTGACCAATCACAGAGTTGGCTACATTGAGGGATTGACCTTATAGAATGCCATTTGATCTAAAGTTTATATAAGGCAGGGTTTTAGGGTTGTTCTTTATCACTCTGGCGAACGACCTGTGGCTAGCACCTCCTTCGTTATGACTGATCACAAAGTACTTTGTTAATTCTTAATTTGTACAAGCGAAATAAATTTATTGAAACCGCCATCTCTTGACTATTCAAATCTACACAGTGCCACTAGAATTTTTCCACTACATCATGGTGCCAAAACCCGGGATTCTCGATTGGTCTACGGCGTTCAGCAGGCGGCTCCCCTCGGCGAATTGATCTTCCGGCAAAAAGCCGCCTTTCCTTCCGCCATGCGTGAGACAGCATGGCCAGGGGGGGCGCCCGTTGGACGTTTTGTGGCTGACGCGGGATCCTGAAAGAACCGGTGAGATATTCTTTTTTGGCCTCTGTGTGATTTGAGTTGTCTAAATGTGTGTTGTTTAGACTATTGTCAATAATTCGGTTTAGTTAGTAATAGGTCAGAGACCGGAGGAGAGCTGTGTCCTGTACGTGCAAGTCGTACAAAATTAATAGGGCAGAGACCGGAGGAGAGCTGTGTCCTGTACGTGCAAGTCGTACAAATTGGGGGAACGTTGGAACGTTGGTCCCGTTACGTTAGAGTCGTACAAAAAAACATGCAGGAAATGTGCTGACGAGCGCATAAAGGGTAATAATTCACACGTGATATCGTGCTGTGTGTCTTTAAGGCCCTGGGAAATTGGGTCAGGAAATGTATTGATTTCTGAGTCCCAAGAGTAAAATGGTAAAAAGTATACTTTAGAGGATTGGTAAAGAGTAAATTGGTAAAGAGAAAATTGGTAAAGATTAAAATTGGTAATTGGTAACCAGCTGAGTGTTTAAGAAAAAAAAAAAAGGTTAGGAAGTATAGGCCTGTGAAATTTCAAAGTAGAGGTTTTAAGTTTGCAACGCGCGTGTTCATTTTTTGTTTAAATTGCAAGTTATGTTTTTTTTTTAGGTTAAAAGGAGTATGAGTAACTAATGGTGTCTACTATTCAAGCTATATACAAATTACAAAAATCAAAATTTTAATTATTTTTCGGTTTGAATATTTGTAATTTATGTGCAGTTGGGGTATATTTTCATTGAAAGTTGTGAAGTCGTAATTTAATTGTTTTTAGAAAAGAAAGGGGGTAGTAATTGTGTCTTTATTTTCCGTCGTTGGTTATTGTTGGTTGGATTGTAATTCTAAAAATGAATGGTCTGGAGGCAGAATTGACCTGTCCAAACATCGATTACATGAAACAAAAGTATGGTAACGATTGCAAATGCAAATATGGATTGATAAATGTGGATTTTCGAGTGTGGGGTCGTTTTGTTTTAAGGACCTTATTGAATTGCGAAATAGGTTCGTGGAGAGAAATAGATACACAATTTTTTTTAAGTGGAGAAAAGAATAGATTTTAGCCTGATTGGAGAGCTTTTTCTGATTGGATGGAGATAGGTAGAGAGATAAAGAAATATTAGGACAGAATAGTGTGGGGAATTTTTCATCTATTTCCCCACAGATTCACGATTGAGATTTTCTGGCTGTTCCGCAAACAAATTTCGCCGTGGTTCATCCGCAGTTTTGCGGCAGGATGCGCAGGCGCATGAGGTTTTGCGGGAATGCGAGAACAGAATATGAACAGGTCAGACATTTGCCATTTCTCTATCTTCTGACAGCCGGTTATATCTAGGAAAAGTCAAGAAAGTAGGATCCTGGAATTTTTTTATAGATTTGCTTTGGATTCCCGCAAAGATTGAGGCTTGTGCTTTGACTTGCAATTGCCTATACTGCGTTTCAAAGAAGGAGAGGTTAAAGTCCTCTCCGGTACAAAGGGTTTGAGTCCCTGTTGTGTTTGGAATAAATAGTGTTGTGGGCTATGTTGGTCAAAGCTAATGCAGAGCGTGTTGACATGCTGTTGAAAAACATGTAGGCCAGCACGAATTGCTAGGTATGGTCAATCCAAAATGCGTGCTTTAATTGTGGGAATTTGAGCAAAATGTACGTGAATGTCCGGAGATGTGTCATCACTGTTGAAAGTTTTCTGGAAATTGGGGGCGAACTCGCAAATCAGAGGGGTTCATGACAGGAAGTTGAGTTCCGAACTGGTGGCGTACAATGTTTATCGGTTATAACACTGTTGGTAGAGGAGAGACGATTGACTTGTTATATTGTTTTACAACTTTGTGTTAACCGTTATATATTTGATGTTAGACTTTACATCGGTCTGATTACCGCCAGAAGGCATTTGTTTTTGAAGACGGAGACATTCTGTTTTGAAAATGCTAATGTTAATTCTTTGACTGAATTCTCCACTTGAAAAGAGGCGCATGCGCTTGAGCCTAGCGGAAGTTGATTCTTTCATTGAAGCTCATTCTGCGTGCAGTGGCCCACACCACATGAGTAAAAAATAAAATAAAAAAAATAACACTCATTTTGGAGAGAATTTGACGTTGAATTGAGAAATATATTGGTTGGAAAACAGATGTGTGTTTCTGTTTCTTTGTCAAACTTAAGAAAATATTGTGAGTTGCCATACTCTTGATTTGGAAATTATGTACAGACCGATTTTCTATATTATGAGCTTGATTCGTTATTGAATAATGCGCTGGAAATTTAGTTTTTGGGTAGGATAATTGGTAAAAGGCCAGTTTTGGCAATAAAAGCGGTATTCATTTTAAGAATTACAATCCCGGGGTTATTGAAACTTTTATAGAAAGTTATGTGTTCAAACGGAAATGTTATGTTGTTTAAGGAATATTTTTGTTTATGTCTGGAAATGTTCGATGGTTTTAATTTTTAATTTTGTGGGAGTTCACAGATGTTACTGTTGTTTAAAGAAATATGTAAAGGGTTATGAAGAAGTGATTAGAAAGTTTGAGCCAGTCCGAGGGACTGAAGTGTATACAAGGGGAACTAGTTAGAGAGACTGAATTGCGATTGTTGTTAAGGGCAAAGGTGCTACATATGTGTGTTTATTGCTGCTGAGATGATTTGTTGAAATGTGTTGGGTTTGGTGGTATTCATATTTACCTATTTAAATGGACTTGAAGTTGAAGCTTTGTCCAACCAGAATGCTAATACATGGGTAAACTGTCGTTCTCTGACGAGTGATATTAGGTGCATATGTAGATTTCGGAGCCTAATTTTTATGTTGGAATTAAAATTGTACTAAAGGTTGTAATTGTAAAGAAAATCCAGGCAGTGGCTAATGGCTAATGGTAAAAACGTGGAGGAAGTGCATTCTGCTCTGTCCTGAAACAAAGGAGAGTCCAGGAAGTTAGATTTGCAACTATGGCAACGAAATTTGTAGCTAACAAACGTACAGACAGACTCAACAGCGATGGCGGCGGGTACAGGCTAGTAAAGGAATTGCAGCTTGATATTTTATGGAAGCAAATCGTTACCAAAATTCAAATGCATTTCCAGAAATGCATTTGCATTTTAAGAATGTGGCTGCATTATTTGACTCATAAATGAAATTAGTAATCAATCATCCTATTTGCATTTTAATTTTCTTCTTCAAGAGTGCTCAATCTTTCACTTAATTAAAATGAAAAAAAATAGACATTTGAGATTTAATTTTCAAAGCATGCCCCAGCAAATAGATACCAAAATTCAATTTGAAATGTAAAATTTGAAAATTAAAATGCATTTCCAGAAATGCATTTTCATTTTAAGAATGTGGCTGCAAAATTCTGACCACAATTCAAATTCAAATGCATTTCCAGAAATGCATTTTCATTTTCAAGAACGTGGCTGCAAAATCGTGACCACAATTCAAATTCAAATGCATTTCCAGAAATGCATTTTCATTTTAAGAACGTGGCTGCAAAATCGTGACCACAATTCAAATTCAAATGCATTTCCAGAAATGCATTTTCATTTTAAGAACGTGGCTGTAAAATCGTGACCACAATTCAAATTCAAATGCATTTGCAGAAATGCAAAATGAAGTTTTCTGGAAATTGGGGGCGAACTCGCAAATCAGAGGGGTTCATGACAGGAAGTTGAGTTCCGAACTGGTGGCGTACAATGTTTATCGGTTATAACACTGTTGGTAGAGGAGAGACGATTGACTTGTTATATTGTTTTACAACTTTGTGTTAACCGTTATATATTTGATGTTAGACTTTACATCGGTCTGATTACCGCCAGAAGGCATTTGTTTTTGAAGACGGAGACATTCTGTTTTGAAAATGCTAATGTTAATTCTTTGACTGAATTCTCCACTTGAAAAGAGGCGCATGCGCTTGAGCCTAGCGGAAGTTGATTCTTTCATTGAAGCTCATTCTGCGTGCAGTGGCCCACACCACATGAGTAAAAAATAAAATAAAAAAAATAACACTCATTTTGGAGAGAATTTGACGTTGAATTGAGAAATATATTGGTTGGAAAACAGATGTGTGTTTCTGTTTCTTTGTCAAACTTAAGAAAATATTGTGAGTTGCCATACTCTTGATTTGGAAATTATGTACAGACCGATTTTCTATATTATGAGCTTGATTCGTTATTGAATAATGCGCTGGAAATTTAGTTTTTGGGTAGGATAATTGGTAAAAGGCCAGTTTTGGCAATAAAAGCGGTATTCATTTTAAGAATTACAATCCCGGGGTTATTGAAACTTTTATAGAAAGTTATGTGTTCAAACGGAAATGTTATGTTGTTTAAGGAATATTTTTGTTTATGTCTGGAAATGTTCGATGGTTTTAATTTTTAATTTTGTGGGAGTTCACAGATGTTACTGTTGTTTAAAGAAATATGTAAAGGGTTATGAAGAAGTGATTAGAAAGATTGAGCCAGTCCGAGGGACTGAAGTGTATACAAGGGGAACTAGTTAGAGAGACTGAATTGCGATTGTTGTTAAGGGCAAAGGTGCTACATATGTGTGTTTATTGCTGCTGAGATGATTTGTTGAAATGTGTTGGGTTTGGTGGTATTCATATTTACCTATTTAAATGGACTTGAAGTTGAAGCTTTGTCCAACCAGAATGCTAATACATGGGTAAACTGTCGTTCTCTGACGAGTGATATTAGGTGCATATGTAGATTTCGGAGCCTAATTTTTATGTTGGAATTAAAATTGTACTAAAGGTTGTAATTGTAAAGAAAATCCAGGCAGTGGCTAATGGCTAATGGTAAAAACGTGGAGGAAGTGCATTCTGCTCTGTCCTGAAACAAAGGAGAGTCCAGGAAGTTAGATTTGCAACTATGGCAACGAAATTTGTAGCTAACAAACGTACAGACAGACTCAACAGCGATGGCGGCGGGTACAGGCTAGTAAAGGAATTGCAGCTTGATATTTTATGGAAGCAAATCGTTACCAAAATTCAAATGCATTTCCAGAAATGCATTTGCATTTTAAGAATGTGGCTGCATTATTTGACTCATAAATGAAATTAGTAATCAATCATCCTATTTGCATTTTAATTTTCTTCTTCAAGAGTGCTCAATCTTTCACTTAATTAAAATGAAAAAAAATAGACATTTGAGATTTAATTTTCAAAGCATGCCCCAGCAAATAGATACCAAAATTCAATTTGAAATGTAAAATTTGAAAATTAAAATGCATTTCCAGAAATGCATTTTCATTTTAAGAATGTGGCTGCAAAATTCTGACCACAATTCAAATTCAAATGCATTTCCAGAAATGCATTTTCATTTTCAAGAACGTGGCTGCAAAATCGTGACCACAATTCAAATTCAAATGCATTTCCAGAAATGCATTTTCATTTTAAGAACGTGGCTGCAAAATCGTGACCACAATTCAAATTCAAATGCATTTCCAGAAATGCATTTTCATTTTAAGAACGTGGCTGTAAAATCGTGACCACAATTCAAATTCAAATGCATTTGCAGAAATGCAAAATGAAGTTTTCTGGAAATTGGGGGCGAACTCGCAAATCAGAGGGGTTCATGACAGGAAGTTGAGTTCCGAACTGGTGGCGTACAATGTTTATCGGTTATAACACTGTTGGTAGAGGAGAGACGATTGACTTGTTATATTGTTTTACAACTTTGTGTTAACCGTTATATATTTGATGTTAGACTTTACATCGGTCTGATTACCGCCAGAAGGCATTTGTTTTTGAAGACGGAGACATTCTGTTTTGAAAATGCTAATGTTAATTCTTTGACTGAATTCTCCACTTGAAAAGAGGCGCATGCGCTTGAGCCTAGCGGAAGTTGATTCTTTCATTGAAGCTCATTCTGCGTGCAGTGGCCCACACCACATGAGTAAAAAATAAAATAAAAAAAATAACACTCATTTTGGAGAGAATTTGACGTTGAATTGAGAAATATATTGGTTGGAAAACAGATGTGTGTTTCTGTTTCTTTGTCAAACTTAAGAAAATATTGTGAGTTGCCATACTCTTGATTTGGAAATTATGTACAGACCGATTTTCTATATTATGAGCTTGATTCGTTATTGAATAATGCGCTGGAAATTTAGTTTTTGGGTAGGATAATTGGTAAAAGGCCAGTTTTGGCAATAAAAGCGGTATTCATTTTAAGAATTACAATCCCGGGGTTATTGAAACTTTTATAGAAAGTTATGTGTTCAAACGGAAATGTTATGTTGTTTAAGGAATATTTTTGTTTATGTCTGGAAATGTTCGATGGTTTTAATTTTTAATTTTGTGGGAGTTCACAGATGTTACTGTTGTTTAAAGAAATATGTAAAGGGTTATGAAGAAGTGATTAGAAAGATTGAGCCAGTCCGAGGGACTGAAGTGTATACAAGGGGAACTAGTTAGAGAGACTGAATTGCGATTGTTGTTAAGGGCAAAGGTGCTACATATGTGTGTTTATTGCTGCTGAGATGATTTGTTGAAATGTGTTGGGTTTGGTGGTATTCATATTTACCTATTTAAATGGACTTGAAGTTGAAGCTTTGTCCAACCAGAATGCTAATACATGGGTAAACTGTCGTTCTCTGACGAGTGATATTAGGTGCATATGTAGATTTCGGAGCCTAATTTTTATGTTGGAATTAAAATTGTACTAAAGGTTGTAATTGTAAAGAAAATCCAGGCAGTGGCTAATGGCTAATGGTAAAAACGTGGAGGAAGTGCATTCTGCTCTGTCCTGAAACAAAGGAGAGTCCAGGAAGTTAGATTTGCAACTATGGCAACGAAATTTGTAGCTAACAAACGTACAGACAGACTCAACAGCGATGGCGGCGGGTACAGGCTAGTAAAGGAATTGCAGCTTGATATTTTATGGAAGCAAATCGTTACCAAAATTCAAATGCATTTCCAGAAATGCATTTGCATTTTAAGAATGTGGCTGCATTATTTGACTCATAAATGAAATTAGTAATCAATCATCCTATTTGCATTTTAATTTTCTTCTTCAAGAGTGCTCAATCTTTCACTTAATTAAAATGAAAAAAATAGACATTTGAGATTTAATTTTCAAAGCATGCCCCAGCAAATAGATACCAAAATTCAATTTGAAATGTAAAATTTGAAAATTAAAATGCATTTCCAGAAATGCATTTTCATTTTAAGAATGTGGCTGCAAAATTCTGACCACAATTCAAATTCAAATGCATTTCCAGAAATGCATTTTCATTTTCAAGAACGTGGCTGCAAAATCGTGACCACAATTCAAATTCAAATGCATTTCCAGAAATGCATTTTCATTTTAAGAACGTGGCTGTAAAATCGTGACCACAATTCAAATTCAAATGCATTTGCAGAAATGCAAAATGAACGAAAAAGCATTCTGAGCGGCGCAGCAGAGTGACGTCAGTAGCCGCTCTTCTTCAGCTCCCTGCTGACCGAGCTACCCATCTTGTTCGGTAGGGAGCGGTGTGCACATCTGCATTGCAATTACATTGCAAATGTGCCGGGAAATTGATTGAATTGCCGGGTCTTTAGAGCAGCGTTCCCCAACCGGTGCCCACCGGTCCGCGGACCGGTACCGGTCCGTGGGTCATTTCGTACCGGGCCGCACAAAAAAGAATTAATAACATTATTTCCTTTTAATTGATTATCAGAGTCTTAAAGACGTTTTATTCTGAAAAATGACCTGATTCTCTCCTTCTCCGCGGGCCTTTTCCCCTGAGCAAAAAAGCTCTGCAAAGACGTGTGTTTACTCATTTTTTAGCAAGTTTGTGGGCTTTATTGAACGGTATCGTGCGCGTCTCTTCCTCTTGACACATGACAAGTGATAGTTACCACTCAATGAAGCCTGTTTGAGACAACAACTCTATCGGTGTTTTGGATGAAGGCTATCCTGAGATCGCCACTAAAGCACTGAAAACCCTGCTTCCATTTCCAACATCAAGCGGGATTTTCTGCCGTGACAGCAATCAAACAAAATTATGGAATAGGCCTGAACTGGATATAAGGAACGCACTTCGGGTGTCACTGTCGTAGCTTATAGTCACACACAACAGTGGGACTGACACATCGAAAGCTAGATAGTAACAATATAACGATGGAAAACCAGGCTAAGAAACTTAAAGATGGGTCAATTGAAAAAACGGCTGTTTATTTTACATAAAACTCCAAAAACTATTTTTCGCTCAAATCAGCTAAACTATTTTTCTCGCGCGCTCCGCGCGCTCGCATTAGGTGTGGAAGTCACTAACTAGGATCAATCAGAATGTACATGCATTAGCAGCGCAGCCGTCCAGGGCCTATCTTTCCTCCCAGTCCGTTCTGCCGGTCCGTGAAAATATGTCTTACATGAAAGCGGTCCGTGGCGCAAAAAAGGTTGGGGACCGCTGCTTTAGAGGACGCATCACAGACCATGGCGCTCCCTCAAATTGTGCAAACACTGTTAGAATTAGCTGAACAGGTAGAATCTAATAATATATCTGAGTCTGATGCCCGTGACCGAGTAGAACAAGTCATAGAGAGCTTGGCTGCATACTCTGCCGTCACAGATTTACACATTAATAGTAGCTCTGCCACTGTTTTAGTCATTGTTTGACATCAAGTTGCTCAGTCTGTGATGCGTCCTCTAAAGACCCGGCAATTCAATCAATTTCCCGGCACATTTGCAATGTAATTGCAATGCAGATGTGCACACCGCTCCCTACCGAACAAGATGGGTAGCTCGGTCAGCAGGGAGCTGAAGAAGAGCGGCTACTGACGTCACTCTGCTGCGCCGCTCAGAATGCTTTTTCGTTCATTTTGCATTTCTGCAAATGCATTTGAATTTGAATTGTGGTCACGATTTTACAGCCACGTTCTTAAAATGAAAATGCATTTCTGGAAATGCATTTGAATTTGAATTGTGGTCACGATTTTGCAGCCACGTTCTTAAAATGAAAATGCATTTCTGGAAATGCATTTGAATTTGAATTGTGGTCACGATTTTGCAGCCACGTTCTTGAAAATGAAAATGCATTTCTGGAAATGCATTTGAATTTGAATTGTGGTCAGGATTTTGCAGCCACATTCTTAAAATGAAAATGCATTTCTGGAAATGCATTTTAATTTTCAAATTTTACATTTCAAATTGAATTTTGGTATCTATTTGCTGGGGCATGTTTTGAAAATTAAATCTCAAATGTCTATTTCTTTTTCATTTTAATTAAGTGAAAGATTGAGCACTCTTGAAGAAGAAAATTAAAATGCAAATAGGATGATTGGTTACTAATTTCATTTATGAGTCAAATAATGCAGCCACATTCTTAAAATGCAAATGCATTTCTGGAAATGCATTTGCATTTGAATTTTGGTAACGATTTGGTTCCATAATATTTGAGATCCAGGATGAGTAACCGCATGACGCATGCGCAGATGGAAATTGAGAAATTGACTAAGACGCAAATTTAGAGAAATAGATCAATTTGAGCGAATTTTACATATTAATTTTGTTATTTTTGAAATATGTTGGGTGATGAGTATTTTGAGACATTTGCTAACAAGGTTTTGTTTGTTTGAGGACATTTTAAATGAGTTTCAGAAATTCCGAGGAAAGGTGGGGGCTACAAAAAAAAAAAAAAATCCCGTTACGTTGAGTCTTACAAAGGTGATCCCAGAGGGTGTAATTCTGCATAATTATGTGAGTATTAATGGTGAAAGATGTGTCCGTTTAGATGAATTCGAAGTTTGGTGGTTTACGAATGTATGATTTAACATTTGTTCTAAATTCCTAGCCAAACAGGGAGGTAGAAGCCTTTCAGACCAGAACTTGTATTTACGAGCGGAAAATCTGTGGTGTGTGATGGTATCCATAAAAATGCAGAAATTTGACCCTGGTTCATAAATTAGTTCTAATTGTATTGGAAAAGTTATACTTTAGCAAAATTAAGTGAATAGATGGTAAACGCCAACCATCTGTGTTGTTTAAAAGAAAAAAAGAGAAAAAAGGTTGAGAGTTTTTTTTGCTTTGTTCCAGAGCGCGCTGTTTGATTCGAGTTTGAAATGCACGCTTGTTTATTTGAGTTGATTCACTAACAAAGAGTAATTGAGATAGCTGGTAAATATAGGAATATTCAAATGTGTATACATTACATGCTTTGATAAAACTTTTGAGGAGTTAAAGAATAAGGTTTTGTTTTACGGGTTTATGTTAAATTGTGAATTTAAAGGTTTAAAAGAAAAAGGGAGAGTTTATATTTTCTTTTGTCTTAAGGGCATGGTACAATGTTTTGGGATAAACAGTTAGGCTGTGATGTGGTTGTTTTATTATGCTATTGGTTCATAAAGAGGGTTATTATAATTTGGTTTTGAAATAATTTGGGAAGACTCATTAAGTCTGATAAATTGTGGTGTGATGGTTGGAACAATGTAGCTTGTTCTGGACTGCAGACAAAGCAAGTTATGAAGTTCTACCTATCTAACCTATATAGAAATATAGATGGGGTATAAGTTTGGTTAATGGTTACATTAAGAACATTTTATGGTCTATGTTTCATTTTGGAATCATACAGATTAAATTCAATGCAAATGCAAGTGATGAGATGATGTTGCTATGTCCGGATGAGCCTAACTTGATAAATTTGGGCTTACAGGACTCTTTTGAGGAAAATTGTTGTGTGAACTTGATACAACATTTGTTACAGATTCTTTAAGGGAAGCGCAGGCTTCTTAGAGAGGAAGAGGTGACGTTTAGGAATTTATGACTGACTGATGACTGACTGATCCAAACAGAGAGTGACTATGGGGGTTTTATGGTTTTATGAATTTAGCTTCAGTAGTTTGGATTTGTGATAGGACTGTGAGGGTTTGATATGATACTGCTGAGTTGAAAGTATTGGACTGTATTTAACCCAGAGTGAGAATTTTGTTTTATTTGATAAGAATTACAGAATACAGCGGACAGATGGAGAAAGGAATGGTGGAATGGAGATTCGAACTTGGACTAATCCGCAAGAAAATGCGTTTTGGAAAAAGGAAGGATATGAGAATAAAAATGGAGGTTGTATGGTCTGCATAAAACATTTATCTTGAGATTTTGCTAAGTTAACACATGGAAAGATCATGCCTCTACAGTTTGTGTGATATCAAGAATGCATTATTTTAGCATACAAGAGGATTTGTAATGGATGCATAGTCATTTTGTTAGTACTTCATATGTGGGACAAGTATTATGAGAAAAGGAATTTAAAAACACGATAAGCTTCACAGTTAAGGTTAGAGAAACTATTTGAGTATTGATAGATGGATTTTGTAGAGTTCAATTTTTGGAGAAGTGATACTGTTTAATGATTGTTGATGGTTGTTGGATGGGAAGAAGTTTTAGACTTCTCAGGTAGATTTGGGCTCAGTGGTCAAGTTTTGTTAATTTAGATTATTCTTCGATGAGATTTTTCTTTGAGGATATGTAATGATAATGGGTCACACTTGTTTATGGAAGTTATTTTGGTGTTTATAGGATTCAACATTGTGTTAATCACTTCAGTTGAATGAGAGAACAGAACTTTGAAGACTAAGTCAGACGACAAGAAGTCAGTTACCTTTAACTGACCTCTGTGAGAATGTGCTTGTTTATTACTGTGCAACCTTTTTGGAGTCTATTTTGTGTGAGATTCACAGGCAGGTGAAGGAGGCTATTCCTATGACTGGACCGCTGCATGATTTGATACCAGAGGACTGGATCGTGGTGAAGGACCTGAAACGCCTGGTAAAACCCAAGGTGGACGGGGCCATACCAGATTCTCCTGACGACTAATCCGGCGGTTAAGATCGAGGGAAGAGCAACGTGTATATTTGTACAAGCAAAATAAATTTATTGAAACCACCATCTCTTGACTATTCAAATCTACACAGTGCCACTAGAATTTTTCCACTACACAGAGGTTAACCTTTGAGTTAGCTCATTGTCAACCAAATGGTCAATCCGTACCCAAAGGCTATTGTCCTGTCATGACTCATGAACCAGACCTCAGGTTGGAGTGGTAGGCCACATGACATTCGGACCCAAGTCAACACATTGTAAAAGTTTCAAAATCCTATGTATACCCCTTCAAAACGGTGGTGAATTATCCGTACAATAATGGTCCAGACTATGTTGCACATACAGTACAATATTCGAAATACCTACTCCCGATAAATCACTTGGACAATCACAGATTTCACAACGAGACTAGGTCTCACACCTGAATTTGTGACCAAGATTGTACTTGGGCAAGCCATTCTCCCATGGCGCATGACCAACCGATTAATCATTAATACAGAGGCGTATACGTGACATTAATAGTTGATTAACCTCACTGCACTAGGTCGACTTTCGCAATGCGCTGCACACCAACAGGGAATGACACAGAGGCTGTCCTGAGGCGGTCGGGGAGTTAAAGCGTGGGAACTTTTCACACAGCTACAAGGCTTTGACGAGTTGTGCTTGCTGAAGAGTTGTGCTTGCCACACCTAGAGAGACAAAAATGATGAATTTGTGGTGAATTTCCCAGCAGCATATTCTTTACTCAGTTACTCATCCCTCCCCAACCAATCATGAGAAGAGTGGAAGTCAGGACAATAACATGGAAGGTGATGAGAGTTGTTTTAATTTGTGGATGGTGAAAGGCAGTCTGTGAGTCATTCATTGTCTAATGGTATTTGGCTACAGTCAGCCCATGAGGGTAATATCACCAGGGCAATAAACATGGTTCTAGTAGATTTTTGTATATGTCAAATTATGTTTATAATTTATATGAGAAGAGTTGCAAAAGTGAATGTATTTTATATGAATGAAAGAGCTAATGTATTTAGGAAGAACCGGTAAAGGATTATACTTTATCAAGGTAATGATGAAGACTTTAAAAAAGTATGTGAGCAATACCAAAGCAGCCCACAAGTAAAGGAAAAATGTTTTTACATTCTCCACTAAATTAAAAAAAGAAACACCAGTCCTAACCCTAATCCAGAATTTAAAAGGCATTGATCCAGAAAAAAACCTTTAGAGAACCACAGAAAACCATTGGTTCATACAGCTTGTTTACTTAGTAATGATTTTCATACAAAACAATGTAGAGTACAAGGGGGTGGGTTGGTGGTGGTCTAACCCTAACCCAACCCAAGGGGGTGGGGTGGTGGTGCTGTATACCCAACCCAAGGAGATAACTAAGGTTATCATTTTGCCGATTTGTTTCAATAAGAACAGATGGGTTTAGTGCAGTGCAGTGCAAAACAAGGATCCATATTGTTCGCGTTGACTCCTGCGTGTAGCACGTGCTCAGCTAGCCTATACCACTTTTTATGTTGATCACTTTTGTCATCATCCCATTGGCAGGGAAGGGTGCAGCATCGCGAGTCAAAGACCCAGACGCAACTAGCATTCTCACGCCAGCTTAACCCTGCAGCTGGCCTCTGCTCCAGTGCATGCTCTTTCATCCCACGCTTTCTTCCATCCCAGGAGGAGCGAGGCTAGCTTTCATTAGTATCATACTGTAGGGTGCCGTGCTGTCATTGCCTTTTCCCATTAAGTCAATTGGCGACGGGAACGAGCGACAAACGTTTCGGAGGAATGAATCCTGCGGGGCCCTCCTGTGGCCCTTTTCAGAACATAAAACACACACACACAGGCACGAGCAGACAAGTCTATACCCCGCTACGGCATTGAAATAATCCATTCAAATGTATAGGGCCCTATTGTTGGGCCCGTTACACCCTAGCTCTGTTGTCACCCGTGAGTGTCACGCAGTTATTCAGGCGACACTTTCCCCTCAGTGTAAGGCAAGGGGGAGGGAAGGGCTCCTTTTCAGCAAAAAGGGACATCATCTATTCATTGGGGGCTCTTTAAGGGGGAAGAGTCCAGCTGTTCTAATTTGAGAATAAAGACTGAGGGGTGCCTTTGTCCCTTGTCGCAGAGTCTCTATTTCATAAGGGAACAACCCGCCCCCCTCCCACCTTCTCCATCAAAGCTCAAATTTGGGATGGGGGTACTAGTGACTTTTTCAAAAGAAAGTCCTCTTTTCTAATAACTGTATACTTAAGGATCATTCTAAAGTAGGCCCCACCTTCAGTTATTTTGTAAATCACGATTTGTGGCACCGTGCAACGACACCTCAAATTTTCCGGAGGTTACAGGTTACCGCTTTAGGGGTAAAACGTCTGTATACTCTCTGTGAGGGTTCCTCATAATGATTTACCAGGGGTCAACTACAGGGGTATTTGAAACATTATACAATTTTAATACATATCATATGGGTTTTTAACTATCTTCTCAGCTAGTTGTATACACAGACAAGGCCACAAGCATGTTGTATGTCTAACTAAACAATGCATTTGAATCATGATGGTGGTACTGAGTTGACATCATCAGGTGGCTTTTTCACAAATCTTGAAGGAATTTGTTGGGTACAGGCTACATTACTGAGGGACATAATATGCAAGCATCCATCATTTACTGTTGTTAGGTAGAGGTAGTGAGGCGAATTAATGCACTATACTTACATATTTATCACGTTGGTATAATGATGTAAAGCCATTTATACACATTCAATAATATATTTAACTTTCACTGTGTTTTCTTTTTCGGTGACGTGTCTGATAAACCATAGAGAGTGAACTAACCGTGGTTCCATTTCCAGTTCCAGTTAAAATTAAGAAGGAAACGCTAAAGACATCTCTCTGTGTGTTTTGTTGACCTATTTGAATAACATCCATGTGTGGGGGCACTTACACAGTTGCCTGTGAAGCAACTGTAAACATTGAGTCGCACGACATGCATATATGCACAAAAAGGTGCGGCTTCGAGCTCAGTGCCTCTCCTACTGATGAATATTAAGCTGCTGCTCGCGCCCCTTGATCCCCTGAACTTGTTGTAAAGCTCGAGCAGTCCTTCTGCCACAGACGGCGTTTTCTTAGCTCGTGGTTATTGTCGTATCACAGGAGCAGAAATATATAGAAAAAGGACAATAACAATAGTGAAACGGACAAAGGAGTGAGAAAAGGGGGCAGGCCATTTTTTGGCATTCGAAATCAATGCTGGTTTGAAAAGGTGTTGTTCTCCACTCGTGCATGTTAAAATCGGGGAGGAGTATATAGATCGAGCCGTGGGTCGGCCGGACGTTTAGTTCCACTGCAAACGGCACTGTCAAACAGAAGGCATGATTTTGAGACGGAGTTCATTATTCTGTGCTGCTTTTTCTATAAATGTCTTACTGCAGTGCATATGGATTAAGGTATGTGGATTTACTGATTTACGTATTTTTATTTGCTACACAATCGCACAAAATATGGAGTAAAACTGCTTTTACAGGTTGTGATTTTGGAAGATGGTAATTTCATGAGGACCATTAAGTTTCACAATGAATTTGAGAAACATTTTTTTATACTTATGTCATTTTAGATAACTTTATATAGGCTCGACATACGTGCAATGATTATAGTTTAGTCATATGGCTACGTGGGGCTTAATAATAATAAATCGTTCACAAAGTTTGTGTCTCGAAATGCAGTCACTGTTTTGACAATATTGGCGTTGTAGAACACTCCATCAACTTTACATACCCGTAGCCCAGAGCAGAACAACAATTGGATATTGGCCAGTTGGCATAGATTTTGTTTTTCAAAAGTGTCTTTCTGTCAACATGGTCATAACCGTGCATACTTTTTCTCCGAACAGGTGTCTGTGGGATCAGGACACTTCGAGTTGCAAATCATATCTATGCAGAACGTGAATGGTGAACTCCAGACTGGTTTGTGTTGCGATGGGTCTCGTAATGCTGCGGATCACAAGTGCACGAGGGACGAGTGTGATACCTATTTTAAAGTGTGTCTGAAGGAGTACCAGTTAAAGGTCTATTCAGCGGGGCCCTGCAGCTTTGGATCGGCGTCTACTCCCGTCGTCGGTGGGAATAACTTTTCTTTGCGGAACCCGAGGAGTGACAAGTCGAGGATTGTATTGCCTTTCAGCTTTGCTTGGCCGGTGAGTTAATTGCTAGTTGTAAAAGCAATCAATTCTAATATATATGTTTACTTGTCATGTTCTCTCTCGCGCTCGCTCCACACTACCGTGGGCTGCTTCAGTTAAAATCTTCAAATACTTTTGACTAGGCTACTTAAACATGTATTTTTCCTCATATTATGTCGTGATTGTGACGTGATAAACTGTAAGAGTGTTATTCATTTGTATCAGCAGCAGCCTTACGAAAAGTCCCTTTCAGGAAATCCGAGTTCTCTCTGCCTGAGTTGACACTGAGTTGACATGATACCACCCAGGCTTAAAGCAAGGGATGTCTTCATTAGAACGCCCCTGGCCGAATGTAAGACAATGGCTTCTGCAAGAACAAGCAATAAAGCACCTTTGTTATCTCACCAGCGCGTTTACACACAATGCCCTCAGGAAGCTGTAATGACACAGTAATCGATGCATTCGAACCGTTCCTGTTGTTTCGTGTTCAAATTCCAAATGGAATGTCAAGTTTTATTCAGCGAATTGTGTATTGTTTGACATGAGTAAAATGAGATTTCAGAGGTAGTCTATTCTTCGAAAATCTGATTGAAATGGTCTTTATACGTATGTCCAGTTTGTAGCCACATACCTGCATAAAATAAGCACATTTTAGACGTATTCTCACCCAAACAGCGGTTGGTTTACAACTTTTTGTTTGTTAGAGGGTTCCATATCACAAATAGAACAAAGTGATTGGATGTTGGGAGTAGTTGCTAGGGAACGGCCTCCCACGGGGTGAAAGAGAACTGAATTGAAGGATGGGAAGGGGGTTGCACCTGCAAGAGGGCAATAGAGAAGCCAGCAGTCCTTTTCTGTTCTAGCCCGTTTAGGTATCTTTGGGAATATTGAATGTGTGCATTAGAATTCCTTGATTTATAAATTGTTTGTCAAGATAATAACAAATTATATTTGATTAGAACTTTCATATTAGTTTCATATTAGCTCAGCCACCTGACTCCCTGAGTCAGGTGGCTGAGCGGTGAGGGAGTCGGGCTAGTAATCTGAAGGTTACCGGTTCGATTCCCAGCTCTGCCAAAATATGTTGTGTCCTTGGGCAAGGCACTTCACCCTACTTGCCTCGGGGGGAATGTCACTGTACTTACGTAAGTCGCTCTGGATAAGAGCGTCTGCTAAATGACTAAATGTAAATGTAGTTTATTTCCGTTTTTAGTGGTTTTATAAGACTTGAATCAGATATCTCTTTGGCCATAGGGCCAAGGATGGCACTGTGGAGACTGTATATCACCTTCTACATGAAGGTTTAGGCCATCGTTTTTTTGCCCCTGACCTTAAAACACACACAAGTATAAAGGCCTGTTGTCTTTGCTTGGTCTTTGTGAACCTGGATTGCTGCGCTTGACTGGCCCCAAGACATTCCATCTTTTTAACCCTGCCACCCATAGTAACTGGCATGCTAAATGAAGCCATCATCATGCCCTAACTGAACTGTAGTGGGCCAGACAGCTTCTTTTTCTTCTTTTCTTTCCTTTCGGTGTCGCAAACTTTATTTCCCCCAAATCCCAACCTCAAATTGGCACGTCCGACCAAAACAACATAATTTTGTGCGTCAGTCACTTTATTGGGCCCTACAATGGCAGCTCTGAAGTTACAAGTAATGTTTCATTCCCACAGGGTCTGTCTTTCTCTCCCACTCCCTGAAACCTTTACATGCGAGAGTTAAGCTCTGGCCCCATTTCCTTTTTTACTGAGTTGGGAGGACCCCTCTCTTTATCCCTCATTCTTCGTATTTCATTCTGCACCAGACAAACAGGGAGGCAGTGATGCTTGTATTAACCGGGAGGGGGCTTGGAGTGCGATGACACAATAGTTTTGGCCCCGACTGGGCCACAGCAAGGATTATGGGACATAATGGGGGGCAGGCGGGATATTGTGGATATGGGGGAGGTAACAGGAAACAGCAGTGATCTCAGCAGAGAGAGAGGTTAGTGAGTACTGCCGCTCGCCAACAAGCCCCCATTTGTGTGGCGTTCTGCTGAATGTGCGATTATTAGAAGTCCTGTGGTCCTATTGCAACTGGGAACCGGGGCTCCATCATCTCCTAAAACCAAGTGGCTGTTGTTATACGCAAGCCATTCCCTGTCCTAAAGCCAGAAGTCCAGAGGTTGGATTGGCCTGCTGGCTTGTCAGGCAGGGGCCTGGGTCAAACTGTGGCCTAGGGTTCAACCTGAGGAACAATGTCCAATGCTAAACCACCAAACACATCTCAAATGTGACAGCAGCCGGCACAGAGACTTTTTCTTTAGAATGGTAGTCTTGTTTTATTGAAAGGGGAAACGTAATTACTTGAAAACTCAATTGACTTTCTGTAAGCAAAGTCAACCTCTTAAAGTCGTCAAGATGATGTCATTTTATAGGTTTAAAGATCCCATGACATGCTGTTTTTGGATGCTTCTATATAGGCCTTAGTGGTACCCTAACACTGTATCTGAAGTCTCTTTCCCGAAATTCAGCCTTGGTGCAGAATTACAGCCACTACGAGCAGTCCCACAATGAGCTTTTCTCAGGACGTGCCGTTTCTGTGTATTTAGCTTTAAATGCTATGAGGAAGAAAGAGGCGGGGCTAACTGCCATGCTTCGGTCGTTTGCAAGCCATGATGTCTCGTGGAAAAACCAATATCGCACTTCCACGGTCATAGCTCATTTTCTCATTGGTGGGCCAAATTCTCTGTGCGGGCAGAGCAGAGAAAGGCGAGGTAACCTTCCTCCTTGTGACGACATAAGGAGAGGATTTTCAAAGCCGAGCATTTCAGCGTTCATTTTCTCAAAGGCGGAGAAGAATACCCAGGTCTTGGTTTACACCTATCGAAACTTCTAGCCACTGAGAGACCAAAGGCAGGCTAGGGGAACTCAGATTAATGTTAAATAACCTCCGAAAGTGAACATTTCATGTCATGGGACCTTTAAAGTTTAAAAGCACAGGACGATATGTTAGCCTTGCAGCTAAACATTATACCATTTTATCATTTGTCATCCTCTGTTTACCTTTCATTTTAGGCTGTGGCCGTGTGAGCTCTGCCCTTCTTGCGGCTCACATTGATGCCTCCCTTCCCTTTCTAGACTTGCCCTGACTTGTTCTATCCTTTCACTTGCTTTTAAACTATTTTCCCACACGTAATCTCCTGCCAGGGAAACCAAAACGTAAGTATTGAACCATGTAGTTGGGCTCTATGCCAACCACCCAAATGATATTGCATCAAAAGATGGCATTGGTAGAGGGTTGGGGGGGTGGCTTGGCGACCAGCCGATGTTAGGATAGGCATTATTCCTTGGAGAAGAAGTATGTGCTACCTGGCAGATATTCCATAAGGGCATTTGGGTAACCATCTCATTGACATGGTGAAGTGGTGAAGGTATGGCGTGTATTGAATGTGCAATATTGTGAGTCTCTTCAGGAATGTATGATCACACATGTTATATCTTGTTTAGTTTTTGGGGTCTTTAGCCAAATTGTATGTTTTTTTATAGGCATCTGATTGGTTTACAGTTAATCAACACTTAATCTGAATTTCCCAAGGATTCAACCACTAATGACTTCCTTGTCTGTAAAGGATAATATAAGTCAGAGCAACTACCCTGCCTTATCTATTTCAGCCAAACATTTGTTTAAATGGGAGAAAGTAGCAAGGCCACATAAGTCCAACACAAGGGACTGGGCAAGACTCCAATAAAAAGCAGATGGGTTAGAGGAGAAAGCAGAGAGACGGAGAGATGTTTAGGGAGCGAGGGAAAGCAGAACATTGAGGCCAAGTGGTGTCTGCGTGATGTCTTCCCACCACTATCCCCCCCCCCTCATTTCTGGAGCTTCATTGACATGTGTTACGAAGAGAGCGAGTGTGAATGTTGACAAGTGAGTGTCACAAGTGGAGAGAGGCCCACGGCTTTGGACAGGAGCCAAGTGCGGACAAGGTTGTATGCACATGAGCATTGGAACAAACAAACACCAAATATCTGATGTATATTAGATACACACATTTGTAAACTGTCACCGAGAGCGTCTAGCACTTTAAAACATGCGCACACCCTCCTCTGTGCACACTCACACACCTCCCTCTCCTCCCTCAGCTCTCCCCTGTCCGTCATCCGATACCGGTGAGAGCGATGGTGGCCTTAAGAGAGACAAAGAGTTTCAAAGAGGTGCCAAAATAATGGACCCTCTACCTCCCCGCAACGCACGCACACACACCCCACACATTTTACCTTGTGTATGGTACTGGCTTTTCTACCCATTAACTCTCACTGACTAAACACACAAACACATGCATGTATGCAGGGATAAACAGAGGAAAGTAAGGAATGGGGAATGAGGGAAGATAAAGTAGGGGGAGTTGGGGAAAAGAGAAAAAAGCAACTCAGGATGTTTTTAAACAATGCCAGCAGTTTGCTCTCTTTATCGCAACCCTTGATCTCATCATCCGGGGGAGAGATGAAGAGAGCTGTCTGTTTGTTTTGGGGTGGCTTGGGGAAAGATAGATCAGCTTAGCCTGCCCTGATCAGAGAGACTAGTGCCTTAGGGGAGGATAGCGGCTCGCTAATCTGCCACATATGGAAAATGGCCAGTGGACACTGACTTAAATGACAATATATCGGCATGTGTGTGAACCTCTCATTGGTGGAAGTTGGAAGGACATCACTGTGTTTGCACTGTGTATCAAGTTCAGGGCAACATTTCACCTTTAACAAAATCAGCAAACCAACCACTGGGGCCAGTTTGTATGTGGAATACTGAAAGACTGTAATTCAGGGTATTGGAGTAAAGCCTACATTTTGACATGTAACTGGATGATGAAATCTAAGAAAGTACTTGAAGCACTCAAGGTTTATTCAATTAGCTTGAAATTATATAGATAGAATTGTAAAAATGTATTTGCTTACTTTTCATTGAGTTGTTTGAAAACAATGCAAAACTGCTGACACTGACTGTCTCCCCACCTTCAAGAAAAGGCTTAAGACGCACTTGTTTCGGGAGTACAACGGTACTTAGGAATGATTTGCTGGACCTGATGCTAGTTTCCTCCAGGATCACAATGACTCTTATTGAGAGACTTGTTTCTCCTGTTGGTTAGTTGTAACTGATTTAAAATCCTTGTACTCGCTGTGAAATATTTTACTGTTTTCTACAGGTACACTCTTGCACTTTTTGAAGTTCATGTTGTTTAATTGTGACTTGTTTAACTACATGCTCTTATGGTTCTTCCCTTTGGCACTTATTTGTTTTTTTCACAATGTATGTTTTGGCTACCCGCAATGTTTGGGGCTATCTCGTTATGATCAGTGACCTATGCACTTTTGTAAAGCTCTCTCTTGGAAGTCGCTTTGGATAAAAGCGTCTGCTAAATTGATAAATGTAAATGTAACTATGCCGTTGAAATTCAAGTATACTGCAGTCTTAGTTGGCACACCAGGGGTGAAGGGGGTCAAAGCAGCTGGAACTTGTTTGTGACCTGACTTCTGTCCCTCTCCCTGCAGAGGTCGTATACACTGATCGTGGAGGCATTGGACTTCAACAACGACTCGTCCACGGGCAGTAAGTATTCCCATTAACTCTCTCTCTCTCCACTCCCCATCAGGTTTCACCTTGAAATGGGGAGTGCTTAAAAGGGTGATTGACTGGGTTTTGGGGGTATTTCACACTGTTCTTTAAGGTCTCCGAATAGGGTATGTAACATTGGTTGGGCTAAAAATGGCCCGGGTGCTGTTCTATGCCCCCTGATGCTTCCAGTGAATTTGTCCCGGGAAAAAACGCTAGGTTTTGTCCTTTTATGGTATGCTCATGAATATATAGATGAGCTGCGCACTGATTGGTTGGTCTACAACGAGTGAAGCTGCGGAGCAAAGACGCAACACGGCCAACACTCACTGAAACATGAAGGTGGAGACTTGAAATAAAAACTTACAAATAAATCAATTGTGTCTACACAACACTGTTTTCAACAGATTGACTAGATATAATTTGAAATGATTATGTTAGTTGTTTCCACTTCTGTTGTCAAAGCAAACAGGATCGACTTAGGTGGGTAACGTTAGCACTAACGTTACAGCTTAGCAAACAAACTATCGTGATTCAACTCAGCTTCAGTTAGCTCTAGCTATCTTGCTGAAAAATAGATCTGGACAAACATGCATCTTGAATTGTAGATTTACATGACAACACAGGTTATTTATTTGAATAAAACACAGTCAGGAACATGAAATAACGTTCGCCCCATTGCCAGTAAACTAAATCATCATACATTCTACCGGTGCTAGATACAGGCACGATACGTTAGCATTGCTAATAACTTAGCGACAACATCATACGATTGCTGTGATGAACATAAGGTCGGAACAGCACCTATTTTCAGCAACAGCTTCATAGCAAATCCTGCTTTACATTGTCCCAGGTTTTCAAAACTGTCTTCCGTGAAATGGTTCGAGCAAATGTGTAATTGAGGGTCAAACTGCACAAGGATCTTCTCATAGACGAACATCACAGCCCGTCGAGTGTTTGGTTCCATGGGAAGACACTGAAAAGTGTCAGCATTCCCTGTACAGGCTGGAACACTGCATTTACGACCATAGTCAATTTTCAATAGCCTTGAAAAACGTTCTTCTTTGTAATTCAGTGGAAGTACACAGAGCAGCGCGCAGCAAATTTTTGGGCGTGACAAAGGTACAGACCAGAGCCAAAAAAGGTGGAGCCACCGAACTGACATCAGTTCGGTTGCTTTTTCAAAACCTACCGTTTTACAGCTACATTTTTTAATTGTGCGATTTGCATAGGAAAGAGGTGTCAATGGACTTTGGGGTTCACTGTATGTCCATTTTACACACTGAACTGTCATTATTCAACTGTGACAAGGTAAATTCGGTTCTGCAATCAATGACCCCTTTAAGGCACACTTGCGTGTGTAATGCTTATGAGGTGAGTTAGGTCCAGGCTGTCCTAAGAGAGACCTTTGCTAGGAGGAAAGAAAAGGGGATTGGAAGGAAATAAGAGAAACGTAAAGAGGTTCAGGGTTAAAGTTGGAGATGGCGAAGGTAGGGAGCCCCTCATCCCAAAATGTTTACAAATATTTGATGGCTGATAGCAGGTAGAAGGCTACTTGTTTGCTTTTATCATACTTGTTGTTTACAAATAAAGTCGCACTGTTGTGCGTGTGCATGCGCTCCCGCTCCCAATTGTAAAGTTCCATACTGTTGAGCAGTGCACAACTGGATGACAAACTAGATGTTGCCCAATTAAATTGTCTCTTAACCCTTTCTTAACTGTTTATGGTTACTTACGCTGCTATAGAATGATGCAATAGGACCATTCAGAAAAGACCGACCGCTAGTGCGATAAGTGGAGGAGGGAGGGAGCATGCTGCAGCTGAGGTTTGTTTGTTTTTCGGCTGGACCGTCAGCCCTTAGGCGGTCAGTGGGAGCACTGGCTGTGTGTTGCATTTAGCGTCCCCCAGGGAGCTATTATAGGGCCAGTGTGAAGTCGGCCCCTGAGTACGTTGACCTCTGTCCAGGTGTGCTTTGGCAGGAAAGGGGGAGGACAGGGAGAAAGGCCCAGACAATATTGCTTTGGGCTTGAAACTGAATTGTACTTTTCTGCCACATGGTTTGCCACAAACTAAGGTTTTATATGAGAATGACAAATCTTATATTTTTTAGCCCTCCTGCTGACACATAGAACTAGATCATCTGAAAAGAGCTATTAAGTAAGAGGGCCAAACAAGGACTGGTCAAATATTGATGGTAAACGTCAACAGGATAAGGCAGGTGAATGGGAATAAGCAGGCTGATTAAAATCTGTTCCATGATGATTTAAAGCTAATGTTAAACCAACCTAACAAGTACTAACTTGTTTAATGCCTTACATTTTGCTTCAATAATCTTGACCCATTGGTTCAGTACCAACTGTCAGGCTAGTGTTACCTTGACTGCCCAAGCAATATTCACCATTGAACTGAGAGGTTTAAATATTTGTAAAGAATTTCTCAGGTGGTACAGTAAACGTCTTTGATGTGAACAACATTTTTTCATCTGCTCCCTCAGTGCTAGTTCTTACACCATTTTCATCCTGGGCTTTTCCTGTTTGATGTGACTGGTTGCAGTTTGCTTCAAGGTCGGGCTCTAGTTTCATTTTGTCAGTTTTTTGGCGAAGACCCTCTTGCTCCAGCCTTGGGTAGAGCAAGAGTGTCACCTCACCCCAACCACACTTTACACCCCTCCGGAGAAATACCACAGTCCAGCTCAGGATTCTAGAATGGTCTGAAATATGACTATGTCTGGCCTATGGCACTACAACTGACACTAGAGTAACAAAAAACACCTCCCCAAAAGTAAGTAAATAAACTCACATACTTTTTAGGCTCTCTTGTGAAGCTTTTGAAGATCTTTGCAGAATTGCTGCAGTCATACATTGACTGCTGTGTTTTCAATACACTAGTAAACGATGTCAATGGAACCTTTTTATATAAGCTATTTAGGACTCTTCCATGGAAATTGTGATCTTGGTGCAGCTGGTGTCCTTGGTGTTCCAGACCAAGGCTGGGCAATGCCCAACTCTGCTTGGGTGGCGACCTAAGCAAAGGTTGTGTTTGTTTGGGTGAGAGGGCACGGAGGGTGGCAAAGCGGTCAGAAAAAGACGTGTGTGGGTAGAACGATGGCCAGACAGTGCAAAGACACGACTGGAAGTCATGTGTTTGTTGGCAGCAGTGGACTGCTAAGCTCATTGTAGATATGAATAGGTTACTTTCACTAGCAAGTGTGGATTTGACTATGTTTACATGCATGTGTCAAGTCTGGTCTTGTTTTATATGCAACATACTGTTTCTTTATTCCCATCATGTGTGCCCTTCTCTGATCTTTCCCTCCATGTTCCCTAATCAGGTGTGGGAGGCGAGGTGATCGAGAGAGCTGTCCAGTCGGGCATGATCAACCCTAGCCGCCAGTGGCAGAACGTGAAGCATAATGGGCCGGTGGCCAAGTTTGAATACCAGATCCGTGTGAATTGCGACGAGCACTACTATGGCTTTGGTTGCAACAAGTTCTGCCGGCCCCGGGACGACTTCTTTGGTCACTATGACTGCGACCACAACGGCAACAAAACCTGCCTGGAGGGCTGGTCCGGACCAGAATGCAACACTGGTAAGGGTTTGAAAAGAATTTGCATTGTGTATGGTATCCCATGCAAAAAGTCATTGCGTACATGTGGTCAGTCAATCTGATGATGATGAGAAATGACATGCAGGCCAGCGTTGTTAGTGTGATAGTTGACCAAAACAAGACTTTTCCTTCAGCCAGATGAAGCTGTCGTAAAACAGACGTTTAGATGAACCAGGCTTACCTGAGCCAGACTAGTGTGACAGAAAGAGAGAGACAGAGTACAGGAGAGAGTTTGAATAACTGATATCAGGACAGGCAGTCAAGCTGGCTTTTTCAACCATTCAAACAGAGGTATTAGTGCTGCAGATTCGGGCCCCATGCAGTGGCTAGTACAAATAGTTAGCATTGCCTTTTGGAATTTGCTGCTGCAACGCGCCAGCGCAGCCCCCCTCACCCCCGCCCAGGCCCTGTATCCTCCAACAGGGGATCGCTGGCAGGACCCGGGATAAGTCTTGGATTTTGTAGGATTACTGGACTAGTTGGAGATTAGAACATTCCCACGAGTTTGGTGGATGAAATGGTGGCAGAGGGCCGGGGATGATGATGATGGTGGGAGAGGGTGGGGGGGTTAGGAGTGTTTTTGGAGAGGGGGCTGACATCATCATTGTTATTCTCCACATCACTTTCTTTCTCATGCCCTTGTTTATTCCCAGTTATCATGTTACACTTTTATCTTTCTCTCTTTCTCTCTCTCACTTGTGCTTTGTCTGCTACCCAGCTATCTGCCGGCAGGGCTGTAGCACAAAACATGGATCCTGTAAAGTGCCAGGAGATTGCAAGTAAGCTCTACATTTTTTTACGTTTTTTTTACTATTGTTACTTGAGGTACCCTACATACGCCTTTAGCTTCCCAGCTGAAAACAGAACTAGCGTCTATTGGCGTTGTAGAAGACTTTGTTTTGGCTCACTCCATATGCATACAATAGTTTGTAGTTCACTCCATACTGGTGCAACACTGTCAATTGGTTTTGCTGTTTATTCTCACATTTTTGGCTATAAACACGTGGTCATGGATTGCCCTGAGCGAGGGTGGTGATGTCTACCAGGGGAAAGATTGTATGGTTATGTGCTTGAGTTCCATCTGTTTTTGTTATGACTCAGCCACCCTTTCTGGTGCCCTGTCCAGACAAGCTCTTCTCCTGACAAGAGAAGGAGCAGTGTTTGGCCCTGTCTGATCCTAAATGTTTTGAGTCTGTTTATAAATCCCTTTGTGTATGTGTACGCTTCAGGTGTCTGTACGGATGGCAGGGGGAGTACTGCGACAAGTGCATCCCTCACCCTGGGTGTGTCTATGGCACCTGTGTGGAACCATGGCAGTGTCTGTGTGACACCAACTTCGGAGGCCAACTCTGTGACAAAGGTAGGAGGACAAGGACAAACACACAAAGAACACACAGATCAGTGTGAGTAACTATTATGTTATGGAAGACATGAACCCAGATGTGTGTCATAAGTAGTAGGTTACACACACACACAACACTCCCTGGTGCTTAGGCAGTTATACTGACGTCTTGTGAAAAATGGAACATCCCCCCAACCCCCCTGATATTTGTTCATGGTCCAATCCTGTCTTCCAGATCTGAACTCCTGTGGCACGCGCCAGCCTTGTCTGAACGGGGGGACCTGCAGTAACACAGGGCCTGACAAGCACCACTGTGCTTGCCCCGAAGGCTACTCCGGGGTCAACTGTGAGAGAGGTGAGTGTCCCTCAGCCAAACTTGGCTGTCACACATTGGAAAGATATCAAATGATACACTGTAGATGTAAACACAGTGGTGATAATCTTGTTGTTTACACTGTCTTTTATCTCACTCTATCGATCTAGTTTTCTATCTGTCTTAGAGACTCTACTCACTTCCTTTCTTTTAACTTTTACCTTTGATTGCTTCATTCTCATAACTCAAAACTTGTGTAACGTTCATGTGGCTTGTTGATTAGCTCATGAGTTCTTCATGTGATTTAACTCCTGGCCGGAACCAGATCGCAATCACTCGTCCCTGAGACTCTGTGGGAAGTTGTGTCGCAGTTCAGGGGTCAAGGGTCAGTTCTGAGCTTAACCTATCCGTGCAGGGAGGTTCCTGGCCAGCATTCTTTGGGGTGCACAGTGTCCCCATCCCGTGCTCACCCCACCCAAGAGGATGTTGCCTCGTTAAGGCATCGCCCAGGGAACCAGAGAATGAATCTGCCCCTTTATTATTATGTGTATATATATTTTTTTACATTTATCCGGATAACTTGTCCCACGCCCTAAGGTTGTTGTGTTTTGTGGAGCTACCTCATTAGGTCATTTTTATATATTTTGTTTGTTTTTGAGTGTGAATATCTCTTAGGTTGGGATACTTTACTAACAATTATGGTTACACATTATTTATTTAAGGACATGAGTTTGTTGAAAAGGGTTTGTGATTTCAGTAAAATTATCTATGTTTGTTTGAACTTAAACTCGGTCAATAAAGTTTGTGTATAGTGTGTTGTGAGTAAGTCGACAGGAGACCTCGTTTTGCATGGGGTCATCCGAGGCATGACTCAGCTAATTGTGGATGAAGCCCCATTTGTAGGCTTTAGCAGTTGGAAGTATGGGGTTAGTGTTTGTCTAGGAGAGTTGCCCCCTCTGTTTTCTCTCTCTGTCACTCTCTCTATCTCCTCCTGAAAGCTATCACTGCCGGTCATCTCAAAGAGGGGATGGAGGGAAAGAGAGAGAGAGGGAGAGGGAGAGGGAGGGGGAGAGGGAGGGGGAGAGGGGGGGTTTCCAACCAAGCTTTCTTCTCATAGCCAGCAGCTACTCCCTCCCTACCTTGGTCTACTGTTCTTCTTTCGATCACCTCTTTTCTTCCTCATGCTTTTTCTCTCCACACTTCCGTATGGTCTCTCCCTCTATATTCCCTCTTCCTTGTCTTCTGTCCCTCCTGTCCCCCTCCCTCGCCGCCTAAAGCCTTGTCACCAGTCGACAGTCTTCATTCTCCGCTCCATGCAATCCCAGCCAAGAATGTAAACCATTCATTGATTAGTGGAGGAGAAATCCATTGTGACTCGTGGCGTTTACCTCTTTCCGTCTCTTCTCTCCATTTCCTCCCCTCTTGCTGTTGAGGGAGAGGATGATTTGCACTCAAATGGAAGTCATGGTGCGTGGCCGTGTGGGTCAGTGCGGCGTGACAGACGGCTTCCTGCTAGTCCCCTCAACACCCCCCTTAGGGGCTAGTGAGAGGAATATTGGGACATTTTCTTTTCTTAGTTTGTTTTTGTTTTGCAAACTCAGGCTTCTTAAATACCGTAATTCCTTATTTCCCTCCCCTTACATGGGGTTTCTTTTTCACTCCATCATTTGCGGTGACAGTTTCTGCCATCGCATTCCATTGCCTTATCTTTTCCCATCTGGTTTGGCCTCTGCCTTTTAGTTGTGCATTCCCATCCATCATTATGCTCGCTCACTCTCTTTGTCTCTCTCTTCATCCGTCTCTCTCCTGATCTGTCACTTTCTCCCTCTCTTTACTTCTGCATCAGCATTTTTCTCCTTGACTCAATCACCTTCTCTCTCTCTCTCTCTTTCTCTCTCTCTCTCTCTCTCTCTCAAAATTAGTTTTGTCACGTGCGCGCGCGCACACACACACACACACACACACTGAGCCTCCGCATGGTGTGGTCCAGAGCTGGTTAGCGAGAGGGCAAAGGGGCTTTCCTCTCTGCTGGCGGTAGCCGGGGAGAGAACTGAGAACCGGTGGGAACTGACATGAGCTAGGGGGGGAAACCCAGCACCCACCTCACCCTCCTGCAGTGTGAGAACCACAGAGAGAAACTCTCTCGCTCCCTCTTTCGCTCTTTCTCTCTCTCTATTTCTCTGCGCCCCCCCCCCTTCTTCTTCCAATTTGCTTTGTCATTCACTCATATTGTCACTCTCTCTCATCCTCTCTTTCTAAACAACCCTCCTCATCCACTTCAGGCCTTAATGTTCGTTTTTCTTTCTCCTCTCCTTCTCCTTCCAATGCAGCGGAGCATGCCTGTCTGTCGGAGCCGTGCTTCAACGGGGGCAGCTGTGTGGAGACCAGCCAGGGCTTCGAGTGCCAGTGCGCCCCCGGGTGGAGTGGGCCCTCCTGCACCAGCAGTAAGACCTGATGGGTGCACGGGGGGACGGATGGGAGTGGGATTATGAGGACTGTTGACACCCCTGTAGAATTGCAACGTCGCATGAGAAATGCATTTGGAGGCTCATATAGACATGTATGAATTAATAAGGAAGTTAGTACTGAAATCCCAGGATGGAGGCTAAACGTGTCCTCTCCTCCTCCTTTTGTCAGATGTGGACGAGTGTTTCCCCAATCCCTGCAGTCATGGGGGCACTTGTCAGGACCAGGTCAACGGCTTCAAGTGCACTTGTCCATCCCAGTGGACTGGCAAGACCTGCCTCATCGGTAGCTTCATCTGAATCCCTTCAGTTCACCTGAATCCCACTGAGCTTTTTCTTCTTCTCCCCATCATTCTCCCAACATTTGAAAAGCCACAACTCGTCTTGGTCCTTGACCCTCCAGTCCTCCTCAATCCCAAAATATTCCAGCTTGCTTCAGTACCTGTGACTTTTCTAGTCATTCCTCTATTTGGTTTCTTAGCTATTTATTCAGTATATTTATATATTTTCCCCAAAAAACACAAATGTGAAAAAAAAACAACAACCAGCGGACAGGGACAATCATGGGACAGTGCTCTGGAGGGTTTTAGAATGGAAAAAAATGGAATGGAAATGTGCCCACGCAGCAGGTCCCTGGCCTGGTGGTTAAAAACTTGATTTTTCACATGTTGAGCCCTGTGTGATGGCGCTGAGGTCTTTTGGGCATTGCATTCCATTCCATGGCTCCTTTTGGGAGTCCTTGGTGGCAAGGGATTAAAGTGGGATTTCCTAATCTGCAGGGGCAAGATCATCCTTTAAGGAATGACTCCTTTGGGACGGGGTCAGGGACAGGGGGTTGCTGTGAAGATGTTGGTGGGTGCCGTAAACTCTATTCACTTGCTTTTAATCCACTAACAACTGGCCCCAACTGCCCCACACTTTTCCTCCACAATCTCTTTCCCTCTTCTGGCCTTTTATTTTACCCCCCCCCCCTACAACCTTCACCGATTCACCATCCACCTCTGGCAGGATAGTTCTGTTTGTTTGTTTGTCCCAATAGCTTTTCTCCATGGTAACAGACAAGACTCTTCTAGAATGAAAGCGGGCTGACCATAGATATATATAAAGGGTAGATGTCTCGTCCGCGTCATAACTTGCTCAATTTTCAACCGATTTTGAAACGGTTTGGTTTGTTATCAATGTCAATCAATGTTTTTTTTTTGAGAATAGAAGTATGCAGTGGCATAACGACATCTCTGACATTGATAACAAACCAAACCGTTTCAAAATCGGTTGAAAATTGAGCAAGTTATGGTCATTTAAAAAGTACATGTAGAATCAACACAATGTTATGGGTGAGCGAGTTGACTGTAGCAAGATGGCCGCCATGTGCGGACGTTCTAGACTCCGCCGTAAGACATCTAGTCTTTATATATATCTATGGGGCTGACCACCACCTCCCACCACACACACATTCCATTGCTAGGTTACACACACCTCTCAATCTGACACTGGAATTCCTTTTCTCTTGTTTTTTTTCTTGTCATCGTGGGGTTTTAGACGCCAACGAGTGTGACATGGATCCTTGCGTCAACTCCAACTCCTGCCGCAACCTGATTGGTAGCTACTTCTGCGAGTGCCTTCCCGGTTGGATGGGCCAGAACTGTGACACAAGTAAGTATCAGGAACCACTGCTTGTAGGTGTTGTGATGGCAGCTCAGAGAATGCAGGCTTTGGTTCCAGCCTCGCTCCTACAGCACCTTATCTATTAAGGTGGCTCATCTTACACAGAGGCCAAGCAATAATTATTTCTAGAGCCATCGGCTACTGTTCTGGGGTGTACTAGCAGCAAGCACACAATATTGTAATTCTGAGACCCAAGGTTAGACCGGCTGACTGTAAATCAACTCTTTTCAAACAGGGAGTGACTTGTGTGTGGGGGGAGGGGGCAGTGTTTTTCATGGCAGCTCCACGTAAAGGTTAAGGCTATCGTTCATCTTCAGGGCCTGGCCAAGCCCTTGAGTGTTTTATGGACCAGGGGAGTGGTCAGTGTGGAAATGGCCTAGTGCAGAAGAAGAGGGGAAAACAATTACTTAGTAAAAGAACAACACACTTTTATCGCAAGTCATTAGGTCTGCTTGCACAGCCGGCCGACGATAACGTTAAGATAACGTCTGCCCACAACAATCGTGTGAAGGCTTGGCTAACCAAGGCAGCGTGAATCACTGTGCTTTTCCCACCCATTCTTAACAAGCTTATCTGGAGGAAAGCTCACAGGAAATCTTGACAAGAGTTCTTATCAGGGCCATGCCTTAGTGGAGTCAAATGGTGTACATAATGTTTTTTTTATAAAAAATAAGTGATGCCCCCTTTTTTAGACAAACATTTTATCATTTTAATTATTACAATGTGAATTATAATGTTACTCTACCATCAGATGTCAACAACTGCCAGGGCCAATGTCAGAATGGTGGAACCTGTAAGGTAAGTGTTTCTGTTTGATCAGATTGATAGAAAGTTTTTAATGTTTTTTTTTTTACCCCTTTCTGTCTTCATTCTTTGTAGACGTTTTAAAAATGGCATATGCTGACACATGCTCTAAGAGCACAGACACAAGTATCTGTGTGTGTTAGATAGAGAGACAGAGACAAGGGATGTGGATAGACGGAAGGCTTCCATACAATAGATCAGATTACCATAAACATTCTTGTCCCCTGCCAGGAAAAATACATCTTTTCAATTGCAGTTGTGTGTGTGTGTCCCACTCACAATGGTTTGTTTTTTATAACACCCATTCCACCCACCCTCACCGCCGATTTCTTTCTCTCTGTCTCCCTTTCTGTCTTTGTCTCTCTCTCTCTCTGTCTCCCTCTCTTTCTTGCAGGACGTGGTGAACGGGTACAGATGCGTGTGTCCGCCAGGCTTTGGTAGCGAGCACTGTGAGAAGGACATCGACCAATGTGCCAGTGGCCCCTGTTTGAATGGTGGCCGTTGCCAGGATGACACAAATGGCTTCCATTGCCTATGTCCATCAGGTTTCTATGGCCAACTATGTCAGGTGAGCAGTCATCAGACCACTCCCACCACCAAGGACTCTCCACGGTGGGTAGACGTTTCCCAAATAACAGATTTAGAGAATCAAATGTTTCCTCACATCAAAACATCCGTACCTGTTTTTAGATCAAGGCTCTGCCTCATCAGGGAAGGCAGAATCTTCCCAAGTCATGGATACAAGTTTAGATAAGTGCTTACCCATAGAGTTAATGGTTAATGGGAGGATGTGGGAGGTGAGGTAATCGGATATTTTAATCTGTTACAGGGCAGCCTCTCAAACTCTTAATCTCTTGGCCATGATCTGTTTTCATACCCTCCTCAATGTTTTCGCTATTGTTTCCCTTCACTCACCTTTCTCTCTTCTCGCCAGCCCCTCCGCTGTAATGTACTCGCACCCGTGTCTCACTCAGGGATCGATGCAATACGAAACCATGGCTTTGTCACGCTTGTTAGCACTTGGATGCACAACGAACAAACTTTTATCTGCCAAATCTAACCCCCCCCCCCCCCCCCTTAAAACCTTACCATTTGTTGAGATTTGGCTTTTGGTTCTTGAGCTGGTTTCCATGGTAATGTGTAGAGCAGTGATGCCGGTACTAAGTAATGCGTTACTCTAATCTGACCACTTTTTTCAGTAACGAGTAATCTAACGCGTTACTATTTCCAAACCAGTAATCAGATTAAAGTTACTTGTCCAAGTCACTGTGCGTTACTATTTTGTCATTAATAGTAAAATATATATTTGATTTCTTCTTGCGTCTCTGGGAGTTAAGCCTATGCGACAATTAAGTCACATTTTCAGCACGAGGGTCACGTCACGTGTATATACATAGACCTACCACTCAGCGACACAAACAACAATGTAGCAGGAGAGAGAGAGATGTGCATTTTCAAGTTGGAAATACAATCACTATTTTGAGTATTTGTCAACTAAAGATGGAAATATCAAGGTTCGTTGTACACTCTGTGCTGGTGGCGACAAAGTGCTATCAAGCTACAAAAACACGACGTCAAATTTGAAGAAACATTTGGAGTCGCAGCACTGCACAGTCAAACTTATAGAGCCAGTTGTCAATAGGTGTGTTCGACTTCATGCAGCACCGGCGGCGCCGACAGCCGGCTGCAGCCGGCTGCCTTGAAGTTGAGAATGCCATTGGCTGCTTCAAGTCAGCCTGGCTGCAGGCGACGCCGGCGCTGCATGAAGTCGAACGCACCTATTTTTATGTTGAGGCGGCGGGGGTGTTGTCGGCAGCTGCTGAATGTAACTAATAAAGTAACTTGTAATCTAACTTAGTTACTTTTAAAATCAAGTAACTTACATTTAGTCATTTAGCAGACGCTCTTATCCAGAGCGACTTGTACGTACAGGGACATTCCCCCTGAGGCAAGTAGGGTGCCTTACCCAAGGACACAACGTCATTTGGCACGGCCGGGAATCGAACTGGCAACCTTCAGATTACTAGCCCGATTCCCTAACCGCTCAGCCACCTGACTCAACTTGTAATGTAACTAAGTTACTTTTTCAAAGTAACTGTGGCAACACTGGTGTAGAGTATTACCATAGGCAATGCCAAATTATAGGTATGCCTGTCCTTACGTTAGTCTAATTGTCATCTTTTTCTTTATCTCACCTTCTCAGCTGGATATCGATTACTGCATGCCAAGCCTGTGTCAAAATGGTGCCCAGTGTTTCAATCTGGCAACAGATTACTTCTGCAAATGTCCTGAAGACTACGAGGGCAAGAACTGTTCTCACCTTAAGGACCATTGTCGCACCACCCCCTGCAAAGGTTTATATTGCATTCTGCTATTTTCTTTTTCTTATTATTTTGGTATTCACAGTGTTGCAAGGAGTCGACTAAGCATTTCTTAGGCTAACTGGTTAAGCTAACTGGCTAGGCTAACACTAATAAAAGCTAACCCTTGTAGATCTTCAATCTGAGGACACTTATTTTATAGCCAACTGTAAATAGGAAAAGGAGGCTTATGTAGCCGGAAGAGATGTAAATTAATCTCGCTAACTCAAGGCCATTGTGCTGAGTGTGTGTCATCCCATTGTTGTTTGGAGGCCTAGCATTAGCGAGCCACACCACAAACCCATTTTCTGCCTTCTCCCCCAGGGCCTTGTTACCATGGGAAGGGTTAAGATTTGGTTTCATGTTTTTAATCCTGACAGTGCCAAACTCCTTTTTGACAAGGACACTCCCTTCAAACATCACCTTCTGACAGAATGCCTAAGCTTCTGAAAATGTTCCCTCCTCCCGCCTTTGTTCACCTCTTGAAAATGGCCCAGAAAAAAAGCTGCCAAGTTCAGTGTGTTTTCTTCCTGGTAGATTCTCTGTTGACCCCCCTTGGTGATTAGTAGCATGGAAGGTGTGTGTGTGTGTGTGTGTGTTTTAGAGGCTTCAACCTTTGATTAGTGCAAGAACTAACCCATACAGACATAAAAAAACGAGTGAAAATGTGTGTTTTGGGATTTTCTCATTTTCATTGCTTTATCAGAAATAAATGCGAACCAAATAATCTGAAATATACGTCTGCTCACATGGAACACATCAGGATTACCGTTACCGCCTTTTAATAGCACTAATCGTTTCCTGCGCCCTGCTGCTCCTTCCTCTGCAGTGATTGACAGCTGCACAGTTGCTGTGGCGTCCAACAGCACCCTGGGAGGGGTACGTCTCATTTCATCCAATGTGTGCGGTCCCCACGGGCGCTGCCGGAGCCAGGCTGGTGGCCAGTTCAGCTGCGTGTGCCAAGAAGGATTCACAGGCGCCTACTGCCACGAGAGTAAGTTACACCTGTGTTTAATCCAGAAATGGATATTCATGTGAATGGTCGAGGATAAATGGGTGGAAAATTGTGCCATTTGCAAGAGATAAGAGGGGTTTTCCCCCCCAAAAGAAAAAGAGATATATGAGGGCAATGAGGTGTTTTGAAGGACTGTAAAGTCCCTCTGGTGGCACTGGCAGGCCTTAATACTGATTGTCCGTGTGTGTGTGTGCTTTCTCAAACCAAAGTAGGCCAAAAGTCAGTCACACAAGCATCTCAGAAGCAGTCATAACAACTACTGACTAATGACCTCTTCCCTGTCGCGACACATCACAAAACATACTGTGTGGAATGTCCGGTAGCTCCATCCAAACCGGTGACGCTTATCTTCGACACATTCTTAAGAGAGACCCTGGGTTTTGAGTGGAGACCCCCCCCCAGCAATACTTTAGGCATCAGTAGCCCCGCTCCATTTGATTGATGTGAGGGTAGCTGACTAGCAGCCTAGCTTGTAGAAAGTCACGCGAACCAGCCTGTCAGTAAGCAGGGGTTATCAGTTTTGATGGAGGGGAGGGGCAGGCCCCAGGCAAGGCCTATCCTGTCTCAAGCCAGGGGTAAGATTAATCACCCTCCCTAGCCTTCACAGGCCAATGGGAGGCGGGGGACGGGGACGGGGGGCTAGAAGTTGTTAAATGAGTCCCCCCCCACTGCACTACCACCGCCAGGAAGTCTGGTTGTTCATGCTCTTCCTACTCCTCTCCCTCCCCACCCACCCACCTTGCTCTGCTTTGTTTTTGAGTGACACCAAGGAAAATAAGGCATTCTGGGGGAGTTTATGTGCTTAGTTGTTTGACCTGAGATGGTCAAAGTACAGTATACGAGGCTCGAGGGGAAAATGCTTCAAGTCAACTGAAAGGCAGTGTTCTTACTCCTTAAATGGGGTAGAGCTAGGCTGTGAAACCCTTGTTCCTGGAGAGCTACAGCCCTGTACGTCAGCCCTAATTGTAGCTAACCTGATTCAGCTCATCATCCAGGTCATTACTGAAAGTGTGTGTGCCTGAACATTGTTCCTGGACTATGGACAACCCGAAACTCCTAGGGAACAACCTAGGGATTGACAGGCTCTAAGAGTTTGTGGTGGTTTGCATGCTTCTATTGCATGCTTTGAATGTGCATGTTGTCATAATTAATTTTCTTTCTCCCTCCCTCTCGCTCTGCCTGTTACTTTGTTTTCCTCTCTATCCCTATTTCTTGTTCTCCCTCTCCCTCCCTCCCCATCTCTCTCATTCTGTCTTTGTGTCTTTATCCCAGATATAAATGACTGTGAGAGCGGGCCATGTCAGAACGGGGGAACATGTATCGACAAAGTCAGCCTGTATCAGTGCATCTGTGCGGAGGGCTGGGAGGGACCCAACTGTGAGAACAGTAAGTTCTCCCAGTGTCTTGGTTCTGGGGGGTCTGTCTCCCACTTTCTATTCAGTTTCCTTTTTTAGAAATCACCATAATGTACAGTATACAACATGTCTTTTATAAATGTTTTTACACTTTATGAACTGACTTCCATGTATTTCCCCACACTGTATTACATGTCTCACAATTAGCCTTATAGTGTATCTAAACACAAATATATATATTTATTTGTATTATAATTTGTTAAAACCCTATAGTTAATATATACAGTTAAATGTATCAATCTTGCTCTTGGGGGGGGGGGGGGGATACAGATGAATGCCCTTCTAAAACTGGTCTAACCTGGGGGTCTTTCAAGATGCCCTGCAGGCTGTCAGAAGTGTTCATGTTCAATCCCCCTTCTCCCTTGCTCAGACATTGATGATTGCAGCAAGAGCCCCTGCCACAACTGTGGCACGTGCCGAGACTTGGTGAATGACTTCTACTGCGAGTGTCAGAACGGGTGGAAGGGAAAAACCTGCCACTCTAGTAAGCAACTAATACACAAGGTTTCCTTCCACAAGATGTGTGTTTAGCCCGGGGGTGGGATTTGGTGGGGAGGTGGGTTCCAGTGTAAATTGTGTTTGGGACAATTCAAATGTTGGTGGTCGTGCAAGTGCTTGAGTTGCGCGTGTGTGTGTGATGTTGTGGCGCATGTGCGTGCTTGTCGCCATATGTGCGTCTGCTGTGTTCACAAAGGCAGAGATGGCACAGGTTTAGAGGGCAGGCTTTAAGACTATGACTGACCCAAAAGTGAGCTTGACTGCCGCATGTTAGCTAGCTATCGCTAACACAAGCCTGCTGTTTACCCAGGGGAAAGTCAGTGTGACGAGGTGACGTGTAACAACGGCGGAACATGCTACGACGAAGGGGATGCCTTCAAATGCATGTGTGCAGCTGGATGGGAGGGGGCCACCTGTAATATAGGTGAGTTTAGCAACCAGCCCTCACCAAGATATACACCATCAAACCTTTACATGGCAACACCTTAGCTTACACATTCACAGTAGTAATTTTCTGTGCACATTTCAGTATGACAATTCTAATTCCATTGTGGTTTTCTGCACTTTGTTTTCAGAGTTTATTTCAGATTTTTTCACATGCTAGCCTGTTGGTTAAAGGTTCTGTTTGCCAGCTAACATGATGGCTAAAGGTTATGTTTGTCTCCCTAGCGAAGAACAGCAGCTGCCTACCCAGTCCCTGTGAGAATGGGGGCACCTGCGTGGTCAAAAGAGACTCCTTCACTTGTGTCTGCAAGGAGGGGTGGGAGGGCTTGACCTGCAAGCAAAGTGAGTGGCAGTGTGGGAGGAACAAATGTGTTTTAATAGACATAGTTTCTTTTTATATATTTATTTATTTTTAAAGTGATCATTTGATTTTTTGCTCGCTTTCACCTAAAACCCACCTACAAATAATTTTTTGAGTGTATCTGAACCTCCCAAATGTGTGTCTCACCTTTTTTATTTGTCCTTTTACAGATTCCAACGATTGCAATCCCCACCCTTGGTAAGTCAATCCCAAACCAAGTTAGCCTCAGTAAACACATCTCTCCTTAGGAATGTCCCACTGCTGATAAAACACACACTCCCACATACACACATTGAAACGTGCACACATACACACAGTTCTCATATACTGACATGTACACAGTCAACAATAGGCGGAATCACATGTTTGACTTAAGACTTTAGGTGGCCATCATGACTTTTATTTCCCCATTCTGCTTCTACCATACAGCAGCCTAACGATAACAACATGACTACAATTTACACGTATACACGTATTTAACTGTGATGACTTGATACATTCCTTCTTAGATCTTGTTGATTAATTATTATGTGATTGGTTTGGAGATGAACCAATATCTTTTTTTCTTTCTTCCTCCAGCTACAACAGTGGGACTTGTGTGGACGGGGACAACTGGTACCGGTGCGAATGCGCTCCTGGATTCGCCGGACCTGACTGCAGGATTAGTGAGTAATTGACTCTCTCTGTCTCTCTGTCTGTCTCTGTTTCTCTGTCTCTCTCTGTGTCTCTCTCTCTGTTTCTCTGTATCTCTCTGTCTCTCTCTCTCTCTCTTTGTGTCTCTCTTTGTCTCTCTGTCTGTCTCTGTTTCTGTCTCTCTCTCTCTTTGTCTCTCTCATTGTCTGTCTCTTTCTCCGTTTGCTATGCTTAAGCAATGACAAAAGTCAGGGCTAAGCCAGAGCTAGGTCAGGACTTTGTATTAAGGATGCGATGGGTCTACAGGGCAACACAGTGGCTGAGGGCTTATGGTCGATGGGTTTGATGTGTTCATGCTTCAGTAAGCGCTTTGATCCTGTTAAAGGCATAGGTCAACCTAAATCAGATTTGGGTCTAATACCCTAACTATCCCTTTAAAGGGAGCTTTGAGCTAATTTGGTAGTTTTTTTAGTTGTATTGTTTACCACTGATGACATCCCCAACCAGTAAGCAATGGACACCAATGGTTAGCACGCAAACCAGGGCTTATGATACCTAGTGCAGTTATTTCCCTCCTATAGATGGTCATGGAAAATGTGAGCAACTGACCCTGTTAGCCTGCCGCATATTTAGATCTTGATACTGTTGACTACTTGTACTCTCGGACCCCTAATCAGTATTGAGTTAGATTGGGACAAGTTAAAAACAAGTCATTCTTGTTCTCCATCTCTCTCCGGAGTTGCTCACATTTGTCGGTCAGACGAACAGACGGATTTCAGGATGATGGGTCTATGGTAGGTCCATAACTGATTGGGAATCTAACACTTGCTATTCTCGCCTGCATGTGTCCACAGACATCAATGAGTGCCAGTCCTCGCCCTGCGCTTACGGCTCTACATGCGTAGACGAGATCAACGCCTACCGTTGCCTGTGTCCACCCGGCAGAACCGGACACAGGTGCCAAGAAGGTAAGGGCCCAAGCAGCCATCGCTTTCCAGCAGTCCACGCTCCACATGGAGTTAGGAACTACACTTTTTAGGTGCACTACCACCTATGGAGTACAACTATATTGGCAGAGTATAGAAACTAAGCCTTTGAGTAGTAGTTAAGTCTGAGGCAATGTTGACATGGATTCCTTGTTATTTATTTCTGATTTATTTCTATGCCTTGTAGTCACTGGGAGACCATGTGTTGTCAATGGATTGGTGGCTGCTGATGGGACTAAGTGGGATGATGAATGCAACACCTGCCAGTGCAACAATGGGAAGGTGTCTTGTACAAAGGTGTGAAACGTTTTTGCAAGTTGTATTAAACTGAAAGCAGGCTGTGATGCATTTCGAACCTAACCTACAAAGCAGCACAACGTTAAAGTTTTCTTGGTTTTTCAATTTGAGAACAAGATGGTGTGCCTTGTTAACGGACCAAACAGTAAATGGCTTTAAAGGTTACTACAATGGTTTCCCTATAGATCTGGTGCGGCCCCAAGCCATGCAGACTCCATGGTAAAACGCGCGGAGGCGATTGCTCGTCCGGCCAGTCCTGCGTGCCGATCCGCGATGAGCGTTGCTTCATCAAGCCCTGCCCTAACCAGGGGGAGTGCTGGTCCCCCTCTCATCGCTTCCCAGTTCGTGCCGAGTGCCGACCTGATGGCAACTGTGCCAACGTCACATTTACCTTCAACAAGGACATAATGCCACAAGTGAGTTGATAAGAAAACACATTTCAGTCCTAATCTTCCTCGAATGGTCCTGGGGGAGAAAGTAGTTCACACGATGGGTTTCTCAATTGGATCATGAACAATACATTCATTCACTTAGAAAAGACAATAAATGGGCTGAGACGTGGTCTGAAGGGAATCCAACTAATTTGATTAAACAATTTCTACTTTGTGATGAGGGACGAGCCTTTGCTTTGGTTTCCTTTAACTCTTTAACCTCTAACCTTTCTATGTTTGCATGTTCCAGGGCGTTACCGTGGAGCACATCTGCAGTGAGCTGAGGAGCCTGTACGTGGTGAGGAACGTCTCGTCGGAGTACTCTGTCTCCATGACCTGTGAGCCGGCGCTAACCGCCAACAACGAGATTCATGTCACCATCGTAAGTTCACTCTGAATTATCGTGTCGAATTGAATTTGTGTGAGAATTTGTGCTTTTCGTGTTATTAATTTAGCCCAGTAGCTTATGCCAAGTAATGGTGAGGTTATGTTTCCTCATAGTAGGATGATGTGATTTTTAAAGTCAGGAAAAACAAGTAATCCAAGTTTCTCTGATATTTTAAGTCAACAGAAGATCCAAGGAGAGGCAAGTCGCCCATCAAGGAGATCACCGACAAGATCATTGATTTGGTCAGCAAGAGAAATGGCAACAACACTATCATCACGGCCATCGCTGAGGTCCGCGTCCAGAGGAGACAAAGCCACATTCCCAGCGGTAAGAAACATCTTCCTTTCAAGCGCATCTGTTGGTGATTGAACATGGAATTTTCTCCAGCTAGCAGACTTTTCGAGTTTTGCATTTTCAATATAAGTTTCCAATATCAACCCACCATTTGATGACTTTCTACTCCAGGATTGTAATCGACATGTTTTGATAATTGTAACTATTCTCAGACAATATTTTAGTTTTCTCAACCCCTGTATCCCTCTCTTGTCCCAGCAGATTACCTGGTGCCTCTTCTGGTTTCCCTTATGATTGTTATATGGGTCCTGGTCGTGGCTTCTGCAATGCTATGGTGCCTCAAGCGGCGGCGGAAGCAGAGCACCCACACGGGGGTCAACACCCAGGCCATGCCAGTGACCGCCGAGGACAACAATGCCGTCAACAACGTCCGAGAGCAGCTCAACCAGATCAAGAACCCCATAGAGAAGAACACCCCTGGCAGCCTGCCTTCAGGCAAAGACCAACACCACCACCCACACTTCTTTGAGGACAAGAACTCGGTCAACGCCAAGATTCGGACGAACAACTCCGATGTCGGGACGCATTCAGAAGATGAGGAGTCAGAGAAGAGGCTTCAGAAGGCAAGGTTTCCCAGGCAGCCAGCGTACACACTTGTGGACCGAGAGGACAGAAGCCTGCAACACACATCTGGAAAACACCCCAACTGGACAAACAAAAAGGACAACAGGGACTTGGAGTCAGCACAGAGCTTAAACCGATTAGAGTACATCGTATAGCGTAAAGCTGTCTTATTAGACGGTCTCACTGTCTCTAGACAGTTGATACAGGGGACAGTCCATAGTTCATTCGGTTATGTTTTTGAATCAAAAAGATGTTTTTATCTTTCCCTGGTTAATTTATGTTTTGACAAGCAAAGTATGTTTATACTAGCAAATAACAATTGGCTGTGGTTGGCTGGATTTCCAGGTGCTGCAGGTTCACGTCTGAATCAAATCTAGTTCTGAGGCATTGCTTTGTGTAAATGGAGAAAGCAATGTAGGTTAACAAGCAATTATATGTTGTTCTGAAAGCTGTTAATTTTTTTTCTAGTCCCAATAGTATTGTGCAAGCAATATCTATGTAGGATCCTGGCTTGGAACTAGTTCTGTATTTGATAGGCTTGTGCGGTGCCATACTACAGCAAATATCAAAAAGAAAATATTTATTACAATTTTTTGTTTTGGGGCAGGTTGAGTCTGTCAGCAGTTTCTGCCAATATGAAGAATTTAAGTGTCAATGTAGAATGTTGTATAGATTTGTACATATTTTTAATTAATCATTGTGTATATTTGATTTATTAACTTAATAACCAAGAGCCTTAAAATATCATTCCTTTTTTATTTATATTCATTGTTTAGATTTGAAGGTTTGACAGCTTTGTAAGCTTCCAACTTCCTTTTTTTGGGATTGAAATATTGTTTCAGTATGTTTCAGAAATGCCAAAAGTGTTCTTGAAAGAATAGTTTATTTTTTAACAATAGGATGGGCATTTTTGTGCCTGAAAAAAACATTTTGTACATTTAGTTTGTTGTTGGATACCATGTTATGTTAAATGTGCCAGGATGTTTATTGTAAGTACTTAAATATAAATGGGAGCAAGGTGACAGATGACATAGTAATAGAATAATGTTGCTGCTGCAGGGTCCTTATAAGTAAAAAAGAGGCAGACACATTGCTTGCCACTCAAACATTTTTTAAGGGAACAAGCATTTACTTTAAGGTTGATGTCTGCATGTACAGTGTGAGTACACAACAAAGTGTAAAGTATGGGACTCATAAATGTCCTTGAATCCTTTGATTTTTGAAACAAATCAAAAAACCTTATGTTGATGTATTTGCAATTACTATTTGCATTTATTAGCGTAATGGGGATACATTTGAATAAAGTTAATACTTGAAGAGTTGTCCAATAAGAACACTGTAAAACTGTCATGTGACACATTGCCTTCTTTTCATTGGAGATCAAGAGGCTTGAGATGTTTTATTTCAGTAGTTTGCCCTTTTTAAGATCTTTCATAATGGAGGATGAATCAAAACAAATTGTACATTTGATTTTAGCATTACAGAACTTAAGAATAAAGTATTTTGTTTTGAGGATCCTGGCAATAAAGTCTTGTTTTGAAAAGTAATATTTATTAAATATTTTGTACAAAAAAAGAAATACTTTGACTAGTGGTGTTTTCAATGGGGTTTCTTTGGCAAAGATCCGGGTTGTTATGCAAGTCACTTCTAGCCCAGACAACAAGACTAATGATGCGTTTCTCTGAGAAGCCAAACAGAGGTTACTTTGTCTGTGGCCCCCAAACCATCGCTGTCCTCACACACACATCTCCTGAGACATGTGAGAGCATTTAAAAGGGTCCGTACACTGTGGAACCTGCGTGGGAACAAGCCTGTCTTTCTCACAAATAAACAGCATGAGACACTTGCGAAACGAAAAACAAGCAAGCTTTTCTGCTATACTCTGCTAAACTTAAATGGTTCCTTGAACCCAGTGCACTGGGGGCCTATGCTATGCTAGCTTTTATGCTGCAGTTCAAATTAGTAAGACATTATTTATGTGCACTTTTTTGTAATTACGTTTTGGGGTGGCACCATTTATCACAAAAATGGTGGTTGATAAGCAATTCAATATGCTCTCTTGGGCATATGGCCCTGTTTTCATTTGTTTGCTCTGTGTTATTCTTTGGGATGCAGAGATTCCCATGCCAATGTTTCCCCATAATATTTGTAAAACCCAGTCACACTCTACCCTCCACTGCTGTGGTCTCAGCTGACTCCAGAATGTCTGACTTCCTGCCTTCTTTCTTCTACGTCTTTTCACAAATGAGAGTGCTTTCTCTTCCCTATGTAACCCCCCCCCCACACACACACACACACTCCAATATTGTCCTGGTATCTGTGTATATATATCCAAAACCATCCAAACAATTACATGTTTGATAGGAAAGCTGGAGAAATCGTTTCAGGGTTTCAGGTCATGAAATCAATATCAATGTGCTATAACTGCTTCAAAGCACCTCTAAAAATAATTAACCATGGTTGGGACACAACACTGCACTGTGTTGGATGCAAATGTTCTGTTGCTGTATTAATAAACTGCATCCATCTTTCTTGGAAACGTGATTCTGCCTGCCTGTTGAATAACAAAAAACTGCTCTCATACTTGAATGCATACCTCAAGTTTTTTTTAAGGACGGTGAAAAAAGAGAGCTCAAAGTTCTGTTCCATTTAAGCAAGACTGTTGTGTCTGTACACACATAGACTACCAACTCATATTGTTTTCATAGCACATGCTCTATGAGGGGTGCGGCTGGACATGAACAAGAGTGTGTGTATGTCTGTGTGTGCGTAACTATACATGACTCTTTTCTTGATTGATTCAAAGTTAAGCGAAGGAGAACAGCTTAAACAGTCATTGGCCTCTTCAGTCCTCCTCTCCCTTTCTCTTTCTGGGTTTGTTCCAGCCTGGGAGAGACTGTGTGAGAACTGCAACAGTCGGGAGAGAGGGGAGAGACTCATGATGTCAACACTCCCCCAGGCTGGAACAAACCCAGAAAGAGAAAGGGAGAGGAGGACTGAAGAGGCCAATGACTGTTTAAGCTGTTCTCCTTCGCTTAACTTTGTATCAATCAGATACGTTTTCGGGGTTCAACGTGCACTGTATCACAAGGTTTAATACAACCTACTAGCATTTATAAAAAGCAACACACACTCCCATAGCAACCAGAGAAACATTTCCAAATTTGAGGTTTATGTAACTGCAATGTAACCTTCAAAAACAGTGTGCTTTATTTATAACCTGTTATAAAATATTGGGTCTACTTAAATAATGTTGTTACTGATAGAAAACTAGTATATTTGTAAAGTATGATAGTTAAATTAGCTCTACAAAGTAAACACAAAGTAAATGGCAGTGGTAAAGGTTTAAAGTACAGAACAGAAAAAGGAGTCAGTTTGTGTTAATGTTTCATCTTTTGCACATTTTATCCAGAGCAACGTAGAAATAGTGTATATATTATAGGGAGAGCAGCAGATTATCATGGACTACAAGTGCAACAGTCATGGACTGTCGTAATACTGTAATACTGTAATACAACAGTATTACAGTTGCACTGGTAGGCCATGACGACGGTAGTCCATGACGACTTGACTTTCAGACTGGAGGCGCTGAGGGACGCATTCGTCAGTTGGTATTACTGTTGTCATATAACAACATCATATATCAACATATATCAACCTCATTCTTCTTAACAGGGTTAAAGCATACATTTTTATACTCCAGTAAAACAGGAAGTGATGTCACGACTCAACATAGTTCCTTAGGAATGAGATAAGCGCCAAAAAGTAGAATTGAATTCAGGGTTTAATTTTGGTCAATGTTATTTGCAATAATCTTTATTTGTTGTTATAATTTTTTATTGTGAAACCTTAATTTGGGGGAAATTTACTTTTAAATGAAATCAACACATAATTTGTATGTGCTCTATTAGAACAGTAATATAGTACAGTATTTCTCACAATTTGGTATTTTGAGTTTTTTCTCTTTAATAATATTGTTAATATTTGTTTGAGTATCGGTTGTGCATTGACAGTCAGAGGTGCCAGTCATTTTGGAGTCAACTTTATTTCCTACTTTTGTCAAACTTTTAACAAAGACACTCCAAATTCAGTTCACAGACTGGCCATGCATGCATCTCAATTTAAGTTTTATATGTTTAACAACTACCACGCGTGGCTGCTGTGGATCAGTGTATTTGTGTGGTCCATCCTTTGAAAGAGACAAACCTATTGCTCAGAGTCCACTGGACTTGGTTCATAGCAGTTCATGTGTGGCCATGGGGTGTTGAGTGAAACACGACTGCTTGTGATGCCGTTTTTCTGCTCTTCTTCCATGTAAATAGTTTGCGGTGTGACAGAGGCGTTGTCATTGCAACCATTTTATTTCTCTCCCGTGCTTCAGGGTTGGTAAACGTGGAGCAAAGCCTTGTGGGACAGGCTGGCCACGACATGCACAATATAAAGTAAAAAGTACCTGAGGGAAAAACTTTCACCTTACTCTGAAGCCTACTATGACAGAGAGTGCTTGTGTCTAAAATGGCCTTTGGCTAAAACAAATACCTGCAAACTTATTCAGGTGGTGAAGCCAGGGCAATTACTTATCACTACCGCTCCTCAATACTCAAATCTACAAACTGTGTCTTCATGAGTGTGTCTCTCACATGTATTCTCACTCCCTCATTCTTTCTCTGTCTTTCATCCTCTGACTCTTTCTTCTCTCCTTCTCACACTAGTGGGGTTGTGAATGCTCCCCATCACCTAGTGGGGTTGTGAATGCTCCCCATCACCTAGTGGGGTTGTGAATCCAGGGCACTCACAAGACTACCAGGCAGAGTCAGCAGCAGCTGGGATGGTGGTGTTGTGCATTGTTGTGTTTCCCCTAAGCTTCGCTGTTGCCCTCTTAAGCAGCCATCTCCCATGGATATTAGCGACCATTCATCTAGGAGCCTGGGCACCTATGAGTCGTAACAGTGATCAATAGAATGCAGGGAGAGAGAACCCTGGCATGTGTTTGACTTCCCAGCATGCACCCTGGCATCTGGTGACATCCACCTCAAACAGTAAACCTCTGCAATGGGGTACAAGCACTATTGTCACATGACTAAGGGTGCTGGCAAAATTGACATAAATTGGTATTTCTTATCAAAAATCCACATTTATGATAAGAAAAATATATTACAAGCTATGACTTCTGCATTGCAAATTGTCTATGCTATTGTCATACTTATTTTTAAATGCCCCAGTCCTTACGATAATCTTCCTTCTTCCCAACACTCCTATAAGTTGTTCTGCCCACTCTGCGTCAAACTTTAAGGAGGCGATGCACAACGCACGTGGTGGCCTTGAAAAACATTAAATTATTGGAGGGTTTGCTTTTTGACGGTTTCGGCACTAAAGAGTCCCAGCAAGCACTTTCCAAATGCCTTTGGTGAAGTTAATTTAACTAGCAGGCTACATTAGCAATATTTTGAGACTTTGAGATTTAATTGTCCTCATTGTACAATAAATATTTCAGACCTTCTAAGGAGGTTAAAATAAAAGCCACTTGCTTTAAAATAACTTCTTCATTACGTTTGGTTGTCAACTTCATCTGATTCAGATCATTTCTAAAGATGTTTTACTAAAACAGTCAATATCTAAATGGTATTGACCCTCTTAGCGCCAAGGTCATCTGAAGGATAAAGGTCTGCTCTCTATAATGCAGCCAAATAGATAGGTCCTGATAAGAACTGATGACAGTGGAAACATGTGCCAGTGCACTGAGGTCACGTCCCTTTAGCTCCCTTATCTAAATCCACAAGCTTTAAAAGAACTTTCAGTTTGCATACCAAGAGACAAACATAACAGGGTCTATTGAAAATCAATGGAGCCATTAGTGATGAACACTAGGTTTACATGAGCACCTTGGATTGATATGCATGTTCAAGTTTTGGTGATTCATATTTGGAATTGCAAATCTCTATAATTCAATGTCAGTGCTCTGTAAACACATACAACTAGAAGATAAACTAGAAGGTTGAAAGTAAACTAGAAGTCTTGAGATCCAAAAAGATTGACAAATAGATGAGACATAACCCTAGACTTTGCCCGTTTCTTATTTATATCTTGCATATTCATGTCTATAACGAAGCATCCATCCACTCAAGACTTGATTAGAGTCAATAAAATGTATATTGTAGATATTACACAGGGTATGAGGGCATTATGCAAATTACTGAATGTTCATACTGTGGTCCATACTGTGGTCCATACTGTATTTCCATACTGTATTTCCATACTGTGGTCCATACTGTGGTCCATACTGTGATCCATACTGTGATCCAAACTGTGGTCCATACTGATGTCCATACTGTGATCCATACTGTGATCCAAACTGTGGTCCATACTGTGGTCCATACTGTGATCCATACTGTGATCCATACTGTGGTCCATACTGTGATCCATACTGGGGTCCATATTGTGGTCCAAACTGAGATGAAATGTGATAAAATGTCCTACTAGATGGCAACATTCAACACTAGCGATGTGAGAGTGAAGGAAAACCCAAATGCAAGACTCAGGAGATGGGACTGTCAAGTTAAATATGGTTTGTTAAATGCTGGAGGCGACGATGGTGGTGGCAGGTGACGGGGGGAAGAAGAGGTTGCATTGTGGTGCGGGCAGGACAACACAGCTGCAGTGAACAGAGACAGGCTGGTTGGCGAATGATCCTGAATTAGAGAGGGAGGAGGAGAGAGACAAAGTGCAGAGCTTACTCAAGAGAACACTGGAACTAACTTCAGGTAAACACCATAACTGGCTGGACTGGTGATACTCCCACACGGTAGAGGCAATGATTGGTGAAGTGTGGGACTGAGCGCAAAGTTCTTGTACTGTTGAGCTGATGAGCGGATGGAAGGCAGGTGGGCTGATTGCAACGCGGAGCAGGTGTACTGGTGGAGCTTCGAACCAGGGATTGCAGGGAAAACATTTGGGCATGGTCGTGAACATCACACTGTCACACATTGTGGTATAGTTGTTAACATTCTGTAACTGATTATTAAGGATACTAATTTAAGTAAAAATAAAAACATTAAAAAGACCCCAGTCATTGACATTATCTCTTGTGTCAGTCTTGATAAAAATTAAATTGTAATTACAAATTTCCAGTGTGTAGATATTTTCCTAAATCTGAGAGGGTAGTTCATAGTATCCTATGAACAAAATAAAAAGTCGTTTTTGTAAGCTTGAGTAAGAACAATTGTTTTAAACTGAGTAAAAATAATCATATTAATAAAAATAAAAAGGTGTGTTTATATTCTAAGTAGTACTTTAATGTCACTTAAATGCTGTAAGTCAAAAATTACTTAGTAGTTGGACATAGCTAACATAGCTACCTTCAGTTTGACCACCTTCAATGTCACATTAACTGCTCAAATAAACTCAAGAGGATTTAGTCATGTACTCCATGCCTAAGACAACAGAATGTAATGGAACCCAATCCCTCATAATAACACATCTGGACTGGTCTGTTTCCTATATTAACACCCAACGCTGCGGATAAGGTTCAAACCTTGAATCAGCGGTCCTAGATGCTTGATTCATTTCTCTCTCCCCTTTACCCAGAAATATGAACTAGCTTGGTCATTCTTTGTAAATTTAAAGATCAGACTGCTGTAAATACAAGTGTAGTGAAAATGATCGCAGGTCTATAATCTCAACGTTATTACCCTTTGAGTGAACATGTTGAGAGGGAATTAGTAGGAAATCAACTATATTACAGTCATGTATGATGTTTGGTCTCTCTCAATGGTGTTCCCCTTCTTCAAACACAAAGTCTAAACATTAGTCCACACATTCCACGAGAGGCTCACAAGATCCCAGATACATTTGGCAGATTTAGCTTAGCATAAGAAGATCTAGCAAATCATCATGATATTTTTGATGTGTGTTCCACATTTGACACGGCAATTCTACTAGTAAAACAACAAAGCATCAAGGTGTAGGTGGTGCCGTGAAATACACCAAGATTAATCTAATGCAGGATTTGAACTACACTCCTATACAGTTCTATACCAATTCTGTAGCAAATCTTTTGTAATAAAATATTGTTTTTTTGCTTACAGTTCCAGACCATTCATTATACAATATATTTTCCAGTGGACATTCAATGTTAATCCTATTCTTCTTTTCAACATTTTCTAGCTAAACCAAATTTCTTCCAAATTCTAATAGCATTTCTCCAGCATGGGATAATATTGTATTTGAAGTGTTCAGTTACAAGGAGTTTGAACTATAAAGCTCTTGTGAATAGTAGAGTGATTGTCTGAGTCATCTGTTGCAGCCTGCTGCTGTTGGCTCGTCTGTGTTAGGGTGCTCATGCCAACACTCAATGGGAACTCAACACCATCATGTTGCTCCAGGCCATCAATAAAAATATTTCCACCCTCCCTCCAAGGTTGAGTCTTCTTTTTCATTCCTACAAGATATTATAATTTACTGACAGCTGAAATTATACACTATTATTTACATCTCCTTGACAACCTTACATAAGGAAGAGTCAGTAGACCTGACCGTGGACAAGGGGGGACTGTGCCATCACGTAGATCTGTGTCATCATGTTACTACCTGCACAGACACTATTTTGCCACTGAATATGTCTAGCTTGCATGAGCAAACCGTAGTAACACTCACTATATAAACATTAGATCACTCCAATTCTAGACACTTTCTTTCCCAGCCAATTGCTCTTGTATTGGTTGTAATTTCACCTGAATGTATGTTGTTGTACTTCAATCAGACCTCATGATGCCTTGACTTATATGATGAAATAACTCAGAAGAGCTATGGTAGTAATTTATTTGACCTACAGTTTAACCCCATGTCTGTAGTGGTGTGTTCTTATGTTTTTGGCTCAGATAGCTCGTCTCTTTTGGCTTCCCTTAAGGGAACATGCAGCCTCAAACATTTTCTCACACAGTCAGACAATGACTGCCACAGTTTAGCAGCAATGTTCACATCTCTCTCAAACAACAAAGTCTTCAACAAATCTCTATTTTGCTTGCTCCCAATGTTCCTCCTTTCTACTGTGTTCCACTTGTTCTGTTTCTGAGTAATCAAGTAGAATTATGAGATGAGTTTCTATTGAGTGGCAATTAAGTGTCAGTCCAGCACAGTAAGTGGTTTCCAAAAATAAGAGTGGAATTGCATCAGCAACATTTTGCTGTGCTTCAAGTAATGTGATGTGTAGCAAACCTTGTTAGCCGTAGAATTTCATGGGTGGGTCATGGATATAAGATCTTTTGGCCGTACTAAAGAAGTAAATCAACAAGCTGACTGAGGGAAAGTACCTGTGTCTCATGTCACTTCTTTTAGCTTAATGTTTTGGGCAATATGAGAATCGTCTTAAAATGTTTGTGTGTTGTTATATTTCTCAAATCAATGTGAGGAAGTTTAGGAAGAAGATCTTTATTCATTTATAACTGACATACTGATGCAAAATTCCTAACCATTACTGAACCGTTTTTAATTCCTACCTTATAAGCACCTAACAACACTGACAACATTCTCCTACCTCACAATCTCCATGCCATGAGTTATTTGGATTAATACTAATATTAGAAACTGGAAACCACTGGGAATTTTGCTGAACAGGCTTTACTCTATTACAACACATAACACAGGATGCGTTGATATTGACAGTCATCGTGATATTTATCTATGACAACAGATACTGTTGGTCCAAAATCAGGAAAATGGTTTTGGTACAGATTTCCATCCTACCCCATTGACACTCTTACACCCACACACAAACCCTGCTGAAACCTTGCACGTTGACATTGGCCAGACCGATATGAGGACAGTCCAGTCAAGAAATGGTCTGCCCACCCTTTAACTCCCTCCAGGTACTCTTGCGTGACCACAGCTGCAACAGTGTAAGAAATTGCATTTGAAAAAGGATGTCTGGGATTTGTATCTGAATAAATCAGGTTGAATATTGACAATAGCAGCCTAAAACAGCTTTGCTCCACTGGAAACTTTTCCACTGTGATTGTAAATCAAGATACTGTTACAGAACTGGTTCACAATTATGCACAATAAACCTATTCAGACGTTGTCATCCATCAAGTCTGTCTCACACCTTAAAGATGTATCCGTTTAGATATCTCAAAAGCTTGTGTTGGCTTCACGCATCCAAATGCACAAACACACACACGTCTGCTTTCTCTTGCGTTCACGCACACACAAACACGCACACACACACACACACACACAAACCCATTGAGGAAGATGGATTTAGTTAAATGGCTTATCAAAGGGCAAGAACACATAGGCTAATTGTGTCACACCCAAAACAGTTTAAAAGGACCGCTTTAAAAGAAACTGTGTTGTAAATGTGGCAAGGCGGTTTAGTTGCTGGTTCAGGCAGGAGGACTCAGTATGACTTTACGATACTTTATTTCACACTATACAAAACACAATTGTACATTTTATTAGGCATTGTGGTTCTGCTCGCATCGGCTCCCTGCCGCATCCAACGAGACACCGTCTCGACCTCCGAGCAGAGAGCAGCGACGCATTCCCCCTGAAACAGGAAACAGAAAACAGAACCAAGGGTGGAGGCCGGGGAGGCGGAGGCAGCAGGAAGACTGAAGTCTATGTCGCACTAGCGATGCATATGCCGGGAACCCCTTATATACCCCGCCCTATTAGGAGGGAGTGCCCTGCGCATAAAATGACGCGTTGCTAGTGACGCGCTATGTCGCACGTCCTCCTTCATGAACCAGCTCCGCTTGTTTCTCATAGAAAGTAGTGTATACTATAAGAAATGGTCTCCTAGAGTTCATTTCCAATATAGGTCCAGTTCCTTTCTTTTATTAGGTGTATTTTGTGCCACCATGCACAAAACAACATGCACTGAAGCCAATGTTTCTCATCAAACTCCTAGATTTATTATCAGACATCAGATGTTATTTTCACCTTTTTCGGTGGCTATTGCAATGTTCTTGCACGAAAGTTAGGCCCACAAATTGAACTGTTCTTGAACTGAGTCAACCAGAAAAAAATATATATTTGAATGGAGAGTAATCTTGAATCAAACCCAAGAGTGGGGAGGCTTCCACTCAATGACTGCTTCTCTTCACTCACCCTCGGCCAAGTGTAGGCAGGCAGAAGCCTCATTCATTCCTAACTAATCCCCAACTAGGATCTGGTCTATGTCAGAAGCGGTTCGAGCCGCACCAAGCCTTATCTCTAAACGCTGTCACAAGAGTGTTACTGTTCAACTGCTGAGTGTGCAGACAGGCCATACAATTTCTCATCCCTAACTTTCACGTTCTAAGATGATGATCAAGATTCCACAGTTTCACACGTATTTGAAATGTAGAGCACATCTGCTGTATAGCTGTGTATATTTTGAGCAAATTATGCATTTTGGATAACGTGCACATGCAAGTTCTCTCTTTCTCTCTCTCTCATACACGCATGGCCCAGTCTAAGGTACAGTCTAATGCCGCCCCCTATTGGTGAAAAGCACTAAAAGCACTAGCACTAAAAGCACTAAAAGAACCTTAAAAACAGGTTGGATAAAAAACATTTTGGTGCATCAATATGCGTAATGATAAGGTTTCTTATTTAAAGTCCATACTTCACAAAACATGTATAGAACACAAATGTTCTTCTTATCTTCTTCTTTTCTTTCTGTAACTTTATGCATGCAAAAATGACTAATGTTCATCCTTTAGGCGTCTAACATATTGCCTATAAAATACTCGAATGGTTACATTCACGTTGCTTCATATATCACAAATACATTTATAGTGTTAACACCTTAAAATAGAATGCGCTAAAGCCCTGTCATACCATCAGTCCAAATATTACAGACTAGCTAGTTAATGTACAGGCGCGTTCAACTCAACTGAAGGACCCCAACATGGTAGATGCATGAGAATCTTTTGAAGGTGAGGTTGTTATGAGTCTATACTAACTGTCATTCAATTCACATAGCTAATTGAACGTCCACGAATGTTGTCAGAAGCAATATCTGCATTGAAAGCCAAGTAGCTATGCAGCAAACTGGCGAGCTGTTCTAGGGACCGAACTAGCGAGCGATGCAACTACTGTAGCTACTTGATAGCAAACAACGTTTATGCAACTGTACTTGGTTAGACAAGGAGAACAATGAATGGTTGTAGTCAATACGTTGAGACTTTGCTTAGTCAACATTATTCAATCTCCTGTGGGTTATTTAGACGTGTAAGTAGTACTGTAAGCTAGTAAATCCGACTTCTCACATTAGAATGGCAATAGTGATAGTATGGTCAGCTAACGGTTATCTAACATTATAACATGTAGGAATGAGCTGCCTATTCTTACCTATAACAAACTTCAGCTACATTTCTGAATTGCTTTTTCTTTAGGCTACTGTGTAACTTGTTACACAAAAAACCTGTGTAACCTAGTTTAGGATTTGCTTGCTTTGATTAATTTAATGCTTGAATCTGTTACTGATACTTATTCTTCCTTTGCTTATTTGTCCCGCCAAATAGTTTAAAGTCATGGGTGTACGAGAAATCTGGAATAGTTACAAAGTCCTGATTGTAATGGGCACAAGCCTTGGACTCATTCACTGGGGTTGGTACACTGTCAAGTCTAACCCTTTGCTTCGAAAGGACAAAGACAATTATACTCCTGAGCCAGGCATAGTGGCTTTTGTTGCCCCACTACCAACTCCTTCAAAGACAAAGTAGTGTGTGGACAAAAGAGGTGTGTATGTTCCTTCACGTTTATCTAATAGGGTTTAAGATTTTTCTATTTAGTTTACTTTTTTCATTGTGGTTGTCCTGTTAACCCTCGTGCTGCCTTCGGGTCACATGACCCAAAGGTTCATAACGAACCATCGTTGTGTTTACCCAATTTTACCCAATACAAAACCAAATAAAAATACTTTTCTTTTAACCTTCGCAATGTGGGGGGTCTGAGACAGCCCGACGGTTAAAAGAAAATGCTTCACTTTGTTTTTGTATGCGGTAAAGTTGTCGCAATACGACGGTGGGTCACAATGACTGATGGGTCAGAACGACCCGAGGAGAACACAAGGGTTAAGGCATGTTGATGATGTAGCCTGCATAATCTCTGCCAAATTTAATCAAAGCAGACATAGCAAACTAGGTCTGTTGGTTAATAGTAATTTGGTGTTTCTGATTTCTGTGTTTCCTCCTCAAGGAAGTTCAACATCAACAATTTAGTGGACAAAACGATGAAGACTCAGAGCTGGTTGAGGAAGAACTGGCTGTGGGTGGCAGGAGGGGCGTTTCTAAGCATCCATATAGGAACGTGGCTCATGCAGAGGACTATAAGAAGTGCTGTTCGCTCTGAAATGGCGGTGAAAGATAAGGCTGATAATGAGTGACTGTGAAGGGAACCTGCCGTATCAGTGGACATCTGTTTCATGTGTTAATATTTGGGGTATTTATATCAGGGATTATATTTGGAAATGGGGGAAACTCTCTAATTAAGTGGAGTTTTTTGTTGTTGTGCTGCTTGTGTTCCTTCAATTAAAGGGGTGGCACTTTTAGTCAAGACTCAGGTTTTTTACATAACGGTGTAGCACAGTCCACAGACAAAGCACGGTACCATCACACCTTCTCCTACCCCCGACAAGGAAAGGGTCTTCCCCCTTTGTCCTTCTCCCAGAGGAGAAGCTTCAAAGCTTCTGACCCAGCATGGGGTCAGATACAGAGGCCACACGGCCCACAGTATCAGAACAAAGGATTTACAAGGAATAACTTTCTTAAAGGATTTACAAACATATTCTCAAGGACTACATGGCTCATGGACACTATTTCAATGACAGTAGTTGATGTGTTATAATGTGTGTTTTTCCCATTTACTTAGAACGTTGTTTAATTGAGGTTTGATTATAACTTCCCTTCAAGTATAGTTAAGTCAGCCAATCTGGATATCAAAATGATTGTACCATACTAACAAAACCATTTACGAATGTTGTATTGTTATATTCTGAAGTATAAGCAATACATGGACATTTGAAATAGCTGAACTCTGAAAAGTTATCAGCCACTTCACACCTAGGCAGATCTCAGGACGACGCCCAGGTGGGGGAAAACTGACCAATGAAAGAGGTCACCTTCACGGGGACCCCCCCTTTTCCTTGGGAGTATAAAACCCCCAAACGTACAATCACCCCCGCTTGTTCGTAGGATTAAACTGAAGTGCTAGCTACATTTCTAAACTATTCCTCTCAACCTGCAAATTCACTGAGCGCCCGGAACTTTGGCCAAAGATTCCGTTGTTCTATTTTCGTTGGACGATAACGAAACCATTGACTCTACCTTTCTTCAAACCGACAAAAGTAACTACGATTTGCAATATTTCTTACCTGTGACATATTGGCATGTTGTGATTAAATTGTTGATGTTTGATTGTATTTTACAAATGAGTTAGCTTAACCCTCGCTAAGTCAGTTGCCCTTGCTCGTCCATTGTTACCACAAAGGCCTACCTGTCCCCCTCTACCCCTCTCTCTCTCTCCCTTCCCCCTTTACACGCTCTACACAGCCATTGTGTTGCTCGCCCTCATTTGCATCCAGCCACTGTACTATTCTGACTAACCCATAACTTATCTGGTATTTGTTCATTATAATTACATTCTCCTAAATAAATCATTGTGTATAATATTCGCGTATCACTCACGTTATCTGATCTGCTCTACTTTCATAGAATTCACAACTTTAAGATTAGACTGATTATTACGAAGGCTATTATTTAAATATTATTCAATAAGGTTTCCTCTATCCCTTTAACAATAAGAGGTGGTGCCCCAAGAACTACATACTTTATTATAAATTAAGTATTGCTAATCTTAAACGAGCAAACCCCGCTACATATTGGAGCCCCGTGATAGGCTTTGAAACAGATTGAAATGAGCGATCTATAACGGAGATACATTTTCCGTCTGAAAACCACCCTCCCACCCTTTTGGTTAAATTAACGCTCCGTTGTATTTAACTATTCCCCCAGATAGCTACGGTTTTAAACACTGTTTGAATACTGTGCTGTGTACTCATTGAATTGGCTTTGTCGTGAACAATTGGCTATTTGTGTGTAACTAACTAGCTTCGGAAAAGCTAGACTTGAGCGGAGGTACGCGCGTGCGCAGTGACACTGCGACCCGTCTCATTTCATCTTGTGAAACAAAGGCAGCGCTTCTACATGAAGGCATAAGATCCTTTTTATAGAGTCACAACACTACTATTTTGGTACCATACACGCTTCGGAAAGGTGTATTATAGTAGTGTTGGCCATTTGGGTTGAGTAAATCAACCAAGCAACTGATAAGTTGCCATTGTCTAGTTAGAGGTAGATAACAGACATTGATCAGTCCAAAAGGACTTTGATTTTGAAGGAGACTACGCAGCTCTCTACATTAAGCTATATGCTTCTACCTTGTTAAACAATTGGTAAATTGATTAACTTAGCTTTTCGGAAAAAGCTTCACTTTGTTTTGCATGTAATTCAACATTAATGTAAACACTCAACCTCTAGAATCAGTAAAGTAACAGTAAAATAATTATTGAGACAGGAGAAGCTGCTTATTTAAGGACCTTTATTGTTGCTTAACCGGAAATAGTTACCTTTCGTGAACAAAGACCTGTAATTTGATTTTCATTCCGCGCACTTAAAAGTGGAAGTTGTCAGAATATCGGCGTTGTTGACCATACTGAACTGTAATCCTATTTATCCCTCATCAATATACAACTTTAACAACAATCGCTAAATAATAATTAAACGTAAAGTGTATTATTTTTAGTTTGCCCACTCTATCTGCGATCAGTCCAAAAGGACTTTTGTTTGGAAGTAGCCGAACAACGCAGCCTGTACTGCCACAATATTGTTAAACAATTCCGAAATTGATAAACTAGCTTTTCGAAAAGAAGCTTCACTGTTTCGCATTCAATTCGAGGTGAATGTAAAACCCTTGCCCAATTTAAAGCTACATTATAGATGCAGCAACAATTTAGTTCATTATCTGTTTGATTCTACAAGCTAAACCGGCTAACTTAATGTGCTATAGTATTTAAATACATTGTACTTTCTCAGTCCGGTTTAGGCTAAAACAAATCAACAGCTACTCAATCTAAATTCTCTAATCGTTTATAGATACTATAACAAGATTACTGAAATTAAGATTTAATATAGGCCTAAAAGAATAAATAATTTGTTTGAATCTTTGATCCTGGAAGGTGACTTTAATATTAATTTTAATTTCTGAATATTAATCTCAGTTTTGATTGTTAATCTTTGAATATTAACTTCTGATTTTAATTTTAGTATTGATTTGATAAACAATTTTTTTTAATCTTTGATCCTGGGTGGTGACTTTAATATTAATTTTAATTTCTGGATATTAATCTCAGTTTTTGATTGTTAATCTTTGAATATTAACTTCTGATTTTAACCTTAATATTAATTTGGTAAACAATTTTATTTATTTTCTGAATCTTTGATCCTGGATGGTGACTTTAATATTGATTTTAATTTCTGAATATTAATCTCAGTTTTTGATTGTTAATCTTTGAATATTAACTTCTGATTTTAATTTTAATATTAAGTTGGTAAACAAAAAAAAAAAAAGGAAAAGAAAAGTATATATATTGCTGCCAAAAAGAGAACCACTACAAAACTAAAGTGCCTATCAACAATTATCACAATAGCATTGTGTTAATAACTTCCAGTAGCCGAACCAAACATGTCTCACCTCACGGAAGCTGAGAAACTGATTGTCCACCTATCCGAAAAAGAAAACCCAAGATATGTGGAAACGCTGACCGATCTAAATTCCGATATGATCACCAGGAAAACTCAAGAAGTGGTCATAGAAAATGTAGGCCAAATATTGAGCAAATCCCAAATTGTCAAATGCCTATCCAGCCTCGGTCTCAACTATGCTGCACTACTCAGGTTATCAATAACAAAAGTCAACACACAATGGACACAGGCTCTCCAGGATCGAGAGGATGCTCTCAAGGCGGCACAAAGAGAACAAGAGCACAGGAAACGATTGGAACAGGAAACCAGCGACCTGGCTGTTGAACTAGATAGAGCTAAAGCACAGCTAACGGAACAGGAAACACAGCTAATACAACAGGAAATAACCCTCAAAGATGCCCTCAAAGAAAAAGAAAAGGAACAGGACCGACGGGAGCAAATGGCACAAAGAGAACTGGAAATAGCTAAGACACAACTAATGGAAAAGGAAATAACCCTCAAAGATGCCCTCAAAGAAAAGGAAAAGGAACAGGACCGACGGGAGCTAATGGAACAAGAAACCAGTGACCTGACTGGAGAACTGGACAGAGCTAGACAACAGCTAATGGAACAGAAAACAACCCTCAGGGATGCCCTCAAGGCGAAAGAAACTGAACGAGATATCCGGGAAACACTTCAACAGGAGAACAAGGAACTCGCTACGGAACTGGGAGACCTAAAAGAAGAAATGCAGGGGGTTCAGAAAAGCAAAAAGGACTCAACCGCCCTCATGGAAAACACTATTAAGATGTTGGATGAAGCTAATGAAAAAGTAGCAGACTACGACCACCAAAAAGAAGAATGGCACACTCTCTACACAAAATTCAAACACCTGGACCAAGATCTCTCACACATCACAGCTGACAGGGAGACAATGAAGGAGGAGTTACAGGAAACAAGAAATGAACTGCTATCTACCATTCGTAAGCTGAACAAGGCGAACGCCACAATCCAGTCCACAGAAGACCCCGACACCAACCGAAGGTGGGGAAGAGACGACAGAGAAGTAGATCGGCATTCAAGAAACCAAAACCCAAGACAGCTGCAATCACCTGAAGCACCGCTCCACTCAGAATACGAAACAAGAAGACCATATAGGGATACATCCCCTCCCAGCCAATCTCTGTACCAAGCTGACACGAATCCACGAAGGATGAGGAGAACAGAAGATGTGGAACAGCAGAGCAGAAGACTGTATGACCAGAAAATGGAGCTACAATTCCAACCTGAACGTCGCGGTCAGACCACAGCCCCAAACAGATGGGATGACCATGATGAACCCTCACGTTCAGCCTATCCACAAAATGCATGGGAAATGCATGACCTGCCACCAGCAGTGTCACTAGATCTGCTATTGAAAATTAGCAGGAACATAGAGAAGTTCGATCCAGACAATCCCACTCAGAGCATTGAGATGTATCTAGAACAACTGAACTCTAATCTCGAACGCCTGCCTACAGCTACAGACGCGGACAAGCTGTACCTGTTGAAGAACACCTCTTCCAGCTCAATCAGAGCCCTGCTTGACAGGCAACCTGCTGGAGAACGCCACAGCTATGACATGGCTTGCCGGACCCTCAAGGCTTGGCACTCAGAAAGTAAAGGCTCCTGCTGCACTATCGCCCTGCACACAAAACAAAAGGCCAACGAAAACCCAAAGACATTCTATGAGAGGCTCCGGAAAGCCTATTTCGCAACAGAAAACCAACCCGGAGGAGAAGAAACTCCCATGTTCAAGTCAGTGTTCATCAACAACCTCTCCCAATCCATAAAACCCTTCATGACGACCTTCGCGAACCAGGAAACCATGACGGCTCTGCAGCTGAGGGACATGGCATATAAATCATGGGCGAACAACAATCGATCCCAAGACTCAAATGTCCATGCGGTGGAATCAGACTCACACCTACAACTAGAAGGAAGAGAACTCCAGAGACCCTACGAACCCAGACCCGCCTGCAAGCAACCCTCCTATAATGCACGAGACCACTCAACAAGACCCGAACAATATCATAACAATTACAACAGACAACCCGACAACAACTATGAATACAAACAACACTCCTATCACGCAAGAAACCACTCAACAAGACCCACACCGTACAAAAACGAACACAACAGCCCTGGACGACGTCCGTCAGACCCAGCATGACTAGAAGGCCCCAACACGGAAAACACACCTCAAATGCTCCCCATTGGATGGAAGAAAGGGAACAGGACCCGAAAACACCACAAACCCACAAGAAGACGACCTCCGGAAACAACAACACACAAACAAGCCCCACAGTTACACACATTTCTGGGTGAGCTTTCCAGAAAAGGAAGAGCTAACCGAAGCTATGTCCCCATCACACTTGAAGATGAAGTGCCCTGCGAAGGATTGCTGGACACGGGTGCAGAAATCTGCCTGATTGCACCCACCTTGGCCGCTCAGCTAAAAGGAATAGCCAGGTCAAACAGAAGATGGATTAAAAGTGAAGATAGTGAATTCAACATCACAAGCTTCACCCAAAACAAAGCTCCAGTCACAGAGACGCTGTACTTGAAGCTAACGTTTGGGGAAATGTCCCTAATCCACCCCATCCATGTCTCACCGCTTGAGACCGAAAAGCTGCTGATTGGACACGATCTACTCAACAGACTGGAACCCCTCATTGACTTCAAACGAAACCAGATGTGGACCAACGTCGAGAAGCCCTATCCACTGCCTCACCCTGAAGTCCAAAACACAGTCTTCACAGTGGAAGGGGGGGGAGATTCCACGTCTGATCCACATCTCTCAGAAGAGGACCGAATCCATGAGCTAGATGGCCGCTCCAGACCGCCCCAGAGCTACGCCACTCACCCATCAAGACACAAGACTCAAACAAAATCAACACAACGCCATGACCGTCGGGTGCCATCAGAAACCCACCTGCGACGAGAAGCATCACAGGTCCAAAAGAAGTCATATGATGCCAACTGGATGAGAGTGCAGAAAGTAGGAAGACCTACTATGGCCACCAAGCATCCCAGAAGAAGCACCCCAGCTGCAACAAGCTGGCAAAACCCCCGGAAGAAACCATCACTACTCGCGGGGACAACAGGCCATGCACAGAGGCCTGGCCTGGCCTTATACCAGCAACCTGACCCTGTCAAACTGCTGACGAAACAAGTGCACAACAGGTGCCTTAGCCAAAATGCCTCAAAGTTCAAGAATGAATGTTCCTTTAAACCAAAAATAATAGGAAAATACTATCATGAGACAAATATGGCTCCACCAATCTATCAAATGTTTTAATCTGTTACCAGAAAACCCAACATGAATGACCTTGAGGTACTGTCAAAATAATAGGCTACAACGCCTCATAACCAAACTACCCTGGTCCCTGACAAATGAGGTTTATGACTCCAGGAAGTCAAAGCCCACTCCCACTCCTATCATTTTATTTTAATCTTTCTCCTTTCTTTCCCTTTCCTTTTTCCTTTTATTTCCTTTCATTTTTAGGCATAAAACCTTAGCCCAGAGAAACTTAGTAATAGGACCCAAGTTAGCCCCATTGATTCCTACATTGTTTAGAGTCCACTCATGCCAATGTGTCCAGTAGAAGTGCTATCGTACTGTCGTGTTTGTCTGTTCTCTGCTCTTCTTACGTGCCAACAGCCCGACGACGTCGAATCATCGGACGTTGCCAGCAGGGGGATATGTAGCACAGTCCACAGACAAAGCACGGTACCATCACACCTTCTCCTACCCCCGACAAGGAAAGGGTCTTCCCCCTTTGTCCTTCTCCCAGAGGAGAAGCTTCAAAGCTTCTGACCCAGCATGGGGTCAGATACAGAGGCCACACGGCCCACAGTATCAGAACAAAGGATTTACAAGGAATAACTTTCTTAACCCTTGTGTTCTCCTCGGGTCGTTCTGACCCATCAGTCATTGTGACCCACCGTCGTATTGCGACAACTTTACCGCATACAAAAACAAAGTGAAGCATTTTCTTTTAACCGTCGGGCTGTCTCAGACCCCCCACATTGCGATGGTTAAAAGAAAAGTATTTTTATTTGTTTTTGTATTGGGTAAAATTGGGTAAACACAACGATGGTTCGTTATGAACCTTTGGGTCATGTGACCCGAAGGCAGCACGAGGGTTAAAGGATTTACAAACATATTCTCAAGGACTACATGGCTCATGGACACTATTTCAATGACAGTAGTTGATGTGTTATAATGTGTGTTTTTCCCATTTACTTAGAACGTTGTTTAATTGAGGTTTGATTATAACTTCCCTTCAAGTATAGTTAAGTCAGCCAATCTGGATATCAAAATGATTGTACCATACTAACAAAACCATTTACGAATGTTGTATTGTTATATTCTGAAGTATAAGCAATACATGGACATTTGAAATAGCTGAACTCTGAAAAGTTATCAGCCACTTCACACCTAGGCAGATCTCAGGACGACGCCCAGGTGGGGGAAAACTGACCAATGAAAGAGGTCACCTTCACGGGGACCCCCCCTTTTCCTTTGGAGTATAAAACCCCCAAACGTACAATCACCCCCGCTTGTTCGTAGGATTAAACTGAAGTGCTAGCTACATTTCTAAACTATTCCTCTCAACCTGCAAATTCACTGAGCGCCCGGAACTTTGGCCAAAGATTCCGTTGTTCTATTTTCGTTGGACGATAACGAAACCATTGACTCTACCTTTCTTCAAACCGACAAAAGTAACTACGATTTGCAATATTTCTTACCTGTGACATATTGGCATGTTGTGATTAAATTGTTGATGTTTGATTGTATTTTACAAATGAGTTAGCTTAACCCTCGCTAAGTCAGTTGCCCTTGCTCGTCCATTGTTACCACAAAGGCCTACCTGTCCCCCTCTACCCCTCTCTCTCTCTCCCTTCCCCCTTTACACGCTCTACACAGCCATTGTGTTGCTCGCCCTCATTTGCATCCAGCCACTGTACTATTCTGACTAACCCATAACTTATCTGGTATTTGTTCATTATAATTACATTCTCCTAAATAAATCATTGTGTATAATATTCGCGTATCACTCACGTTATCTGATCTGCTCTACTTTCATAGAATTCACAACTTTAAGATTAGACTGATTATTACGAAGGCTATTATTTAAATATTATTCAATAAGGTTTCCTCTATCCCTTTAACAATAAGAGGTGGTGCCCCAAGAACTACATACTTTATTATAAATTAAGTATTGCTAATCTTAAACGAGCAAACCCCGCTACAACGGTGTGCTCTTAACATAAGCTGTGTGTATGTGTATAGTGGCTTCATAATGTAGTCAGACCCCTTCACTTTTAGCACATTTTATTGTGTAGCTAAACCTACACTCAATTACCCGTAATGACAAAGTGAAAATATGTTCTTAGAAAAATAACAAATTAAAATCTAAGATTAAAATGTCTCATGTACATAAGTATTCAGAGCCTTTGCTCTGGCATGACAAATTGTGGTCAGGTGCATCCACATTCTTACTCTATTTTATTTGTATGAAAGCGTTTGCAATATGTGAATCTTAGTGATATTTTCTGTTGTTCAGTAATAATTTAACTATTCATTGTTTTCTATGTACGTACAAATTTATTTTATTTTTATTTCACCTTTATTTAGCCAGGTAAACTAGTTGAGAACAAGTTACACATGGAATAAGCAAAACATAATAATTACAGTAATTACAATATAACAATTAAACACAGAGTAAAAGTACAGGTAGAGATACTGGGGCTGTGTCTACTACCGCACACTTGTGCACTTCGAGCACTGACTTTCAGTGCTTAGGGCGCTTACACTGACAGAACCAGCAGAATTCAGTGCACTGAAAGTACCCGGATGACGCACTGCAAACGGTCAAAAAATGCAGTGTACAACAATGGACACTACTCGCCCTAAACGGGCGCCATATTGGCTACGTAGCGGAAGAGGAGGAGCCCTTTCGGCAGCTTTTCATTTAATTTCTAAAATAATGGCGGACGAAATGACTCGCGAGCAGATTCGCCTTAGATTCGCGGGTTTCACAATCAGATTGCGTCCGTCACTTCCCGCCAAGTGGTTAACTTAAGTGTTCCATTTGAGACAGCACTACTCAGCGACGGAGTGCACTATAGATGTAAGTGCACTGTATTGCAGTGCACTTACATCAGTCAAACAGTCCAAACGGACAAACAGTCCGTATGTACATTTGTGCGTAAACCATGCATACGGATGTTTTATGCACCCATGCATCCATGTTCTATCAATTCTTTTTTATCTGAGAATGTTTGTACTCTGCAAACAAATGTAGAACTCAGACCACTCAAACACATAAATAATGAAGGCCCGGTTGTCTTAAATATGAACACCTTTTAACTAAATGCCTAGCATATTAAAACTGCATTAATTAAAAAAAGCTTTAATGGACAATTTTTTAAACTGCTAATTTACTAATGCATTTGCCAAAAGTATTACATAAACTTGGAACTGACACCCTTTTATCCTCAAATTCTTAATGTGTCTTGATTAAAATATTAATCTATAAAAACTGTGTCCCAGTCCAAGCTTACAAGAAAGTTTATGAGAATGTCAACATGTAAGTTAACAGTTTTGTTTTTTATTGACTTGGCCCAATTATTTTGATTTTGGGGCAATTCATTGTTCCAACCACTTCACCGCTTTCTCCATGATACACCTTTAGGCAAATATATTTCCGTATGGATAAATGGAGGCGTGGCAGTATGACAATATAAAAATAGCATGCATGCACGCACCTGTCAATTTAGAATGATTCTGGGTAATTAACACAATTGGTCTGTGCCCATGTGTCATGATTCCAAGGGTAATTAGCATTCATTTTGTGCGCAAATTACTTTTACAGTTGTGATAGTGAATGAGGCCCAATGTACAGTATTGTAGGAGTATCTAGGAGTTGCACTTCTATAACAAGTTTGCAGTGTAAAAGATAGGCATTAGTGCCCTCTAGTGGTGTGATTCAGTTGCGCATCGTGCTTATTGGTGCATTCCATTTGACACTCAAGTCAGGATATCCAACCTCCTAGTTCAAGTTAAAGTCTTTTATTGTCAGATACACAGAACAACACAAGGTAAGAGACTGGACACTGAAATTCTTGGACAAGACAACGCAAAGCAACCTGGCATAACATAAGTATTCAGTTTAAAATAGATTACATCTATGATAAGCTAAAATATAATAAACCTCCTAAATATACAAAATAAATACAGTACAGTATACTAAACCTGTAATACACGTAATAACCTATACCAACCTTATAAACCTATACTAACCTAGAGACAAGTGGGGTACAATTAGTGCAATATTTCTGCAACCAGTAGCTGAAGTGAGTGTGTAAAGTGGCTATGTCCATATCAGTGTCCATTCAGAAGCCTGATGGCCCTTGGAAAGAAACTGTTGTCTAGTCTGCGTATGCGAGACCGAATGCTTCGGTATCGCCTGCCAGAAGGCAACGAGGTAAAAACACTGAAAGATGGGTGGTAACAGTCTCTTAGAATCAGCTTTCCTGAGGCATCGTGTGTGGTACACTGTAAAAAATAGAAATGAGCTCTATCCAGTTAATATGATTTCCTGAATCATTACCATGAACAAATGTAATGACTATACAAGAATAAAGAAAAGCACATAACACCAACAGTTTGACTCACAAATGTCACCAAACATGCATTTGTGAGTAAACTGAACTTGGAATCTGTAGTTCCCAAGCTGTGACGCCTAATGATTGACACACACGGGGTTTCCCATAGACATTTGAAGGGGTTCGTTAGACGTTGTCAACGCACAACGGTCTTCAATCTGCAAGACTCACTTCAATTGAAGACATCGTGGCGTTTGAGCTTGGAAATGTAAGTTACTTCGATTTTTTATATTGCATTCTAGTTATCAGGTGATTTTTGAATAACCTTGTTAGGTTTCATGAAATACATCTCAACTGAAGTGTTTTTGTTAGAAACTGCTTTTGCTAAGTCAGTTAGCTAGACTAGTGCTAGCATCTCAATGACGGTTGGGCTTTATCCAAATAACGTACAGTTATTAAACAAATGTGTTCAAAAGTTTCAGCCATGCAACCAACTACATAATTTATTGGTTCACTTAATTTCTTATTATCGTAGTGTCACAACTCTCCAATCGCAAGTTGTTTAATGAAACACAAAGCGGTGTTTAGCTAGGCTAGTTGCACACGTGTCTTTTTTTTTTTTACTAGCCTAGTCAAGCCTGCTTTTCGATTAATACATTTACATTTATTCATTTAGCAGACGCTTTTATCCAAAGCGACTTTCAAGAGAGAGCTTTACAAAGTGCATAGGTCACTACTTTCTATTAGATGTAGGTGCCCAATGTGCTCTCATTATCCATACAACAAGCCCTTTTTACGCATTTTAATGGCCCATAGATAGGCTACACACACTATCCAGTGGTATTGACACCGTTTCTCGTGTTCGCCTTAGCACTAAACAGGCATCATGCACTTAGCACGTGATCAGACCACCAGCTCTGTCCTTGAAGTTGTAGGTCGTAGCACATTGAGTTAAATGTATTTGTTTGAATGAGCACACAAGCATCAGCCTAATTAATGTAAACAGACTATTCTCTATTGTGTTGTCCATATATATATATAAATAATTAAAATGTCATGTTTATGTTTCAGGTGTGAGGATTGAATCTCCATGCAGTGCAAGATTTGTCGTTTTTCTGCTGACCAAGACGGCCTTGTCAGACATCACCAACTTTGCCACAAGAGACGTCACCATTGGCCGTGTGTCTACTCTGACTGTGTGTGTGTCTTCAAAACTCAAGGTGCTCTAAAGTCACATCTTTCCAGAAATCATCGTAAAGCTGCACATATTGGTCAACAGTCTTTTACGTTTAGATGTGAATGTTGCGATTTTCAAGAAATATGTTCTCACAAGGATTTTTTTAAACATCTAGGAAATCACCTTAAAATTCAATAAACTATTCAATGTCCGTTTCTAGGTTGTGAGTTCAAAACAAACACATACTCAACATTCAGCTCACATAAAAGTGGAAAGCACAAACAATATACAGTGAAAGATTTTAGGACAGTCATTCAACCTGTTTGCGCTGAAGTTGGCATCGCTGATAAAAGTGTAGCTTCAACTTCATTTCAAGATGACTCAAGTTTTATGTTTGAGGAAGATAGAGTAGATCATCTGGATTTTGAACAAGTTGAACACAAAGTCTTTTCCTCTCTATGCAGACGGTTCTACATGTCACACGTAGTGCAATTCAAAAAATAGTTGAGGAAATCCATGATATATTCCTATGCTCAAAATTTCTTGCTTTCCGGTCAGTTGCAGAAGTTCTGGAAAAGAATAACATTTCAACAGAAAACAATCTAGTTCAGGATATCGTTGATTCTGTATTTACATCCAGTCCATTAGTGACTGGGACATCTGTAAAAGGCTGTCTTTTTACTGACTACAGAAGGATCTGTTATTTTAAGCAAAAATGTTCTTTGATCGAGCCAGTGGAGTACCTGTATAGGCAAGGTAGTACAAACACTTTTGTCTATGTACCATTGCCATTAGGGCTTGAAAGCCTGTTGAGATGTCCTGATTTTTTAAGGGCATTAGTTTTCAGACAAGAACGCTTTGCTGGTGTTTATAGGTCTTTCCAGGATGGCCAGTACTTTAGGCAGAGTAGAGGTAGCACTGATGGAGGTGTAGAAATCAGTATAGCCCTGTACATTGATGAGTTTGAGGTCGCCAATCCTTTGGGAACTTTGCGGAATATCCACAAGATAGTTGCAGTGTATTGGGTCATCCTAAATTTACCTGCAACATTTAGGGGCGGTCTGACAGTCATTCTGTTGGCTGCATTAGGAAATAGTCATGATGTGAAAGAATTTGGTTATGAGAGGTTCTTAGAGCCACTCATTAAGGATCTAAAGCTTATTGAGGAAAATGGAATTCATGTTGATGCTTTAAAGACCTCTGTTGGAGTAAAACTATTCTGTGTGTGTGCAGATAATCTTGGAGCGCATAGTCTAGCGGGGTTCCAAGAAAGTTTCATTGTAGACAAATTTTGTCGTTTTTGTTTGATTAGTCGTGGTGAAATAGGGACTCCCAGACCAAGAGAATTCCTTTTGAGAACTGTCAATCAGCATGATAAGTTTGTGGATGAGCTCAAACAAAACCCAACTCTGAAGAGTGTAAATGGGGTGAAACGTGATTGTGTTCTAAGTAAGCACCTGACTTCATTCCATCCTGTGACAGGATTCCCCCCGGATATATTGCACAATTTTTTTGAAGGGGTTATTCCAGTAGAATTGGCATTGTGCCTTTCAGATCTAATTTCTAAAGGATACTTCACACTGGCCAAGCTCAATCACATCATCAGGTTGTTTCCGTACAAGCACTCAGATAAAGTCAACAAACCTAAGGTTGTTAGGAAAGCAGCCATTAAAAAGGGTTCCATTGGGGGAAATGGCCATGAGAATTGGGCATTCTTGAGACTGCTTCCCCTCATGGTGGGTGGTTATGTTGCAGAGAATGATCCATCATGGGAGATATTGATGGATCTAAAAGAGATTGTCCAAATTGTTGTATCTGACAAATTTACAGAGGAAACATTATGCTACCTCTCATTCAAGCTCAAAGATCACCACTTACTTCTCAGAGACACATTTTCTAATTTTTCCTTAAAACCAAAACATCATTTTATTTTGCATTATCCGCACCTTATTCGCTGTTTTGGTCCCTTAGTGGATCTGTGGACCATGAGGTTCGAGTCCAAACACAGTGTGTTCAAAAGAATTGCACGTGATTTGCATAATACAAAGAATCTGGAGCTCTCTTTAGGTACAAAGCATCAGCAGTTTATGGCATACTACTTAGATGGACAAAGTCTCTTTCAGTCTGACCTTTACATTGAGAAAATTAGCACTGTTCAGATTGGATCTTTGAACAGTTCACAGAAATCTGCTGTGTCAAGAAAATATCCCTACAGTAACACAGTCTGTCTCACTAGCTCACAGCTGTTTGGAACGGAATATGCTGAAGGTATGGTTGTCTCAGCAGGGCAGTGCTATGGCCAACCAGAGTTTTTCATGATTGTGAGCATTATAGCCAATGCTGACAAGATATCATTCTTGTCAAAAAAGCTCACAGCATGGTACTTTGAACATTATAGGTCTTTTCAAGTTGAGTACAGTGACTATAGTGAAGTGGTTATTGTTGAAATCGATGACCTGAATCATTACTATCCCTTGGCAGTCTGTTCCGTCGGAGGAAAGCTCTGGGTGACCCCTAGGACACACTTAAGTTAAGAGAAAATGGTAAGTGATATTTACATTGCTTGAATGTTAAAAGTTAAAGATATTATGATAACTTTCTTTACTAACCTGAGCAGCTCTTTTCCGCAGGCATTGCTACTTCGTGTTATTATATCTGCTAATGAGGCACGACGTGTCAAACTTACCGAAGAGCCACAGTCTGTAGATGGGTCATTCTACAGATTCGGTGACATTTCAGTATTGTCAGTGTCCCAAGATGTACTAGTGTTATAACTTGTCAGAACATTTATCAAACTACTCTTAAATTACAACATTTCAAAGTTTTACATGTTTTTAATATGGAGTAGAGAATATGATTTTAAACAGAGATGAATTTCAATACTTATATGTTTGCTTTTCTTAGGAGTATTAAGAATTTCGCCTGTCCCTATTGACCATCATGCAAATGGCGTGACTCATTTTGAGTACACAGTGTTAAATAATAATGTTTTTTTTGTTGTTAAATTAATTGTATATGCCCCCTTATTATGCATAATCCATTTTCTCAGCATAAGACATTTTATTTTCTGAGAAATTCAGGCTTTTACCCCTGTCCTTGTATTTCTTTCAACCCCGTAACGCAACAATACCCCCACTCACAATTAAATAATGGTTTGATCTGTGGACATCATTTATGAGGAAGTGACATCATACAAGTCTTCAGAGAAGCCTGGTGTGACAAGTGGTAAGCTGCTCTCTCACTTTTTATAAATATTTCATGTTTTTAAGCACATATGGGCTTTGTCAATCTCAGGTATTCAACTCTGTTGGGGGGGGGGGGAATTCATAGTTAAGATTTTACCAAGAATTGTTTTTATAGCTATGAAGTATAACAATGTAGTTTGTTGAATAAGGCCATGTGGCACACTGCTAGCTGCTAGCATCCCGAATTAGCAACAGATTAGCACAAAATCTTCAACCTTGTCACATTCAACCCCATCACATTTTTCAATGTTACGGGGTTGAATGGCTGTTACAGGGTTGAATAGCTGTTAAATCTTAGCAATATTTAATGTATATTGCTTAATACCAATCATATTTTCTTGTTGAATGTTTGTTGTTTACGGTTTTACAGTATCAACTAAAAGTACGAGGAATATTTGAAAATAATAACTTAAAAAAAGTGACAATTAATTTGTTCTCTCTCCTATATACATTGACATATTTAGGAGTATTATCTGCAAGTTCACGTTCATTTTACAACATAGTGATTAAAAGGATACAGTAATTAGTTTTGGAGAGTAAACTGGTCATTGACTTGACCTTGACCTACAATTTCAGATTCAACAATGGCAAAAACAGCAGCAGAAAGGCAAAGAGAGTACAGGGCAAGAAGAAATGCTGATCCAGAACGAAGGGAAAAGTACCTCAGGAGTGAACGCATGAGATGGACAAAAGATGTTTTAGCAGGAAAGAAGAAAGGAATAGGAGATCTAGATAAGAGAGGTCAAAAGATGAGGAGAAAGGGATGGAGAAAAGCGAAGGAGCGGCAAAAGCAAAGGGAAATGGCTGTTAATACTATTGCCACCCCTCCACAAAGTCCTGATAGAGACGTGGTGATGTCACATGAGCCCACAAGGTTAGGAAAAAGATTGAGAGAGAGAGAGAGAGACTAGGAGTGCAAACAAATATGATTTCTGGTAACTTTGTACACTATTTCTTCAAAACTGCCTTAACATTTATTTATACTGCTTATGAACTTACCTTGTTATGATTTGATACAATAAATAAAATTGAATTGTCTATTTGTTTGTTTTAGACTGTGAAGGGGAAGAAAAAATCAAGAAAGACAAAAGACTAATTGAGAAAGCAGGTAGCTGATTTACAGAAATGTCTTGATGAAGAAAGGAGGGCCAAAGAAAAGTACAAAAAAAGGCTCCAGCGTTTAGAAAAGAAGACTTTGTCAAAATCCACAGCTGTACCAAGTGATGTCAGAAGATCTGCACTGCATCACACAGCACTCGTTGCTCAAATAAAGGAGCATTATAAAAATGCAAAAACTGAACGAGAGAAGCAAATTATATCCAGAGTAGTGGCAGGTAACATTATTAAGAAGTATAGACTGCAATCATTTTCAGAGTCTGCTTTGGGTTTTTCAAAGAAACGCTGGAAGCTCACAGGCAGTGTATCTACATTTCAAAGAAAGAAAATCTCAAACTTTGTGGACATCAAGAAGAGGGTGAGGGATTTCTTCACACGTGATGATATCAGTAGAATGACCACTGGCAAAAAGCAAACTAAAACAAAGAACAAACAGAAGATGCAGAAGAGGTTCCTCCTTGACACGTTGAAAAATCTGCATAGGAAGTTTCTTGCAGAGAACACAGAAAAAATGTCATACTCCATGTTCAGCCGCCTCCGGCCTTTCTGGGTGGTTTACCCTTTCCTTGCTGATCGGGACACTTGTATGTGTAAGCTTCACGAAAACCTGACCTTTGTCGCAGAGAAGCTCAAACAAATTAAGCTTATTGAATTGTCAGTGCTTGAAGATTTAGTTGAAAGTGTGTGTTGTAGTTCCTTGAATAAGCAGTGCATGTACGGTGAATGTGAACAATGCAAGAACCAAACAGTTCCAATGTCAAGCTTGTATGCTGCTGATGAAAATGTTGTATTTCTCCAGTGGATGGTCAAAGAAAAGCAAAGAAAAAATGAGGAAGGTCAAACAGTAAAAGTCACTGTGAAGGATGAGGTAAACATGACGCAGGAACAACTAGTACAGTTGTTTCATACGCTCCTCTTCAGGTTTCGGAAACATATTTTCAACATTAAACAGCAGTATGCTTACTGTCGCGAACTCAAGAAAAACATGTCTGCAGATGAGTGCCTTATCCATATTGATTTTTCAGAAAACTTCACCTGCAGATATGGGACAGAGATACAGTCTGTTCACTTTGGTTCATCTCATGAACAGGCCGTCCTCCACACAGGTGTCCTCTACGTTGGACAGAATCAGCAACCAACTTGCTTCACCACCATTTCTCCATCAAGGAATAAGGCTCCTCCTGCTATCTGGGCACACCTCAGTCCTGTGCTTGATGACCTGCAACATACCCACCCCAACATATCAACAGTACACTTCTTCAGCGATGGCCCTTGTACCCAGTACAGGCAAAAAGGCAATTTCTTTCTGTTCAGCACAGAACTGGCCAAGAGGGGCTTGAGGGCAGGGTCTTGGAATTTCTTTGAAGCAGGGCATGGGAAGGGAGCACCAGATGGTGTTGGTGCAACCCTAAAAAGAACCGCAGACAGGCTGATAAGTCAAGGATGTGACATCCCAAATGCTCATACTCTGAACAGGGTCTTAGAGGAGAACAACACTGCCATCAAGCTTTACTTCATTGAAGACGAGGCCATCGAGAAAGCCGTCCAAGGTATGCCAGCCAATTTGCCAGTAGTTCCATCCACAATGCGGATCCACCAAGTTGTTTGTGTGGCTGCAAGGCAAATTGCCTACCGTGATGTAAGCTGTATGTGCACAGTCCACAACAAGAAACTGGAATGCCAGTGTTCCAATACACAACATTTTACATTTACCCCTGAAGTTACATCAGTCGTGTCACAGAGGGAGGTTGATTGGTCAAATCCAGACATATGCGGGAAATGGTGCGTGGCCAAATATGATGACGATTTCTATCCCGGAATAATTCTAGCCACAGATGAATCCCATGTGCAGGTCAAATGCATGTGCTGTGCTGGACCAAATAGGTACTTCTGGCCACTTCTTGAAGATATCCTGTGGTATCCATTTGAGGACATCTTGGAACACATTGATCCCCCTAAACCGGTGACTTCTAGGCACATGGAAATAGAGAAGGAAGTGTGGGCTAGGCTCTCTCAGTAAAAATGGTGAACAAACTGTAGGCTTACCTATAGGTCATTAATGTTAAGATGTTTGCTTAATGTTCAAAAATTCAAACAACACAGACATTCCTGCCATTACTCTGGATATTTCTATGAAATCAATGAAATGTTGTAACTGTTGTTAGTTTATTAATGTGTTTTAATCTGTCTAGATTTCATCTTGATTGTTTAAACTTTAAAAGCTATGTTGACAGTAGTTTAAAATGTAAAAAAATGGCAACATGTGACCTATATAGGTTATCAATGTTAAGATGTTTGCTCAATGTTCAAACAGACTCCTGCCATTATCAGATGGATATTTTTATGAAATCAATGAAATGTTGTTACTGTTTTTAGTTCATTAATGTGTTTTACTCTGTCTAGCTTTCATCTAGATTCTTTAGATTTTAAAAGCTATGTTGACAGTATGTTTAAAAATGTTAAAAAAAATTGCAACATGTTAGTGATCTCAAAAGATAAAACATATGACACGTGATGCTTTTCACTCAACCCTGTTACATGATTTTCAACCCTGTTGCGGTGCATTCATTCCTGTTACGAGATTATTTTTTTACATTTTTTTATTAAATACACAAAATATAACATCAATAGTGTTTTTATTGTGTGTATTAAATCAGGGTAAATAAGGCTATTTCAATTTTGTCAGGAATTACGCAGCATTCTTGCACATTTCTTGCGAAAATGTGGAGTTAGATTAGAAATGTCTTCATCGTAAACTGGAAAGGATGGTGCTGGTCAGTTTTTCTTGATTTTCTCTTAAATTACAATATGCCATTATTTACAAGGGTCTCACTATCATGTGGCATAATCTCACTAAACTGTGAGATTATGCCAGAAGATGATCTCAAGCTTATTGGAAAAATGAATAGTTGAATAACAAAATGACTGTGACGGGGTTGAATTAACCCTCGTGCTGCCTTCGGGTCACATGACCCAAAGGTTCATAACGAACCATTGTTGTGTTTACCCAATTTTACCCAATACAAAAACAAATAAAAATAATTTTCTTTTAACCATTCCAATGTGGGGGGTCTGAGACAGCCCGACAGTTAAAAGAAAATGCTTCACTTTGTTTTTGTATGCAGTAAAGTTGTCGCAATACGACGGTGGGTCACAATGACTGATGGGTCAGAATGACCCGAAGATAACACAAGGGTTAAATTGGGACTTGTTTGAGAAAATAATACAGAATAATAACTTAATACTCTACATTGAGATGGGAAAAGGTATTTTCTATCAAGTACACACATTACTTTGTCACATCAAATTAAAAAAAAGCTTAAGATTTTAATGTTCATTGTTTCATCCTCCTCAATCACAAAAGGCACAGAATCTGTAGAATGACCCAGATGCACTGGTTGACTCTGATCCTAAACGGCAAGTTTAGGATCTCCGGGGGGCCTTCATCTGGCTTGTCACCTGTCTTTTCACCTTGCCCTTCACCTAGCCCTTCTACCAACCCTTCACCTAGCCAATCACCCTCAACTTCTGGGAACATGCGCAGTGCTTCAGTGTGGCCATCTCCATTTCCTATTCCTCCTCTGTCTCATGACGTTGAACTGAGGTTGAAAAAGGCCAATGAGGAATATGCAAAAACCAAAAAAGGCATAGGTGAGGTGCCCAGGGACATGTCAAGTGATATTCTGAACAAAATTACTCAAGCAAGTTTTAGTATAAGGGCTTATCCTGAGCCTCATGAGGTTGAATCAATTGCTGTTGCATTGATTTCAAAGTACCCTTGCCTGAAGGAGGTGATGGGAATGATGGGAAGGGTTATGGCGGATGGCTTGTCTCCATCAGGAACAAGTTCAACAATTACAGAGCAAAGCTGCGGGATGCTGGTTGCACTGAGGTTCTTCTGAATAGCAAACGAAGGGGAGATGGAGAGACAACCCAGTTTGTCTTGAAGAGGCCTAAACGTGGTGAAATCAACCATTGTCCAGACCGTGCAAATGACCAAGATGAAGCCTCACTGGAGGAACAGAGACAGCTTCTAGTGGAGGCATCCAAGAAGGCAAGAGTAGATGAGTCTCTTATCAAAGCAAAAATGGATGTGACCTTCTCAATGAGGCGAAAGGAGGTTGTCGACAAACAGCCCATGGTGGCAGAGTTGAAAGATAGATGGCCCACTTTGTTCTTTAAAGACCAGGTAGGAGTGGCTGTACATGCAATATAATGGCTATAGAATTTTTTTTACAGGTTACAAATTCTCCCAATTTACTTACTATTCCTCTGTACATATTTGTTTTTTCCTGCATTTTACAGATTTGTGAGGAGTTTTTCCGTATTACAAATAAAGATTTACTTGGAACATTCAGACCTGCAGTAGAAAAGTATGCGCCCCTACTGCTGAGTTTGTACCGCACCTGAAAAACTGAGTTTGGCAAGGACCTGAAGGAGATACTGAGAAAGCTTGATGATGAGGTGGATGCACAGTACACTACAGTACCAAATAATACTATTGCCCAGTATGATGACATTTAATCTGTTTAATTACAACTAGTCTTGCTGTTATTAGAGCTATCTTTCTATTTTTTTTCTTTGAGACCACCGACATCGTCAGACACCGCAAGGAAGCAGCCATGAAAGGACTTCCTGTGTTCCTACGTGAATATCCTAATCTACTTTTCAAGCAGTGTCTTGTAAGTATTAATGGTCATTAATAGAACTTTGATTTTACAAGCATAGAGATACAATTGTAAAATGTAGATACTGTAATTGAAGTTAAACATTTGATAATTGAAAAGTAAAAAAATCGGACAGTTTATTTCTGTTTCGCCCTTGGACTGCTTGAGTTAATCGCCTGTCTTATATAAAAGCTTTTGACAGGGGTTTCAGATAATACCATGTGGAAGATGCTGCTTTGATATACAGGTTGTTGTCGGCAGATATTAGCAAATGCAGCAGCAAATTTGATGATGGAGGTGTGATTGTTGCTCTGCAGGGGGTTCATCACATAGCCCTGGGGAGCACTTGTGCTGAGGGATAGTGGATGTCACATTTCCTACTCTAACCTGTGATCGTTTGTTTAGGAAGCTCCAATTGTATAGTGAGATGTTGAATCCCAGAGCCTTGTTCTTTGTGACTAGAGTGAGGAGCCAACGTCATTCATATCCCTGTTGTCTGAAGTAATTGCATACTGTCCATAAGAAAAAGAATTGGAAAATTTGACACAACATGGATAAAGTTATGGACAGAGAAGTAAAGCTGACCAAATGGGGCACAGAAAGGGAAGGTTCTTTACCCCATTCAGTCAGCTTTACCTCCCTCTTCGTAACTCGCTTTAGGTTGTGCCAAATTCTCTCATTATTTTTCCCATGGACAGCACCATATAGGCTTGAACTACGGGGCTATGGATCAGTATACACCGGAATTGTCCTTCAAGAACAAAGATAAAATGACAGACGACTTCATATTGGACATGACAATCCAATTTGAGATGTAGAGGGGATGCCTGGCTCCCTACAAGACATGTAGTGTGTGTTTGTGTGATATGACATGAGTTTGAATTGAAAATCATATTTCTTTATGTCCTCAAACAGGAAACTGATCCAGGTGACATGGCTGCCAAGGGAGTCACCGTGGGAGTCCTGTATGTCCTTGAGGACTGTGTGGCTGAAGCCTCATCCCCCAAGATCCAAAATATTGCACTAATACTAGAGGAATCTATCGTCGTTAAGGACCTTCCGGATACTCCCTCTGCTTTGGCCTACCTTCTCGGCCTCCTTTATGCACTTAACATTTCTTATCCGGAGGGCCTTAACCCTTGTGCTGCCTTCGGGTCACATGACCCAAAGGTTCATAACGAACCATCGTTGTATTTAGACAATTTTACCCAATACAAAAACAAATAAAAATAATTTTCTTTTAACCTTCGCAATGTGGGGGGTCTGAGACAGCCCAACGGTTAAAAGAAAATGCTTCACTTTGTTTTTGTATGCGGTAAAGTTGTCGTAATACGACGGTGGGTCACAATGACTGATGGGTCAGAATGACCCGAAGATAACACAAGGGTTAAGTACACCTTGGAAACACTGCAAAAGATTTTCATGGAGATTGGCCCCAAATGCTCAAACCGTGTCTTGTCTCTGAAGAAAAAGCTTTGTCTTCAGAAATGAAGAAACTCGAGTCAGCTCTGACCATAGATATATATATATATAAAGGCTAGATGTCTCGTCCGCGTTGCCGGCCAACGGAGTCGAACGTCCGCACATGGCGGCCATCTTGCTACAGTCAACTCGCTCACCCATAACATTGTGTTGGTGCTACATGTACTTTTTAAATAACCATAACTTGGTCAATTTAACCGATTTTTAAACATTGGGTTTGTTATCAACGTCAGAGATGTAGTTATGCCACTGCATACTTATGAATAATTATGTTATTTTTTTTTTTAAATAGAAGAGAAGTATGCAGTGGCATAACTAACAACAAACAATCTTACATTGGCAGAATGATGAATTTTAAGTTGTGCACATTGGTAGAACGAACAATTGTTCGTAAAGACAACAGCATTTTTGTAGTTTGGCCAATGCATAAAACCTCGTTGGGAAAACACTAAAATTTTTATGCATAAGGTTGCCAGTGAATTTTACGTTTTCGCAAGCTTTTTTTTTTTTACAGTGTAGGTGTCTTGTAGGGCTGGGAGCTAGTCAGAAGTGTCAAATGGAACGCCATTTGGCCTCATTCACCAATATCTTCCTAAGTTATTTCTTATATTTGTTCTTAAGAAAGTTCCTAAGATAAATCTACGTGTGATTCATGACGTGTTCTTAAACAGCAGAATTGTTCGCAGGTGTGTTCTTAGAATGATGAATCCCAATATTTCGTAAGTTGAAAGCTCGTGCCCCGTTGCTCCTATTTAGCATAGGTAAACGCCCCGTTAATTCCCATAAAAGGGCATGATATGGCAGGGTCGTGTGCACACTAAGAGAAATGTCAAAACAACGTGGTAAAGACGGTGGAGGCCTCGACAAAAGACAGAAAAACTTTAATAATTCTGAAGTGGAGGTACAGCTGCAAGAAGTTAGCGACAAACAACACATCATATTTAATAGCGTCAGCTGTGGATACAAAGCAGTAAATAAAACCAATGCATGGAATGCAATTACTCATGCAGTGAACGCTGTACCTGGAGAAGTGCGCAGAACTGATGAAGTGAAATGAAATGGTTTAACTTTAATCTGAATTCTGAAGCAAAAAAACATATTTCAAAACATAGCCTAAAAGACAGTTGACTGTTACAAAATATCCATGAGGACTGATCTTGGTAGCCTAAAGCGTCCCAAATAAATAAATCGGTATGGTCACGGAAGATGCGTTCCCTCCTCAGGGGACGATCTGCAAAATTTTGCATCAGAAATAAACACGCCATTGTGTGATGTTGTCTTAGTGTGCGGAATAAGACTACTTTGGGCCTATAAATACCATGATAAGTCACTTATTATTGGATGGCAATAATAAGTGAACATAGTTGATGTGAATTGAAGGCAAAGCAAGGCTAGTTAATTTAAATAGGCCTAGCACAATTCATACACCATGGCAATTCAAAGTGCTTTACAAATGAGCAGAAGTGTAAATGTAGTGTGTATTTATTAAAACAAACAGACATTTAATTATGTGTAAAATAATAAAAATATTAGCTGAAAGATTATAAAGGAGACAACATATTCAATTTTAAATTAGAACGGACGAAAACCGTATAACATTTTGCGCAAACATGTCAGCTCTCAATTGTGCGTACCTAAGAACAAATCCCAAATAAGAAAACATTGGTGAATGGCAGAATCTTCGTGAAAAATGCGTAAGTGGGGTTTAAGAGCAAATTTGTTCTTAAGAACATTTGGTGAATGAGGCCCATTGAGAAGCCACCTCGCTAACAGCCTTTCTCCTCTACTTGCCTCTATGCCCCTGGCTAGTAGACTGCGCAAAGTCGCTGCAAACATTGTTAGCTTCCATCGAGAAGACCCCCGTTGTCCAAACGGGCTGTCAATCACTCCAGACTGGACATGTCAATCAATTCAGCCACGCCCCCAAATATACCGATCTTTGAGGCCTAATATCTACTTAATTATCAAATTATTTTCAGATGTACCACCAGGACACTGATAAGTAGAAGGGAATCTAGCTTATGGCACCATGATGAATTGTGAACAATTTATTTTGACTTACTATTTCATGAGAGAAGTTGGCGATTTTTGAAGGGGAGTCATCGGAGCCAGAGTTTTTTTAGAGCCAGCCCCTGGCAAACATCGGCGGTATTGAACTTTAAGCCACTTGTGTTTGTGGAAATGTTGCTATGGTGTAAGTATGCATGAAGTACAGCGTAATGCATTTTTATCAACTGGTGTCGCTAACAATTGCTTGCAGTAGCGTGTAGCCTCCGGCTAGCTCTTGACTCTCGTCTTTTATTTTATGACAGGTATTCGACTGGGACTTTTGGAAAGCAATCAACTTGGACAACTCAGGTGTGATGTTCAGAGTCGGGATTTCCAATGTCAAATGGAACTGCAGCTCAAACCATGTTATATGTGTAATATATACCACCAGGGCATGACATTAGCACCCGCCCACCCGCCAAATGCGGGTAGAATTCGGCTGTGGCGGGTAAAGCAGTCAGTCTTACTAGCCACTTTGGCGGGTGGACATCTATATATCTCAATATATATATTTTTTTATGTAGCAGGGCTGCCAACTCTCACGCATTTCAACCAATTCACACGCTCCCACGCCACACATTGTATTCCTCACGCCGAGAAGGAAACGACCAAGTAGTTCTGCTAACGTTGTAACGAGTAATGGACGAGGCGCAAATACACAGAGTGAAACGACGTGCGAACACGGAACACCCGTGAAATCTTGTTTCGGGGCTGGGTTGGGTTGCGCAGCAACATTTTGGTTGGCCCTGTCGCGGGGTGGAACGGGAGAGGGAGGGTTTCGACGCACCGGTTGCTAATCAGGCTGAGGGGGGCTGGAGATACTTGTTTTTACTAAATAATAAAATATATTTTTGGACGTCAGCCTCTACTAGTCTTCTGTGTTGCCTTGTGCCGAGATCTAAACCCTGCACGGGTGGAGCCGGGTTCACTGTAAAACTGTGACAGCCCCACCAAATCTCACTCCAAGGTTTTTTGAAAAGTTTGCAACCCTGTTGCTAGTCTTCTCAAAACACATCTAAAATAATAAACTCATTGCAGGGTTTTCAAGCCTCACGCATTGACCGTGAGACACACGCATTTCAACGTTCATTCTCACTTTCACATATACACAAACATACAATATAAGATAAACATTTGTTTGTTGGACATTTGGGAATCGGAATTGATTAATGATGTTGTTTATAAATATTTAAGTTGACAAAGGAGTTTTTTGGGGTTTTTTTCAGTTTAGTTTAGTTCATATATTCAGTTTAGTTTAGTTCATATATTTTGTAGGCCTACTACATTTTATGTAATCTAAAACTACAGGATTGTAAAACTAGTTATTCAAGTAAATTGTAGCAAACCGTAGTCAACTTTAATCAAATAAAACGTTTCCCAACAACAAAATTGTGGCTAATGAAATTACTGAGTGGCTAGTAACTTTGGAAAACCACTAGCCACAGTGGCTGGTGAGCAAAATGTTTTATGTCAAGCGCTGTCTACCACACCCTATCTATTATATATGGAAGCAAATCGTGACCAAAATTTTAATTAAAATGCATTTGCAGAAATGCTTTTTCATTTTAAGAATGTGGCTGCATTATTTGACTCATAAATGAAATTAGTAATCAATCATCCTATTTGCATTTAAATTTTCTTCAAGAGTGCTCAATCTTTCACTTAATTAAAATAAAAAAGAAATAGACATTTGAGATTTAATTTTCAGAATATGCCCCAACAAATAGATACCAAAATTCAATTTGAAATGTAAAATTTGAAAATTAAAATGCATTTGCAGAAATGCTTTTTCATTTTAAGAATGTGGCTGCATTATTGTAGCCTGGTCCTAACCAGACTCTCGTACATTGCATTTGTACAGAGAGTCTGGCCTCGCTCCATTGATTGAAGCGTTGACTTCCTTGTAGGCGGGTACTCTGTTGAAGTTTAAAACTATTGGATCTTCCCAGAGCCACTCTGATCTGCCATAACCAATCGCTAGCGTTCGCCTTAGCCAATTCCTTCACCACTACTGTAACAGAGCTGGCTGCCGTAGCTGGAAAATCAAACTTTTCCCGAACCCCATGGGGAGGAGGGCCACAACATTATAGCCACCAACAAAACTCAGCAAAACTTGTTCTTGCTCCGGCTTTAGCTGTTGGATATTCGGCAGCGTTGCCACAACGGACCGAATGGCTTTGCAAGGCATTCTTTCTCCGCCGCCATTACGGAACTACAACACAAACTAGAGCACGACATCAACGTCATCGTTCTCAGCCACTCCCTCTGTTCGCTGATTCGCCGGTAGAAAATCAATCGGAAAAATCTGACTTACGTACCTCATGGCCAGACCTATGTACAGAAGCAAAAATAAAATTGAGCGGAAGTACGTAGGAGGGCAGAGCCAGGCTAGCATTATTGGACTCATAAATAAAATTAGTAATCAATCATTCTATTTGCATTTTCTTCTTCAAGACTGCACATTTTATGCCATAATCAAAAAGAAAACAGTCTGCCCGCAAAGTACTGCCCATAATTCGAAAACGAAAAAGCAATCTGAGCGGCGCAGCGGAGTGACGTCAGTAGCTGCTCATCTTCAGCTCCCTGCTGACCGAGCTACCCATCTTGTTCGGTAGGGGGCGGTGTGCACATCTGCATTGCATTACATTTCAAATGTGCCGGGAAATTGATTGAATTGCAGGGTCTTTAGAGGACGCATCACAGATCATGGCGCTCCCTCAAATTGAAAAAAACGGGATGTTGATGGTTGGTCGTCCTCGTCCCATTTGAGGCTCCACAGCATCCAGCCATTCCAGGACTGAACAGAGGTTTACTTTGGCAACCTCATTAATGTGTAAATCTGTGACGGCAGAGTATGCAACCAAGCTCTCTATGACTTGTTCTACTCGGTCACAGGCATCAGACTCAGATATATTATTAGATTCTACCTGCTCAGCTAATTCTAACAGTGTTTGCACAATTTGAGGGAGCGCCATGAGTCAAATGATGCTGCCACATTCTGAAAATGAAAAAGCATTTCTGCAAATGCATTTTAATTAAAATTTTGGTCACGATTTGCTTCCATAATTATATACCCCACATCTATTATTCACTATTTCATTAAACAACCATGAAACCTTACGATGGTGAAGTGGATTGTGGTATAGAATTCCATGTTTACTATAAAAACCAAACCAAAGCAGAGTGCAAAGGTCACATGCAACAGGTTTCAATTTCCTACAATAACAAGATAAGGGGACTCGAAAAAAATATTTTGCAAAAATATGAGGCTGCATCAGTGCTCTCAGCTTTGCTTTTGAAGGCAGTTTTTCCTCTTCATAGTAAGAAAGGTATCACTGCTCTCCTTGTCTTGGGATACTCATCAAACTTTTCTTTGTAATACCTGTAATGGAGTAAAGAATACCACTGCTTAATGACATACATCAGCAGACATGCACCCAAACTACTGCATTAAACTGAGTTATTCACATATATATAATGTTAAAATTAATTATAAGACCTACACAGATATCTATGGATTCTGAGAGAACTACCTGTGATGATGATAAGCTCGCGGTCCAATGGCGCATAGAGTGAAAAGGGCAAATGAGAATGTAGATATGGACCATGTCGCAATGGCGTACCCAACCCACTCCACTATCTCTCCAAAGAAGTTTGCACCAGATACATACTCAAACATTCCACCTAGGAGAAAAACAAGGATAAATATAGCTGCAAGCAGCAATGAAGGGGCCAAGCAGCATTCGATATGGAAATTCAGTAGCTAAACAAGCAAAGCAAAACTTTTTATAAAATATTCGCTTTTTTGAAATTGCATTATACTTTTTGGCAACGTGGTGGCGCTACCGGGAAACTTTTGATTACCTTCACGGCGATAAGCTGATGCGTTCTGTAAATATTTCATTTTAAGACAACATTCGAAATGGCCGACGTCCAAAATGGCCAACGTGGGAAAGCGTAATATTTTACAACTTTGCGTGACGCAAAGAATCAAAAGAGTCCGATCTTGTGATTTGGGGTCAAACCGTTCAGAATTTATGATGCAAGAAATCCGATGCGCTGGCTACATGTAGCAGCGTATATCTACAAAGCACAATAAATCAGACTCTTCTTGAGTATAAATCCCCTGAGAATTAAACGTTATCGTTATCATTATGATTACACTGGACGCCACAGTAGCTAGACAGCTACTGTGGCGTACCTGGCTTCGCTAAGCAGATAATCCGGTATCACGACATGCTTGATGACTGGCTGGATTCGATCCTACCACCTTGCGTTTCAAAGGAGCCTGTCTTATCCCAGTGAGCTATTCTGTGTTCGGTTACTTTATAAAAAAAAGCAAGCCGTTTCTCCCGTGGCGAGCAAGTATACACAGCTGTAATTCAGTCATATTTTGACATATTACAGTGATTGTGGTAGGAAAATGATTAGATGATATGCTCGTGATGACATTTCCAAAGTTTCGTCTCTGTACGTTAAACCGTCGCAGAGACAAGGCCTCACGTCCGCTTTGGCGTGCTCTTTGTCAAAAATGTTTGCGCGTTATTCGTGAACAGTTTGACTTATCGATAAAATTCTAAAGATTTTTTGTCGGCATGGTCTGAAGATGATCTGTTACAATTTTCATGAAAATCATAGCAACGGCCTAGGAGGAGTTCGAAAAAGTTGGCTTTTCAGAAAATACAATTGACGGGAAAACCTTCATGACGACAATGACGCCATAGGGTTCAGTCGAATCGCCTACATCTAAGGAATCTAATGACTTAAGAAAAACGGTCTTACAGTTCAAAAGTTATGGGCGTAAACACAAATCCAACTTTGACCTCCTGGTGGCGCTATAGTGCTTCAGTGGTCGACATGAAACTTGGTGACAATAATCAGGAGGCCGTTCCCAATCAGTGTGCCAAATTTCAAAACTTCTCACCAATCGGTTCTATGGGCTGCCATAGACTCCTAGTCCTAAGCATAATAATAAAAAAACGAACAATTCCAATAGTTGCCCCCTAATTAGAGAGAAAAGGTGCTGAAAGTGATGATTGATTTCCTTGCATCTTTTACCATTGATAAATGTTTTGGGTTAATACTTTATTGAAACTAATGACTAATTGTTACAAAATTAAACAAAGTTTCCTGACCAGTCTTTGCAATACATGAACATATATGAAATAGGAAATCATGTCAGCATACAGTTTTTCTCAATTGCTTTGGTTCATTTCTTGAAACAGTAATAACATTCTCAAAGCTCTAGGTTATTGTTATAATAGCTTCTATGGTACAGCTCAACACGAAAGCTCACTTGCTAAAGGTCATAACTCACCCAAAACATTTGACTCATGCTTCAAAACAAACTCAGTAACTCATAAAAAGTGTCTCATAAAAAGTGAAAGCCCTGAAAATGAAGTTTCTTTGGTATTGTGTAAACAATGGTGGCTACAATGTTTAGATGTTTTATCAGTATGGTAATGGACCATTGTAATGTTCCTTATATCCACATTTCAGTTTTGTCCTATTTATGTTTCATTGACACTGGATGTTTAACTGTACTAGAATGTTATTTTTGTCTAGCTATCTGAATCTATTTTGCATCAAACTCAATGCTTATTTCAACAGTACAAGGTTTGACAGTACATTACACATTTCACTCACATTTCCACGGAAATTGTTATTGTATTTTTATTTACGTAAATTAACTCTTACACCAGTTACAGTAATAATGGACAAAACGCAATGTAATGCATAAATAAACAAGGAAAATACTGAACTGTATGTCCAGTAACACACTGTAACACAGTAAAGCAAAATACACTAAATACTTCACCTCACTGGATGACTTGTGGCTCCTGTCTGTCTGACCACAGATTTTCATCACGCCTGATATTTTCCTTCCCTATTTGTTCAAGTTTCACCTGACAGGTGATTTACCAATTTCTGCGAACATCCCCAAAAAATCTAAATGACTGTAATGATGTTCATGGTATATATGCTTGGCAGATTTAGCCAACAGAATGGACTATTGCATAATGTTGTGCATGTGATGACTAAACACAATGAAATAATTCAGACATGGTCCCAACACAAGCTCTTCTCCTGTCTGGCCCCCAATGGTGGAATCAACTCCCCACCTCCATCAGGGACACTGACTGTCTCCCCACCTTCAAGAAAAGGATCAAGACGCACTTGTTCCGGGAGTACAACAGAACTTAGGAATGCTTGGCTGGACCTGATGTTAGTTTCCTCCAGGATCACAATGACTTGTATTGAGAGACTTGTTGCTCTTGTTGGTTAGTTGTAACGGTTTTAAATTCTTGTACTCGCTGTGAAATATTTTACTGTTGATTGTTTTTCTACAGGTACACTCTTGCACTTTTTGAGTTTCATGTTGTTTAATTGTAACTTGTTTAACTGCATGCTCTTATGGTTCTTCCCTTTGGCACTTATTTGGTTTTTCACAATGTATGCTTTATGTTTTGGCTGCTCGCAATGTTTGGGGCTATCTCGTTGTTATGATCAGTGACCTATGCTCTTTTGTAAAGCTCTCTCTTGGAAGTCGCTTTGGATAAAAGCGTCTGCTAAATGCATACATGTAAATGTTTTGGAGAGTACAACTATTCAATTGAGAAACAACAATCAGTTTTAATTAATATAGCAAGATATATTTAATGGGTACAATTGCTCATTGTAAACAATTGTACTTACTCATTAGGATAGATGTGATAAAACATTAGCAATTTGTTTAAAAGAATGAGATATTCAAATATTTTGTGAACAAGTGCCCAGGGGTTTGGAGGTTTGCACATGTTGTTCTGAAAATATTCATTATCATTTAAGAATTGTACCAAAGCAATTGAGAAAAAAGGTAATGAAAAGTGGCGGGGACCGATTTGTCGTTTAAAAAAAGTGTTCATGCATAATGAAACATATGTCCCTGAAAAAACCTACAGCTCTTTGCCTACAGCAAGATATATGTTTTCCCCATTCAGTGTCCAACCTGGCAGGCCTGCCGTCAGGGGGGGGGTGAAACTGTACAGATGACCCAGGGCCCATTACCCATTACCCCCTCCCCCCTCCACGGTAATAAGTAACTCGCCCTCACCCCCTGCCCCCTTTCATAAGTTAAATTGAACCCGCCCCCCCGGGCCCAATAGTGACCCCCCTGTCCATAACTCTTAGGACTGGCCAGCAACCCGGAATGCCTGTAATGTGTGCAGCTGCCAGCAAACAGTTTCTTTCTCCAGAAGTCTCATGGTACCTTTAGGAATCTTGTAAACAACTTCTCCTGGCTTTCTCAAGTTTCGCAGAATGTGGTCACTGTGAATGTTTATAGCCATACCTACGAAAAAAAGAAGTAAACCTGAAGAAAAAGGGAGAATATAAATAAGTGGTTGTTCCAAACCAAACAATGCAGTAGTACAGAGCTCAACTCTAGTTATGTCAAAACCATGAAATGCATGCTTCAAAAAATCGATGTTGTTAACTTCACACTGAAAAAAACAAATGTAATGTAAAATGTAAGTTACTGTGTCACAGTAAATTGATTAGACAAACACTGGTACTCTTGTATTTACTAATTCTTCTCTCACTCACCAAAACCCATACGAATGTCTGTCAACCAGGCACCATCATAGGTGGCACAGTGGAGCAAGTAGTGGGCCTGGAGAAAACCGTTAACTGTACAAAAGACCATTGCAGAGACAACAATGTAGAGAGGAGAAGGCCGGCCTTTGTTAAGCAAGGAGTAGATAAATGTCCTTAAAAAGAGAGGAATACAATTTTCAGTATGAAGAAAAAGTTAATGAGTGTCCCTCCACTCCCATGCCCATACTATTCATCTTTGAATGAGTCGACAGCAGCAGTTTCCAAACTAGGACCACATGTGGGAACCTGCGTCTTCAAGTCGTCTATAAGTGACACTGTATCAGCGAATGTCAACGGTTCATAGTATTGGGCCGTTGATCAGGGGATTGCTCCAAATCACAATTTTAACTAACCCTCCTGGCTTAAAAGACGAAAACGATCATTGGGGATTTTGTACACATCGTTATCGATGATAGTAAAACTCACTACTCACTAGAGTGAGGTAGAGGAGGAACAAGTCATGGATGATATTGATCCACCACGGCAAAATGCAATCTTCACGGCTACATGACTTCTTCTCGAAAGAACGTTCTCTTTAAGCCCCGTACTATGACACCACTCATCAAAATAAAATTACATGCCGTAATTGACATGAACGATAGGATACGTAGGTCGAGGTCCTTTTTTATAGACCTTTACTTCATTTAACAAAAAAACATACACCCTTTGAACACATCTAAATTGACTTTTTTTTTACATTTCTTTAAATAAATACTATTAACCAATACATTATCCAGTAGACTAACTTTTTAACATTGTTTTTATGTCGGGAAAATGGAAGATAGATGTATGGATTTCGGTTTGTTTCGTAATTGTAGGCTACTATTCACTAATATGTAGCTATGATAATTATAGTGGAATGATTTAGATTGAGGATATATGTAGCATCAGCCTAACCATTTGATATCACAAAGTACCATATAGCCATAAGTTCCATAAAGCCATAACTGGCTTTATGGAAACGAATCGACTCGAAATTAGTCAGACAAACTGACATAAGCCTGATTTATTCGGTAAACTTGCTTTATGGAACAGGCCTCAGGTCACAGTCAGGTTGATTGCAACATATCCTCTGCATAGTCAAGCTGTATATTTATCAATATTGCTAGTTGAGCGCCTACATCCCCCCCTTCAATACTTCAGTGTGGCCCTTGAAGGTTGTTATGAAGACTGAAATGGCCCTTGATGAGAACAAGTTTCCCCACCCATGCACTATACACATACTGCTAAGAATTTTTTAGCCCCATGAAGAGATAGCAATTTGGGCCACTCCCCCCTACCCTGCTCGGCTATGTGTAGAGAATTGACCCACTGCGCAAAGGATTGTGGGTCAGAATAGCCAGAAAAGCATTCTGGCTGGCATACTGCAAAATGTAACAGGATGCAATAGGACATTGTGAAAGGGCTTCACATGCCTTTTTGTTACACCTTTAAATCCCTGCTCAGGTATTCTTTGTGACCGGCCTTTCCCCGCTGCTATGGCTTTGTGCCACGAGAGCAAGCTCTTAAACATATCACACGTTTGTTCAGTTAATGCTTTTTATTTACAGCTGGCACAACAACATGGCTTCACAGACCATTGCACATTAAAACCCACCGTCAGTAAATATTTCCTCTGGTTTCCACACACTATTTTGACCACCTTCCCCTGGGTCCCCTTGTCAGTCTTGCATCCCCTAATCACACTCTCATCCTCCCAGGCCCGGCTCTGCTACTGGCCTCCATCAGCACCAGGCTCGGCCCTGCTACCAGCCTACACCAACCGCCTCAGGCTCGGCTCTGCTACCAGCCTACACCAACCACTCAAGGCTCGGCTCTGCTACCAGCCTGCGACACCCTGCATTAGGCTTGGCTCTGCTACCAGCCTCAGGCTTGGCTCTGCTACCAGCCTGTACCACAATGCATTAGGCTTGGCTTTGCTACCAGCCCAGCTTCAATAAAAGCTATCTATTCAATCGATGGTGTGATTACTGAACTCGTGAATCTTATTATTATTATTTTCCCACCCCTAAGGATCAGTCAATATTTGGACTACATAGACAACATCGGTGTCAAAATGTTCGTCTTGGTCACGATTGCGTTGCTTTTATTGGGATTTACGTTCCGTTGCACGGTTTAGGCTGAACTTAAGTTTTTGTGGCAAAAGGTGCCTTGTGTCAACAAAGGGTACTCAGTGCTAGCCTACGTCACAACGTCAGCACACGTTAGCAACGACGCATGGATACAACGTGCATAGATGTGCTTGCACAGCGAGTATCGTGCCGTGGTGTACTAGCGGCATCATACATGTACATTTAAGCAAATCAAGACTTGCATTTACAGTAAGTAATGTAACATTAAATAATGTATTTAAACTCAAGCTTGTGTGGTGCGTCGCTGGCTTCAGTGCCACAGCCTAAACTTTATGTCAAAAGAAACGTTCTCATTTCCGGCGCTTTCAAACAATCCCCTCACTCAGTGAAGTTTGGCTAGCCACCGCAACTAGCTTGCTCGTAGCAAACCTCTTTTGAATTAGCCAATTCTCCCTAAATAGATGTCAAGCTTATTTACGTTTTTGGGGGCATATTTTCACTTAGCAGATGGTACTGTTTGAATCGCGATTCCATCTGAAATACTGCCGGTGACAACGTTTTTACAGTAGTTTCAAAGGGGGTTCTTAATGAATTAACGCTACGCAAAATGAGTAGGCTAAATGCTTGAAAAATGTCACTAGAAGAGAAAAACTTAAGGGGACGGACCCACCTGCAAACGACGCAAGCAAGCACACCCTACAATTTCCCCAGAAATTGTACCCTCTCTAGTTTGAATTATTTAAGTTATTTCTGCCTATGCAGTGGCGGTTCTACATTGAATTACACCCAGGGCGAGACGCCCTTCGCGCCCCCCCCCCCCCCCCCCCCCCCCCCCCCATTGAAATCAAAAGGCTGTTATGGTAAGACCGATTATGTTCTATACAGCTAAAACAGCCTGGGGTCAAATTGACACCAAACATAATAGGAGGGTTACATAAACATGCCCTTACACGCTAAATGTCTGTTATTACATGCTATATTAATATAACTTTTAGGGAGAAACACTTTTACTTATGACGTTAAGCTATACTTATACCAGAGATCTTATTGGGATTTTTATTTTTGTTTGAATTGTTTATCACTTGTATTATTGTTTGTATTGATTTTATGTAAAGCACCTTGAGCTACAATTCTTGTATGAAATGTGCTATATAAATAAAGTCTTACTTACTTACTTTGTCACGAAATATAGTTGAAGCAAATAGCAAATGTTCGTCTTTGAAACTACCTACAGATTTGAAAATTCCGTTGGCTAATTACAGGGCCTAACCTAAATAATGAAAATAAATAATAACTGAACTTGTAACAGTTTTGTTGCAAAGCACACTATTATGGTGACATTTTATCTCGTGTTTGTTGAGTTAAAACCGAAATATTGTTGTTTCATAGCAAGCATCATAGCAAAAAGGCTAACAAACGTAAGAGTTAGCCTATACCCATTTTTTTTTCAATTCGCTATTTCACTCAATTAAAAAAAACAAAAATGTCCAGGAACTTTAAGCCTATATTTATAATATTATGAATTGTCCGTTCCATTTGGGAGACCCAGTCAGATGAGCTGTCTGTCCCTCTCCCCTTTTTTCACACTGCTTCTGTACACGGCACCTTCTCAGCAAGCAGGGGTGCCTGCAGCTGCCTGAAGGGGGCGCCAATTTGCCAATTCCCCACACAGTGAAATGATAGAAAAGAGAAAACCGCTTCGCGGGCAGAGATTTTTATTTATTTATTTTATGCTCGTGCGCCCCCCACGTGACATGAAAAAATGCCGCCCCGGGCCGCTGCCCGGTCCGCCCGTGCCTAAAACCGCCCCTGCTACCATGTCATACAATTGGGTCCACAAGCTCTGATTGCATGTGATAGTATGGTGATCAAAAATAAACGGAACAGAGCAATGATAAATTCCTTAACTACATTCTTACAATGGCATCTCATTTACAGTAGTGTTAGTAAAAAGCAGTGCCTAGTTTAGTTCCACACAATGCTCTGATAACAGTTATGAAACTAAAAACAGCTGCAAAAAAAACTGAGCAAACTGTGCATGTTAAGAATTTCATATTAGATTTCAGTTAGGAAAACTTACATAACTCTTCAACCCCACTGAGTTCTCTTATGTGGAACTAATTTATGTCTGTTTCAAGCGATGAATCATGGTTTCAACACAAAGTTCTGTACCTTTGAAAGTAATGCAGACAGAAGGTCCAGAGAAGCAGGTTTCTGCCCAGGCTGTGCTGGGAGTCGGTGGTTACGACTAGGAGCACAGGCACCAGGAAAGAAGGTAGCTCCTGAAGGAACCAGGCAAGTTTGGCTGGACATGTTCTCCCTGGAGGTCCATCACAGCCCACATAGCGTCCATAAGGAGTGTGAGTCTTGGTCTGCCTGACAAAATATGCCAGTGCACAAAAGATTAATCCCCAGCTGAGAAATTGTAGAAAGCTCTCCCTACACTCCATCCCTCCTATTTACTACACTTTTTTCAGTAAAAAAACTCAGGTCAAGAAGAATGCTTTCGCTTAGGATAGAGCACCTTCTGGGTTATCGAAGAGTGTGTTCAAAAAAACATGTGTTGGGAGGTCCTCTCCTCAAAATGTCGGTCATAGGCAGGACTGAAATTTGAGAAGTCTTCTTATTGGCTAAATATGTTCAAGGAGCATAGGCTATCTAGCTGGTCACCACCTGTGAATTTCACAAAATCATTTGTTTTGACCCAAGTCAGAGAGGATAGATATTCAAATTGCACCATCCAAAAGGAAACTCACATTTTAAAAATACAGCTGTTTACATTTAGTCATTTAGCAGACACTCTTATGCAGAGCGACTTACAGTAAGTACAGGGACATTCTCCCCAAGGCAAGTAGAGTGAAGTGCCTTGCCCAAGGACACAACATCATTTGGCACAGCCGGGAATCAAACCAACAACCTTCTGATTAATAGCCCGACTCCCTAACTACTCAGCCATCTGACCACCACTAGCTTTTAGCAGTGCATAGTAGTTATCAAAACTTTGAATCTGACTGTACAAGTTGAGTAATTGAAACTGGCCCCATAGCAAAGCACACATTATTCAGGCCATTTTCCTCGGCCATTTTATTAAAAGTGAAATGTATGGACTCCAAATGTACTCTCTGGCAAAGGCAAGGCATTTCTAAATTTAAAGTTACGTATATAAACAATATTTTCGCTAGCTTTGATGACTTATCACATAAATTTGGCCTCCCTCGGTCTAGCCTGTTTCGATACTTCTAAAGTCCGCCACTTCCTTCAGCATCAGGATCCTAACTTTCCCTATTTAGCCTCACCTTCTGGTTTAGATGATATGTTAGAAACTACCTTCAGCTTTAAAGGACTTATTTCAAGAATCAATACCTGTATATCTTCTTTTAAAAATACAACTCTTGCAAAGATCAAGGCAGACTGGGTGGATGAGCTGGGAGAGGACTTGGAAGCAGACATTTGGGACAGCGCTTTACTAAGAGTGAATGGCAGCACTTCATGTGCCAAAATAAGCATAATACAGTTTAAGATCTTACATCGCATCCACTACTCCAAAGCCAGACTTGCTAAAATATACCCTAACACAGATGCAAGCTGCGACAGGTGTCGAAACACTCCTGCTGACTTAACCCATATGTTTTGGTCGTGCTCAGCCCTAGCATCCTATTGGTCTACAATCTTTAAAGGGGCGATTGATTGCAAAACCGATTTTACCTTGTCATAGTTGAAAAATGACAGTTTGGTGTGTAAAATAGACATACGGTGAACCTCAAAGTCCATTGACGCCTCTTTCCTATGCAAATCTCACAATTTGTAACTGCTGCTGTGAAACGATAGGTTTAAAAAAAATCCGCCACTGTGACGTCCCAAAGGGGCTCCACCTTTTTTGGCTCTTTGTCACGCCCCAACATTTACCTCCTGGGAGTCAGGTGGCTGAGTGGTTAGGGAGTCGGGCTAGTAATCAGAAGGTTACCGGTTTGATTCCTGGCTCTGGCAAATGACGTAGTGTCCTTGGGCAAGGCACTTTGCTCAGTCGCTCTGGATAAGAGCGTCTGCTAAATGACTAAATGTAAATGTAATGTACCTACAGACCAGCCCACCGGTGTTCTGGCCCAGGAAAATAAATGGAGGTCGCGTAGATCTCAGACACTAGTTTATCTGCGCGCTAGAGTGCATCAAATTTGAATGGGAAATTTTAATTTCAAAATATCAATTTGGCTGCCATTGCATTTTGTTCCAATTAACATAAAAATGCCTTTTGCAAAGTTTTGAGGAATTCCATTGAGATTTAGGGGTGCCACCTAACACATGAACCTTGGCGAAATTTCAAAAAATTTGCTATATTTTGTCTAATTGCCAAAAGGTTGACCTGGAAATGTTGAGTACAGTGAACTTTTATACAGTAACATGTTCTATAGGGTTATCAAAGTAAAAGTTGTTTGTTTGCCCTTTGGGCAACTTGGGCATTTCTCAGAATTCAACTTTCCAGATTCTCCATTCATTTGTCTTATAGACAAAATGAATGGAGGTCAATGGGACATGTTCACATGGCCTTACCCTGAATTTTGTGCAGCAGTGATGGATGTCGGACACACATATAAAGTTTAATTGACTTTATTGTTAAGCACAAGGGGCGATACTGACACACTTACATTTACATTACATTACACTTAAAAGAACAAACCCTCTCTAGTGGCTAACTCACTGGCAACTAACAGGGCCTAATGGTAAGAGCTGACACTAACTAAACTTCAAACTTAATTACTCAGTCTGCTCCACTGAGCAACATCACCAGGAAGAAAGAGAGAGGAAATGGAACTTGAACTCTGAACTTAGCCAGTGCGTCTCCCCCCAGATATGTCTCCCCACCCAAGAGTAACCGTCCTATTCAGGGATTAGCTTGCGTTTGCGGCGGCGAAGGTTTGGCTGTTGGTTGCGGTCATGTTCAACTGCCTGCAGAACATTCTGCAGGTGCTGCTCCTTCCTTGCCACTGCGACGAAGTCGGATGTGAGCTTGACGCCACGCTCGGCACAGTGATTGACCACGTTCATTGCACGTTCATTGACCTCACTTTTTTTTTACGCAGCGTTGGTCGCCCATTCCTTCACATCGAGAGACATACATTCTGGATCAATGTGCAGCTGGTGCATCCCAAACCAGCAATCCTTATTGGCGAGCTCAGCCAAGCTGGTGGTTGGCAAGAGGGTGTGGAACTTTGGCTTGCCAAAGCCAGTGCCAAAGCGCTGCTCAAGGATGTGCATGGGGAGATCAGCGGGATTGTGCTCCAAGATCGCTCTGGCAAGTGCACGCTTGTCATCATTGGGCACCTTGCTGCTGAAGAGAGCCAAGGGTAGCATCTCACCTGTCAGGTACCAGCGATGCCTCTCCAGCGCCTTGATCGCTGATGCTGCAATGCCCTCAACTACAGCCTTGTATGCCTGCAGGTGGTGGTAGAGTGTCAGGTCATTCCAGGCAGCATCTACAGCTTTCTCGCAGGTCAACCACCACTTTGCATAGATGTGTGTAATGAAAATGGCAAATGCCCGAATCTTCGGCACCTGCTGCCGTGTGGTGATTGTGCCCTGGGGAAGCAACGCGATGTGCAGCTCCATCAAAGCCAGCTTGAGAGTATAGAGCAGCTTGGCCATCCATCGTGCCTTGTGGAGCGCTCCCGGCCATTGGAAGGTCACTGAAGTCTGCTCTTCACCATCTGCATCCAGAAACACAAGACACAGCTGCACAAACTCATGGTAGTCACCTCGCTTGTGGTCAGTGACTTCTTTTGCGCACCTGAAAAGTTCAGCACATAAATTGCCCAGGAGTGGTTGCTCGGTGTTGCCAGGAATGTATCGGGACGATTAGCTGCTGGATTCTTGTGGTAACAGGTTCCATTTCTCTCTCAGATGTGTGAACAAGGTAACCTCTGGCGAGCGTGATGACTCCACCTTCAGGTCTGTGAAAACCTGGTTCAGGAGGACCTCACCAATGTGGTGCCGGCACCCAGACCAAAGCAGTGGTCGGCCCAGTGAGAGCTGTATGGCAATGCAGGCTGCTGTGAGATGGCCGGTGTTTGACGCAGTGGTGTCAAATGCCATGTTGACAACCTGGTCAGCGCGGCACCAGTCCTGCAGCAACTTGCATGTCAACCGGGCAATGATCACTCCACATGCCTCATTGGTCTGCTTCTTATACGCCGGGACACCAAGCAGTTTCAGACGCTCTGCATCTCCAACCACCACTGTAAGACGCTCCTCCAACTGGCGCACATTGCTGAGCATCGGTGTTAACTTGCTGTCCCAGTGTAGGGTGCACAATTGAGGTGGTGTCCACTGCTTGTGCTGTTCCTCACTGATTGTCTCCAGCACTTGGCGTCTTGCTCGGTCAGCTGTTGCGTAAGATGCAGAGGGATGTGTACATTCACCGCCTGACTCTGCAACAAGGCCACGCGTGAAGGCAGCCTGTTGCATTGGTGACATCTTCAACCTTGTAGCCAGTGACACGACACTTGGTCGGCTAAGGATGTCATGTGGAATGAAGACGTTTGTTCCAGTCTTCTTATGCTTGTGGGATGGTTCGCCCTCAGATGGTGGATAGACTGTGTTAGTATCCTCCTCTGACTCCTCATCACTCTCCGACTCCAAGCTGGACATTGCCGTCACCTCCTCCAGCTCCTTTTCACAGCGGGACTGTCTGGCTGCTGCGGCAGCTTGACGCTCCTCTCGCAGCTTCACCTTGAGCTGCAGCTTTTTGTCCAATACACCAAATGTGGCCACTCTGTCAGTCTTCATGCTGGCCAAGAAAGCTAGGTCTTCTGGGTTATCAATCAGCTTTTCAACATTTGGAGGCCACAGCGGAAATGTGGCATCAAGTCTGCACTCCATTTTCTCCAATTGTTTCACTGTAGTCTCACTGGAGCGCTTGGCCTGGGAGATTTTCCCGAACGGGGAACCCGAACGGGGTTTGGACACTCAGTTTCCGGTCTTTTTGCCAGCATTTTCTTTTGCTATCGCCAGCAAAGTGTAAGTAGTATTATTTAAGGCATACCAAACAATCTACGTGTAAAATGTCATGAACATATATGGACGTTTACATGTCTAAATAATATAGGAAAGTTACTTTGGCCGAAAGACCACTCGACGACACTCGGGCGACGCTTGGGCGACGATCTTTACTCTGACAAGTGTGTCTGTGTTGTCATCGTACTGCTACTATGGGTTAGCATATGAGTGTATTTCAACGCTAGCTTAACACTACTTTGTCTTGCCAATGAAAATACACGATCATGTGTGACGTGATCTGTAGTCGAGGGGAGGAAGGAATGTGGGGCTAGCAAACTTTGAGAAGAGTTCAACAAAACATCCAGCAGGTGGTGGTATACAGTCAAATTGAGATTTTATCGCATAGTTTGGAGATGTTGAAGCGTGATCTCTTATTGTGGAGGACATAACTACATCCCAGGATATGTTGACAGCATTGATGGTCAGTTTGGTGACTCTGGATCAAGTTAATATCCCTGGAAAAACAGCAGCGGCTAGTGTTTAGAAGTGTGGTCGGGTTTGGACAAGGGTAGCGCATGGCTAATTTACCGGCGCCAGCGTCATTTTACCGGCTCTAGTAAAGGCTAAGCTAACTCTAATTTTTTGTACAATATTTAGCTTGAAAGGTAAAAAGTTAAAGCTTAACGTGTAGTCAGTAAATCAGCTGAAAGCGTGATACATTTTTATCAATATTTGAAGTGGCATTTTATCAGAATGTTAGCTAAAAACCGGTCGGGATTGGACACAGTGACGCTACAGAGAATGCTGACAGTCATGGGCTGTGTCTACTACCGCGCACTTGTGCACTTCGAGCACTGACTTTCAGTGCTTAGGGCGCTTACACTGACAGAACCAGCAGAATTCAGTGCACTGAAAGTACCCGGATGACGTACTGCAAACTTGCGTCCGTCACTTCCCGCTAAGTGGTTAACTTAACCCTTGTGTTATCTTCGGGTCATTCTGACCCATCAGTCATTGTGACCCACCGTCGTATTGCGACTGTCTCAGACCCCCCACATTGGAATGGTTAAAAGAAAATTATTTGTATTTGTTTTTGTATTGGGTAAAATTGGGTAAACACAACGATGGTTCGTTATGAACCTTTGGGTCATGTGACCCGAAGGCAGCACGAGGGTTAAGTGTTCCATTTGAGACAGCACTGTATTGCAGTGCACTGCAGTGCACTTAGTAAAGTGCGCGGTAGTAGACACAGCCATAGTCTTCCCACGGAACCAAACACTCGACGGGCATGGCTGATGTTTGTCTATGAGAAGATCCCTGTGAAGTTCGACACTCATTTATTCATTTGCTCGAACCATTTCACCAAAGACAGTTTTGAATGAAAACCTTGGACAATTTAAAGAAAGATTTGCTAAGCCGCTGTTGCTGAAAAGAGGTGCTGTTCCAACCGTATGCTCATCACAAACGCAAGCTGTAAGTATGATATTGTCGCTAACAGTTAGCCTATTAGCAATGCTAACGTCTCCTGTATCTAGCATAGGTAGAATGCTGTTTCTAAACACATCAACATACCTTACTTAGCAAATGATTCTAGCTAGACTAGCTGTAGTCTGCATTAGAAGGAAAGCTTCCGAAAAATAGCCAGAAAACGAATAGCAGTCTAGCCTATTGCTAACGCCTGTCTAGATTATCTATTTGGAAGAACTGGAGAAAGGCAGGTGCTAGATACAGGATACGTTAGCATTGCTAATAACTGTTACCGACAAAATCATACTACAGCTTGCTGTTGTGATGAACATAAGGTCGGAACGCACCTCTTTTTAGCAACAGCTTCATAGCAAATCCTGCTTTACATTGTCCCAGGTTTTCAAACCCGTCCTTGGTGAAATGGTTCGCGCAAATGTGTCGAGGGTCAAACTGCACAGGGATCTTCTACGCTACGGTATAGACAAACATCAGCCATGCCTGTCTAGTCAATGTTAGCTAGACTCTAGCTCATCTGCTTTTTATTAACGCTGATTTGCAAGGAATGCTAGATAGCGAAAACATAGACTGTAGGCATGTAAACTAGTTTAGCTTGCTGACGCAAGAGCATAGGTAGAATGTGTGATGATTTAGCCTAGTCTATTGGCAATGGGGCTAACGTTATTTCATGTTCCTGACTGTGTTTCATTCAAATAAATAACCTGTGTTGTCATGTAAATCTACAATTCAAGCATGTTTGTCCAGATCTATTTTTCAGCAAGAGCTAGAGCTAACTGAAGCTGAGTTGAATCACGATAGTTTGTTTGCTAAGCTGTACTGCTAACGTTACCCACCTAAGGCGATCCTGTTTGCTTCGACCACAGAAGTGGAAACAACTAACATAATCATTTGAAATGATATCTACTCAATCTGTTGAAAACAGTGTTGTGTAGACACAATAGATTTATTTGTACGTTTTTATTTCAAGTCTCCGCCTTCGTTGTTTCAGTGAGTGCTGTGGCCGTGTTGCGTCTTTGCTCCGCAGCTTCACTCGTTGTAAACCAACCAATCAGCGCGCAGCTCATCTATATATTCATGAGCATACCATAAAAGGAGAAAACCTAGCGTTTTTTCCCGGGAAAATTTCAGAGGATGTATCAGGGGGCATAGAACAGCACCCGGGGCATTGTCAGCTCAACCAATGTTACATACCCTATTCGGAGACCTTAAGGAACAGTGTGAAATACCAACAAAAAAAAACAGTCAATCGCCCCTTTAAAACAGTCAGAGGCTCTTAATATTGACCTACAACCCAACGCAGTAATGGCCATATTTGATACTACAGACAGAAGATATTCTACAATAAGGAAAAGATATAAAAACATCATTGCTTTTACAACACTGCTTGCAGGCAGGAGAATTTTATTACATTTGAAATCTAAAAATCCACCTGTGTCCCTGTGGTTTAATGACCTAATGCAGTTAATACAGTTAGAGAAAATAAAATACAGTTATTAATTATTCAAATTATTCTCTGTCTGGGATCCAGTGCTGACATATTTGGGTAAACTTAAGACTGTGCCCGCTTAGCACCACCCAGCAGCCCTCTAACATTTACAGTTGTGATGTTCATCCATATGAACTATAGTGTGTAGTACAAGACTTCAGCAATGATGAGCTTATGTTAATGTGTTAGTGTGTTTTTCTTCCTTATTAATTTAATTATTAGGATTCCTCCGTGAGGAGGAAACCTATTGTTATTGTTAGTTTTATTATTATTATTCTAGTCCCATGGGAGTCAATGGCAGCCCCTAGAACCATACGATAGCTTTTTGTGAAATTTGGCACACTCATTAAGGACAGTCCCTTCTATACTTACACCAAGTTTCATGTCTCCCATTAGACCACTCTAGCGCCACCAATGGGTCAAAGTTGGACTTGTGTTTACACATGCAACTTTTGAACCGTATGACTGATTTTCAAAAATGAGGTACCATTGGATTCCCTGGATCAAGACGAGTTCAACACACCCTATGACGTCATTTTCCGGTTATATAGATTTTCTGCCATTTCCGGTTTTATCCTCCAAAAAACTTTGAAAGCCTACTCCTCCTACAAAGTTTTCCAATCTTCCCCAGAATTGGCATACATAATCGTCAGAGCAACCCTCACTCAGGTATTATTTATATATTTGATTTTCAAAACCGTTTGTCCGTTACAGCCAATCAAAATCGGCAACAAAGCAACCAAACAGGAAGTTGGGGCAAATCTCAGCAAATCTTTGAGATATCAACACCAAACTTGGTATGTCACGAGGAAGACACTACAACATGTTACCATGTGCAAAGGCAACTTCATATATCCAAAAATGATTGATATAAAGCAAATCGAATTTATCGCTAACGCTAAAATAATGCTTTACACAGCCGCCAGTCAAAATCTGATACTCTGATCACAATCACAAGTTCATATGAAGACACTTGAGAATGTTTATTACACAAATCTGAAAAAATGTTGACTGTAAGATGAAAAGTAGATTTTTAGTGAATATTTGAAACATGCATGCTTGGCTAATTGCTAGGGAGATTTCCAATGTAATGTCTCCCTCTGCTCCTCAGCGCGCGCTCCACATTCTCACACACTCAGCCTTTCCCTTGACACGCGCGAGCTTGGCGAGACGCACACACAACATTTCAGGAGATTGTGGGCTGACCAAGCCCCCACTCATTCCTTGGCTTGAAACTAAGGCCCTTGTGGATCTTGATGGTATTGCATTTCCGATTTTGTATGCAATGGTAAAAAGTTCTCAAAATCCTGAAACAATGGGCCTCATTCACCAAATGTTATTATGAACAAATTTGTTCTCAAACCCCACTTACACAGTTTTCACGAAGTTTCTGGCATTCACCAATGTTTTTTATTTGGGATTTGTTCTTAGGTAAGAACAGAATTTACGCATACCCAAGAGCACTCTTACGTACAATTGAGAGCTGACATGTAAAATAAGTAGTTATACCGTTTTCGTCCGTTCTAATTTAAAATAGAATATTTCTCTCCTTTATAATTTTCCAACTAATATTTTTCATTATTTTACATATTCTTTTTGTTTGTTTTAATGAATACACTTACACTTCTGCTCATTTGTAAAGCACTTTGAATTTCCATTGTGCATGAATTGTGCTAGGCCTATATAAATACAGTATTTTACAATCGCTATGACCATTTTTTCAATACTTTTAACAAGTTTCCTAAACTCTTGACACAGTTAGCACAACATCCGTATGTATTGGCTATACCATTAACACATTTCTTGTTGCTTTGACACAAATTGCATCGAATAAACACAAATGTTAAATGCCTGAACTTCTTTTACACACGAGCTCAACCAAGACCAAAACAATCGATTTTTACTGCCAAATTTACCAATGCTTTCACACTGTATGTCGGAACAGATAACATCATGTTCAAAACCCAACTTATTGGCTAAAGTCAAAGTGAACAGCTGTTCATATTGTAAATTGAAATACAAACATATCCCCTGTATTTTATTCCATTGCTACTGAGAAACAGCTGGTTGAAGTTATGCAAATACTGTAAATCACAGCTGATTCCCAACTCGGAAACACTCAGTTGTATACAGTAAGAGGACCTCTTTGGGCTGATCTTATGTGGAAAAAGAACAATACAGAGAAACACGAAGAAAGAAAGAATATGTAATGCCTGCACGAGGGAGAGGAAGACAAGTACCAGGACAAGGGAGAGGAGTGGGACAAGGGCAAGGGAGAGGAGTTAGAATGTGTGGTGGTGCTCAGAGAAGGGCCTAGGGTAACTGATGAAATATTGTAAATGGCAGCTATATTGCATTTTTCTTGCAGTAATGTCCTGTTGCAACTGCATCTGATGTTAGTGTTTTTTTATGACATGTGCTATGATTGATTAAATGTTCCTGTTGAAAGAGAACGTGTGTTAGTGTTTTGGTAGACATGGTGTATTGTTTAGTGTATTTTTGTGTTATGAAAATTTGTGTTTGAGTTTAGTTTACAATGTGTGATTTTGAGCGTGAAATTAAGAGTTTTGCCAATTGTGTGTGGTAGGTGTGTTGGTGCATTAAGAGTTAAGGAAACGTGTTAGATGTATTGAAAAGATTGTCATAGTGATTGTAAAAGAAACTGTAAACTAGTCTTGCTTTGCCTTCAATTCAAATCAATTATGTTAACAGGGAACGTTGCCATCCAATAATAAGTGACTTATCACTGTATTTATAGGCCCAAAGTAGGCTTATTCCGCACACTAGGACTACACCACACAATGGCGTATTTATTGCTGCTGCAAAATTTTGCAGATCTTTCCCTGAGGAGGGAACACATCTTCCTTGACCATACTGATTTATTTGCAGAGAGCGACGAGTAGGCTACCTGTTGGAACGCTTTAGGCTACCAAGAGCAGTCCTCATGGATATTTGTAACAGTCATCTGATTTCTAGGCTTTTTTGCTTAAGAATTAAGATTAAAGTTAAATCATTAATTTTTCACTTCATCAGTTCTGTGCCCTTCTCCAGATACAGCGTTCACTGCATGAGTAATTGTATTCCATGCATCGGTTTTATTTACTGCTTTGTATCCGCCGCTGACGCTACTAAATATGTATAGTTTGTCGCTAACTTCTTTCAGCTGTACCTCCACTTCAGAATTACTAAAGTTTTTCTGTCTTTTGTCGAGGCCTCGACCGTCTTTACCACGTCTTTTTGACATTTCTCTGAGTGTGCACACGGCCCACGGGGCGTTTACCTATGCTAAATAGGAGCAATTCATCATTCTAAGATCAAACTTGCGAACAATTCTGCTGTTTAGGAACACGTCATGAATCACACGTAGACTTTTCTTAGGAACTTTCTTAAGAACAAATGTAAGAAATAACTTAGGAAGGTGAATGAGGCCCATTGATAGTAAAGGCCAAGAGTAACTACCTAAGTCTGCAGCATGGATTTTTCTATACAGTGACAATTTGTGAAGAATATACATTTTTCAATGGTTCGCAATGTTTGGAGGAATCCGCCATTGCTGCTTGCAGCTATATTTAGTATTATTATTGTTGTTATTGTTACTATTATTATCTTGTTTACTTTCTGGATGGGTGTCCTACATGTTATGGAAAAAAAACAAAAAAAACAACATGCACTCCAATGTGGATTGTTACATTCTAATACACATTATTTATGTTTGGTAAATACCCTGTAGGAAATGTTCTTGCTTCAAACAGGGACAAAGCTTTGTGCTTTGTTAGCTGTTGCTGAATCAACATTGATTGAGATGACTGTATTGTAAAGTCATAAAAGACTATAGTACTCTGTTGCTATCAACATGTTTATAACCTCTTAAGAATTCTGTTAAATTTGCCTGAAAACGCCTGAACAGCATACCCAAAGTAAATTGAAAGCTGTTCTTGAACCATTTGGAGTACATGCATGATTGTGGTCTCTTTGAAAGGGGACACTCTGAAGTTCTTTCCCCTGTTGTCAGGACCCCTGTAAGTCCTACTGGTGTTGAGTAATAGAAGCTTGAACAACCCTGGTAACCCTAACCCTCCTAATCCGCCTGGATTTTGTTTTGAAAACACATGACTGAAGAGGCTTAGGCCTACCCCCTCCCCCCCACAGTGACGACTCTCTCCATTCAGGAGGGTGAAGTTAACAGACTTTTCAAGAGGCAGAACCCCCACAAAGCAGCTGGGCCGGACTCTGTCTCTCCTGCCACCCTCAAGCAATGCGCTGACCAGCTGTCTCCAGTGTTTACCAACATATTTAACACCTCCCTGGAGACATGCCATGTACCAGCCTGTCTCAAGTCCTCCACCATCATCCCTGTGCCCAAAAAGCCAAGGCCAACAGGACTTAATGACTACAGACCCGTCGCCCTGACCTCTGTGGTAATGAAGTCTTTTGAGTGCCTGATGCTGGCACACCTCAAAGCCATCACAGACCCTTTCCTGGACCCCATGCAGTTTGCCTACAGAGCCAGCTGAAATTGCGGATTGCTGAAATTGTGGATTTCAGCTCTGCCTTCAACACCATCATCCCCGCCCTGCTTCAGGACAAGCTCTCCCAGCTGAACGTGCCCGAGTCCACCTGCAGGTGGATCACAGACTTCTTGTCTGACAGGAAGCTGTGCGTTAAGCTGGGAACACAAGTCTCTGACCAGTGGCGTACTATAGGGAGTGCAGCTGCACTCGGGCCCGTGGCGAAAGGGGGCCCGTCCTCGATCTCATCGTAAAAGTGAGACAACCTGACCGGGCCCCTTGCTCCGCTCTAAACACCGTAAGTAGTAGCCTACATATGATCCAGTCCCATCAATTCGCAAACATTTCTCAATTATTGTGTCAGTTATTCATAATTATGCGCTATCACCTGCCCAATAAACATTTTAACAACAGTCAGTCTTAACAACATCAAATAATTCATTTTTCCTCATTTGCCTTTTGCTGAATGAAACAACTCTTACAAAAAAGAAGTACACTTCAAGTTTATTTTGTAAGTATACTTAGTATAAAAAGTATACTATTATCATGTTACTTAAAGTATACTAGCAGTGTACTTATTTATATACTATTTTTGTACTAAGTAAACTGAATTGGCCCACTTTTTAGGTCATTTGTTACACTTTAAAGGAAACTTATAGTGTATTTCAAGGTTTACTTTTGAATACTCTAAAATAACCTGTGTAGTGCACTTTCAGTTCATAGAGTATACTTCCTAAATTACTTAGAAGTATACCTTGGAATACTCTAAAGTAACCTGTGTAGTGCACTTTCAGTTCATGAAGTATACTTCCTAAAGAGCCTCAAAGTATACTTTGCAATACTTTCAAGTGCACTTCAATTAATTTAAGTACTTCAAGAAGTAAACTTCATAAATGTAATTTCAGTATGACTTACTAAAATATTAAAATGTTAAGGAGCCCCTCAAACGCCTCAGATCTTGCGTCACTTGGCGATAACAGGGGCCCTCGCAAAGTTACACTGCAGAGTCTTAGCTGAAAGAAGCTATCTACTACGTAAGCATTAACATTGCACGAATCCATCCATAAAACGTCCATCCATCCATCCATCATCTTCCGCTTGTCCGGGGGTCGGGTCGCGGGGGCAGCAACCTAAGCAGGGAGGAGCAGCGGTTCTACTCTGAGCCCCTCCCGGATGACCGAGCTTCTCACCATATCTCTAAGGGAGAGCCCGGACACCCTGCGGAGAAAACTCATTTCGGCCGCTTGTATTCGCGATCTCGTTCTTTCGGTCACTACCCACAGTTCGTGACCATAGGTGAGGGTAGGAACGTAGATCGACTGGTAAATAGAGAGCTTCGCCTTTCGACTCAGCTCCTTCTTCACCACAACGGACCGATGCAGAGCCCGCATCACTGCGGACGCCGCACCGATCCGCCTGTCGATCTCGCGCTCCATCCTTCCCTCACTCGTGAACAAGACCCCGAGATACTTGAACTCCTCCGCTTGGGACAAGATCTCCTCCCCGACCCGGAGATTGCACTCCACCTTTTTCCGGTCGATAACCATGGCCTCAGATTTGGAGGTGCTGATTCCCATCCCAGCCGCTTCGCATTCGGTTGCGAACCGCTCCAGTGAGAGCTGGAGGTCACGGCCGGATGAAGCCAACAGGACCACATCATCCGCAAAAAGCAGCAACCCGATCCTGAGGTCCCCAAACCGGACCCCGTCAACGCCCTGGCTGCACCTAGAAATTCTGTCCATATAAGTTATGAACAGAATCGGTGACAAAGGGCAGCCCTGGCGGAGTCCAACCCTCACCGGGAACAAGTTCGACTTACTACCGGCAATGCGGACCAAACTCTGGCACCGGTCGTACAGGGACCGAACAGCCCCGATCAGGGAGTCCGGTACCCCGTACTCCCGGAGCACCCCCCACATGAGCCCCCGAGGGACACGGTCGAACGCCTTTTCCAAATCCACAAAACATGTGTAGACTGGTTGGGCGAACTCCCATGCACCCTCCAGAACCCTGCCGAGGGTATAGAGCTGGTCCACAGTTCCACGGCCAGGACGAAAACCACATTGCTCCTCCTGAATCCAAGGTTCGACAATCCGACGGACCCTCCTCTCCAGCACCCCTGAATAGACTTTCCCAGGGAGGCTGAGGAGTGTGATCCCCCTAAAGTTGGAGCACACCCTCCGGTCCCCCTTTTTAAAGAGGGGAACCACCACCCCGGTCTGCCAGTCCAGAGGCACTGTCCCTGATGTCCACGCGATGTTGCAGAGTCGTGCCAACCAAGACAGCCCTACAACATCCAGAGCCTTAAGGAACTCCGGGCGGACCTCATCCACCCCAGGGGCCTTGCCACCGCGGAGCTTTTCAACCACCTCGGCGACCTCAGCCCCAGACATAGAAGGGCCCCCCCCAATGTCCCCAGACTCTGCCTCCACGTCGGAACACGTGTTGGTGGGATTAAGGAGGTCTTCAAAGTATTCCTTCCACCGATCCAGGACGTCCCCCATCGAGGTCAGCAGCGCACCATCCCCACCATATACAGCGTTGACAGTGCACTGCTTCCCCCTCCTGAGTCGCCGGATGGTGGTCCAGAACCTTTTCGAAGCCGTTCGGAAGTCATTCTCCATGGCCTCGCCGAACTCCTCCCACGCCCGGGTTTTTGCCTCCGCAACCGCCAAAGCCGCATTCCGCTTGGCCTGCCGGTACACATCAGCTGCCTCTGGAGTCCTACCAGCCAACAAAGTCCGATAGGCCTCCTTCTTCAGCTTGACGGCTTCCCTCACCTCCGGCGTCCACCACCGAGTCCGAGGGTTACCGCCGCGACATGCACCGACCGCCTTGCGTCCGCAGCTCCGGTCAGCCGCCTCAACAATGGAGGCCCGGAACATGGCCCATTCAGACTCAATGTCCCCGGCCTCCCCCGAGACATGGTCGAAGCTCTCCCGGAGGTGGGAGTTGAAGCTCCTTCTGACAGGGAATTCTGCCAGCCGTTCCCAGCAGACCCTCACATTACGTTTGGGCCTGCCAGGCCTGACCGGCGTCTTCCCCCACCATCGTAGCCAACTCACCACCAGGTGGTGATCAGTTGAAAGCTCCGCCCCTCTCCTCACCCGAGTGTCCAAGACATTCGGCCTCAGATCCAACGACACGACTACAAAGTCTATCATCGAACTGAGACCTCGGGTGTCCTGGTGCCAAGTGCACATATGAACACCCTTATGCTTGAACATGGTGTTCGTTATGGACAAGCCGTGTCTAGCACAGAAGTCCAACAACAAAACACCGCTCGGGTTCAGATTGGGGGGGCCGTTCCTCCCAATCACGCCCCTCCAGGTCTCACTGTCATTGCCCACATGAGCATTGAAGTCCCCCAGGAGGACGAGGGAATCTCCGGGAGGAGCGCTTTCCAGCACCCCTCCCAGAGACTCCAAAAAGGGTGGGTACTCTGCACTGCCATTTGGTGCATAAGCACAAACAACAGTGAGGACCCGTCCCCCCACCCGAAGGCGGAGGGAGGCTACCCTCTCGTCCACCGGGGTGAACCCCAATGTACAGGCGCCGAACCGAGGGGAAACAAGTATTCCCACCCCAGCTCGACGCCTCTCACCGAGGGCAACTCCAGAGTGGAAGAGAGTCCAGCCCCTCTCAAGGAGACTGGTTCCGGAGCCGATGCTGTGCGTCGAGGCGAGGCCGACTATATCTAGCCGGAACTTCTCTACCTCGCGCACCAGCTCCGGCTCCTTTCCCGCCAGCGAGGTGACGTTCCACGTCCCTAGAGCTAGCTTCTGCAGCCGAGGATCGGACCGCCAAGGCCCCCGCCTTCGGCCGCCGCCCGTCTCGCACTGCACCCGACCCCCATGACCCCTCCTGCGGATGGTGAGCCCACTGGAAGGGGGTGTGCCCGACCGGGCCCCATGGGAAAAGGCCCGGCCACCAGGCGCTCGCCATCGAGCCCCACCCCCGGGCCTGGCTCCAGGGGGGGGCCCCGGTGACCCGCTTCCGGGCAGGGGCAACTGAGAACCATTGTTCGTTTTCTTCATGGTAGTTTTTGAGCCACGCTTTGTCTGATCCTTCGCCTGGAACCTGTTTGCCTTGGGTGATCCTACCAGGGGCATAAAGCCCCCGACAACATAGCTTCCAGGATCATTAGGACACGCAAACCCCTCCACCGCGGTAAGGTGGTGACTCAGGGAGGGGGGACTCAGGGAGGGGCTTATAACAGTCGTAACAGTCATTTAACTCATGGTTACAATGGTAAACCAGCACAACAATGACAATTACCACGCAACAAAACACTACATTCTAAGCAGACACATTTTAAAAACGAAATTCACGAAGTTACATTTGTATTTCGAACAAACGTCAAACTTATCAGCAAATTTTAACACTATTTACCGCCTTGCATCATGGGAATTGACCATGATGCAATGAGCCATGCTATCTTCATTTTTTCACGTCGTTATTTCTGTCAGTTTGATAGTATAACCTTCAAATGCATAATGCAACCCTTTTGTCTGCTTCTTTCTCAAGTAGCTTTTTCGTTTTTTCCATTAATACTCCAATTGATAATTATTAGTATAAGAGAATAGGGCTTCAGAATGTTTTGGCAGTAATTAAGGTTACAGCTTCAGTACCAAAAAAGATTCAATGTGCAATGCATAATAGATGTTCATAGACATGAATAATTAGAATGAGATGGATCTAAAAAATGTAACCTGTAATGTACTTTAAAATTATTTTGACTGTTTTTGCTGTATAATAATAGAAAACGTACATCCTACTCCAGAAGAAATTTATACAATTTTCTGTTTCTAAGCATACTTCTTAAAAGTATCAAAAGTGAACAATTTTCAAAGCATACTTAAAAGTATATCAAAAGTGAACTATTTTCTAAGTATACTCCTTAAAAGTATATAAAAAATGAACTATTTTCAAAGCATACTTAAAAGTATATCAAAAGTGAACTAAAAGTGTACTATCCATATTTTATTTTATAGTATACTTTAATATACTTATTTTTTGGAAGGGTAAAAGTGGCTCCAGAAAGCGGCAGGAACGAAAAGAGCAAAATGTAAGGGTGGCAAAGCTGTCAAAACTATCCTCATTTGGATTTGTGGCGAAGCGTGTTGAAGAGGACGCTACGTCTGACCCCCAGTCCGGCAACAGCAATGAGTGTGAAACTCAGCCACCAGGGTAGACTAATTACATAACGTTTACTGTCTGGTATAGCCTAATTGAATGCATTTAGACATGGCTATTAAACGTCATAAAATGCACATATAGGCCTAGGCTAAGGCAGCAGCCAGGTTAGATATTGTAATATTGTAACTATGTGCAGGACGATGTAGTCGGAAAATAGCTAAAGCTAGATAGACTAAACGTAAGATAGCATATCTAGCCGACATCGGCAAGACGTTTGCTATCTTGGTATTGATGAAGAAAGTGTTTTGTCCGTCTCTTCATAAACGGAGTGACTAAGTTCAGTTGAGTTCTGGATTTTAATAAGTATTATCAATCTGCAGATTGGGAGAGAAAACCAGACCTCTGACAATAAATGACCACACAACACCAGGCTTAGGTCTCAATCATGTCTCTCTCAGCTCTGAAAGCCGGAGGACCATCTTTTATAGGGCACAGGAATGTAAACATAGATAATGACAGTCAGGCAGTAATGACGTTACAACAGTCTCAGAGGAAGAGATTCACAGCTCCCAACACATGACCACTCAGACTAGAGAGATCATAGTTGGCGCTCTCCTTGTAGTCATGACAAAGGACGTTTATCCAGTACTTTCTCCTGATCACGAACATCTATTAACCCTGACACATAGACACAATCTACTCTTATTAATAGCAAGCTTACATGAGAACATACTAACTAGTATCCAATGACTAGTTATATTGATTAGTGAATAATGTAAGCACACCGGAAATCGCAATTTCTTCCACAGTCCCCCCCTTTTGACGTTTAACGTCAACACAACAACAATTCATCAACTGTTTATCTGGGGCCTGCTGTAGTGCCTTACATTTCACAAGTTTCATACCATTTAAAAACTTTAACAATCAAACAATACAGTATCTGTAACTACTCAGCACAGCATACATGATTATAGGATTTGAAGAAATATTAGGTAGTACCCAATCACAGGTGAAAAGGTACAAAGTCAATGAAGTGAATAGCTTTTTGCTTAGTTCTCAAGATAGGGCTCCCAGAAATGACCTTAACGCTCCTTCTATTTTCCTTGTTCAAAGTTGCATGGCATTATACACTTTGGCGATATTGTGACCTCTGATTCATCCTAGTAACAAAGGCATTTCCTAAGACCCCACAAAAGAACCAGCTTCTAGCTATTTACTTCTTAAGCAAACAGCATAATGACAGTTTATCAATAGTTCTAGAAACATAGGCATATTTCTCTGCTGGACATACCCACTGGTCATGCTCTCGTGAGCTCAACACATCTGCCTCATGGCCTTCATCTCAGAAGCAACTGCAGTTAAGGCGTCGGCTGTCTCATTACCAATGGACTCCAACCCTACTGCTAAGCTCCTAATATCTCTAAAGGCAGTGATAACACCATACACAGGGAGAATGGCAGCTGAAAAACTTGAAAAGTGACTGTGTACTATTGAATGGCTACTCGCAATGTTTTTGTGGCTATCTTGTTGTTATGATCAGTGACCTATGCACTTTGTAAAGCTCTCTCTTGGAAGTCGCTTTGGATAAAAGCGTCTGCTAAATGATAAATGTAAATGAAATGTAAATCCACGTGATGTGATCCCAGCTTCTTAGCATCTGCATTAATAATACTTCTCTTGTGGCAGTGCCACCAATGTTTGGGAAAGGGGTGCAGGGGAAACCCATCTACAGATCTGAGGGCTCCTACAATAAACCCAAGGTAACACGTTCCTGACCAGTCGGCCGGCAGGAAATAATAAGCACTCTTACCCACATGGTGCCATTGTTAGCTGCACGAGGAACCCAAAATGGTGATGCCCTTATACTTACAGGTCCATCTGCAACAGGCAAATCATGCAACAGGCTGTTAGCATACATACCACAGTGTGGTTACATGTATTTTCCCAAATACCTTCCCATAATTATTTAAACATTTAATAAACCATATACTACATATTCTGTAGTATGCTAAAAGTGTAGGAATAGCATAGTCAGCAACATCAGGAATTTATGTCACCCGCCCAAATGGTATACAGGACAAGTAACATTGAACTCAGATACAATTGAACTTACAAATCATCCAGTAGAGTGTGAGCATACATAGAAACCGTATCCTTGCATGTATTTTTTCACTCTCACTGTACCACTATGCCATACACAAAACAATGCAGGTGGGGCATATTCAAGAGATGACTGACTTGTTCGACAGAACAGTCACATTTGTTACATCCAACCCTACACAAGGCCACTTCTTGACCTTACACATATCAGCCATTGACAGAGGGACAGATATCCCTGGATAACCTCCAGAATGCTTGGGACTCTAACCACAAACCCTGCAAGGTCTGTCCCCTCTAATGCTGCGTCCAGTCATTTTTTCCCGTCCACGGTAAGGTGTTGTTGTACAGATTGTTCTTCATGTGTGCTTTATGATGAATCTCAATGTTCACATCAGTATAATTGGGAGCGTGCAATAGTGACTCTCGTGTGGCTCATGTACGCGATGTCTGTGGACTTGTGCGTCCAGTATCAGTAAATGTCTGTCAGGTGTGTGCGTCAGTATGTCTGGATCTCATCTCTCATCGTAGCTCCGGCAGCGGCCTCGGTTTCCTTGAAACAACCGAGGGCCTCCACCACAGTATCCTCTCGTCCCCATTCTGGGTGCTGTCATCTGCTTCATGTAGAGGCCGGAGGAAGACTGAAAGTGTCTTCCCCTCTCCAGGCTCCTCTCTCTGGTTTCCCATCTGGGTGCTGTCATCTGCTTCATGAATCACACATGGGGAAGAGAGGCATGGTAGCAACAGCAGCCCCTCTGGCTTTCTCCTCATGTGACTCACCTTTCGACGTCTTCAACACCTCCGGGTGGGTGCTCTTTGGGACCTCCTTCTCGGCGCCCCTGGATTGGAGTGCTGGATGGCGGGATCCTGGTTTTGGCTCAAATCGGTCCGCTGGACTGGAGCCTGCTCCCGGATCAGCCGCTGCAAACGGGTCTCCACCCCCCTTGGTGTACTCCTGGAGGAGTAACCCAGTGGGGATGAGACAAATGACAAGTTGGAGCAGGCACCATTTGGAGGTGCACCTGCTCCTCCACCGGCCCCTGGCTCTCCGTTGGGACCCTCCACCGTGTTGTTCGGTGGAGGGGCCATTTTGCACTCCTTTGCATGAATCCATGTCGGACGACCTTCCACTTTTACAGCTGTGTGAGTCACCAAGAGAAAACCAGGTATGGACCGGTCCATCTCGGTGAGAGGGCAGTCCTCCGTTTGTGCACTTTCACATAGTCTCCCGGTTGATAGGGATGACATAGCTCCCCAGCGGGCAGCTTTCACCTGTGAATGCACAACGCTGGTTGCTCTAGTTAGGACAAAACAAAAGTTTAACATTGTATCATCCATCTGGTGGATATCCATCTGTTTCAATGATAGTGGGGGAGAGACAGGAAATTTCATTGGTCTCCCTAAAACTATCTTGTGTGGGGAAAGTCCATTCCTCCTCTGGGCTCATGGCCATATGAGCTAGTGGGAGTGCATCAGGCCATTTTAGGCCAGTCTCTTCACATATATTGGCTAGTTTGTTTTTCAAAGTTCCATTTTGCCTCTCCACTGCCCCTGCAGACTGTGGGTGGTAGGGACAGTGAAAATGCTGGTTGATCTGGAGCGCTTTACAAAGTTCCTGAACAATTTGACCCGTGAAATGTGAACCTCTATCACTGGACAGTCTTGTGAGGATCCCATATCTACAGATCACATCTCTAATAATAAGAATCTTGGCTATTGTGGTAGCATCAACTTTCCGACATGGGTAGGCTTCTACCCATTTCGAGATCATGTCAACAATTACAAGTACATACTCAAAATTACAACACTTGTTCATCTGCATAAAATCATTTTGTAAATTAATAAAAGGACCACTTGGTGGTGGGTGGGCTGCGTCTCTTCTCTTTGGTCCCTTTTCGGGATTATGCTGCTGGTAAATATGACACTGAGCACAATGTTGCTAAGCCTTTGTGGAAAAAAACAGGTGCAAACCAATCTGTATTTACTATTGAGACCATACCCCCCTTGCTCGTATGGGCACATCCGTGCGCCATGCGAGCCAACCAAGGGAACAATGCACATGGAATCTTTCACACAGCCAACAGATAACCAATCATCCCTCTCAGTGTTATCAGCAGCGGCTCGAAGGTCCGCCACAACATGAAGAGAGGGAGTGCGTGTTTCCGGTTGCTGAGACACAAACAAATAGAGACCTGGGACACATCAGAGGAGTTGGCCGCAGCCTTTGCTGCTAAATCAGCTCTAGCATTTCCTCTTGAAACATCATCTGTATTGTTAGTATGAGCCTCACACTTAGTAACAATAGCTAGCTTTCTCTGTAGTAGTATTGCAGACAACAAATTATCAATCATCTTTCCATTCTTGATTGCTCCACCTGAGGAGTTAATGAAACCTCTCTCTCGCCATATGGCACCAAAATCGTAAGTAACTCCAAATCCATACCTTGAGTCAGTGTGAATATTTACGACCTTGCCTTCTGACAAACAACATGCCCTTGTCAAAGCAAAACTCTGCCTGCTGTGCAGTGCATTGTGGAGACAGTTTACCAGATTTGAATGTCTCACTGTCCGTGCAGACCGCATATCCGGAGTTTAGAGAGCCATCCCATGCTCGGGACAAAGATCCATCTACGTACAACACAAGTTCAGCATTATCCATAGGTTTGTCAAACACATCAGGTCTGGGTGTTAGCACTTTATCGACAACCATCTCACAGTCATGTGGTTCTCCATCATCAGGGGTGGGCAACAATGAAGCTGGATTCAATGGGGAGCATCTATGGATTGTAATGTTACTTTGAGTCAACAATTACAGTTCATACTTTGTAGCTCTAGTGGCTGACAGGTGTTGAGTTTTGGTGCGTAACAGAAAAGCACTTACTGCATGAGGAACCATCACTGCCAAGGGCGACCCCAGCACTATATCTGAAGTTGCTTCCACACATGTTGCCGCAGCACAGACTGCTCGTAAGCACGGGGGGAAACCTGCTGCCACAGTATCTAAAGAAGAACTCACATAGGCAATAGGCCTCTTAAGATTACCATACTGCTGGGTCAGTACACCCTGGTGTAGTCTGGCAGACCGAGAGCTGGCGCCTGGGCCCAGGCCTGCTTGAGAGATACAAATGATTTATCAGCTTCAGTTTTCCACAACAAATTAGTATCAGTCTCCTTCCTTAAATCAAGGAGAGGTCTAACCAACACAGCATAATCAAGGATCTACTAACGACAATACCCGGCTGAACCTAGAAAAAGACTTGAGTTGTTTTGGTGTTCTAGGCTTCGGTATCCATCGGATGGCCTCCACTATATCAGGCGTCAATAGATGCTCTGTACCTTTGAGTGTATGGCCCAGATACTTGACCTCCTAAGACCATAACTGCAGTTTTGCCTTTGAGGCCTTGTGGCCCTTCTCAGCCAGTGCCTGTAGCACAGCAATCGTGTCCTGTTGGCAGGAGGCAAGATTCTTAGAACATATCAAAAAGGTCATTAATATACTGCACCAGAGTAGAGCCGGCTGCTAAGGTGACATCCTGGAAGTCCTCTCGTAATGCTTGACTAAACAACGTAGGTGATTCGGTGTACCCCTGTGGTAGAACTGAAATGTATAGTGGACCTGGCGAAACGTGAATGCAAACAGATACTGGCTCTCTTCTGCAATGGGAACAGAAAAGAAAGCAAACAATAGTCATTCACAGAGCTAGAAAGTAACAGGGTTACTTGTTAAGTATCGTAACAGGGTTAGGCACAACAGGATGTATAACACAGGCATTACCTGCTTATAAACCCATAATAAACTTCCAAGTATTTTATTAGCCTTAAAGGATCAAATTGACCTTAAGTCTACCTATGACTCCTCAATAACTGGGACAATACCTTTCCCTACTTCTCTATTACTAGCATACTGAGGTACGGTTCTCAAGAGTCGTACTACAAACAATGATAACAACTGGGGTAGCATTCTTAATGCGCCCAATATGATAAGCGTGTGTGGACCACAGTAGCTCAGGCCCAGCTTCTAGCAAGGCCACATCTGCGGTCGCTAAAATCTCTGCATTCCACTGCTGGGGGATGTGTATGGGATTGCTAGGCCAAGTGTTCTTTATCCTAAGTAATAGATAAGAAAAAGTCAGTAGTGCATTTCATTTCGGTTCAGTTTGCACAACAAATTCCTTTCCAACAGATTTACTTGTTACTTACTTTTACATAGTTGAAAGAAATACATGTTCATCTTTCAAAGATCCATCTATCCACCCATAAGAGCTAACTGACAGTTGTGGAACCCATAAGAGCTAACTGACAGTTGAGGAACCCCAGAAACTACCACTATCATCTCATTGATTTGGGTACTGTATACTGTTGAACTGGCTAACCTAGTAGCTCTGGGTCTTACTTGAAAAAGAGAAGCTCTCTGCCTCCCGTATTCTTGATTATTATTATTATTATTTTTAGAGGACTCTAACCTCAAGGATTTGAACCTATTTTTTTTTTAGAAAAAAATGTACATATTATTATCCGTAAGACATTCATTTGCAATGTCATTAATTTCTCAACTTTCTTTCCTGCATTCTCCTGCATCAATGTACAATTATGTTTGACATAATCCATAATCATATCAACAGTTTTTATTCTCCCAATTTAGAACCTGTTTCTTAACTTCTACCTGGAGTTCAGGAAGCAATCCACATATGAACACATGATAAAGTGGCATGGGGATGCAGCTGCTGTAAAACCAGAATGTTTTTTTTTCAACAAAAAAAAATCCTAGTAAGTCTTTCCAGATCATCTGTAGGATCCTCATCTTTTCTGTTTGCGATCATACACTTTGCTCCAGTCAAGCAACACCCCTCCAGTATTACTGCCATTAAACACCATCAGAAACCTATGCTTTAAGTTTTCTCAACATACCGGTCTGGAGTTCACCCTCTAAGCCTTGATTCAAATCAATAAGAGTAGGTATGTTGGCATTGATAGCTATTTGCAAATCTCTTAGAAATGTTGCTGAGTCCTCTCATGTCAGGAAATCCCTTTCCTAGCTCCCTCAGCTCAGTCACTGACCATGGGCGATAAAGGTACATAGGCTGTCATACATCAGGACCTGGATATGCACACATAGGCTTCATTGATACCTGGGGGTTCAACTGACAGGCCTTCCTGATTAACCTCACCCATCATGTTTTGCTGTGATATAAACCTTCTCTTGTAGGTTCTGTTCTGGCTGCACCTGACCCGCTGCTTCCCCTAATAATGCATTTTCCCTGTCTCTGGCTCTCCTCTGCATAGCCACAGCTATAGCAACAACATCATCTTCATCGTAGGTAAATAGGCTACAAATCTTTGGTAGACTCTCGTTTCCCTTGAGAATTAGCGCTACCTTCAGCCTGTTTCACAACTACTGACTTCTCACAATTAGTTTTGGCACTGTTAGTCTGTTCAAGCAACTTCATGTTAACATGTTCGAGCAATGTCTTGAGTTCCCTCACTTTATGACTTTGTTCAGTCTGATCATCTTTTCTCTGTCTCAAGACGCTCCGGGTCATTTCTTGCTTCTCTATCAGAATTAGCTTCATTTGATTGTATTTTCTCAAGATAGACAATGCCACGTCGTCTCGTAGCTTCAGTTAACCATATCATAAACATTGGCCAGCTGACAAATTGTTTACACGTCCGACTTGTTTCCTTGTCTTTCAAAAACGCTTTTAAACTATCCTATATATATATATATTTTTTTTTTACATCAAACGTTCACTCCAGCGGAAAACAATGTCTCGGGTCATGATTAATCCACGCATGCCATCTCTCAATGCTTGACACTGCTTGAATTCCATGTAAATCAAATCATATATCGGGCTGGACTAACAACGTCTCTATCGCTCCTGTACTGGAAGCTAGATTACCCATACTGAATTACAAAGTATCTGAATACAAAGTATCTGTAACAAATCTCATAACGGTAGGCTATGTAGCCAACTCTTATGATTTACTGCAGCAAGAATCACACAGCACTTTAGAATATAGTCACAAAATCACATGGCACTATAAAACAGTCTCACAATCTCATAGCACTGTAAAACGGTCACAATATTGAATAAAAGAACTACAATATCATGTGGTAGTGAACTACAAATATGGCCTTTTTCAAGCCAAACTATCCTCGCCCTCCGGCGCTCGATCATGGGACGCGTCTACAAAGACCCAACTCTTTGGGAACGCGCATACAATAATTTCCTCAACTCCGTTACCTCATAAGTAACAAAATAACCACAATTCGTGCTTAAAAGGGACGAGTTAATTCATAAACTGCCAGTCTATATCTTTCCCTTAGTATTTGATTGTGTCCCTCGCTGATAATTAAATGCCAAGCTTGTCAGTTAAAAGCCTAACTGCCCCTTTACATTGTCAAAGTATCCCTAACTTGTTTAAAACCACTTTACCCTTAAAAGTTGGTCTCTCGCATAAAGCCTGTGACCCTGATACATTATGACCGCCCACCTACTGTGCTTGGTCTTAAGAAAAGCCCAAAACAAAACTTAATACAGTTACAATTCAAACCAAAATAAAAGTCCCAATAAGATCTCTGTTCAAAAGAGAAAAGCCCAACACAAAACTTAATACAGTTACAATTCAAACCAAAATTAAAGTTCCACTAAGATCTCTGTTCAAAAGAGAAAAGCCCAACACAAAACTTAATACAGTTACAATTCAAACCAAAATTAAAGTTCCACTAAGATCTCTGTTCAAAAGAGAAAAGCCCAACACAAAACTTAATACAGTTACAATTCAACTTAATACAATTCAAACCAACATAAGATCTCTGTTCAACTAAAGTTTTCAGCTGTAAACGTGCATTTAAAAAAAAAAAACACATACCTTTCCTTGTTTGGTTCACCCCTGGTCTGCATCTGTAAAACCATACTCTCTGTTATCAGATCCTTTCCCCCAGATCAAGAGTATGGGACGTATTCTCTTAACAGATCCTTTGCCTCATATCAAGAACACAGATTGTTTTACATACTTTTTCAATACTTCACACGACCAGAGTTCTTGTACGCTATCAGAGTTTGCCAACTCTGACCAAGACAAAGTAAAAATAGCAAGTCAATTAATGACCCAAATTTACTAAACCAAAACTCTAATATTATCTTCCTCCTGTTGAGGCCTAGCAGACTCTGGTCTGCTAAGACCAGGCTCCCAACTGAACGTCACAATAAAAGGTTCTTAAATTGTTTACGTTACCAGCATCGCAGAGGGACAGCAGGCGCACCAAGCATAAAGCAGTCCGTGAATGGGGTTTTGGAAAAGGATCCCCTTACCATTTAGTTTTGTGCACCACAGGTTCTGATTTATACTGGTGCTGCCGTGGGTCTCTCCTGGATCTGGTTCTGCAATCCTGCTGCTCGACAACGCCAATTGATGAAGAAAGTGTTTTGTCCGTCTCTTCATAAACGGAGTGACTAAGTTCAGTTGAGTTCTGGATTTTAATAAGTATTATCAATCTGCAGATTGGGAGAGAAAACCAGACCTCTGACAATAAATGACCACACAACACCAGGCTTAGGTCTCAATCATGTCTCTCTCAGCTCTGAAAGCCAGAGGACCATCTTTCATAGGGCACAGGAATGTAAACATAGATAGTGACAGTCAGGCAGTAATGACGTTACAACAGTCTCAGAGGAAGAGATTCACAGCTCCCAACACATGACCACTCAGACTAGAGAGATCATAGTTGGCGCTCTCCTTGTAGTCATGACAAAGGACGTTTACCCAGTACTTTCTCCTGATCATGAACATCTATTAACCCTGACACATAGACACAATCTACTCTTATTAATAGCAAGCTTACATGAGAACATACTAACTCAAGGCTCTAGAGTGCGACCAAAATTTGTACGGGTGCGACTAAAATGTTTACTAGGTCGCACCGGTGCACCTAACCTCCTCGCATCCGCTGCCTCTCCAGGAACGAAGCATTTGTTTCTTCTTTGACGGAACTCGCACTCATGGTTGGATCATATCGTGGTCTAAACTAATCAGAGACAGAGATGGGGCGGGTCTTTGCCTCTGATTGGCTGTGGTACAGATATTCCTGTAGGCCTACACTGCTCCGTGTTGTGTGATTGAAATTACGACCTGAGCACCAGAGAATCAGTTATGGCAGACCTGGGCATTGTACGGCCCGCGGGCCACAACCGGCCCACAGGCTGTTCCAATCCGGCCCGCGTGAGGTAAATCAAAAATTAAAAATAAATACATGTGTTGAGCGGTTGTAAATATGTAGTCCTGAAACACTAGTGATCAGGCAATTTACATATGTGCGCTTGCGCAACCTCACCGACAGGAGAGTTTGGTGGTTAGCCCTCGAAAATGAAAAACGAAAGGTTGATACAGAATGTAGAGTTTTTAACAAGACATGGACTTCTAAGTATCTGTTTACTGAGGTCAAAGTCAAAGCTGTGTTCTTAGTTTTGGAGAACAGGTCGCTGTGTTGAAGGATTACAATTTGAATCGGCACTAAGGGACTCAAGAAAAAAACTAACGCGGACATAATAAGAACTTGACTGATTCAGTGGGCGCGGGCTGATGGTTTGCTAGTTATATTGCACACTCGGATCATCACCTGTCAGCTGTCCTTCGCATATCCACCTCAGACGTTCAGCCAGATTTCGATGCACTTGTTCAAGCCCACTGGATTCCTCTCACATAACAAAATGAACTGCAAAAAAGTATTGCTTTTTGTATAAAGTTGATCAATTGCGTATCTTTAACATACTGCAAAACAACTTTTCAGTGTATGTGTAGATTAACTAGTTACAAATAAAATGAAACACTGATGTAATGATTATTTTAGTTTTTACTGTTACTTCGATAGTCTTTTCCTAGTTGACAAACATGTAAAATATTTATATAAATATTTACAGAATATCCTTATTCTTCTGATAACCAGTAGCAGCTAATCAAAATATATACTTTACTGCTTTTTACAATGGGGGAAAATGAATAGTGAGCAGAATTAAGTTCAAGTTATCAGGTGTTGGCCATCTGAAGGGCATGCGACAGCAAGGGGGGACCCGCTATAAGACTTTGAGCCATGAAATGTTAGGTCTCAGTTCAGGGAAGCACTTTTAAACAGTAGCACTTTCTATTTTAAAATGTTTTATTTTGCTTGCAATGTTTTAGTTTGGCAGCTCAGTGAAGCACTTAAAATATTTTTATATACAGTTTAATTGTGCGTCAAATAAAACCAATATTTACCTACACCTTATTCTTGTTTAAGGTCATTTACATAATATATATGAATGTATATGGAGCGTGATAAAAAGGTGACCTTGAAATTGTGGCGACGCAAAGAAAAATCTGGGTGCACCTAAATTTTGTGCTGGTGCACCTAAATAAAAAAAGTTAGGCGCACCAGTGCAACCAAGGGAAAATGTTAGTCTGGAGCCCTGTAACTAGTATCCAATGACTAGTTATATTGATTAGTGAATAATGTAAGCACACCGGAAATCGCAATTTCTTCCACAGTATTCACTAGCAATTTCGTGTTGCAGGCCTAATGAGTTGGACAGAGAGGATTGCAGTGAGTCAGTTGTGGTCAGTGATCGTCAAACCGAAGCAGGAGTTGCCAGTGATCAGTAGGACCATGTTGAGGAGATGCCAGTCAGTGCAGAACAGGATCAGACCAGAGCAAGAGCAGGAGGACTGTCTTGTTACCCCACAGACAGGGGGAGTTTTGATGAAAATATCTTGGACGCTTCATTAAAAAGATATATACTTACTACTGGCTCTTGCAAACCTAAAGGTCCTTTCCCTGGGAATCAATTCAATCGTTGCTTTTCAGAGTCATTTTATCACATCACAACAAAGGCCGGTATCAAACTGCCCCGTGGTTGGCTTTGCTACTCAACAAAATTGGATTGTGCCTACTGTGAACCGTGCTGGCTGTTTGGGGATCACAGTTCACCTCATTATAACAACACGTGGGTGAAGGGGGTTAGAGACTGGAGGCATTTAGCAGAAAAAATAGAACGTCACGAATCACAGCATGTGTTGTCTTTGAGCAATGGAAACTTAATGGCACCATAGATGCGCAGTTGGAGAGGGATGTTAGAAATGCAGCACTCTTTTGGAGACAGGTGCTGGAGCGCATTGTTAATGTACCTTAGCCCCGCCATCCAGAACAAACTTATTTACATTTTGTCTCAGCGAGTCCAACAGGACATCGTAGCTGATATAAATAAAGCACCATTCTTTTCTGTAGTTATGGACACTACGCAGGATCTGGCAAAGCGTGACCAACTCAGCCAAGTGTGCAGATATGTGACAATAGTTAGAGATGCTATGGATAAAGCCGTGGACATAAAAGTAATGGAGTCTTTTTGGGGGTTTGTGGAGACGGCGGATACATCTGCTTGCGAATTAGCAAATAAGGTGCTGGACAGCATAACCAGCCATTCACTTGACTTGTTGAAATGCCGTGGGCAGGGCTATGACGGAGCAGCCAACATGAGTGGTCTTTATTCAGGGGTACAAGCCAGAATAAGAGAGATAGCTGCTAGCGACCTATGTCCATTTTGAACTTGGTGCTTAATGACGCTGTGAAAAACATTCCCGAGATGGAACGTTTTTACAATACAATAGAGCACATCTACGCAGGGCCTTATCCAGGGGGGGGCTGGGATGGGCTGCGCCCCCCCCCCCCCAGATTTCTGCCCCCCCCCCCCCCCCCAAATGAAGCGAAAATTGTTACATGTTGAAGCTATGAAAAAGTCTGTTAGTGCTTTCAGTAATATGCTTTTTTTTCAACCAATCTTTTTAAAAGATTCCCCAGTGATTGTCTGGTTGATAATGGACAACGTAGGTTAGAGCTCCGCATCCACGTTTACCGATAAAAGTGAAATCAACCTCGAATCTCTTGCCACTCACTCACTTGTTCTCGAAGTTATTGTATATCGGTCTTTTGTGGAGGGCTTTTGACGAATAGTAAAGTGTAGCATTGGTGTTTAATGTTAGACCCTGGAATTTCATACTTCTGTTTCAGTTGTAATCTTTATTTGTTTTCATAGAAGATACATGGGTTAAAGACGTTAACAGTAGTCTTTTAGCTTCGTTAGCCATCGATTGTTCTTTGCATGCGTGTTTGTACCTACAAAGAAAAACCTTTTATCATGCATCGATTTCTGATCCCCAAACGACAAGGGATATTAAACTCATACTCCAGAGCAGGCAGAGTGTGCTGGTCCTAGTGGAAGCACTTCCCTGTCTCTCGGTACCAACATTACCTGTGTGTGAAGGCGAGCATGGTTTGAATTACAGCAATCCAATGCAGCCTGTTTTGCAAACATACCCCATGCGCATTTTCAGCCTAGGTCCTAGGCATCGCTCTCAAACTTGGTTAGAGAACTCAGCCAAGCTACATGCTTGGCTGAGCAAGTTTCTGCTTCCCCTGTCGACAATTTGGAGCCAGTAATGATAAACACATCACCTTCACTAGACAAGGTTTTACCAATTGGAAAACGGCTATGTTTATTTTACATAAAGCTCAAAAAAACATTTTGAATGCCCAAAAAATTGTGTTGTTAAAAGGCCATGCAGCTTTCCACTGTTATTTGCACTTGAGTATGGACATTGTGTACTATATGGCCTCCAAATCGTCAATAAAAAGTGAGTGAGTACACTGTTGCTCTTGTATTGGTGCTCTTTTCCAGGGCATATACTACTCTCAGCTTTATTGTAGCTTTTGGGAAGGGTTGTGGTTATTGTATATTGACACTTTTGTCCAAAGCGACAAAATATGAATGTTACAATAGTTAAAATGAACAGTAAACTGTTAAGTTGCTAAGCCAATATTAAGCAAAATAGTAATAATAACAATAATGGCAATACAATATCAATCATATTGGGGGGGGGTCGACACTGGGTGTGGGCCGCCTGGGCCAAAAATGCCAGGGCCGATTTTTAAAATCTAAAGACATATTTGAAAATGTACGAATAAAGAGGGTGAAGCGTCACTTTGACGAGCTCTCGGAAGATATGCGTTTGTCGGATGCAGAAACGTATTTCAGAGTGCACATTTTCAATGCTAATCTTGACATCATAATCAGCCAGCTTTCCCTACGATTCAGTAGTATGCGAGCAACCTGTCATGTCTTTGATGCTTTACACCCCAGTACCCTTCAACTCGCAGGAGATGATGAGCTGTTTGGAAAGACAAAAGTTTTGTCTGACCACTGTGACAGGGACATTGTGCCCACGTTTCCAGCGCAACTCCTATCATTCAGGTCCTGCTTTAAAGTAGCGATCTCTCAGCAGTCATCAGTGCAACAGTGCAATCATCAAAAATGCTGGTGTTGATAACCAATCGGTTACATCAGCATTTGGCGAGGTGTGCACAGCTCTGGTATTGTTTTTCACAGTACCTGTGACCGTAGCCACAGCAGAGCGATCATTTTCTAAACTAAAGATGATTAAGACCTACTTAAGGAGCAGCATGGGGCAGGAGAGACTGAGTGGATTAGCTACCATCTCCATCGAAAGCATCCGAGCCAGGGAGTTGAAAATTTCTGAAATTATTGAGGAATTTGCTCAACGTAAGGCTCGTAGGATGCCATTCTAAACGGCATGTTACGTTTTTTCATACGCCTAATGCTAGCCTACTTGAAAAGTATTTTTTCGTTTTAATGTCGTAATAAGAATAAGTTACTTTGCGCATAAGCCTAATATTGTTGGAGGAAGTTTTTTTTGTTATTGGTTGCAGCCAAAATCAGTTTGATCAATGAAATACTGTGTTCATTGGTGTTTTCATTAAAACATATTGTAGCAACCCTTAATTGTAGCCTACATCATAAGTACATTTCCCTGCGCATCGCTAAGCTCAACACTCAATACTCAATCATTTCGCCTGACGATAGGTCGGTAAGGGGCCCGTTGGTGAGATCTGCAATCGGGCCCGCCAAGTCATTGTTACGCCGCTGTCTCTGATTCCCGGTCCATCAGCACCGGATCTCCTCAGGGCTGGGTCCTTTCCCCTCTGCTGTTCTCCCTGTACACCAACAGCTGCACCTCCACCTCATCCGTCCGTCAAACTTCTGAAGTTTGCGGACGACACCACACTCATTGGGCTCATCTCTGACGGGGACGAGTCTGATTACAGGTGGGAAGCTGACAACCTGGTGACTGGTGCAGCCAGAACAACTTAGAGCTCAATGCTCTTAAGACAGTGGAGATGGTTGTGGACTTCAGGAAGAATACAGCCCCACTCACCCCCATCACCCTGTGCGACTCCCCAGTCAACAGTGTTGAGTCTTTCCGCTTCCTGGGCACCATCCTCTCCCAGGACCTCAAGTGGGAACTGAACATCAGCTCCCTCACCAAGAAAGCACAACAGAGGATGTACTTCCTATTGCAGCTGAAGAAATTCAACCTGCCAAGGACAATGATGGTGCACTTCTACACAGCCATCATTGAGTCCATCCTCACCTCTTGCAAGTCCTCGAGGGTAGGCAGATTGCAGCCGATCACCTTCTCAGCAGCGCGGATGATACGCTCTTGTCCTTGACAGTGTCTGGTACGCTGCTGCCACTGTCAAGGACAAGAGCAGACTACAGCGTAAAATCTATCAAAACTTGATTGATCAATAAAAATAATTAATACAAAAAAGTTAAACGTACCTGGCATAGGATTTTATAGCGCTTTACAGTGAAAAAAGTATAGTACATATGTGATTTTAAAAGAGAAGGATCAGCTTTTCTTTTGCTCACACATGGAATCTTGACCATTGATAATGAGGAGATTGTATACAACAACTAGAGAGGATACAATTTCTGGAGAAATTGTAGGGTGTGCTTGCTTGGGTCGGTTGCACAGGGGTCCGTTTTTTAATGACATTTTTACAACTGATATTTCTGTATATTTTATATAAAAATGCATACTTATTATTTATAAAGATTACATAGATGTAAAAGCATCTTTTTTTTGCTGCTCATTTACAACTCAAAATACGAGTGAAGTGTAGAATGAAATATGATGTCTTCTTATTTCCCCTGCAAGAGGCAGCCTCATAGCTGAATCAAAACTAATAAATTTGGCAGACCGGTGTAAAAATTGACCTAATCTCTATGATTTAAACGTCCCTTTAAGTTTTCCCTTCTCGTGATATTTTCAGGGATTTAGCCTACTCATATTGCATTCATTCATTAATAAAGAACCGCCTTTGAAGATTATTCTACGACGTTACCGGCAGTAGAAGATGGAATCTCGATTCAAACAGTACCATCTGCTAACTGAAAATATGCCCCCAAAAACGTAAATAAGCTTGACATTTATGTAGTGGAAAATCGCTCATTCATAAAAAGCTCACTGGTAGCGATCATTGTCAGTAACAACGCAAAATGCGATATAGCCCTGTGTGTAGAAGCTGCCCCGTAAATTGTACTACTACAGTACAGTACTAGACTACTGCTGTGTTCGTCTTGGTAGCGATTGCGTTGGTTGAATTCGATTCAACGTTCCGTTGTACGGTTTAGGCTGAAATGTATTATTTTCATGAACAGATTGACAAAGTTTAGGCTGTGGCAATGAAGTTCAGGTTAGTAGTCAGATAGTTTCACCTATTGAAAGACTTTTGATTTAAGTAAGGGGAGTGCCGAACATGTTCTGTCGCCGTTTGACTTCCTAAACAGCTGTGTAGATGTTTTTGTAGTGTGTCTCGCGTAAGCTACAGCGTTGCAGTGAGCAACACTGCTTTGAAACCACAGGTAATGATAATTTCACCAACAAATCGTTTACTTGTAATGTAATGTCATAATAAATCCTACAACGAAAATGTATTTGTGAGGAATGTTTATTTTAACGATTGAAAACAGATGCATCATAGACCACTGTAGTATGTGTTGCCCGGGCAACAGAGGCTAATGTCATGATGCTAATGCTTCAGTGAAATAGTAGACTACCCATAGACATATATACATAGACGCCCCATTGTCTGCGTCAGAACGTTGCTGCGACTTGCCAACTCGCCGCCATCTTGGGGAGGTAATGACTCGCCTGTAAACAAACGCAAGTGAACGGTGGAGCTGCGGCTTTTCTGGTTAACCCTCGTGCTGCCTTCGGGTCACATGACCCAAAGGTTCATAACGAACCATCATTGTGTTTACCCAATTTTACCCAATACAAAAACAAATAAAAATACTTTTCTTTTAACCATCGCAATGTGGGGGGTCTGAGACAGCCCGACGGTTAAAAGAAAATGCTTCACTTTGTTTTTGTATGCGGTAAAGTTGTCGCAATACGACGGTGGGTCACAATGACTGATGGGTCAGAACGACCCGAGGAGAACACAAGGGTTAAAAAGCACTTTAGCGTTTACATTTCTTAACCAATTCCGTTGAGTCGTTTATATATTCAAGGGTTTATGATCTACGTGGAGTACCAAAAAAAGTTTTGTCTCCATGTTACTTAGAATCTCGATAGTTAGATATTTTCCTGCAGTAGTGAATATTGTACGATTACGGCTCAGAACAAGATGAACTAGAATCAGAGTGTAAGTAGCTAGTGCTAATGTGAATCGCGTATGGTTATGTATAAAACAATTCTGGTTTCTTGAATTGGACAATAAAGTTAACGTTAGCTAGCGTTAGCTAACTTCAACTTTGTCTTTGGACCAGTTTATCATCGGAGGTAAGGAGAGAATGTACATTTTCTGCACAATGCCATACAACTTTATCATTTACTACTAATACCTTTATTATCAACCACTTAAGTAATGCTAATTAATGTACACTACTTCGTTAGTGTAACTGATATTTATGCTCATCTAGAAGCAATATTGTCTGTACTATTTCAGTGAAGTGGAGGAGTTTGATAGGGGGGTATCTAAACAATTGTGCACAAAAGGGAGACCATTCAACTAGTAAGTAGTGCTGTTACCGACTTCACAATCTGGGGTTTTAATATTGAAGGGCCAGGAAAAGTCAAATATCCATATGTTTTTTTATAATTGTTTTTCTTGCTTCTGTCTCATTGAAGGATGAAGTTATATGGAGGTCTAGATGGAGTGATATGGAGGGGTGATTGTCATTGTGACAATTGTTCAAAATAAACAATGTATATCTTGAATCTGCCCTGAGAGTCAACCTTGTGTCTTGCCTCTTTAACATTACACATTTGTGGTTGAAATTGAGTGACTGCAAAAGCCATAGTAAATAGAATAGAATATAACTTAACTTTTCCAGAACTTTGTGGTGTCAGACACATACAAAATGTAGCATGCACACAGGCATGTGCAGTATTTACAGGTTCACTTTGAAATACTGAAAATAAATCTAAACTATCGAAATAGTGCTTCTTTAACTACTAATAATTGACCATCATTGAGAAAAAATGGAACAAAATCTGCAAATAGCCTACAAATCAAATCGTGCTTTTCTATATTTTGTTTCAAATATGTTTATTGAGAAACATATCCTTTAGCAGTGACATTGACAATGATGTTTCCTTTTCAAAAAACAGTAATTTCATAAACAAAAATAGAGTAGACAAATGTAAACAAACATCAAACACCTGCTTTCTATATTTTTATAACAAGTCAAATATACACATTCAAATATATTATATCTTAATTTAAAGCAGCAATACAGAGTTCTGTTCCGAAACTCGTAGGCTAACTACCTAAAAGGCATGCAAAAACCTCGCAAACACCACCATCAGCCCAGCTGAAACTGATAGAAGCTTGTTAACTCACATGCATGTGAAAGCTTTTCTGATCCATTAGATTATATATAGAAGGATATGGAAGAATCCAAGCTTGGATCTTCCTGAACTGGCTAGAACCCTTGGAACAGGACACTTTTGCCAAGTTTTTTTCGTGAGTTGCCACTCTGTAATTTCAGAGTGCTGAGTTTGGCAATGTGGTGCAGCCTGAGTTTGTGGAATACAGACACAACTAAAGATAATAGCGAAAAGTGATGATTGTCTATCCCAAATTGTGTTTCCTCAATGTGCTCCTTGAGAAGAAACACATCATCTGAGCCAATTTCTGCTCGGACAAACTGCTGTATTACAGAAACACTGACAGCTTTCCCCGATGATGCCTGTCGAATATACCGCTCTGCTGACCTGATCACCTTCACTGTTCCTTCTGAAGGAATCATCAGCCCTCCTCTGTTTTTTAGGGTGAGCAAATGGTAGCTCTGATCGAATGATGCACGTGCAGCATCTGTCACCAGGCTAGCACGGCATACACCACATGACAGCTTCCTCAGTATCTGACGAACCACAAACCCCGATATGTAGACTAATGCGTTTTCCACAAGGCCACCAAAGCGGCTTGGTAGGTAGCTGTGGTCAGAGATAAGTGCAGAGACGTTCAAGAAGGGCAATGGAAGCTCTTCAGTTTCAGAGGCAGAGGACATCTCAACAGCCAATAGGGACACGGTGTCATCCTGTGCTGCCACGTTGCCCGAAGTGCTCGGAGAGACACCGCATCGGACCATGAGACGGCGGAAGATGCCCTGGAACTGGCCTGCCGAGGGATTGTTATTCCAGCCCCCTAAAAAACAAACACACACACACAGACCCACACAACACTTAACCCTTGTGTTATCTTCGGGTCATTCTGACCCATCAGTCATTGTGACCCACTGTCGTATTGCGACAGATTTACCGCATACAAAGACAAAGTGAAGCATTTTCTTTTAACCGTTGGGCTGTCTCAGACCCCCCACATTGCAAAGGTTAAAAGAAAATTATTTTAATTTGTTTTTGTATTGGGTAAAATTGGGTAAACACAACGATGGTTCGTTATGAACCTTTGGGTCATGTGACCTGAAGGCAGCACGAGGGTTAATACAGATTACTAGAATACTTTTTTGTAAAGAACATTTATAAACTTCTGAAATCCTTACCTGATGCTCTGATTGAGTTGAAGAGGAGCTCCAAGTGATCCTGGCTGAACCGATACGTGCAGATGTATCGCTGACATTGTAGCAGCTCAGGACACATCAACATCAGGGTGTCAATATTGATAACGAACCCCATGACAGACAGGTGCCTTCAAAAGAAACAATATGATCGTCAATATGATCCTGGCTAACCAAAATACCTCCAAAGAGCACCAAGTAATTTTGCTCATTGAAAGTTGTAAATGGACATTTCCATTTTCCACATGTATGAACTGAAAAACACTGAGCATAAAGGAATTTCAACAGAAACAAAACAGCAGACAGCAAAAAGATCAGAACAAGAGAACAGAGCATCATATGAACGGAAGTGTCGCAATTTAACCCTCGTGCTTCCTTCGGGTCACATGACCCAAAGGTTCATAACGAACCATCGTTGTGTTTACCCAATTTTACCCAATACAAAAACAAATAAAAATAATTTTCTTTTAACCTTCGCAATGTGGGGGGTCTGAGACAGCCCAACGGTTAAAAGAAAATGCTTCACTTTGTCTTTGTATGCGGTAAATCTGTCGCAATACGACGGTGGGTCACAATGACTGATGGGTCAGAATGACCCGAAGATAACACAAGGGTTAAAAGACCTCTTTGATCGATGAAGAGGTGTTCCATCCATCAGCAACAAACTGAGCAAGTATTCCCTGCCTCTCGACAAGAGTTCTTTACTCTTTGTCCAGTTCAAAGAACTCAGGGGAGCTTTGAATCCTTTGGCACAGGGATTGCGGCTGTTCATTACATCAAAGAGGCTGTCAATCATCTAAAAGGAAATGTTTTGAAAATAAAAAGAATTCATGATTTGTAGCATGGCCAGTACACTTTAATAAGAAACGATGTTTGAATGTAGTCTTACCTCAATGAATTCAGCCGTTGCCTGACAGTGTGAAGCGTGGATAGCCAAGGTCCCTCAGTGTTCGCAGAGCTACTGTCACAGAGCGACTCAGCGTCTGTGCAGCCAGGGACACCTTCATTTTCTGTGAGTCAAAATGGACATGCTTGTCAGTGACCCTGTTGGCAGCATGCAGTCTGTTTTTGGTTTGCACATCATTCAAGTGAACAATGTAGCTCCAGTTTATGAGGCCAGTGGTGCTTCGTATTGGACTGTACGCCTGTAACATGTTTCGTGCCAGCTTTAACATATGGCAAGCGTCCATCATTACAAACACCCTCTCACCAGTCACTGGATGTGGGAAAAATGTTTGTAAAGGCTCACAAGGGTCTGCCTTTAGCTGGCACCCAAGCTGATTACACATGCTGATATTGGAGGCATGCCCATCCATTGTCACACACATGACCCTTATTTCACGCTCATGCAGTGCCTCCAACGCATGAACCAGCAGGACCTTCTGTGTGTCAGGGGACACAGACTTGGTGAGGTAATAGGCAATTGGAGCCTTCCAATGGCCTTGTAGGCCAACCACCATTAACACGAGGGCCTCAGTGGCAACATCAGTCTCATTTATGCCATCCCCCATATCCACAAATCCAGACATCTTCTGGGTATGCGGATTATACTGGACATGCTTTTTGATGGCCATGGCATCCAACATGAGCGCCACACGTCCATATTTGACTGGATCTGCCTCTTGTTTTTTCCTCAACATGTCCAACATCATCATGTTGAGGCCAGGCTTGGCATCCACAGAACTCATCCACCTTTATCAAATGAAAAAGTAGTTATATAATGTATTTGAACCAGAAATTTTAAAAAGTGCAATTAAATGACATGACAAATACCTTTGCAATGTATGTGGATGTGGTAGGTGAATGTGGAGAGACTCTCTCAGATAGGCGTAAGCTTTTGGACCATGTAGGTGGAGAGTGAGGGCAAACTCCTTCTGGTCTTTGCTGTACTCATGGCCCTGTTTTGACAGGAGGCCTATTGGAAGATCTGAAATTCAGTTAGCACAGACTAATTGGTAAGTGCCCTTAAAATAATAAGTAAACTTTTTGGTACCTAGAATGTACATGCAGGAAATCCAGTTACAAGGTGCGTATTTGAACTCATGATGTTGCAGTTATTTTCTTGTTACTCTTCTGCCTTAGATACTACTCTGTTGGGTACACCCCTAAGATATACATGAAGTTCAAAGTTTAATTTTACCTGAGTAAAAATCAAGCCTTTCTTTAAGCTCTTCATTTATGAGGTTCTTCCCCCTGAGATCCTCCAGAAGACCATGCAACGTTTTTTTTGCCCTCCGTTCTCGTACCTTTGTGTTCCTCATATCTCGCTCCAGACTCTCCACCCTAGCCAAGGCTTTACTGAATTTAGTCTTCAGACCAGTGGGAGATGCAGGCATTGCATACAGATGTTCCTAATAGAAAGGATGATGAAAATGTTTTGAGTAATGTTTATATCACATCACTCACAATCACAGATGCTTGATGCATAGCTAGTACAAATACTCACATTCACAACATTAGGTAGAGGTTCAGGCTCTTGCAGACAACAGTCCACTGACAAGATCTCTTCAGCCTTCCTTGAGGCTTGTGTTGTCCTGGTTGCCACTTGCTGAAATGGAAGGAAAAATACTTAAAAACAACTTGAACAGGTTTAAGTATCTCACAGTGTACTATACATTACATCTTTGATTCCTAAACATAAAAAAAAAAAAAAAAAAACATTTTCACTAAAGCGTGACATTGACTTGCTCTCAAATCCTTACAGCCTAGTGATAGACCTACTCTTTGGAAAATGAAGACTGTTGGCTTAGCTCCATCTCTAATCCTGACAATCTGACCTGTCCTGTCAATGTCCTCCTTCTTAAAGTGCTCACTGCAGAGCACGGAGTAGTCACTGGCTGAAAAATGTTCCCTTCTAACAGCAAATTCCCATTGCCTCCTCAACTCCTTCTCTTTGGGAAACCTTCAAAGTGTGAAAAATGTTAGCTACAGTAGCCAGCTAACTACAGTCATATTCATAATATCAGTCGCCCAGCCGAAATGCACAGCAGGGATTCAAGTTTTCCCGTTGCAAACCATATATGCTATATAATTAACGACATCCAAGTAACAGTAGATGTATGTATATATATATATATAGACTATATTTTTTGTTAGGCCAATATTGTCTTCTTTTGACAAATGTTAGAATAACGTAACGTTAGGCTTGGCTCCCCATGTCTATTAGCTAATAGTCTGACTCTGGTAGCCAACTAACTGTCAGTTAGCTCTCAACATCGATCATGTTATAATGGCAAAATACAACCAGAAACAATTGTTCAGACTTACTTGTGAAAGGTTATTCCACAAATTCTTGTCGTTATTGTTCTGCTGTTTGTACAGCCCCAAGCTGCACAACACTGAGGCATCTTGACTTCATGAGTTTACGAATGTAGCAAAAATGTAACTCTACAGAGTAACGGTTTTGTCAGTGAGTTGAGTTTGTTTGTCTTTCTTTCTTTTTAAATTACCGGTCTCGCGAAATGACAGTTAAAGTTCAGATTCATAAAATGACATGAGAACACATCAAGAAGTGCACGAACCATAACTGAAACACTGTAGAACCATGAAATACCAACTTATTGCCATGTATCTTTTCCCGAAACTCCCATCCAGACACATTGTAACAAAAAAAATATTACCTTCCCAAGATGGCGGCGAGTTGACACGCAAGCCAAGGACCAATGGGGCGTCTATGTATATATGTCTATGAGACTACCGTTTCCGAAAGTAGATGTGGGCCTACTTCCTTAATAATATCAGCTAATATTGTACGTTACATTTCACAATTGTGTTTCACATCACAAAGTAAAATGAGTAAATAGTTATCACCCTGGCCTCTTTGCTTGTGGCGTTTCTGCAGCTGCCTTGCAGTAAAGCTATAGTTAGCCTAGCTATCCCCCAAGGTAACAGATGCGAAACGAATGTTCTGCTACAGGTAGTCACGCGTGTTTTCGTGATGTAGTGACGTTAGTAACGTCAGTGACTGTGGCTAGCAAATTAGCCACCGTTAGCTTCACTTTTCGCCACAAAAACTTAACTTGAGCCTAAACCATGCAACGGAACGTAAATAAAAATACAAGCAACTCAATCGCTACCAAGACGAAACTTTTGACACCTAGGTTGTCTATGTAGGCCAAATATTGACAAATATTTAGGGGGGCAAAAATAAATAATAAATATATATGTGAGAGAACAAAGGTTGTGCCCTTGCCGAAGGCAAAGCACAACTAAGCATTACCTAGGGTACTTTATTTATTCCCAAGGGGAAATTGCAGAAGTAGACCTATATTTAAATATATCTTATAAATCTATCCAAAAGATGATTAGCTATCAAAAGCAGAGACCCTGACCATCAACCAAAACAGCCAAGGACCCCCAATTTGATATTTTGTCACAATGAGTGCCGGAGGGTGGACCCAAGTGCAGAGACAAGCAGACAAGGCAGAATCACAAAAAACTAACGTATTGTCTAGAAAAACTGGAAAACGGCAGGAATACTCACACTAATCACAACATAAACAAGGACTGACAAAGGGAGCAAACACAAACAGGGCATGGTGATTACACAATGGACAACAGCTGGGTTAGCTGTTGTCCATTGTTGTTACCTCACGTCTCTCGTTCCAGAAGCCTGTTCCATAAAGTGAGTTTACCGAATAAGCCAGACTTATGCCAGTTAGTCGGACTAATTTCTAGTTCATTCGGTTCCATAAAGCCAGCTCAACGTAGTTCGAACTCAGTTACTATGGCAACTTATGCTTCGAAACTAGCCTGGTCCAGGTTGTTGCTTAACCAGACGTTCCTGTAACACTGACCCATTCACCGAACACATTCGCATTCTCCCTCAGTTCAATATGTAGGCTACATTTATAGAAAATCTACTTAAATACATAGGCTACAACATTTAGCCTAATGCATTAAACAATGTTGAACAATGATTTCAGAATGATACAAACCTACATAGCCGATGGCTATATGGTACTTTGTGATTACAAATGTTTAGGCATCAGGGATTTAGGCCTATATCTCAATCTAAATTATTCCAGTATAATTATCAGAGCTACATAATTGTTAACAGTAGCCTACAATTGCAAAACAAACCTAAATCCATACATCTATCCTTAATTTTCCCGACACAAAAACCATGTTAAAAAGTTAAGCTACTGGATAATGTATTGATTAATAGTAGGCTATTTATAAAACAATGTCAAAAAATTCAATTTAATTTAAAGGTCCCATGACATGCTGTTTTTGGATGCATTATATAGGCCTTAGTGGTCCCCTAATACTGTATCTGAAATTGTATCTGAATACTGTATCTGAAGAGACTTCAGATACAGTATTAATTCAGCCTTGGTGCATAATTACAGCCACTACGAGCAGTCCCACAATGAGCTTTCCTCAGGACGTGCCGTTTCTGTAGCTTTACATGCTATGAGGAAGAAAGAGACGGGGCTAACTGCCATGTTTTGGTCGTTTGCAAGCCATGTCTCGAGGAAAAAACAATGTCACGCTTGCACGGTCGTAGCTCATTTTTTCATTGGTGGGCAAAGCAGAGAAAGGGGAGGTAACCTTCCCTATTGTGACGTCACAATAGGGGGATTTTCAAAACTGAGCGTTTGAGCTTTCATTTTCTCAAAGGTGGAGAAGAATACCCAGGTTTTGGTTTACACCTATCAACATTTCTAGCCACTGGGGGACCAAAGGCAGGCTAGGGGAACTCATATTAATGTTAAATAACCTCCTAAAGTTAAGTTTTCATGTCATGGGACCTTTAAAGTAGAGCGTCTACTAAATGTAAATATAAACTATCCAACTACCGCACACAACTCAGAAAACTAGGCTGCCCAGAAGTGACAGTGAACTCTTTAAAAAAACAAGCCTTGCAGGGAAGCGCAGTGCAGCCTTTGGTGTCAAAAAGGCAAAAAGAGAGGTCAATTTTTGCCCAACATATCCATCAGCAGAAACTGAGGAAAGTCTGGAGGCCATGCAGACAGAAGAGAGACAACAGAGAGGTTGTGAAACTCAAGATGGAAAAGACTTTTGCACACAGAAAACATGAAGTTGTTCGTGATGCACCAATGGTGGAGGATTTTATGGCAAGGCCAGCTCTGGCCAGCTCTGTTTGACGTCAGTGAGGTAAGGCTTATCTCATGCTGTTTTTTTTCTTTGGTTTACTGTTGATATAAGGAAGGTCTTGGATACGGTGGCAAACTGCTAACATGCCTGATTATATATTATCCGTCTGTGCTTTATCACTCACGACTGTCCTGGTCTACTGTATGTGTGATGGTGGCTTTATCCCTGATGTTTAACATTTTAACATAATTCCTTTGTGCTTATTATCTGTTTTCAGATCAACGCTGAATTCAAGAGAATCACCATCTGTCTCAGCTTGACCTCCACTCCGACAACCTGATGAAGCTGTTCGAAAAGAGAGGAGGACAGCTAGGGGAAAGGCTCAAAACAATCATTGCACAAATGGCTGATGTAAGTAGGCAGTGTACACCATTAGTTGACTTCAAAATGAAGCCAAAGTGCTAAACTAAGACGCTAATAAAAAAATCTTTCAGTTTGATGATATAGATGCCGGACGAGAGTGTATCATCAAGGCAGTCTGTATCTACATGGGTGAAGATCCAGAAAACCTTGTTGCAGCAATATGTGGTATGTGTTGTGTGCTTACGACTCCTTTTTTGTTCTCCTGATTGATCACTTGGGCTGAAATGATTCATTGATTAATAGAAAATCTACAGATTTTTTATTTGGTTAATCTATTAAAATGTTTTGTTTCATAGCATTATACAATCAATACTTAAAGGTCCCATGGCATGAACATTTCACTTTAGAAGGTTATTTAACATTAATATGAGTTCTCCTAGCCTGCCTTTGGTCCCCCAGTGACTACAAATGGTGATAGGTGTAAACCAAGCCCTGCTCCGCCTTTGAGAAAATGAAAGCTCAGATGGGCCGATCTAGAATTTTCCTCTTATGTCGTCATAAGGGGAAAGGTTACCTCCCCTTTCTCTGCTTTGCTCACCCAGAGAATTTGGCCCGCCCATGAGAAAATGAGCTACGACCGTACGAGCGCAATATTGTTTTTTCCTCGAGAGACATCATGGCTTGCAAACGAGCAAAGCATGGCAGTTAGCCCCACCTCTCTCCTCCTCATTAGCATTTAAAGCTACAGACTCAGAAATGGCACGTCCTAAGGAAAGCTCCTTGTGGGACTGGCTCGTAGTGGCTGTAATTCTGCACCAAGGCTGAATTTCGGGAAAGAGACTTCAGATACAGTATTAGGGGACCACTAAGGTCTATAAAAAAGGATCCAAAAACAGCATGCCATGTGACCTTTAGCAAATCTGAGACATGACTTTAGACTGGCTAGTTGTGGTGGGTATGTGATCATTTTCAATGTATTTTCTTTATTTATAAGTCATTGATTATTTAAAGTTTGTCAGATTATTTAATAAACAAGAAAACATCACAAGTTTAATTTGTTAAATTAATCGTAGTTACAGCACTATATATCTTCCCACACTCTACTGTTATGTCAAGCTCTTCTCCTGTCTGGCCCCCCATTTTACATTTATATGTATTCATTTAGCAGACGCTTTTATCCAAAGCGACTTCCAAGAGAGAGCTTTACAAAAGTGCATAGGTCACTGATCATAACAACGAGATAGCCCCAAAACATTGCGGGTAGCCAAAACATGAAGCATATATTGTGAAAAGCAAATATGGGAATGACCATAAGAGCATGTAGTTAAACAAGTTACAATTAAACAACATGAACCTCAAAAGTGCAAGAGTGTACCTGTAGAAAAAGCAAGCAACAATAATATAATTCACAGCGAGTACAACAAGTTAAATCAGTTACAACTAACCAACAAGAGCAACAAGTCCCTCAATAAGAGTCATTGTGTTCCTGGAGGAAACTAACATCAAGTCCAGCAAATCATTCCTAAGTACCGTTGTACTCCCGGAACAAGTGCGTCTTAAGCCTTTTCTTGAAGGTGGGGAGACAGTCAGTGTGTCTGATGGAGGTGGGGAGGTGATTCCACCATTGGTGGGCCAGACAGGAGAAGAGCTTGGGTTGGGAGCAGGCGCTCTTGAGAGGTGGAACCACCAGACGGTTGTCAGAAGACCGTAGGTGGTGGTGGGGGGGGTTGGGTGTAAGGCTGGATGAGAGACTTGATGTAGTCAGGTGCAGTCCTGTTCACCGCTCAGAAGGTCAGTACCAGGGTCTTGAATCTGATGCGGACCGTGATAGGTAGCCAGTGGAGGGAGATGAAGAGCGGGGTGACATGGGAGCGTCTGGGTAGGTTGAAGATCAGGCGGGCTGCTGCGTTCTGAATCCTCTGGAGAGGGCGGGTTGCGCATGCTGGGAGACCGGCGAGCAGCGAGTTGCAGTAGTCCAACTTGGAGAGGACAAGTACTTGGACTAGCAGCTGGGTGGAATGCTCAGACAGGTATCTCCTGATCTTCCGGATGTTGTAGAGGGTGAATCTACACGACCGGGAGACTGCAGCAATGTGGGCAGTGAGGGAGAGCTTGTCTTCCATGGTAACCCCGAGGTTCCTGGCAGAGGATGAAGGGGTCACTGTCGCAGATCCCAGGGTGATTGAGAGATCGTGGGATATGGAGGGTTTGGCCGGGATGATGAGAAGTTCAGTTTTGGCGAGGTTCAGTTGGAGGTGGTGCTTGGTCATCCAGGCAGAGATGTCTGTGAGGCAGGCCTCGATTCTAGCTGAGATCCCCGGATCAGTCGGGGGGAACGACAGGTACAGCTGCGTGTCGTTAGCGTAGCAGTGGTAGGAGAAGCCATGGGAGGTGATGATTGGTCCAAGTGAGGTGGATGTACAGGGAGAAGAGGAGGGGTCCAAGGACAGAGCCCTGTGGGACACCAGTGGAGAGCTGGTGGTGGCCTGACACTTTGCCTCCCCAGGAGACATGGTAGGATCTTCCTGACAGGTAGGATGAGTTTCACTGAAGTGCAGTGCCAGAGATACCCATCTCAGAAAGTCTAGCGAGCAGGATCTAATGGTTAACCGTATCAAACGCTGCAGAAAGGTCCAGCAGAATGATGACGGATGACCTTGAGGCTGCTCTGACAGACTGGAGGGCAGTGGTGACTGACAGGAGAGCAATATCCCACACATACGGTCCATCTTTTATACTTTCTACTAAAAGGACAAAGAAAGATTTAATTGAAATGTGCCATAGGGCTAAAAGTAAATTGGTAGCTGGCTAAAACGTGTTTGGTAGCTGGTTTAATGGCTATGGCAATTAGCTTAAACCTACTATCAAATTAGATAGATAGAATATACATGTTATCTAAAGAATAATGTTGATTAAAATTGTTTTTCAACAAGGTAAGGTGGTCAACTTTGAAGCTAATTGCTGCTAGTGTAAACAACACTTACCTGCTTGAAGTTCACATATAAAACTGTGTTTTAAAGGTTAGGGATGTTAGTTACAGTGTGTGGGTTTCTCACCCAAAATCAGCTCTATATAACTTTGAAAAACACAAAAAAGCAGGGGTGGAGGGAATGAGAGAGCCATTAGATGGCGTTAGATGCTGTTGAGGATTAAACAAATACAAATTTCTTTACTCAATTTCTTTCGTCCATCGCACCTCAACCCCCTCCCCCGCCTCCCATTACATCATCACTTCACCTCCCCCACACCAGGTCGCAGATCACATGTTGAAATAGGTATGTATGTGGCCAAGCACTGATGTAGCGCAGGGAAGAGTCGTCGTCAAACTACGATGTTTGAGTGCAACCGAGACAAGCCCGTCAGCACAGCTCTATCAGCCAAGCTAACTAATCTAATAAACAGTTAATAAACACAAGTACGTCTTATTGAACATAATTTATTTTCATCACCAATTATCATAGTAGAACAGCTTTCTCAAGCAGTTTGTGCAGTTTGTGATGCATTTTGGAAACAGGAGATGAGCTCCTGGTAGTGATGTGTCGTTCGTGAACGATTCGTTCATTTTGAACGAATCCTTACAAGGACTCGGGAGTAACGAGTCCTCTCAAAGAGTGATTCGTTCATTTTCTCGTGGCCGCGCATCGGGACTGTTGCATAGGCTCGTCCAAATCATTTGTTCATTTCCCGACTCGGTCTTCGGGTACGAGTATTTGGATCATTTTTCACGTGACCTGCATAGGCTCTGTAGTGGTAGCTAGAGGAAACGAACGATTCGTTCATTTCCCGACTCGGTCTTTCTACGAGTCTTTGGATCATTTTTCACGTGACCTGCATAGGCTCTGTAGTGGTAGCTAGAGGAAACGAACGATTCGTTCATTTCCTCATCGAGTCTTTGGATCCTTTTTTCACGTGACCCGCATTGTATTTTTTAGTAGGAAACAGTTTCCTCATTCCCTTTCGCGTGGCCGCTGTTTTAGTAAGACGTGAATGATATTCGCTCCAGTCATCATACTGACTGGTTTTGTTATTTTCACTTTACATTTACACTTACAGTTTAGTGCAGTGTAATTGTTTGCCGTGATAATTAAATGCTAGTGTGATAATAAATGACCAAATCATACAAACTGTCATGATACATTATTTTAATGCAGGAATTTCTTTTAAAATAGTATCTGCTGGTGCACATGTCATGCACTAACCTACATGAGAATATGATACGTGTTTGCAGTGGACGGATAGCACCCCCCCCTGTTGAAATGAACGAATGACTCGAAAAAAGATTCGTTCATTTACTGAACGAGATTCAAAGAACCGAATCAGTAAAATGATCCGAACTTCCCATCACTAGCTCCTGGTCTAATGCGCCACCTGGCTTGAGAAACCCGTTCTCAAAGACTTACTTTTAGTCATTATTTGGGTAGCACACATATTCTGAATGCCTTCGGCGGAATTCAAATGAGCCATTTTAATCTAGATTAACGCCAAGATTACAGTGAAATTTTAAAAAAATTTGCTATGCCCACCACTAAAAAAAATACAGTTGACATTGAAGTGTTAGAATTGACTTTTTAATTGGAATATCCCTTTCTTAGGGTTTGCATGTATTGTTGGTTTAAGTTGTGTGGTAAATAAACATGTCATTTGTTTTATTAATGTTTTAAATGTATCTAATTTGTAAATGAAGAAACGGAAGTGGGAGTCCAGAGGGAGTTAATTGGAAAGCCAATAGATTGATCCAGGTTGGAATCTGAAATGATCATCAGACTAAATGTGAATCAGGAAAATTGACAGATTCACGGTTCGGAACCGTATTTAAACTTATGTACTTAGATATGAATCAGAATTCATAGACGTGTATCTGGAAGATGGACAGGTTCACATCTGTTTATTCCGATTCATATCTAAAGACATGCTTTTAGATACAGTTTCGGATGTGTGTCTTTATTTTGGCCTCAAACCCCACTGGGAGTACATACATTTACGGAAGTAGATCTGGTCCTGTTTTTTGGGCGTTTTTGTGACGCATTTCCGTTACTGTATCTAAAAGCATATCTTTAGATATAAATCGGAATTCATTGACGTGTAACCAGAAGATGGAGGCTGGAAACACACACAAAATCAAGTAAATCCGTTAATAGGAGAACATTTCAGGGCTCTAGAGTGCGACCAAAATGTGTACGGGTGCGACTCAATTTTTTCCTAGGTCGCACCGGTGCACCTAACCTCCTCGCATCCGCTGTCTCTCCACAAACGAAGCATTTGTTATCCTAAGACGGAACTGACACTCATGGTTGGATCATATCATTGTCTAAACCAATCAGAGACAGGGATGGGGCGGGTCTTTGCCTCTGATTGGCTGTGGTCCAGATATTCCTGTAGCTCCGTGCTGTGTGATTGAAATTACGACCTGAGCACCAGAGAGTCAGTTTAGCAGACCTGGGCATTGTATGGCCCGCGGGCCATAACCGGCCACAGGCTGTCTCAATCCGGCCCACGTGAGGTAAATCAAAAATTTAAAATAAATAAATGTGTTGAGCGGTAGTAAATATGTAGTCCTGAAAGACTACAGTGATCAGGCGATTTACATATGTGCGCTTGCGCAACCTCACCGACAGGAGAGTTAGCTGTTGGTTAGCCCTCGAAAATGAAAAACTTTGCCACTGATTAACTTTTAACAAGACATGGACTTCTAAGTATCTGTTTACTGAGGTCAAAGTGAAAGCTGTGAAGAAAAAAAACTAACGCGGACATAATAAGAACTTGACTGATTCAGTGGGCGCGGGCTGATGGTTTGCTAGTTGAACTGCAGACCCTGATCATTACCTGTCAGCTGTCCTTCGCATATCCACCTCAGACATTCAGACAGATTTCGATGCACTTGTTTAAGCCCAGTGGATTTCTCTCACAGAACAAAATGAACTGAAAAAACGTATTGCTTTTTGTATAAAGTTGATCAATTCCACATCTTTAACATACTGCAAAACAACTTTTCAGTGTTTGTGAAGTTTAACTGGTTACAAATAAAATGAAACACTGTTGTTGTTGTTTATACTGTTTATTACTTCTATAATCTTTCCTATTTGACCTACACCAAAATCTAAAATATTTATATAAATATTTACAGAATATCCTTATTCTTCTGATAACCAGTAGCAGCTAATCAAAATAAATACTTTACTGCTTTTTACAATGGGAGAAAATGAATAGTGAGCAAATTGATGAGGCCCTCCAACACATTTCAGGTTTCTCATGTGGCCCCTTGTAAAAATGAATTGCGGACCCCTGAGTTACGAAGCTGGGCCATGGAGCTAACCCATGGAGCTAGGATTTTGATGCTAGGGAGAGTGTGGCAAGATGATTTAGCCAAGGCCATAGGGCAAGAAGGCCAAATTACAGGTGTTGGCCATCTGAAGGGCATGGGACAGCAAGGTGGGACCCGCTATAAGACTTTGAGCCATGAAATGTTAGGTCTCAGTTCAGGGAAGCACTTTTAAACTGTAGCACTTTCTATTTTGAAATGTTTTATTTTGCTTAAAATGTTTTAGTTTGGTAGCTCAGTGAAGCACTTAAAATATTTTATATATATATATATATATATACAGTATGATTGTGCTTCAAAAAATATATATATTTACCTACACCTTATTCTTGTTTAAGATCATTTACATAATATATATGAATGTATATGGAGCGTGATAAAAAGGTGACCTTGAAATTGTGGCGACGCAAGGAAAAATTTGGGTGCACCTAAATTTTGTGCTGGTGCACCTAAATAAAAAAGTTAGGCGCACCAGTGCAACCAAGGCAACAAGTTAGTCTGGAGCCCTGCATTTTGTAATGGCTGTATATTTACACACTGTCACTTGCAGCTACTGGTTCCATCAGCAATATTGCACTAATTGTACCCCACTGTCTTTTGGTTAGTGTGATACAGTTGCGGAGCCAGAGGGGTGGCACTGGACCCCCCTGATATTGGACTGGCCACCCCAGGTACCACCCTAAAATGTAATTCGCTATCCCTAGCAATTGGATGCTGATTGACATTAAATTTATCTTGTTAAAAGAAGCGTTTCTTTTGACATATGGCAGCGCATTTTTTCAAGGATATTTCCACAGTTCACCAGTTTGTCACAAATCACTATGCCAGCGTCTGATACAGCTCCAGCGATGGAAGACAATTAAGAGCATATGCTCTTGTAGCATTGGTACGAGTATTATGCTAGGTTGCTAGGTAACAGAAGCTAATTAAAGCTACCTAGCTTTAATTAGGGTTAAAACGGATAAACTTACCCCAAAACAGATGTCATGTACAAATCGGAAGAATTAGTGACATGATACTTTTATAGACGCCATTGCTGTGCATGCCATGACCGACTGTGATCCACTGTCTTTGAAAATTCCGGGCTAAATAAACTACTTTGGGACAAGGTTTTCTAACAGTTCTGAATGTTTATTTTCACTGATTCTTTTGTGGGTGATTTGTGAGACGCTAAACTTTGATAACATGTAGGCCTATGCCTTTTCAGTATTTCAACATAACTTTCTGGAGGGTTTAACCTCTAGCTAGCGAAATCCTAACGTAAACAATGTGAATCTGATAGCACATAAACAGGCTAAATAGCCTCAATTTCAAACATATACGTAATAGCATGCCCCATCCAATTTCTGAAAATATGTTTATATATTTAAAACTATTTCTGTAAAGAAATTCACCTTTGAAGTAGCTAATGAAAGTTGAAATCCAATGCGTACAAGACGGTTGAACCCCTGCAAAATCTCTTCTGAAAACCCAGTTTCAGCGATGCGTTGAAATGGGCATGCGCAAAGTTGTTGCTCAGGGGCAGACTGAGGGGCAGGTTTGCTAAGGAAGAATTGTAATATTCTGTGATGACTTGTCTTTGGAAATGAAACTCTTAACCCTTGTGTTATCTTCGGGTCATTCTGACCCATCAGTCATTGTGACCCACCGTCGTATTGCGACAGATTTACCGCATACAAAGACAAAGTGAAGCATTTTCTTTTAACCGTTGGGCTGTCTCAGACCCCCCACATTGCAAAGGTTAAAAGAAAATTTTTTGTATTGGGTAAAATTGGGTAAACACAACGATGGTTCGTTATGAACCTTTGGGTCATGTGACCCGAAGGCAGCACGAGGGTTAAGAGGCGCTTACCTTTTGGTCACATTTAACAATTTTGTATTACAAAATTATTGGAGCACAAATTTGCATTGTGTGTCATACAGCTTTGGTGTGCTATACAAAGAATGTTTGCTTAATCATGTTAAACATCACACATTGATTGCTTTTGTACATGTTTATAGTAAAGAATGAAAGACTAAATTATATTCCAAATTCAGTCTTTTATTTCTTAAAGATCCTGTAAAGTGGAATTAAAAACGAGTTTCAAGTTCACCACACCACAGAATATGTGTGTTATTAACTACCCATCCAAATTCGAATGAAAAAAAACACCGACAAGTATGTTAAATTAGGCTTTGAAATCGTAAGAAAATCAGCAGTCTTCTCTGTTCGAGACTGGGGGGGCGTGTCGCCTGAAGGAGCTGAAGCTCTGCCCCCTTGCTAGAAGGCGCCGCCTCTCTCAAGTAAGCTACCTACGACCCAGATAATGGACGCTACGTCAAGCCGAACAAAACAGTATAGAATTAGAATGTATTTGTTCAATGAGTGAAACATACAGATGCATATAAATGAAATATTCCCCTGAGCTGTAACACAGGAGTAAACATTTACAGCAGAGACAGCAGACAGTGAGCTCTCCAACTACTTCTAGCACATTAGCTACCATTTCACCAAAATACCATCATTCTACACCGAGTAGCCTAATATCAAGTTAGCGGTTTGCACAAATTATAGCAGAGACACCTCATAATTATAACAAGCACACAGAACTGAGTGATGAACTGCTGGCGGCGGTGGATGGTCCAGGTGCGACCGGAGGATGAACGGCCGGGGGGGCGATGCTCGGTACGGCTCTGCGCTGCAAGAGAAGCCGTGTGTTGGTGAACCCCGTCTGTCTCTGGTCCATGTTAAAACTGTCCGCCGTGAAATGGTCAGTGGCGCAGAGGCGGCTGTTGGGAGTTTATCCGAAGCTTTCCCTGAGCGTGGCTCTTCACAAAATCTATCCACCTATTTTTCCTTTCATTATCAACAGGGAACTTAAATGGCGTTGCAGCGCAGCTGGAGTTCTTGCATCCAGGGAAGATGCAGTTGCGGGTGGTGGGAGACATCCTGAAGCTAGCTAGCTAGCTGATGTAAGCTACAATAACAGTACAGCAGGAGGAGCCATAGATGGGGCGAAATGACGTAGATATGGCATTTTTTGGCTCCGCCCATTAAAACCTGATCTGAAAACGGAAGAGAAACTGTTCTTCGGTCTAACTCCACATTTCAGTGCGACAAAGTTTTAGCGCTTTGCACATGCGTTCAGGAACTCATTTCACACGTATATAATGTACTTAGAAGCAAAACATGGAATTTACTTTACAGGATCTTTAAAGCTATGTTTCTGCATATGAGAAAATCGATGACCAATGACATGCTGGGGCTGAGCTGCACATGTATTACATGCATTGTCTACATTTATACGTGCTGGGTGCAACATTTAATATTGTGTGTGATTGAAATTCATGTAGACTATTGCTACATTGCAAAAGTGTCAGAACTGAGAGCAGTCCAGTGTGATCTCTCCATCTCTGGATAAACCACTATATTGCACTCGAGATCCGTTGTCCTGCGACCAAAGAGCGACTTAACGGCAACTTAACACATGGTACCAAAATTAATGTATCCAGCCGACCAAGGTACAACGTCACGGCAACGTTGTCCACGAGTCTAAAAATAACGTAACCAGCCGACCAAGGTACGACGTCGTGGCAACGTTGTCCATGGGACCAACTGGCAACATTCCCTTTATAACGTTGCTACGACGTTGCCAGAAGGTGAAGTCGCGGGTTACCAACTAAGCACTTACTGGCAACGTTGCCGCAACGTCATGTGTTAGCTGGGATCCTATTAGTTATCGTTTTAAGGTTTAGCATTGGGTTTGGGGCTTCCTGAACAAAATGTTATGAAAATGTAGTTGCTGGGCCGCAGAGCCATAGAAAAAGATGCATATTGGCAATTTGGTTCCATAACATATTCAGATAAGAGAAATTTCTCTATTTTTGTTTAGCACTTCCCTTACAAAAAAGAAGTATATTAAAGTATACTATAAGTATACTAAAATATGGATAGTACACTTTTAGTTCACTTTTGATATACTTTTAAGAAGTATATTCATGTCTAGGAAAATCTATTATGCATTGCACATTGAATCTTTTTTTGTACTGAAGCTGTGACCTTAATTACTGCAAAAACATTTTGAAGCCCTATACTCTTATACTAATAAATATAGCTGCAAGCAGCAATGTGGTGGCCAAGCAGGTCAGATAAACCAGAAGAAACTTTCGACATCTAGTCACTGCGGTATACCTGGCTTCCTTTGCAGTGGCTTATAGTCTCGCTAAACAGAGAATCAGAGACATGACAAGCTTGTCTGGATTTCAACCTCTGACGTTGACGTTGCCAGGACACCAGTTTATCCTAGTGAGCTATTCTCAGTGCTGGAAATCAGATTTCAGTGACTGCGTAAAAATATAAGGAATTTTTCCTGTGGCAAGCGGTTGTCAGATTTGTCCCAAGTTTAAACAGCTGTAATTCAGTTCTATTTTGACATGTCAAGGTGATTGTGGTCTGAAGATAATCTGTGCCATATTAGTTGAATATTTGGTATTCACCAAAAACGTTTTATTCATTCATTCAGAACGGCGGCCACATCAATTCAGCTGGTATCACAATTTAATATGTGTCAGACACGGGATCGCCCCCTAGAGGTTAGATGACACAACCTTTGGTGGACCTCTTTGAAACAGGGTCCCGAGCACCTGTACCAAGTTTGTTGTCAATTCAGCGAATATTTCCAGAGATATGATCTTCATCGCCGACTTTGATCAGCTTTACCGGAATGTGAAAAGGTTTGTGAGGCTTGATCTAAAGATAAATGGTGATAAATATAGATAATTTTTTGCTTATTGCAGCGCCACCTAGAGGTGAAATGGAGAGGTTATATTCAAAATGGCAGCCACATCAATTCAGCCACATGAATTTGATTGGCTGTAACTAACAAACGGTTGCGTAAATCAAAGCTCCAGGGGATAACTTTCGTGAGGCTTGGTCTAAAGATCATCTGTGGCAATTTTGAAGAAGATTCGACAAGAATTGTAGGAGGAGTAGCGAAAAAACGCTTTTCCTTAACATTCAAAATGGCGGAGAATCTATATAACTGGGTATGACGTCATAGAGTGCGTTGGACTTGTCTTGATCCAGGGAATACAACAATACCTCATTTTGGAAAATGAGGCATATGGTTCAAAAGTAACGTGTGTAAACACACCTTCAACTTTGACCCATTGGTGGCGCTAGATGGTTGGAATGGGAGTCATGAAACTTGGTGAAATTGATGAGGGGACTGGTCCCAAAGAGTGTGCCAAGTTTCACAACTTCTGACAATACGGTTCTAGGGGCTGCCATAGACTCCCATGGCAGAAGTATTACATTACATTTACATTTAGTCATTTAGTCTTATCCAGAGCGACTTACAGTAAGTACAGGGACATTCCCCCGAGGCAAGTAGGGTGAAGTGCCTTGCCCAAGGACACAATGTCATTTGGCACGGCTGGGAATCGAACTGGCAACCTTCAGATTACTAGCCCGCTTCCCTCACCGCTCAGCCATCTGACTGAAGTATAATAATAATAATAAATATAGCTGCAAGCAGCAATGGAGGGGCCAAGCAGTCCAGAGCAGGACATGGCCTCCATAGCACTTGTGCAACAATTAAGTCACAACAACCTGTTGCACTCATGCAACACACCAAGTTTGGTTGAAATATATGTTTGCGTTCAAGAGTACTGATAGTTCAAAGTTATTTTTCTGGTATAACACTGCAGGCCTCCTCTGCTCCTCATGGGAACGATGGAACCCAAGTTTGGTGACAATCGCGCAAATGGTTGCTGAGATATGCTCTTGCGCCTCGTTTGGCGGCTTCGCCACCGCTTTTGATCGTCTCTACCGAACAAACGTTTTTGAAAATTGAAAATTCTTCTGATTGCTTTTGTGAAACTGGGTCTAAAGATCATCTTTGCCAAATTTGGTAAACATTGGACAAAAATTGGGGCGTGCAAAAGGTTTTTATACTTTTCCATGAAATCCAAAATGGCGGCCACGTCCGTTCGAATTTTATGAAAAGTTATTAATAGTCAGGCTTGATATCTCACAAGACATCAACAGACAAAGAAATTACTTTATTAAGGTAAACACTTCAACAGTTATTAGCCAAAACACGTTTATGCTTCCGGCCACGCCCCCTTTTAGTCACATGACACAATCTTTGGAGGACATCCTCAGAATAAGTTTCCGAGGCGGCCTACCAAATTTAGTTTCACTGCCTCAAACAACTGCTGAGATATGACTTCACTTCCTGTTTGGTGGCTTTTCTGCTGATTTTGATTGGCTGTCACGGACAAACGGTTGTGGGTATCAAAATGCTCTACCATAACTTTTGTGCGGCTTGGTCTGAAGAGCATATCTGGTCATTTTGAAGTAGATTTGACAAAGATTGTAGGAGGAGTAGGCTTTCAAAGGTTTTTGATAAAACCGGAAATAGCGGAAAATCTATATAACCGGAAATTGACGCCATGGTGTGCATTGAATTCGGCTTGATCCAGGGAATCCAATGGTACCTCATTTTAGAAAATGGGTCATACGGTTTAAAAGTTGCGTGTGTAAACACAACTCCAACTTTGACCCATTGGTGGCGCTAGAGTGCCCGAGTAGTGGACATGAAACTTTGTGAATTGGACCAGGGGACTGTCCCCAATGAGTGTGCCAAATTTCACAACTTTCGACCAAGCGCTTCTAGGGCCTGCCATAGACACCCAGTCTTAAGAAGTATAATAATAATAAATATAGCTGCAGGCAGCAATGGCGGGTTCCTCCTCAGCATTGCAAACCATTACAAAATTGACATGACACAGACATGTATTTCATACATGTACACAACATTTCAATACAATTGGATCAATGGCTGATTTGAAGTCATTTTTTGAAATTCTTCACAAATTGTCACTGTAGAGAAATATCCATGCTGCCGACATTATGGGTTCTTGAGACTTCTTTGTTCCCCATTGGCAATAAGGCATGCGTACCAACTTTTAGACATTTTGGACTGACAGGGTTAAAATGCCACCCTTTTGAAAGTGACAACTTTGAAGCGTTTTCTGTCAGGCCACCTGTGCTCTGGTCAGGCCCATCATGCAGAGATCCATTCTTTAAAAGCTTTGATTACAACAATAACTTTATGAAAGTCAGAATACACTTTAGTAAAGGACGTGTGTAGTTCATGTACTACTACTGCTTGCTCTGCCCACACACTTTCCCCATCCATGCTGTTTCCCTCTTTGCCAGTGCGGGTGGTGCGGTGGCCGCATGAGGTTTAGGTGTAGTCCAAAAGTTGCCTCCCACAATCAAAACATATTAACCGCAACATTGTTTTCAAACTTTCTCAAAGATGGCTTGAAAACCACAGATATTGACTCTCTTCTTGAGTAGATCTCTTTCCAGAATCTCAGTCAATCCAGAATCAAGATTAGCCTCATAGGCAATTGGTCTGGTCTAGGGCACAGCCCACGTTCAGCTCCTTGCAAGTATAGCCTGTGATAGTAAAATGGCCGACTCTCTGTTCCCATTAAACTACACAGCATGCACACTCAAGGTGACCAACAAGATTATATTAACTAACAAACAATGGCCGGGTTTCCCAGATTCGTTAAGAAGCTCTTAACGCTAAGAGCTTCTTAAGAGCGTTCTAAGAACGCTCTAGAACGCTCTTAGAACGCTCCTAAGAAGCTCTTAGCGTTAAGAGCTTCTTAACGAATCTGGGAAACCCGGCCAATAACATTACAAACATCTAACTGAACGAACACAACAACTGAAATCCCTTGCGTAGCTGTTGTTTTTTTAACATGCCGCACTGCATGCTGGGTACCCAAGAGCGCTGACGCTGATTATCTAGCTGTGCTCCGACTGCGTGATATGACGAGATGCTAGTGGTGCGCTGAGGTCTCAGAGTCTCCTGCCCGAGTTCAAGTTCTGCCCGATTAGCAAGCTATTTCTACTAATGTTTTGTTAGCAATTGAATGGTAATGCAAGCTAGCTAAAAACAATGTTAGTTAGCTTGGCTAAACTGGTTTTCATAGCAACAGAAATCAACAAATCAGATCAGTCGAACTTTATTCAGAAATGGGGGGATGGCGGGAACATTAAAGGTGTAGGTACAGTAAAAGTGAAATGGAACGCGTCTTTCTGCCTTGAAGCTGCGTGCGCATCAACAAGACCCCATCTATATGTAAAGATAACATCCAAGCTAACAATTTCGCCAAATCTGACTGCAGCATTGTATACCATATGTACCGTGTTATGGTTGTTTGAGTTAAACAACTTGCTAAATGAATTAAATGTCAAATCCAACTATAAATGTATAAAAGAGAGTTCCAATCAAATCTGAATTTGTTTTAAACCTAGAGGTTTAAAAGGTTACCTTTGCCTAAACTGACATGCACCAACTCAGAGAACTGAGTTTCAACAGCCATTTACACATTTAGTCTCTATTTGTTACTCTATTCTTAAGGCATGTTTAACTTAATGTCTGCACCTCTCTGTCACCAACTGTCTCTGCAGTGGGGGCTTCACAGGGTGTCTACAGGTATAAACAAGTTAAATGTAAGACCTTTTAATACCACTTCCAAATGAAATTAAAGACCAAACTTATGATGGAAATACAAATCAAAAGTGGAAATATACAGTCATCTTTCCAAGTAAACACTGATGTCTGTTCAATATGAACAGTATGGTAAAATGACAATAATCGGTTGAGTTTAAGAACATTGACTAAATGTGTGTAATGCGGAAGGATAACACAAAAATGTAATTGCTGTCCTAAATTATACTTATTATTACACTAGGGTGGAAATGGTGGAGCAGAAACTAACAATTCCATGAATCCCATGGAAACAAAGGCAAATGTGTGAGATGTACTGATGTGGAGCACAAATGCTCCAAGAAGCAGTACTTCTCTTGAGTGGTTTTTATTCAGATGAATAATCATTGGATTCAGGTCAAAAGTCTATCACTTGAACTAGTTTCATCACTTAACCCTTGTGTTCTCTTCGGGTCATTCTGACCCATCAGTCATTGTTACCCACCGTCGTATTGTGACAACTTTACCGCATACAAAAACAAAGTGAAGCATTTTCTTTTAACCGTCGGGCTGTCTCAGACCCTCCACATTGCGAAGGTTAAAAGAAAATGATTTTTATTTGTTTTTGTATTGGGTAAAATTGGGTAAACACAACGATGGTTCGTTATGAACCTTTGGGTCATGTGACCCGAAGGCAGCACAAGGGTTAAGACACAAAGTCAGCAGCTTGGCATACTGGCACATGGAAAGGATTAAACATTTAGACTTTCATCAAAGTAATGCTGGCTTGTCCTTTTTCATCAATGTCCTCAAAAAAGCAGGCTGCAGAGCTACTGTGTCTGTGGGGTGACTGTCCCTGTAGGCAGGCAGGCCAGCTGGATCAAGCTGTTCTGGGGTCAGGGCTGAAGAGAAGCTGTCCAGCTAGAGAGGGGTAGTCCAGCAAGGGGTCTGTGTGGATCTCACCATCCTTGAGTCTGTTGCATCCTCTGTTGAACTCTGTTGAGCAGGCCTCTGCATGACCCTCCAGACCTGTCAAAGTGAAGAAAGGGTCCATGTCAGTTGTGAAAAATGAAGCTTTTCCCATCTACACTTGATACAGACTTCAGTTTTGACTGTGAAATGCAGTGTCATTACTTGAACTTGAATCCAAATGTGTTGATACAGACTTCAGTTTTGACTGTGAAATGCAGTGTCATTACTTGAACTTGAATCCAAATGTGTTGACCTCATGGAGACCCATGCAGTCACTCGAAACACGGGTTCGATTCCAGGCTCTGGCAAGAGTATTTACCTCTAAACTGGTCAATATATACACATCTGACAAAAGACCAGCTCGACCTTTGCTTGTAAACAGTGATTCTGACTGTAAGAGACCTTTAAATAGCCTGACTTACCGAAATTGGCAAAACTAGCCTGGCTAACGTAGGTCGCTTTCTCAGGGCATATGACGAATGAAACAGGCTCGCCTTGAAAAAGTCTCCCTGCCGCATAGGCTTATTACAAAGACTTTCACGCCAAAAATCACCATTATGAGCCGACAGGTCTGTGGGGAATTGCTTTTTCTCCTAAAGGCTGCTCTCCTCGACCTTTTTGATGAACAATTCGCCGAGATGCAAAATGACTCACTAATTAAAAACACAGAGGAAAAAAGCTAGAGCTACAGTAGCTACTTTTCGAGTTCGGTTTTCCGTCACTTCAGAATCACGATCTAAAAGGTCTAAAAGTGGTAAACCTTCACCATAATTCAAGAGTAGTGTACTTTCACAAGCCCAATCATTAATTCTAGCTTAAAATGTGTAAAACCAGGACTTACCGAAAGTGGCTGCCTTCAACACGGCTTTCACGGGACACGACTTTCACGGGACACAGGAAACAACAATGGCCGCCGAAAAATAATTTATATTCGTAACAGCGAGCTGCGATTGGAAGCGAAATGAAACAGGGGCTAAAAAACGAGGGTGGGGGCTTGGTCAGCACACATTTTCAAGAAAGCATGCGTGTGTGTGAGAATGTGGAGCACGCGCGCACAGGAGCAAAGGGAGAGAGGATTTGGGGAAACAGCCCTAGAAATTAGCCAAGCATGCATGTTTCAAATATTCACTAAAAATCGAGTTTTCATGTTACAGTCAACTTTTTCTCAGATTTGTGTACTCAACATTCTCAAGAGTCTTCATATGAACTAGTGATTGAATCAGAGTATCAGTTTTTGGCCGGCGGATGTGTAAAGCATTATTTTAGCATTAGCAATAAATTCAATTTGCTTTATATCAATCATTTTTTGAGGTATGAAGTTGCCTTTGCACATGGTAACATGTTGTAGTGTCTTCCACGTGACATACCAAGTTTGGTGTTGATATCTCAAAGATTTGCTGAGATTTGACCAAACGTCCTGTTTGGTTGCTTTGTTGCAGATTTTGATTGGCTCTACCGGACAAACGGTTTTGAAAATCAGAAATCCCAACGATAACTTTTGTGAGGCTCAGTCTGGATATCATCTATGGCAATTTTGAAGAAAATTCAACCAAAAATGTAGGAGGAGTAGGGAAAAAACGCGTTTCCTTAATCTTTATTGTACAGAAAAATCCAATATGGCGGCCGTTATAGCTTCTTGAGGCTTTTTTATTCCTCATGAGAAATAAGGCATATGTAATGAATTTCAGAATTTTGGGACTTATGGCCTGCAAATGGCATCAATTTGAAAATTGACATATTGGGGCGTGGCCTGTAGCGCCACCTATTGTCTCACATGGCCCATGTTTGGTATGGTAGTTACTAATGGTCTGCAGTTTCAACATGCCAAATTTCACAACTTTTTACGGTACTGGTCTAGGGGCTGCCATTGACTCCCATGGGTAAAAAATAATAATAATACCACCAATAACAATAGGGTTCTCCTACCGGAGGAACCCTAAATATAGCTGCAGGCAGCAATGGCGGGTTCCTCCTCAGCATTGCAAACCATTACAAAATTGACATGACACAGACATGTATTTCATACATGTACACAACATTTCAATACAATTGGATCAATGGCTGATTTGAAGTCATTTTTTGAAATTCTTCACAAATTGTCACTGTAGAGAAATATCCATGCTGCCGACATTATGGGTTCTTGAGACTTCTTTGTTCCCCATTGGCAATAAGGCATGCGTACCAACTTTTAGACATTTTGGACTGACAGGGTTAAAATGCCACCCTTTTGAAAGTGACAACTTTGAAGCGTGTTCTGTCAGGCCACCTGTGCTCTGGTCAGGCCCATCATGCAGAGATCCATTCTTTAAAAGCTTTGATTACAACAATAACTTTATGAAAGTCAGAATACACTTTAGTAAAGGACGTGTGTAGTTTATGTACTACTACTGCTTGCTCTGCCCACACACTTTCCCCATCCATGCTGTTTCCCTCTTTGCCAGTGCGGGTGGTGCGGTGGCCGCATGAGGTTTAGGTGTAGTCCAAAAGTTGCCTCCCACAATCAAAACATATTAACCGCAACATTGTTTTCAAACTTTCTCAAAGATGGCTTGAAAACCACAGATATTGACTCTCTTCTTGAGTAGATCTCTTTCCAGAATCTCAGTCAATCCAGAATCAAGATTAGCCTCATAGGCAATTGGTCTGGTCTAGGGCACAGCCCACGTTCAGCTCCTTGCAAGTATAGCCTGTGATAGTAAAATGGCCGACTCTCTGTTCCCATTAAACTACACAGCATGCACACTCAAGGTGACCAACAAGATTATATTAACTAACAAACAATGGCCGGGTTTCCCAGATTCGTTAAGAAGCTCTTAACGCTAAGAGCTTCTTAAGAGCGTTCTAAGAACGCTCTAGAACGCTCTTAGAACGCTCCTAAGAAGCTCTTAGCGTTAAGAGCTTCTTAACGAATCTGGGAAACCCGGCCAATAACATTACAAACATCTAACTGAACGAACACAACAACTGAAATCCCTTGCGTAGCTGTTGTTTTTTTAACATGCCGCACTGCATGCTGGGTACCCAAGAGCGCTGACGCTGATTATCTAGCTGTGCTCCGACTGCGTGATATGACGAGATGCTAGTGGTGCGCTGAGGTCTCAGAGTCTCCTGCCCGAGTTCAAGTTCTGCCCGATTAGCAAGCTATTTTTACTAATGTTTTGTTAGCAATTGAATGGTAATGCAAGCTAGCTAAAAACAATGTTAGTTAGCTTGGCTAAACTGGTTTTCATAGCAACAGAAATCAACAAATCAGATCAGTCGAACTTTATTCAGAAATGGGGGGATGGCGGGAACATTAAAGGTGTAGGTACAGTAAAAGTGAAATGGAACGCGTCTTTCTGCCTTGAAGCTGCGTGCGCATCAACAAGACCCCATCTATATGTAAAGATAACATCCAAGCTAACAATTTCGCCAAATCTGACTGCAGCATTGTATACCATATGTACCGTGTTATGGTTGTTTGAGTTAAACAACTTGCTAAATGAATTAAATGTCAAATCCAACTATAAATGTATAAAAGAGAGTTCCAATCAAATCTGAATTTGTTTTAAACCTAGAGGTTTAAAAGGTTACCTTTGCCTAAACTGACATGCACCAACTCAGTTTCAACAGCCATTTACACATTTAGTCTCTATTTGTTACTCTATTCTTAAGGCATGTTTAACTTAATGTCTGCACCTCTCTGTCACCAACTGTCTCTGCAGTGGGGGCTTCACAGGGTGTCTACAGGTATAAACAAGTTAAATGTAAGACCTTTTAATACCACTTCCAAATGAAATTAAAGACCAAACTTACGATGGAAATACAAATCAAAAGTGGAAATATACAGTCATCTTTCCAAGTAAACACTGATGTCTGTTCAATATGAACAGTATGGTAAAATGACAATAATCGGTTGAGTTTAACCCTTGTGTTATCTTCGGGTCTTTCTGACCCATCAGTCATTGTGACCCACTGTCGTATTGCGACAAATTTACCTCATACAAAAACAAAGTGAAGCATTTTCTTTTAACTGTCGGGCTGTCTCAGACCCCCCACATTGCAATGGTTAAAAGAAAATTATTTTTATTTGTTTTTGTATTGGGTGAAATTGGGTAAACACAACGATGGTTCGTTGTGAACCTTTGGGTCATGTGACCCGAAGGCAGCACGAGGGTTAAGAACATTGACTAAATGTGTGTAATGCGGAAGGATAACACAAAAATGTAATTGCTGTCCTAAATTATACTTATTATTACACTAGGGTGGAAATGGTGGAGCAGAAACTAACAATTCCATGAATCCCATGGAAACAAAGGCAAATGTGTGAGATGTACTGATGTGGAGCACAAATGCTCCAAGAAGCAGTACTTCTCTTGAGTGGTTTTTATTCAGATGAATAATCATTGGATTCAGGTCAAAAGTCTATCACTTGAACTAGTTTCATCACTTAAGACACAAAGTCAGCAGCTTGGCATACTGGCACATGGAAAGGATTAAACATTTAGACTTTCATCAAAGTAATGCTGGCTCGTCCTTTTTCATCAATGTCCTCAAAAAAGCAGGCTGCAGAGCTACTGTGTCTGTGGGGTGACTGTCTCTGGAGGGCTGGCAGGCAGGGGCAAGCAGGGCCTGCAGGCAGGCAGGCCAGCTGGATCAAGCTGTTCTGGGGTCAGGGCTGAAGAGAAGCTGTCCAGCTAGAGAGGGGTAGTCCAGCAAGGGGTCTGTGTGGATCTCACCATCCTCGAGTCTGTTGCATCCTCTGTTGAACTCTGTTGAGCAGGCCTCTGCATGACCCTCCAGACCTGTCAAAGTGAAGAAAGGGTCCATGTCAGTTGTGAAAAATGAAGCTTTTCCCATCTACACTTGATACAGACTTCAGTTTTGACTGTGAAATGCAGTGTCATTACTTGAACTTGAATCCAAATGTGTTGACGTCATGGAGACCCATGCAGTCACTCAAAACACAGGTTCGATTCCAGGCTCTGGCAAGAGTATTTACCTCTAAACTGGTCAATATATACACATCTGACAAAAGACCAGCTCAACCTTTGCTTGTAAACAGTGATTCTGACTGTAAGAGACCTTTAAATAGCCTGACTTACCGAAATTGGCAAAACTAGCCTGGCTAACGTAGGTCGCTTTCTCAGGGCATATGACGAATGAAACAGGCTCGCCTTGAAAAAGTCTCCCTGCCGCATAGGCTTATTACAAAGACTTTCACGCCAAAAATCACCATTATGAGCCGACAGGTCTGTGGGGAATTGCTTTTTCTCCTAAAGGCTGCTCTCCTCGACCTTTTTGATGAACAATTCGCCGAGATGCAAAATGACTCACTAATTAAAAACACAGAGGAAAAAAGCTAGAGCTACAGTAGCTACTTTTCGAGTTTGGTTTTCCGTCACTTCAGAATCACGATCTATAAGGTCTAAAAGTGCTAAACCTTCACCATAATTCAAGAGTAGTGTACTTTCACAAACCCAATCATTAATTCTAGCTTAAAATGTGTAAAACCAGGACTTACCGAAAGTGGCTGCCTCCAACACGGCTTTCACGGGAGACGACTTTCACGGGACACGGGAAACAACAATGGCCGCCGAAAAATAATTTGTATTCGTAACAGCGAGCTGCGATTGGAAGCGAAATGAAACAGGGGCTAAAAAACGAGGGTGGGGGCTTGGTCAGCACACATTTTCAAGAAAGCATGCGTGTGTCAAGGGGCTCTGGCCCCTTGTGTGTGAGAGAATGTGGAGCACGCGCGCACAGGAGCAAAGGGAGAGAGGATTTGGGGAAACAGCCCTAGAAATTAGCCAAGCATGCATGTTTCAAATATTCACTAAAAATCGAGTTTTCATGTTACAGTCAACTTTTTCTCAGATTTGTGTACTCAACATTCTCAAGAGTCTTCATATGAACTAGTGATTGAATCAGAGTATCAGTTTTTGGCCGGCGGATGTGTAAAGCATTATTTTAGCATTAGCAATAAATTCAATTTGTTTTATATCAATCATTTTTAGAGGTATGAAGTTGCCTTTGCACATGGTAACATGTTGTAGTGTCTTCCACGTGACATACCAAGTTTGGTGTTGATATCTCAAAGATTTGCTGAGATTTGACCAAACGTCCTGTTTGGTTGCTTTGTTGCAGATTTTGATTGGCTCTACCGGACAAACGGTTTTGAAAATCAGAAATCCCTACGATAACTTTTGTGAGGCTCAGTCTGGATATCATCTATGGCAATTTTGAAGAAAATTCGACCAAAAATGTAGGAGGAGTAGGGAAAAAACGCGTTTCCTTAATCTTTATTGTACAGAAAAATCCAATATGGCGGCCGTTATAGCTTCTTGAGGCTTTTTTATTCCTCATGAGAAATAAGGCATATGTAATGAATTTCAGAATTTTGGGACTTATGGCCTGCAAATGGCATCAATTTGAAAATTGACATATTGGGGCGTGGCCTGTAGCGCCACCTATTGTCTCACACGGCCCATGTTTGGTATGGTAGTTACTAATGGTCTGCAGTTTCAACATGCCAAATTTCACAACTTTTTACGGTACTGGTCTAGGGGCTGCCATTGACTCCCATGGGTAAAAAATAATAATACCACCAATAACAATAGGGTTCTCCTACCGGAGGAACCCTAAATATAGCTGCAGGCAGCAATGGCGGGTTCCTCCTCAGCATTGCAAACCATTACAAAATTGACATGACACAGACATGTATTTCATACATGTACACAACATTTCAATACAATTGGATCAATGGCTGATTTGAAGTCATTTTTTGAAATTCTTCACAAATTGTCACTGTAGAGAAATATCCATGCTGCCGACATTATGGGTTCTTGAGACTTCTTTGTTCCCCATTGGCAATAAGGCATGCGTACCAACTTTTAGACATTTTGGACTGACAGGGTTAAAATGCCACCCTTTTGAAAGTGACAACTTTGAAGCGTGTTCTGTCAGGCCACCTGTGCTCTGGTCAGGCCCATCATGCAGAGATCCATTCTTTAAAAGCTTTGATTACAACAATAACTTTATGAAAGTCAGAATACACTTTAGTAAAGGACGTGTGTAGTTCATGTACTACTACTGCTTGCTCTGCCCACACACTTTCCCCATCCATGCTGTTTCCCTCTTTGCCAGTGCGGGTGGTGCGGTGGCCGCATGAGGTTTAGGTGTAGTCCAAAAGTTGCCTCCCACAATCAAAACATATTAACCGCAACATTGTTTTCAAACTTTCTCAAAGATGGCTTGAAAACCACAGATATTGACTCTCTTCTTGAGTAGATCTCTTTCCAGAATCTCAGTCAATCCAGAATCAAGATTAGCCTCATAGGCAATTGGTCTGGTCTAGGGCACAGCCCACGTTCAGCTCCTTGCAAGTATAGCCTGTGATAGTAAAATGGCCGACTCTCTGTTCCCATTAAACTACACAGCATGCACACTCAAGGTGACCAACAAGATTATATTAACTAACAAACAATGGCCGGGTTTCCCAGATTCGTTAAGAAGCTCTTAACGCTAAGAGCTTCTTAAGAGCGTTCTAAGAACGCTCTAGAACGCTCTTAGAACGCTCCTAAGAAGCTCTTAGCGTTAAGAGCTTCTTAACGAATCTGGGAAACCCGGCCAATAACATTACAAACATCTAACTGAACGAACACAACAACTGAAATCCCTTGCGTAGCTGTTGTTTTTTTAACATGCCGCACTGCATGCTGGGTACCCAAGAGCGCTGACGCTGATTATCTAGCTGTGCTCCGACTGCGTGATATGACGAGATGCTAGTGGTGCGCTGAGGTCTCAGAGTCTCCTGCCCGAGTTCAAGTTCTGCCCGATTAGCAAGCTATTTTTACTAATGTTTTGTTAGCAATTGAATGGTAATGCAAGCTAGCTAAAAACAATGTTAGTTAGCTTGGCTAAACTGGTTTTCATAGCAACAGAAATCAACAAATCAGATCAGTCGAACTTTATTCAGAAATGGGGGGATGGCGGGAACATTAAAGGTGTAGGTACAGTAAAAGTGAAATGGAACGCGTCTTTCTGCCTTGAAGCTGCGTGCGCATCAACAAGACCCCATCTATATGTAAAGATAACATCCAAGCTAACAATTTCGCCAAATCTGACTGCAGCATTGTATACCATATGTACCGTGTTATGGTTGTTTGAGTTAAACAACTTGCTAAATGAATTAAATGTCAAATCCAACTATAAATGTATAAAAGAGAGTTCCAATCAAATCTGAATTTGTTTTAAACCTAGAGGTTTAAAAGGTTACCTTTGCCTAAACTGACATGCACCAACTCAGTTTCAACAGCCATTTACACATTTAGTCTCTATTTGTTACTCTATTCTTAAGGCATGTTTAACTTAATGTCTGCACCTCTCTGTCACCAACTGTCTCTGCAGTGGGGGCTTCACAGGGTGTCTACAGGTATAAACAAGTTAAATGTAAGACCTTTTAATACCACTTCCAAATGAAATTAAAGACCAAACTTACGATGGAAATACAAATCAAAAGTGGAAATATACAGTCATCTTTCCAAGTAAACACTGATGTCTGTTCAATATGAACAGTATGGTAAAATGACAATAATCGGTTGAGTTTAAGAACATTGACTAAATGTGTGTAATGCGGAAGGATAACACAAAAATGTAATTGCTGTCCTAAATTATACTTATTATTACACTAGGGTGGAAATGGTGGAGCAGAAACTAACAATTCCATGAATCCCATGGAAACAAAGGCAAATGTGTGAGATGTACTGATGTGGAGCACAAATGCTCCAAGAAGCAGTACTTCTCTTGAGTGGTTTTTATTCAGATGAATAATCATTGGATTCAGGTCAAAAGTCTATCACTTGAACTAGTTTCATCACTTAAGACACAAAGTCAGCAGCTTGGCATACTGGCACATGGAAAGGATTAAACATTTAGACTTTCATCAAAGTAATGCTGGCTTGTCCTTTTTCATCAATGTCCTCAAAAAAGCAGGCTGCAGAGCTACTGTGTCTGTGGGGTGACTGTCTCTGGAGGGCTGGCAGGCAGGGGCAAGCAGGGCCTGCAGGCAGGCAGGCAGGCAGGCCAGCTGGATTAAGCTGTTCTGGGGTCAGGGCTGAAGAGAAGCTGTCCAGCTAGAGAGGGGTAGTCCAGCAAGGGGTCTGTGTGGATCTCACCATCCTCGAGTCTGTTGCATCCTCTGTTGAACTCTGTTGAGCAGGCCTCTGCATGACCCTCCAGACCTGTCAAAGTGAAGAAAGGGTCCATGTCAGTTGTGAAAAATGAAGCTTTTCCCATCTACACTTGATACAGACTTCAGTTTTGACTGTGAAATGCAGTGTCATTACTTGAACTTGAATCCAAATGTGTTGACGTCATGGAGACCCATGCAGTCACTCAAAACACAGGTTCGATTCCAGGCTCTGGCAAGAGTATTTACCTCTAAACTGGTCAATATATACACATCTGACAAAAGACCAGCTCGACCTTTGCTTGTAAACAGTGATTCTGACTGTAAGAGACCTTTAAATAGCCTGACTTACCGAAATTGGCAAAACTAGCCTGGCTAACGTAGGTCGCTTTCTCAGGGCATATGACGAATGAAACAGGCTCGCCTTGAAAAAGTCTCCCTGCCGCATAGGCTTATTACAAAGACTTTCACGCCAAAAATCACCATTATGAGCCGACAGGTCTGTGGGGAATTGCTTTTTCTCCTAAAGGCTGCTCTCCTCGACCTTTTTGATGAACAATTCGCCGAGATGCAAAATGACTCACTAATTAAAAACACAGAGGAAAAAAGCTAGAGCTACAGTAGCTACTTTTCGAGTTTGGTTTTCCGTCACTTCAGAATCACGATCTATAAGGTCTAAAAGTGCTAAACCTTCACCATAATTCAAGAGTAGTGTACTTTCACAAACCCAATCATTAATTCTAGCTTAAAATGTGTAAAACCAGGACTTACCGAAAGTGGCTGCCTCCAACACGGCTTTCACGGGAGACGACTTTCACGGGACACGGGAAACAACAATGGCCGCCGAAAAATAATTTGTATTCGTAACAGCGAGCTGCAATTGGAAGCGAAATGAAACAGGGGCTAAAAAACGAGGGTGGGGGCTTGGTCAGCACACATTTTCAAGAAAGCATGCGTGTGTCAAGGGGCTCTGGCCCCTTGTGTGTGAGAGAATGTGGAGCACGCGCGCACAGGAGCAAAGGGAGAGAGGATTTGGGGAAACAGCCCTAGAAATTAGCCAAGCATGCATGTTTCAAATATTCACTAAAAATCGAGTTTTCATGTTACAGTCAACTTTTTCTCAGATTTGTGTACTCAACATTCTCAAGAGTCTTCATATGAACTAGTGATTGAATCAGAGTATCAGTTTTTGGCCGGCGGATGTGTAAAGCATTATTTTAGCATTAGCAATAAATTCAATTTGCTTTATATCAATCATTTTTAGAGGTATGAAGTTGCCTTTGCACATGGTAACATGTTGTAGTGTCTTCCACGTGACATACCAAGTTTGGTGTTGATATCTCAAAGATTTGCTGAGATTTGACCAAACGTCCTGTTTGGTTGCTTTGTTGCAGATTTTGATTGGCTCTACCGGACAAACGGTTTTGAAAATCAGAAATCCCTACGATAACTTTTGTGAGGCTCAGTCTGGATATCATCTATGGCAATTTTGAAGAAAATTCGACCAAAAATGTAGGAGGAGTAGGGAAAAAACGCGTTTCCTTAATCTTTATTGTACAGAAAAATCCAATATGGCGGCCGTTATAGCTTCTTGAGGCTTTTTTATTCCTCATGAGAAATAAGGCATATGTAATGAATTTCAGAATTTTGGGACTTATGGCCTGCAAATGGCATCAATTTGAAAATTGACATATTGGGGCGTGGCCTGTAGCGCCACCTATTGTCTCACACAGCCCATGTTTGGTATGGTAGTTACTAATGGTCTGCAGTTTCAACATGCCAAATTTCACAACTTTTTACGGTACTGGTCTAGGGGCTGCCATTGACTCCCATGGGTAAAAAATAATAATACCACCAATAACAATAGGGTTCTCCTACCGGAGGAACCCTAAATATAGCTGCAGGCAGCAATGGCGGGTTCCTCCTCAGCATTGCAAACCATTACAAAATTGACATGACACAGACATGTATTTCATACATGTACACAACATTTCAATACAATTGGATCAATGGCTGATTTGAAGTCATTTTTTGAAATTCTTCACAAATTGTCACTGTAGAGAAATATCCATGCTGCCGACATTATGGGTTCTTGAGACTTCTTTGTTCCCCATTGGCAATAAGGCATGCGTACCAACTTTTAGACATTTTGGACTGACAGGGTTAAAATGCCACCCTTTTGAAAGTGACAACTTTGAAGCGTGTTCTGTCAGGCCACCTGTGCTCTGGTCAGGCCCATCATGCAGAGATCCATTCTTTAAAAGCTTTGATTACAACAATAACTTTATGAAAGTCAGAATACACTTTAGTAAAGGACGTGTGTAGTTCATGTACTACTACTGCTTGCTCTGCCCACACACTTTCCCCATCCATGCTGTTTCCCTCTTTGCCAGTGCGGGTGGTGCGGTGGCCGCATGAGGTTTAGGTGTAGTCCAAAAGTTGCCTCCCACAATCAAAACATATTAACCGCAACATTGTTTTCAAACTTTCTCAAAGATGGCTTGAAAACCACAGATATTGACTCTCTTCTTGAGTAGATCTCTTTCCAGAATCTCAGTCAATCCAGAATCAAGATTAGCCTCATAGGCAATTGGTCTGGTCTAGGGCACAGCCCACGTTCAGCTCCTTGCAAGTATAGCCTGTGATAGTAAAATGGCCGACTCTCTGTTCCCATTAAACTACACAGCATGCACACTCAAGGTGACCAACAAGATTATATTAACTAACAAACAATGGCCGGGTTTCCCAGATTCGTTAAGAAGCTCTTAACGCTAAGAGCTTCTTAAGAGCGTTCTAAGAACGCTCTAGAACGCTCTTAGAACGCTCCTAAGAAGCTCTTAGCGTTAAGAGCTTCTTAACGAATCTGGGAAACCCGGCCAATAACATTACAAACATCTAACTGAACGAACACAACAACTGAAATCCCTTGCGTAGCTGTTGTTTTTTTAACATGCCGCACTGCATGCTGGGTACCCAAGAGCGCTGACGCTGATTATCTAGCTGTGCTCCGACTGCGTGATATGACGAGATGCTAGTGGTGCGCTGAGGTCTCAGAGTCTCCTGCCCGAGTTCAAGTTCTGCCCGATTAGCAAGCTATTTTTACTAATGTTTTGTTAGCAATTGAATGGTAATGCAAGCTAGCTAAAAACAATGTTAGTTAGCTTGGCTAAACTGGTTTTCATAGCAACAGAAATCAACAAATCAGATCAGTCGAACTTTATTCAGAAATGGGGGGATGGCGGGAACATTAAAGGTGTAGGTACAGTAAAAGTGAAATGGAACGCGTCTTTCTGCCTTGAAGCTGCGTGCGCATCAACAAGACCCCATCTATATGTAAAGATAACATCCAAGCTAACAATTTCGCCAAATCTGACTGCAGCATTGTATACCATATGTACCGTGTTATGGTTGTTTGAGTTAAACAACTTGCTAAATGAATTAAATGTCAAATCCAACTATAAATGTATAAAAGAGAGTTCCAATCAAATCTGAATTTGTTTTAAACCTAGAGGTTTAAAAGGTTACCTTTGCCTAAACTGACATGCACCAACTCAGTTTCAACAGCCATTTACACATTTAGTCTCTATTTGTTACTCTATTCTTAAGGCATGTTTAACTTAATGTCTGCACCTCTCTGTCACCAACTGTCTCTGCAGTGGGGGCTTCACAGGGTGTCTACAGGTATAAACAAGTTAAATGTAAGACCTTTTAATACCACTTCCAAATGAAATTAAAGACCAAACTTACGATGGAAATACAAATCAAAAGTGGAAATATACAGTCATCTTTCCAAGTAAACACTGATGTCTGTTCAATATGAACAGTATGGTAAAATGACAATAATCGGTTGAGTTTAACCCTTGTGTTATCTTCGGGTCATTCTGACCCATCAGTCATTGTGACCCACTGTCGTATTGCGACAAATTTACCTCATACAAAAACAAAGTGAAGCATTTTCTTTTAACTGTCGGGCTGTCTCAGACCCCCCACATTGCAATGGTTAAAAGAAAATTATTTTTATTTGTTTTTGTATTGGGTGAAATTGGGTAAACACAACGATGGTTCGTTGTGAACCTTTGGGTCATGTGACCCGAAGGCAGCACGAGGGTTAAGAACATTGACTAAATGTGTGTAATGCGGAAGGATAACACAAAAATGTAATTGCTGTCCTAAATTATACTTATTATTACACTAGGGTGGAAATGGTGGAGCAGAAACTAACAATTCCATGAATCCCATGGAAACAAAGGCAAATGTGTGAGATGTACTGATGTGGAGCACAAATGCTCCAAGAAGCAGTACTTCTCTTGAGTGGTTTTTATTCAGATGAATAATCATTGGATTCAGGTCAAAAGTCTATCACTTGAACTAGTTTCATCACTTAAGACACAAAGTCAGCAGCTTGGCATACTGGCACATGGAAAGGATTAAACATTTAGACTTTCATCAAAGTAATGCTGGCTCGTCCTTTTTCATCAATGTCCTCAAAAAAGCAGGCTGCAGAGCTACTGTGTCTGTGGGGTGACTGTCTCTGGAGGGCTGGCAGGCAGGGGCAAGCAGGGCCTGCAGGCAGGCAGGCCAGCTGGATCAAGCTGTTCTGGGGTCAGGGCTGAAGAGAAGCTGTCCAGCTAGAGAGGGGTAGTCCAGCAAGGGGTCTGTGTGGATCTCACCATCCTCGAGTCTGTTGCATCCTCTGTTGAACTCTGTTGAGCAGGCCTCTGCATGACCCTCCAGACCTGTCAAAGTGAAGAAAGGGTCCATGTCAGTTGTGAAAAATGAAGCTTTTCCCATCTACACTTGATACAGACTTCAGTTTTGACTGTGAAATGCAGTGTCATTACTTGAACTTGAATCCAAATGTGTTGACGTCATGGAGACCCATGCAGTCACTCAAAACACAGGTTCGATTCCAGGCTCTGGCAAGAGTATTTACCTCTAAACTGGTCAATATATACACATCTGACAAAAGACCAGCTCGACCTTTGCTTGTAAACAGTGATTCTGACTGTAAGAGACCTTTAAATAGCCTGACTTACCGAAATTGGCAAAACTAGCCTGGCTAACGTAGGTCGCTTTCTCAGGGCATATGACGAATGAAACAGGCTCGCCTTGAAAAAGTCTCCCTGCCGCATAGGCTTATTACAAAGACTTTCACGCCAAAAATCACCATTATGAGCCGACAGGTCTGTGGGGAATTGCTTTTTCTCCTAAAGGCTGCTCTCCTCGACCTTTTTGATGAACAATTCGCCGAGATGCAAAATGACTCACTAATTAAAAACACAGAGGAAAAAAGCTAGAGCTACAGTAGCTACTTTTCGAGTTTGGTTTTCCGTCACTTCAGAATCACGATCTATAAGGTCTAAAAGTGCTAAACCTTCACCATAATTCAAGAGTAGTGTACTTTCACAAACCCAATCATTAATTCTAGCTTAAAATGTGTAAAACCAGGACTTACCGAAAGTGGCTGCCTCCAACACGGCTTTCACGGGAGACGACTTTCACGGGACACGGGAAACAACAATGGCCGCCGAAAAATAATTTGTATTCGTAACAGCGAGCTGCGATTGGAAGCGAAATGAAACAGGGGCTAAAAAACGAGGGTGGGGGCTTGGTCAGCACACATTTTCAAGAAAGCATGCGTGTGTCAAGGGGCTCTGGCCCCTTGTGTGTGAGAGAATGTGGAGCACGCGCGCACAGGAGCAAAGGGAGAGAGGATTTGGGGAAACAGCCCTAGAAATTAGCCAAGCATGCATGTTTCAAATATTCACTAAAAATCGAGTTTTCATGTTACAGTCAACTTTTTCTCAGATTTGTGTACTCAACATTCTCAAGAGTCTTCATATGAACTAGTGATTGAATCAGAGTATCAGTTTTTGGCCGGCGGATGTGTAAAGCATTATTTTAGCATTAGCAATAAATTCAATTTGCTTTATATCAATCATTTTTAGAGGTATGAAGTTGCCTTTGCACATGGTAACATGTTGTAGTGTCTTCCACGTGACATACCAAGTTTGGTGTTGATATCTCAAAGATTTGCTGAGATTTGACCAAACGTCCTGTTTGGTTGCTTTGTTGCAGATTTTGATTGGCTCTACCGGACAAACGGTTTTGAAAATCAGAAATCCCTACGATAACTTTTGTGAGGCTCAGTCTGGATATCATCTATGGCAATTTTGAAGAAAATTCGACCAAAAATGTAGGAGGAGTAGGGAAAAAACGCGTTTCCTTAATCTTTATTGTACAGACAAATCCAATATGGTGGCCGTTATAGCTTCTTGAGGCTTTTTTATTCCTCATGAGAAATAAGGCATATGTAATGAATTTCAGAATTTTGGGACTTATGGCCTGCAAATGGCATCAATTTGAAAATTGACATATTGGGGCGTGGCCTGTAGCGCCACCTATTGTCTCACATGGCCCATGTTTGGTATGGTAGTTACTAATGGTCTGCAGTTTCAACATGCCAAATTTCACAACTTTTTACGGTACTGGTCTAGGGGCTGCCATTGACTCCCATGGGTAAAACATAATAATAATACCACCAATAACAATAGGGTTCTCCTACCGGAGGAACCCTAATAATAATACTAACAATAACAATAGGTGCCTCGCAGCTTCGCTGCTTGGCCCCTAATAATAACAATAACAATAGGTGCCTTGCAGCTTCGCTGCTTGGCCCCTAAATATAGCTGCAGGCAGCAATGGCGGGTTCCTCCTCAGCATTGCAAACCATTACAAAATTGACATGACACAGACATGTATTTCATACATGTACACAACATTTCAAGACAATTGGATCAATGGCTGATTTGAAGTCATTTTTTGAAATTCTTCACAAATTGTCACTGTAGAGAAATATCCATGCTTCCGACATTATGGGTTCTTGAGACTTCTTTGTTCCCCATTGGCAATAAGGCATGCGTACCAACTTTTAGACATTTTGGACTGACAGGGTTAAAATGCCACCCTTTTGAAGGTGACAACTTTGAAGCGTGTTCTGTCAGGCCACCTGTGCTCTGGTCAGGCCCATCATGCAGAGATCCATTCTTTAAAAGCTTTGATTACAACATTAACTTTATGAAAGTGAGGATACACTTCACTAAAGGAAGTGTGTAGGTTATGTACTACTACTGCTTGCTCTGCCCACACACTTTCCCCATCCATGCTGTTTCCCTCTTTCCCAGCGCAGGTCATGCCAAGGCATAAATGCGGCAGCCGTATGAGTATTAGAAGTAGCCCAAAAAACATACCATACACAGTCACACTGTTTTCAAAAATGAAACTGGTTAGAAGACCATGGCTATTAGAACTCTACCTGAATTGAGCTCTCTCTAGAGTCTCAGTCAAACAACTGTCAAGAGTCATGTAGGGAACTGGACCAAGGTATAGCTAATGTCCAGCTGTTAGCAAGTGTACCTTGTGATGGTACAGCAGCTTAACAATACTTTGTCATGGTCAGACTCTCTGATCCCATTAAACTACACAACATGGTGTAGGGTGACCAACAGTATTATCTTAAGTAAAAAACAATAACATTACACACATTTAAGTGAACGAACACAACAACTGAAATCCCTTGCACAGCTGTTGTAACCAAACTATTTTCCACAGCTATTTGCGTTTTTGGTGTGCACTGCATGCTGGGTACCCAAGGGCGCTGACGCTACAATATTTATTATCTAGCTGTCTTCCGGCTGTGTAATATGACGAGATGCTAGCGATGCAAACATGAAAGCTTGTCTCGGGGGGTCATGCATGTGATCTCACTACAAGCTTTTGATTACACGTGAGGACTGTTAGCAAAGTATTTCTATTCGTGTTTTGTTAGTGATTGAATGGTAATGTCAGCTAGCTAAAAACAATGTTAGTTAGCTTGGCTAAAATGGTTTTCATAGCAACAGATATCAACAAATCAGATCCATCTAACTTCATTCAGAAGGGGGGGGGGGGGTGGGAACATATACACTAGAGGTGAAATGGTAGGCATTGTTCTGCCTTGAAGATGCGTGCGCATCCTCATTGTTTGTAACCACCAACCCATCTATATGTAAAGATAACATCCAAGCTAGCAATTTTGCCAAATTTGACTGCAGATTTTTTACACCATATGTACTTCGTTATGGTTTTTGAGTCAAACAACTTGCTAAATGATTAAATGTCTGTTAAATGTCAAATCCAACTTTAAATGTATAAAAGAGAGAATTAAACCTAGAGGTTGAAAAGGCTACGTTTGTCTAAACTGACATGCACAAACTCAGAGCACTGAGTTTCAACATCCATGTACACATTTTGTCTCTATTTTTTACTCTACTCTTTAACGCATGACTATGTTTAACTTAATGTCAGCACCTCTCTGTCATCAATTGTCTCTGGAGTGGGGGATGGGGGCTTCTTATCCAACAAATTACATCCCTGAACTTTTAAAACATATCAATGGCCTACTACAATTGTAAACATCCTTTGGCCTTCCCATGCTGGGAAGAAAACTACAGTTTTTCTTTGATTAAACGTTGACCTTGAATAAACGCTGCACCAAAAATGAACATTGTGTAATAAATGGCACCTTCGATTAAACGCCTCCCCCAAAAAATCAGAAAACGGTTATTTAATTGGTTAAATTAAAACACAGTATTTATTACACAAGTAATTTACAAGTGTAGCATACTATTATCCCATGAAACACTGGCAGGCACAAGTGTCTTTCTTGCTACAGATTTATTTGAAGCTTTTTCTCCAAATCCACCGTTAAAACTAAACTCACGCTGTAATGAGACAATAAAGACCACATTAGCTTAATATGAACATGCAATGACATGCGCAGCATGTAAATAACATTCACCAAAGTCAAATACAGACACAAAACAACATACTTTGTTGGCTGCATGCTGTAGCCTACGCAAGGGAATAGAGGTTTCCTTAGATTGCTAACAACCTCTATAACAACCTTAAACTTATCACTTAGAGTGAATGTGCATAAAGCTCCAGGACCTGACAACATCCCTGGCTGTGTTCTCAAGGCCTGTGCTCCTGAACTGGCAGAGGTGTTCACTGACATCTTTAACCTCTCCCTGTCGCAGTCTGTCGTCCCCAATAGGTTCAAGGGGGCCAACATCATCCCAGTCTCTAAGAAACCATCAGTGAGCTGTCTCAATGATTACCGCCCTGTTGTGATGAAATGCTTTGAGACGTTAGTCAAAGACCACATTACATCCTGCCTGTCACCTGCATTAGACCCACTCCAGTTTGCATATAGGCCGAACAGGTCTACAGATGATGTTGTAGCTTTGGCCTTGAACACTGCTCTCTTTCACTTGGATCAGAACAACATATACGTGTGGATGCTCTTCATCGACTTCAGCTCCGTTTTCAACACCATAGTACCATCCAGGCTCATCATAAAACTACAGGACCGGAACATCAGTCCTTCCATGTGCAGCTGGACAGGACACAGGCAGTACGGCTAGGTAACATCACCCCACCAGTCTAACACTCAGCACTGGTGCCCCACAGAGTTGTGTGTTAAGCCCACTGTTGTACTCTCTGTTCACCTATGGTTGTGCAGCCACAAAAAGGTCCAACACTATCATTATGTTTGCTGATGACACCACCATTATCGGCTGCATCAAGAATGGTGATGAGTCTGCCTACAGAGCAGAGGTGGCAACAATGACATCCTGGTGTCAGCATAACAGCCTGTTGCTTAATGTAGCAAAAACCAAGGAGTTGATAGTGGACTACAGGCGGCTGCAGGGAGAACATGCACCCATTCACATCGCGGGCACAGCTGTGGAGAGTCAAAAGTTTCAGATTTTTTGGTATCAACATCAGTGAGGATCTGAGCTGGACCACCATATTGGTGTGGTTACAAGGACAGCGAAACAGAGGCTCTTTTTTCAGCGGCGACTGTGGAAATTTGGCATGGACTGCACTATACTGACCAATTTTTACCGGTGCACCATTGAGAGCATACTGACTGGTGGCATTACAACATGGTTTGGCAACAGCACTGCCCAGGACAGGAAGACACTACAAAGAGTGGTCAAATCTGCACAGCGTATTACAAGGACTGCATTACCATCCATTCAGGACCTTTACAGCCAGCGGTGCAGGAGAAAGGCCAAGTGGATCATTTCTGACCCTAGTCATCCCTGCCACAGTCTTTTCTCCCTCCTGCCTTCTGGAAGGCGATACAAGAGTATAAGGTCCTGTACCAGCAGATACAGGGATAGTTTTCTCACACATGCCATCAGGATGCTGAACTGTCCTTGAAATATCTTTTTGCACTACAATTTTTCTTATTTTTTCTACCCTTTTTCCCCATTCTTTAGTATTGAATTTTTTTATTCTGCAAGTTGAACGGACATTGAGCACAAAGAATTTCATTACTTATAAATGCTGTTTATGAGTATATGATAATAAACTTGAACTTGAAACTTTTATCAGAGCTTTAAATTGTCTGTGCTTCGCTTGCTGTTAGGTTGTCGACTCTCTCACTCATGAGCGTCCCAAAAGGCCTTCAAAATAAAGTCACGTAATAATTCTGAATACAATTATATAATTCTAAATTAAGACATTGCTTGAAAAAAAATGTATACATTATTATAATGCAATTGCGACAATTGCATTCAGGCCTATAGATAGTTATACATATTGTACACAATATGGCGAGGTAGCTGACTTAACCATTCCTGAATGTGCTTTTCATCAACACCAAGTTTGCGTGCTATAGATCTGTTGCTGGTGGTGAGTGCTTTCTGCACAGGTTTCTGTTTGAAAGCTAAAGTGTAAGAATGTTACGGCATGCTGCGTCAGATTTGTACACAAAGTAGAGACACGCGCGGCATACATTTTACACTGGGCTTTTGTTTGACTTCCTTGTCTATTCTGTGTTTGTCTATGGCTGCACTGCAGCTACAATTCACTGAATCTCTCTTACCAATTAAACGTTGCCCTTGAATGAACGCCACCCTCAAATAAACGTTGCACCACTAACTGCTCTATTAAAAGGGTTCACTATGAAGCAAACCATTCTAACAAAATAATTTGCATTTGCAATCAATAATTTGCAATCATTTACAATGATTTCAACAAGAAGTCTCTCTGACTTGACAACTCTCTAAACAAGCAACTTTCCAAAGCAATCTCTGAAACAGCTGACCAGTGTGGTAATTTTATGTTGACAACTAAACCGCTGATTGGAAGTGCGCGGCTGATTGCCAATCACGAGGTAGGGAGACTGATAGCCAACCGCCAACAAACGCCGACTAGACCATACCTGCATGCAGCGAATAGAAAGAAAGAGGGGAGAAAAGAAAAAACACACAACCACAACTATACAGACTGAATTAGGACATTTTAAACATGGGTCCGTAACAAAGACGTTGTTAAAAATGCTCATTCACATTCATTTTTCTCAATTAATCTTATCACTTAAACACACTGGTTTAGCATTTTTTCCCACAAGGAAGTCTAACCTCAACAGTGGATCCTTGGTCATCTGGAGCAGATATCCCTTTCTTGGCTGCCCTGGATCTCTTGCTGGAACGTGGCATCTTAAAAACACATAGAAAAACCATCAAAAACTATGAAATGTAACATACCACACTACTGCTTAACAATTTCATAGTCTTTCTTATTAGGGGCCAAGCAGCGAAGCTGCGAGGCACCTATTGTTATTGTTAGTATTATTAGGGTTCCTCCGGTAGGAGAACCCTATTGTTATTGGTGGTATTATTATTTTTTACCCATGGGAGTCAATGGCAGCCCCTAGACCAGTACCGTAAAAAGTTGTGAAATTTGGCATGTTGAAACTGCAGACCATTAGTAACTACCATACCAAACATGGGCCATGTGAGACAATAGGTGGCGCTACAGGCCACGCCCCAATATGTCAATTTTCAAATTGATGCCATTTGCAGGCCATAAGTCCCAAAATTCTGAAATTCATTACATATGCCTTATTTCTCATGAGGAATAAAAAAGCCTCAAGAAGCTATAACGGCCACCATATTGGATTTGTCTGTACAATAAAGATTAAGGAAACGCGTTTTTTCCCTACTCCTCCTACATTTTTGGTCGAATTTTCTTCAAAATTGCCATAGATGATATCCAGACTGAGCCTCACAAAAGTTATCGTAGGGATTTCTGATTTTCAAAACCGTTTGTCCGGTAGAGCCAATCAAAATCTGCAACAAAGCAACCAAACAGGACGTTTGGTCAAATCTCAGCAAATCTTTGAGATATCAACACCAAACTTGGTATGTCACGTGGAAGACACTACAACATGTTACCATGTGCAAAGGCAACTTCATACCTCTAAAAATGATTGATATAAAGCAAATTGAATTTATTGCTAATGCTAAAATAATGCTTTACACATCCGCCGGCCAAAAACTGATACTCTGATTCAATCACTAGTTCATATGAAGACTCTTGAGAATGTTGAGTACACAAATCTGAGAAAAAGTTGACTGTAACATGAAAACTCGATTTTTAGTGAATATTTGAAACATGCATGCTTGGCTAATTTCTAGGGCTGTTTCCCCAAATCCTCTCTCCCTTTGCTCCTGTGCGCGCGTGCTCCACATTCTCTCACACACAAGGGGCCAGAGCCCCTTGACACACGCATGCTTTCTTGAAAATGTGTGCTGACCAAGCCCCCACCCTCGTTTTTTAGCCCCTGTTTCATTTCGCTTCCAATCGCAGCTCGCTGTTACGAATACAAATTATTTTTCGGCGGCCATTGTTGTTTCCCGTGTCCCGTGAAAGTCGTCTCCCGTGAAAGCCGTGTTGGAGGCAGCCACTTTCGGTAAGTCCTGGTTTTACACATTTTAAGCTAGAATTAATGATTGGGTTTGTGAAAGTACACTACTCTTGAATTATGGTGAAGGTTTAGCACTTTTAGACCTTATAGATCGTGATTCTGAAGTGACGGAAAACCAAACTCGAAAAGTAGCTACTGTAGCTCTAGCTTTTTTCCTCTGTGTTTTTAATTAGTGAGTCATTTTGCATCTCGGCGAATTGTTCATCAAAAAGGTCGAGGAGAGCAGCCTTTAGGAGAAAAAGCAATTCCCCACAGACCTGTCGGCTCATAATGGTGATTTTTGGCGTGAAAGTCTTTGTAATAAGCCTATGCGGCAGGGAGACTTTTTCAAGGCGAGCCTGTTTCATTCGTCATATGCCCTGAGAAAGCGACCTACGTTAGCCAGGCTAGTTTTGCCAATTTCGGTAAGTCAGGCTATTTAAAGGTCTCTTACAGTCAGAATCACTGTTTACAAGCAAAGGTCGAGCTGGTCTTTTGTCAGATGTGTATATATTGACCAGTTTAGAGGTAAATACTCTTGCCAGAGCCTGGAATCGAACCTGTGTTTTGAGTGACTGCATGGGTCTCCATGACGTCAACACATTTGGATTCAAGTTCAAGTAATGACACTGCATTTCACAGTCAAAACTGAAGTCTGTATCAAGTGTAGATGGGAAAAGCTTCATTTTTCACAACTGACATGGACCCTTTCTTCACTTTGACAGGTCTGGAGGGTCATGCAGAGGCCTGCTCAACAGAGTTCAACAGAGGATGCAACAGACTCGAGGATGGTGAGATCCACACAGACCCCTTGCTGGACTACCCCTCTCTAGCTGGACAGCTTCTCTTCAGCCCTGACCCCAGAACAGCTTGATCCAGCTGGCCTGCCTGCCTGCAGGCCCTGCTTGCCCCTGCCTGCCAGCCCTCCAGAGACAGTCACCCCACAGACACAGTAGCTCTGCAGCCTGCTTTTTTGAGGACATTGATGAAAAAGGACGAGCCAGCATTACTTTGATGAAAGTCTAAATGTTTAATCCTTTCCATGTGCCAGTATGCCAAGCTGCTGACTTTGTGTCTTAAGTGATGAAACTAGTTCAAGTGATAGACTTTTGACCTGAATCCAATGATTATTCATCTGAATAAAAACCACTCAAGAGAAGTACTGCTTCTTGGAGCATTTGTGCTCCACATCAGTACATCTCACACATTTGCCTTTGTTTCCATGGGATTCATGGAATTGTTAGTTTCTGCTCCACCATTTCCACCCTAGTGTAATAATAAGTATAATTTAGGACAGCAATTACATTTTTGTGTTATCCTTCCGCATTACACACATTTAGTCAATGTTCTTAACCCTCGTGCTGCCTTCGGGTCACATGACCCAAAGGTTCACAACGAACCATCGTTGTGTTTACCCAATTTCACCCAATACAAAAACAAATAAAAATAATTTTCTTTTAACCATTGCAATGTGGGGGGTCTGAGACAGCCCGACAGTTAAAAGAAAATGCTTCACTTTGTTTTTGTATGAGGTAAATTTGTCGCAATACGACAGTGGGTCACAATGACTGATGGGTCAGAATGACCCGAAGATAACACAAGGGTTAAACTCAACCGATTATTGTCATTTTACCATACTGTTCATATTGAACAGACATCAGTGTTTACTTGGAAAGATGACTGTATATTTCCACTTTTGATTTGTATTTCCATCGTAAGTTTGGTCTTTAATTTCATTTGGAAGTGGTATTAAAAGGTCTTACATTTAACTTGTTTATACCTGTAGACACCCTGTGAAGCCCCCACTGCAGAGACAGTTGGTGACAGAGAGGTGCAGACATTAAGTTAAACATGCCTTAAGAATAGAGTAACAAATAGAGACTAAATGTGTAAATGGCTGTTGAAACTGAGTTGGTGCATGTCAGTTTAGGCAAAGGTAACCTTTTAAACCTCTAGGTTTAAAACAAATTCAGATTTGATTGGAACTCTCTTTTATACATTTATAGTTGGATTTGACATTTAATTCATTTAGCAAGTTGTTTAACTCAAACAACCATAACACGGTACATATGGTATACAATGCTGCAGTCAGATTTGGCGAAATTGTTAGCTTGGATGTTATCTTTACATATAGATGGGGTCTTGTTGATGCGCACGCAGCTTCAAGGCAGAAAGACGCGTTCCATTTCACTTTTACTGTACCTACACCTTTAATGTTCCCGCCATCCCCCCATTTCTGAATAAAGTTCGACTGATCTGATTTGTTGATTTCTGTTGCTATGAAAACCAGTTTAGCCAAGCTAACTAACATTGTTTTTAGCTAGCTTGCATTACCATTCAATTGCTAACAAAACATTAGTAAAAATAGCTTGCTAATCGGGCAGAACTTGAACTCGGGCAGGAGACTCTGAGACCTCAGCGCACCACTAGCATCTCGTCATATCACGCAGTCGGAGCACAGCTAGATAATCAGCGTCAGCGCTCTTGGGTACCCAGCATGCAGTGCGGCATGTTAAAAAAACAACAGCTACGCAAGGGATTTCAGTTGTTGTGTTCGTTCAGTTAGATGTTTGTAATGTTATTGGCCGGGTTTCCCAGATTCGTTAAGAAGCTCTTAACGCTAAGAGCTTCTTAGGAGCGTTCTAAGAGCGTTCTAGAGCGTTCTTAGAACGCTCTTAAGAAGCTCTTAGCGTTAAGAGCTTCTTAACGAATCTGGGAAACCCGGCCATTGTTTGTTAGTTAATATAATCTTGTTGGTCACCTTGAGTGTGCATGCTGTGTAGTTTAATGGGAACAGAGAGTCGGCCATTTTACTATCACAGGCTATACTTGCAAGGAGCTGAACGTGGGCTGTGCCCTAGACCAGACCAATTGCCTATGAGGCTAATCTTGATTCTGGATTGACTGAGATTCTGGAAAGAGATCTACTCAAGAAGAGAGTCAATATCTGTGGTTTTCAAGCCATCTTTGAGAAAGTTTGAAAACAATGTTGCGGTTAATATGTTTTGATTGTGGGAGGCAACTTTTGGACTACACCTAAACCTCATGCGGCCACCGCACCACCCGCACTGGCAAAGAGGGAAACAGCATGGATGGGGAAAGTGTGTGGGCAGAGCAAGCAGTAGTAGTACATGAACTACACACGTCCTTTACTAAAGTGTATTCTGACTTTCATAAAGTTATTGTTGTAATCAAAGCTTTTAAAGAATGGATCTCTGCATGATGGGCCTGACCAGAGCACAGGTGGCCTGACAGAACACGCTTCAAAGTTGTCACTTTCAAAAGGGTGGCATTTTAACCCTGTCAGTCCAAAATGTCTAAAAGTTGGTACGCATGCCTTATTGCCAATGGGGAACAAAGAAGTCTCAAGAACCCATAATGTCGGCAGCATGGATATTTCTCTACAGTGACAATTTGTGAAGAATTTCAAAAAATGACTTCAAATCAGCCATTGATCCAATTGTATTGAAATGTTGTGTACATGTATGAAATACATGTCTGTGTCATGTCAATTTTGTAATGGTTTGCAATGCTGAGGAGGAACCCGCCATTGCTGCCTGCAGCTATATTTAGGGTTCCTCCGGTAGGAGAACCCTATTGTTATTGGTGGTATTATTATTTTTTACCCATGGGAGTCAATGGCAGCCCCTAGACCAGTACCGTAAAAAGTTGTGAAATTTGGCATGTTGAAACTGCAGACCATTAGTAACTACCATACCAAACATGGGCCGTGTGAGACAATAGGTGGCGCTACAGGCCACGCCCCAATATGTCAATTTTCAAATTGATGCCATTTGCAGGCCATAAGTCCCAAAATTCTGAAATTCATTACATATGCCTTATTTCTCATGAGGAATAAAAAAGCCTCAAGAAGCTATAACGGCCGCCATATTGGATTTTTCTGTACAATAAAGATTAAGGAAACGCGTTTTTTCCCTACTCCTCCTACATTTTTGGTCGAATTTTCTTCAAAATTGCCATAGATGATATCCAGACTGAGCCTCACAAAAGTTATCGTAGGGATTTCTGATTTTCAAAACCGTTTGTCCGGTAGAGCCAATCAAAATCTGCAACAAAGCAACCAAACAGGACGTTTGGTCAAATCTCAGCAAATCTTTGAGATATCAACACCAAACTTGGTATGTCACGTGGAAGACACTACAACATGTTACCATGTGCAAAGGCAACTTCATACCTCTAAAAATGATTGATATAAAACAAATTGAATTTATTGCTAATGCTAAAATAATGCTTTACACATCCGCCGGCCAAAAACTGATACTCTGATTCAATCACTAGTTCATATGAAGACTCTTGAGAATGTTGAGTACACAAATCTGAGAAAAAGTTGACTGTAACATGAAAACTCGATTTTTAGTGAATATTTGAAACATGCATGCTTGGCTAATTTCTAGGGCTGTTTCCCCAAATCCTCTCTCCCTTTGCTCCTGTGCACGCGTGCTCCACATTCTCTCACACACAAGGGGCCAGAGCCCCTTGACACACGCATGCTTTCTTGAAAATGTGTGCTGACCAAGCCCCCACCCTCGTTTTTTAGCCCCTGTTTCATTTCGCTTCCAATCGCAGCTCGCTGTTACGAATACAAATTATTTTTCGGCGGCCATTGTTGTTTCCCGTGTCCCGTGAAAGTCGTCTCCCGTGAAAGCCGTGTTGGAGGCAGCCACTTTCGGTAAGTCCTGGTTTTACACATTTTAAGCTAGAATTAATGATTGGGTTTGTGAAAGTACACTACTCTTGAATTATGGTGAAGGTTTAGCACTTTTAGACCTTATAGATCGTGATTCTGAAGTGACGGAAAACCAAACTCGAAAAGTAGCTACTGTAGCTCTAGCTTTTTTCCTCTGTGTTTTTAATTAGTGAGTCATTTTGCATCTCGGCGAATTGTTCATCAAAAAGGTCGAGGAGAGCAGCCTTTAGGAGAAAAAGCAATTCCCCACAGACCTGTCGGCTCATAATGGTGATTTTTGGCGTGAAAGTCTTTGTAATAAGCCTATGCGGCAGGGAGACTTTTTCAAGGCGAGCCTGTTTCATTCGTCATATGCCCTGAGAAAGCGACCTACGTTAGCCAGGCTAGTTTTGCCAATTTCGGTAAGTCAGGCTATTTAAAGGTCTCTTACAGTCAGAATCACTGTTTACAAGCAAAGGTTGAGCTGGTCTTTTGTCAGATGTGTATATATTGACCAGTTTAGAGGTAAATACTCTTGCCAGAGCCTGGAATCGAACCTGTGTTTTGAGTGACTGCATGGGTCTCCATGACGTCAACACATTTGGATTCAAGTTCAAGTAATGACACTGCATTTCACAGTCAAAACTGAAGTCTGTATCAAGTGTAGATGGGAAAAGCTTCATTTTTCACAACTGACATGGACCCTTTCTTCACTTTGACAGGTCTGGAGGGTCATGCAGAGGCCTGCTCAACAGAGTTCAACAGAGGATGCAACAGACTCGAGGATGGTGAGATCCACACAGACCCCTTGCTGGACTACCCCTCTCTAGCTGGACAGCTTCTCTTCAGCCCTGACCCCAGAACAGCTTGATCCAGCTGGCCTGCCTGCCTGCAGGCCCTGCTTGCCCCTGCCTGCCAGCCCTCCAGAGACAGTCACCCCACAGACACAGTAGCTCTGCAGCCTGCTTTTTTGAGGACATTGATGAAAAAGGACGAGCCAGCATTACTTTGATGAAAGTCTAAATGTTTAATCCTTTCCATGTGCCAGTATGCCAAGCTGCTGACTTTGTGTCTTAAGTGATGAAACTAGTTCAAGTGATAGACTTTTGACCTGAATCCAATGATTATTCATCTGAATAAAAACCACTCAAGAGAAGTACTGCTTCTTGGAGCATTTGTGCTCCACATCAGTACATCTCACACATTTGCCTTTGTTTCCATGGGATTCATGGAATTGTTAGTTTCTGCTCCACCATTTCCACCCTAGTGTAATAATAAGTATAATTTAGGACAGCAATTACATTTTTGTGTTATCCTTCCGCATTACACACATTTAGTCAATGTTCTTAACCCTCGTGCTGCCTTCGGGTCACATGACCCAAAGGTTCACAACGAACCATCGTTGTGTTTACCCAATTTCACCCAATACAAAAACAAATAAAAATAATTTTCTTTTAACCATTGCAATGTGGGGGGTCTGAGACAGCCCGACAGTTAAAAGAAAATGCTTCACTTTGTTTTTGTATGAGGTAAATTTGTCGCAATACGACAGTGGGTCACAATGACTGATGGGTCAGAATGACCCGAAGATAACACAAGGGTTAAACTCAACCGATTATTGTCATTTTACCATACTGTTCATATTGAACAGACATCAGTGTTTACTTGGAAAGATGACTGTATATTTCCACTTTTGATTTGTATTTCCATCGTAAGTTTGGTCTTTAATTTCATTTGGAAGTGGTATTAAAAGGTCTTACATTTAACTTGTTTATACCTGTAGACACCCTGTGAAGCCCCCACTGCAGAGACAGTTGGTGACAGAGAGGTGCAGACATTAAGTTAAACATGCCTTAAGAATAGAGTAACAAATAGAGACTAAATGTGTAAATGGCTGTTGAAACTGAGTTGGTGCATGTCAGTTTAGGCAAAGGTAACCTTTTAAACCTCTAGGTTTAAAACAAATTCAGATTTGATTGGAACTCTCTTTTATACATTTATAGTTGGATTTGACATTTAATTCATTTAGCAAGTTGTTTAACTCAAACAACCATAACACGGTACATATGGTATACAATGCTGCAGTCAGATTTGGCGAAATTGTTAGCTTGGATGTTATCTTTACATATAGATGGGGTCTTGTTGATGCGCACGCAGCTTCAAGGCAGAAAGACGCGTTCCATTTCACTTTTACTGTACCTACACCTTTAATGTTCCCGCCATCCCCCCATTTCTGAATAAAGTTCGACTGATCTGATTTGTTGATTTCTGTTGCTATGAAAACCAGTTTAGCCAAGCTAACTAACATTGTTTTTAGCTAGCTTGCATTACCATTCAATTGCTAACAAAACATTAGTAAAAATAGCTTGCTAATCGGGCAGAACTTGAACTCGGGCAGGAGACTCTGAGACCTCAGCGCACCACTAGCATCTCGTCATATCACGCAGTCGGAGCACAGCTAGATAATCAGCGTCAGCGCTCTTGGGTACCCAGCATGCAGTGCGGCATGTTAAAAAAACAACAGCTACGCAAGGGATTTCAGTTGTTGTGTTCGTTCAGTTAGATGTTTGTAATGTTATTGGCCGGGTTTCCCAGATTCGTTAAGAAGCTCTTAACGCTAAGAGCTTCTTAGGAGCGTTCTAAGAGCGTTCTAGAGCGTTCTTAGAACGCTCTTAAGAAGCTCTTAGCGTTAAGAGCTTCTTAACGAATCTGGGAAACCCGGCCATTGTTTGTTAGTTAATATAATCTTGTTGGTCACCTTGAGTGTGCATGCTGTGTAGTTTAATGGGAACAGAGAGTCGGCCATTTTACTATCACAGGCTATACTTGCAAGGAGCTGAACGTGGGCTGTGCCCTAGACCAGACCAATTGCCTATGAGGCTAATCTTGATTCTGGATTGACTGAGATTCTGGAAAGAGATCTACTCAAGAAGAGAGTCAATATCTGTGGTTTTCAAGCCATCTTTGAGAAAGTTTGAAAACAATGTTGCGGTTAATATGTTTTGATTGTGGGAGGCAACTTTTGGACTACACCTAAACCTCATGCGGCCACCGCACCACCCGCACTGGCAAAGAGGGAAACAGCATGGATGGGGAAAGTGTGTGGGCAGAGCAAGCAGTAGTAGTACATGAACTACACACGTCCTTTACTAAAGTGTATTCTGACTTTCATAAAGTTATTGTTGTAATCAAAGCTTTTAAAGAATGGATCTCTGCATGATGGGCCTGACCAGAGCACAGGTGGCCTGACAGAACACGCTTCAAAGTTGTCACTTTCAAAAGGGTGGCATTTTAACCCTGTCAGTCCAAAATGTCTAAAAGTTGGTACGCATGCCTTATTGCCAATGGGGAACAAAGAAGTCTCAAGAACCCATAATGTCGGCAGCATGGATATTTCTCTACAGTGACAATTTGTGAAGAATTTCAAAAAATGACTTCAAATCAGCCATTGATCCAATTGTATTGAAATGTTGTGTACATGTATGAAATACATGTCTGTGTCATGTCAATTTTGTAATGGTTTGCAATGCTGAGGAGGAACCCGCCATTGCTGCCTGCAGCTATATTTAGGGTTCCTCCGGTAGGAGAACCCTATTGTTATTGGTGGTATTATTATTTTTTACCCATGGGAGTCAATGGCAGCCCCTAGACCAGTACCGTAAAAAGTTGTGAAATTTGGCATGTTGAAACTGCAGACCATTAGTAACTACCATACCAAACATGGGCCGTGTGAGACAATAGGTGGCGCTACAGGCCACGCCCCAATATGTCAATTTTCAAATTGATGCCATTTGCAGGCCATAAGTCCCAAAATTCTGAAATTCATTACATATGCCTTATTTCTCATGAGGAATAAAAAAGCCTCAAGAAGCTATAACGGCCGCCATATTGGATTTTTCTGTACAATAAAGATTAAGGAAACGCGTTTTTTCCCTACTCCTCCTACATTTTTGGTCGAATTTTCTTCAAAATTGCCATAGATGATATCCAGACTGAGCCTCACAAAAGTTATCGTAGGGATTTCTGATTTTCAAAACCGTTTGTCCGGTAGAGCCAATCAAAATCTGCAACAAAGCAACCAAACAGGACGTTTGGTCAAATCTCAGCAAATCTTTGAGATATCAACACCAAACTTGGTATGTCACGTGGAAGACACTACAACATGTTACCATGTGCAAAGGCAACTTCATACCTCTAAAAATGATTGATATAAAACAAATTGAATTTATTGCTAATGCTAAAATAATGCTTTACACATCCGCCGGCCAAAAACTGATACTCTGATTCAATCACTAGTTCATATGAAGACTCTTGAGAATGTTGAGTACACAAATCTGAGAAAAAGTTGACTGTAACATGAAAACTCGATTTTTAGTGAATATTTGAAACATGCATGCTTGGCTAATTTCTAGGGCTGTTTCCCCAAATCCTCTCTCCCTTTGCTCCTGTGCGCGCGTGCTCCACATTCTCTCACACACAAGGGGCCAGAGCCCCTTGACACACGCATGCTTTCTTGAAAATGTGTGCTGACCAAGCCCCCACCCTCGTTTTTTAGCCCCTGTTTCATTTCGCTTCCAATCGCAGCTCGCTGTTACGAATACAAATTATTTTTCGGCGGCCATTGTTGTTTCCCGTGTCCCGTGAAAGTCGTCTCCCGTGAAAGCCGTGTTGGAGGCAGCCACTTTCGGTAAGTCCTGGTTTTACACATTTTAAGCTAGAATTAATGATTGGGTTTGTGAAAGTACACTACTCTTGAATTATGGTGAAGGTTTAGCACTTTTAGACCTTATAGATCGTGATTCTGAAGTGACGGAAAACCAAACTCGAAAAGTAGCTACTGTAGCTCTAGCTTTTTTCCTCTGTGTTTTTAATTAGTGAGTCATTTTGCATCTCGGCGAATTGTTCATCAAAAAGGTCGAGGAGAGCAGCCTTTAGGAGAAAAAGCAATTCCCCACAGACCTGTCGGCTCATAATGGTGATTTTTGGCGTGAAAGTCTTTGTAATAAGCCTATGCGGCAGGGAGACTTTTTCAAGGCGAGCCTGTTTCATTCGTCATATGCCCTGAGAAAGCGACCTACGTTAGCCAGGCTAGTTTTGCCAATTTCGGTAAGTCAGGCTATTTAAAGGTCTCTTACAGTCAGAATCACTGTTTACAAGCAAAGGTCGAGCTGGTCTTTTGTCAGATGTGTATATATTGACCAGTTTAGAGGTAAATACTCTTGCCAGAGCCTGGAATCGAACCTGTGTTTTGAGTGACTGCATGGGTCTCCATGACGTCAACACATTTGGATTCAAGTTCAAGTAATGACACTGCATTTCACAGTCAAAACTGAAGTCTGTATCAAGTGTAGATGGGAAAAGCTTCATTTTTCACAACTGACATGGACCCTTTCTTCACTTTGACAGGTCTGGAGGGTCATGCAGAGGCCTGCTCAACAGAGTTCAACAGAGGATGCAACAGACTCGAGGATGGTGAGATCCACACAGACCCCTTGCTGGACTACCCCTCTCTAGCTGGACAGCTTCTCTTCAGCCCTGACCCCAGAACAGCTTGATCCAGCTGGCCTGCCTGCCTGCAGGCCCTGCTTGCCCCTGCCTGCCAGCCCTCCAGAGACAGTCACCCCACAGACACAGTAGCTCTGCAGCCTGCTTTTTTGAGGACATTGATGAAAAAGGACGAGCCAGCATTACTTTGATGAAAGTCTAAATGTTTAATCCTTTCCATGTGCCAGTATGCCAAGCTGCTGACTTTGTGTCTTAAGTGATGAAACTAGTTCAAGTGATAGACTTTTGACCTGAATCCAATGATTATTCATCTGAATAAAAACCACTCAAGAGAAGTACTGCTTCTTGGAGCATTTGTGCTCCACATCAGTACATCTCACACATTTGCCTTTGTTTCCATGGGATTCATGGAATTGTTAGTTTCTGCTCCACCATTTCCACCCTAGTGTAATAATAAGTATAATTTAGGACAGCAATTACATTTTTGTGTTATCCTTCCGCATTACACACATTTAGTCAATGTTCTTAACCCTCGTGCTGCCTTCGGGTCACATGACCCAAAGGTTCACAACGAACCATCGTTGTGTTTACCCAATTTCACCCAATACAAAAACAAATAAAAATAATTTTCTTTTAACCATTGCAATGTGGGGGGTCTGAGACAGCCCGACAGTTAAAAGAAAATGCTTCACTTTGTTTTTGTATGAGGTAAATTTGTCGCAATACGACAGTGGGTCACAATGACTGATGGGTCAGAATGACCCGAAGATAACACAAGGGTTAAACTCAACCGATTATTGTCATTTTACCATACTGTTCATATTGAACAGACATCAGTGTTTACTTGGAAAGATGACTGTATATTTCCACTTTTGATTTGTATTTCCATCGTAAGTTTGGTCTTTAATTTCATTTGGAAGTGGTATTAAAAGGTCTTACATTTAACTTGTTTATACCTGTAGACACCCTGTGAAGCCCCCACTGCAGAGACAGTTGGTGACAGAGAGGTGCAGACATTAAGTTAAACATGCCTTAAGAATAGAGTAACAAATAGAGACTAAATGTGTAAATGGCTGTTGAAACTGAGTTGGTGCATGTCAGTTTAGGCAAAGGTAACCTTTTAAACCTCTAGGTTTAAAACAAATTCAGATTTGATTGGAACTCTCTTTTATACATTTATAGTTGGATTTGACATTTAATTCATTTAGCAAGTTGTTTAACTCAAACAACCATAACACGGTACATATGGTATACAATGCTGCAGTCAGATTTGGCGAAATTGTTAGCTTGGATGTTATCTTTACATATAGATGGGGTCTTGTTGATGCGCACGCAGCTTCAAGGCAGAAAGACGCGTTCCATTTCACTTTTACTGTACCTACACCTTTAATGTTCCCGCCATCCCCCCATTTCTGAATAAAGTTCGACTGATCTGATTTGTTGATTTCTGTTGCTATGAAAACCAGTTTAGCCAAGCTAACTAACATTGTTTTTAGCTAGCTTGCATTACCATTCAATTGCTAACAAAACATTAGTAAAAATAGCTTGCTAATCGGGCAGAACTTGAACTCGGGCAGGAGACTCTGAGACCTCAGCGCACCACTAGCATCTCGTCATATCACGCAGTCGGAGCACAGCTAGATAATCAGCGTCAGCGCTCTTGGGTACCCAGCATGCAGTGCGGCATGTTAAAAAAACAACAGCTACGCAAGGGATTTCAGTTGTTGTGTTCGTTCAGTTAGATGTTTGTAATGTTATTGGCCGGGTTTCCCAGATTCGTTAAGAAGCTCTTAACGCTAAGAGCTTCTTAGGAGCGTTCTAAGAGCGTTCTAGAGCGTTCTTAGAACGCTCTTAAGAAGCTCTTAGCGTTAAGAGCTTCTTAACGAATCTGGGAAACCCGGCCATTGTTTGTTAGTTAATATAATCTTGTTGGTCACCTTGAGTGTGCATGCTGTGTAGTTTAATGGGAACAGAGAGTCGGCCATTTTACTATCACAGGCTATACTTGCAAGGAGCTGAACGTGGGCTGTGCCCTAGACCAGACCAATTGCCTATGAGGCTAATCTTGATTCTGGATTGACTGAGATTCTGGAAAGAGATCTACTCAAGAAGAGAGTCAATATCTGTGGTTTTCAAGCCATCTTTGAGAAAGTTTGAAAACAATGTTGCGGTTAATATGTTTTGATTGTGGGAGGCAACTTTTGGACTACACCTAAACCTCATGCGGCCACCGCACCACCCGCACTGGCAAAGAGGGAAACAGCATGGATGGGGAAAGTGTGTGGGCAGAGCAAGCAGTAGTAGTACATGAACTACACACGTCCTTTACTAAAGTGTATTCTGACTTTCATAAAGTTATTGTTGTAATCAAAGCTTTTAAAGAATGGATCTCTGCATGATGGGCCTGACCAGAGCACAGGTGGCCTGACAGAACACGCTTCAAAGTTGTCACTTTCAAAAGGGTGGCATTTTAACCCTGTCAGTCCAAAATGTCTAAAAGTTGGTACGCATGCCTTATTGCCAATGGGGAACAAAGAAGTCTCAAGAACCCATAATGTCGGCAGCATGGATATTTCTCTACAGTGACAATTTGTGAAGAATTTCAAAAAATGACTTCAAATCAGCCATTGATCCAATTGTATTGAAATGTTGTGTACATGTATGAAATACATGTCTGTGTCATGTCAATTTTGTAATGGTTTGCAATGCTGAGGAGGAACCCGCCATTGCTGCCTGCAGCTATATTTAGGGTTCCTCCGGTAGGAGAACCCTATTGTTATTGGTGGTATTATTATTTTTTACCCATGGGAGTCAATGGCAGCCCCTAGACCAGTACCGTAAAAAGTTGTGAAATTTGGCATGTTGAAACTGCAGACCATTAGTAACTACCATACCAAACATGGGCCGTGTGAGACAATAGGTGGCGCTACAGGCCACGCCCCAATATGTCAATTTTCAAATTGATGCCATTTGCAGGCCATAAGTCCCAAAATTCTGAAATTCATTACATATGCCTTATTTCTCATGAGGAATAAAAAAGCCTCAAGAAGCTATAACGGCCGCCATATTGGATTTTTCTGTACAATAAAGATTAAGGAAACGCGTTTTTTCCCTACTCCTCCTACATTTTTGGTCGAATTTTCTTCAAAATTGCCATAGATGATATCCAGACTGAGCCTCACAAAAGTTATCGTAGGGATTTCTGATTTTCAAAACCGTTTGTCCGGTAGAGCCAATCAAAATCTGCAACAAAGCAACCAAACAGGACGTTTGGTCAAATCTCAGCAAATCTTTGAGATATCAACACCAAACTTGGTATGTCACGTGGAAGACACTACAACATGTTACCATGTGCAAAGGCAACTTCATACCTCTAAAAATGATTGATATAAAACAAATTGAATTTATTGCTAATGCTAAAATAATGCTTTACACATCCGCCGGCCAAAAACTGATACTCTGATTCAATCACTAGTTCATATGAAGACTCTTGAGAATGTTGAGTACACAAATCTGAGAAAAAGTTGACTGTAACATGAAAACTCGATTTTTAGTGAATATTTGAAACATGCATGCTTGGCTAATTTCTAGGGCTGTTTCCCCAAATCCTCTCTCCCTTTGCTCCTGTGCGCGCGTGCTCCACATTCTCTCACACACAAGGGGCCAGAGCCCCTTGACACACGCATGCTTTCTTGAAAATGTGTGCTGACCAAGCCCCCACCCTCGTTTTTTAGCCCCTGTTTCATTTCGCTTCCAATCGCAGCTCGCTGTTACGAATACAAATTATTTTTCGGCGGCCATTGTTGTTTCCCGTGTCCCGTGAAAGTCGTCTCCCGTGAAAGCCGTGTTGGAGGCAGCCACTTTCGGTAAGTCCTGGTTTTACACATTTTAAGCTAGAATTAATGATTGGGTTTGTGAAAGTACACTACTCTTGAATTATGGTGAAGGTTTAGCACTTTTAGACCTTATAGATCGTGATTCTGAAGTGACGGAAAACCAAACTCGAAAAGTAGCTACTGTAGCTCTAGCTTTTTTCCTCTGTGTTTTTAATTAGTGAGTCATTTTGCATCTCGGCGAATTGTTCATCAAAAAGGTCGAGGAGAGCAGCCTTTAGGAGAAAAAGCAATTCCCCACAGACCTGTCGGCTCATAATGGTGATTTTTGGCGTGAAAGTCTTTGTAATAAGCCTATGCGGCAGGGAGACTTTTTCAAGGCGAGCCTGTTTCATTCGTCATATGCCCTGAGAAAGCGACCTACGTTAGCCAGGCTAGTTTTGCCAATTTCGGTAAGTCAGGCTATTTAAAGGTCTCTTACAGTCAGAATCACTGTTTACAAGCAAAGGTTGAGCTGGTCTTTTGTCAGATGTGTATATATTGACCAGTTTAGAGGTAAATACTCTTGCCAGAGCCTGGAATCGAACCTGTGTTTTGAGTGACTGCATGGGTCTCCATGACGTCAACACATTTGGATTCAAGTTCAAGTAATGACACTGCATTTCACAGTCAAAACTGAAGTCTGTATCAAGTGTAGATGGGAAAAGCTTCATTTTTCACAACTGACATGGACCCTTTCTTCACTTTGACAGGTCTGGAGGGTCATGCAGAGGCCTGCTCAACAGAGTTCAACAGAGGATGCAACAGACTCGAGGATGGTGAGATCCACACAGACCCCTTGCTGGACTACCCCTCTCTAGCTGGACAGCTTCTCTTCAGCCCTGACCCCAGAACAGCTTGATCCAGCTGGCCTGCCTGCCTGCAGGCCCTGCTTGCCCCTGCCTGCCAGCCCTCCAGAGACAGTCACCCCACAGACACAGTAGCTCTGCAGCCTGCTTTTTTGAGGACATTGATGAAAAAGGACGAGCCAGCATTACTTTGATGAAAGTCTAAATGTTTAATCCTTTCCATGTGCCAGTATGCCAAGCTGCTGACTTTGTGTCTTAAGTGATGAAACTAGTTCAAGTGATAGACTTTTGACCTGAATCCAATGATTATTCATCTGAATAAAAACCACTCAAGAGAAGTACTGCTTCTTGGAGCATTTGTGCTCCACATCAGTACATCTCACACATTTGCCTTTGTTTCCATGGGATTCATGGAATTGTTAGTTTCTGCTCCACCATTTCCACCCTAGTGTAATAATAAGTATAATTTAGGACAGCAATTACATTTTTGTGTTATCCTTCCGCATTACACACATTTAGTCAATGTTCTTAACCCTCGTGCTGCCTTCGGGTCACATGACCCAAAGGTTCACAACGAACCATCGTTGTGTTTACCCAATTTCACCCAATACAAAAACAAATAAAAATAATTTTCTTTTAACCATTGCAATGTGGGGGGTCTGAGACAGCCCGACAGTTAAAAGAAAATGCTTCACTTTGTTTTTGTATGAGGTAAATTTGTCGCAATACGACAGTGGGTCACAATGACTGATGGGTCAGAAAGACCCGAAGATAACACAAGGGTTAAACTCAACCGATTATTGTCATTTTACCATACTGTTCATATTGAACAGACATCAGTGTTTACTTGGAAAGATGACTGTATATTTCCACTTTTGATTTGTATTTCCATCGTAAGTTTGGTCTTTAATTTCATTTGGAAGTGGTATTAAAAGGTCTTACATTTAACTTGTTTATACCTGTAGACACCCTGTGAAGCCCCCACTGCAGAGACAGTTGGTGACAGAGAGGTGCAGACATTAAGTTAAACATGCCTTAAGAATAGAGTAACAAATAGAGACTAAATGTGTAAATGGCTGTTGAAACTGAGTTGGTGCATGTCAGTTTAGGCAAAGGTAACCTTTTAAACCTCTAGGTTTAAAACAAATTCAGATTTGATTGGAACTCTCTTTTATACATTTATAGTTGGATTTGACATTTAATTCATTTAGCAAGTTGTTTAACTCAAACAACCATAACACGGTACATATGGTATACAATGCTGCAGTCAGATTTGGCGAAATTGTTAGCTTGGATGTTATCTTTACATATAGATGGGGTCTTGTTGATGCGCACGCAGCTTCAAGGCAGAAAGACGCGTTCCATTTCACTTTTACTGTACCTACACCTTTAATGTTCCCGCCATCCCCCCATTTCTGAATAAAGTTCGACTGATCTGATTTGTTGATTTCTGTTGCTATGAAAACCAGTTTAGCCAAGCTAACTAACATTGTTTTTAGCTAGCTTGCATTACCATTCAATTGCTAACAAAACATTAGTAAAAATAGCTTGCTAATCGGGCAGAACTTGAACTCGGGCAGGAGACTCTGAGACCTCAGCGCACCACTAGCATCTCGTCATATCACGCAGTCGGAGCACAGCTAGATAATCAGCGTCAGCGCTCTTGGGTACCCAGCATGCAGTGCGGCATGTTAAAAAAACAACAGCTACGCAAGGGATTTCAGTTGTTGTGTTCGTTCAGTTAGATGTTTGTAATGTTATTGGCCGGGTTTCCCAGATTCGTTAAGAAGCTCTTAACGCTAAGAGCTTCTTAGGAGCGTTCTAAGAGCGTTCTAGAGCGTTCTTAGAACGCTCTTAAGAAGCTTTTAGCGTTAAGAGCTTCTTAACGAATCTGGGAAACCCGGCCATTGTTTGTTAGTTAATATAATCTTGTTGGTCACCTTGAGTGTGCATGCTGTGTAGTTTAATGGGAACAGAGAGTCGGCCATTTTACTATCACAGGCTATACTTGCAAGGAGCTGAACGTGGGCTGTGCCCTAGACCAGACCAATTGCCTATGAGGCTAATCTTGATTCTGGATTGACTGAGATTCTGGAAAGAGATCTACTCAAGAAGAGAGTCAATATCTGTGGTTTTCAAGCCATCTTTGAGAAAGTTTGAAAACAATGTTGCGGTTAATATGTTTTGATTGTGGGAGGCAACTTTTGGACTACACCTAAACCTCATGCGGCCACCGCACCACCCGCACTGGCAAAGAGGGAAACAGCATGGATGGGGAAAGTGTGTGGGCAGAGCAAGCAGTAGTAGTACATGAACTACACACGTCCTTTACTAAAGTGTATTCTGACTTTCATAAAGTTATTGTTGTAATCAAAGCTTTTAAAGAATGGATCTCTGCATGATGGGCCTGACCAGAGCACAGGTGGCCTGACAGAACACGCTTCAAAGTTGTCACTTTCAAAAGGGTGGCATTTTAACCCTGTCAGTCCAAAATGTCTAAAAGTTGGTACGCATGCCTTATTGCCAATGGGGAACAAAGAAGTCTCAAGAACCCATAATGTCGGCAGCATGGATATTTCTCTACAGTGACAATTTGTGAAGAATTTCAAAAAATGACTTCAAATCAGCCATTGATCCAATTGTATTGAAATGTTGTGTACATGTATGAAATACATGTCTGTGTCATGTCAATTTTGTAATGGTTTGCAATGCTGAGGAGGAACCCGCCATTGCTGCCTGCAGCTATATTTAGGGTTCCTCCGGTAGGAGAACCCTATTGTTATTGGTGGTATTATTATTTTTTACCCATGGGAGTCAATGGCAGCCCCTAGACCAGTACCGTAAAAAGTTGTGAAATTTGGCATGTTGAAACTGCAGACCATTAGTAACTACCATACCAAACATGGGCCGTGTGAGACAATAGGTGGCGCTACAGGCCACGCCCCAATATGTCAATTTTCAAATTGATGCCATTTGCAGGCCATAAGTCCCAAAATTCTGAAATTCATTACATATGCCTTATTTCTCATGAGGAATAAAAAAGCCTCAAGAAGCTATAACGGCCGCCATATTGGATTTTTCTGTACAATAAAGATTAAGGAAACGCGTTTTTTCCCTACTCCTCCTACATTTTTGGTCGAATTTTCTTCAAAATTGCCATAGATGATATCCAGACTGAGCCTCACAAAAGTTATCGTAGGGATTTCTGATTTTCAAAACCGTTTGTCCGGTAGAGCCAATCAAAATCTGCAACAAAGCAACCAAACAGGACGTTTGGTCAAATCTCAGCAAATCTTTGAGATATCAACACCAAACTTGGTATGTCACGTGGAAGACACTACAACATGTTACCATGTGCAAAGGCAACTTCATACCTCTAAAAATGATTGATATAAAACAAATTGAATTTATTGCTAATGCTAAAATAATGCTTTACACATCCGCCGGCCAAAAACTGATACTCTGATTCAATCACTAGTTCATATGAAGACTCTTGAGAATGTTGAGTACACAAATCTGAGAAAAAGTTGACTGTAACATGAAAACTCGATTTTTAGTGAATATTTGAAACATGCATGCTTGGCTAATTTCTAGGGCTGTTTCCCCACATCCTCTCTCCCTTTGCTCCTGTGCGCGCGTGCTCCACATTCTCACACACAAAAGGGGCCAGAGCCCCTTGACACACGCGCGAGCTTGGTACGACGCACAAGAAGAAGGCCATTTTATAGTTGGAGAAGACTTGAAGACAACGACTGACGAGACTCCTGCAGCCCTCAGAGATTTTCATTGTTACATTTGACAGTGAGTAATAAGAGCCTACAACGGCAGTACAAAACATGTATTTTAGCGTTTGTATTCGTATGATAACTTGAAGACTTTTATACTGTTGTAAACAGGATAGCAGCTAATCTATCTAGGCTAGCTGAGCTAAGGATTTCTCTTTGTACAGGCAGTATTACAGGCTAGCAAGCCGTACAATCTTTAACATTATACTTGCTTCTGTGAGACGCGTTTGAAATTTGTATACCGTGCGTAACTATGCGGTTGGGTTGTTCTATTTCTACGGTCTTCACATCGTAAGTTATTCTTTTCCAAACTGTAGCTAGGTAGCCTAGTTTGCTGCACAGATAGAGCTACCTAGCATTAAACAAGTAGCAATGGTACCATGGTTGTTTTGCTTGCTAGCTTTGTTTGGGTTCATGGTTTGATCGTTTAGGAGTTCCATTGAAAGCCTATATAGCTACAATACGTTTGTAATCGGCATGTTGTACTATGCTGCACGATTTCCCATCTCTTGATAACATTTTATATTTGTATCAATTTTATACACTAAATTGCCAAAGTATTCGCTCGGTTGCCTTTACACGCTCATGAACGTGAGTGACATCTCATTCTTAAACCATAGGATATGATGTCGGACCACCCTTTGTAGCTATAATAGTTTCAACTCGTCTAGGAAGGCTTTCCACAAGGTTTAAGAGGTTTATGGAAATGTTTTACCATTCTTCCAGAAGTGCATTTGTGAGGTCCAACATTGATGTGGAACAAGAAGGTTTGGCTCGCAGTCCCTGCTCTAATTCATCCCAAAGGTGTTGTATTGGGTTGAGGTCAGGACTGTGTGCAGGCCACTCAAGTTCGTCCACACCAATCTCGCTCATCCATGTGTTTATGGGCCTTGCTTTGTGCACTGTTGCACAGTCATGTTAGAACAGGAAGGGGCCATCTCCAAACTGTTCCCACAAAGTTTGGAGCATGAAATTGTCAAAATGTTGGTGAATTGCATTTCAGGAAATTAACTTATGGGTAGGAAATATTTAATGGATTGGGCTCGGCGGGGTATTTTGTCATCCATCCATTCCTACTCCATGCTCTTGATTATGTAATTGACCTACAGGTACATCTTCTAGGCTATGTTTATTTGTTTTAATTTTCTAATGTGAGTCAGTGGCTTGGCAGTATTTTAACAGTAAGGTTTGGTTATTTGTGTTAAACTGTGATGATTCTTTTGGTGAAACATGAATTTAAAGTAAAAACCATTTGCAAGATAAATTGTTCTCAATTGGTCTTAATTTGTATTTATAGTCGAGTCCGTTTCTCTATGTTTACATTTTACAGACTTAAATTTGAATGTAGACAGTGTAAATTGAATAAAGGTAAATAATGGATGTCTAAATATTTTTTACAGAGATTACAGTACAGAGATTGGTGTTTTGAGAATCCTAACCATTTCAATATTTTCTTAAAGGTCTGTATACTACAACTGTTGAGTATGAAGTTATGATAATGTAAGACTATGAAATTGTTAAGCAGTAGTGTGGTATGTTACATATCATAGTTTTTGATGGTTTTTCTATGTGTTTTTTAGATGCCATGTTCCAGCAAGAGATCCAGGGACCAAGGATCCACTGTTGAGGTTAGACTTCCTTGTGGGAAAAAATGCTAAACCAGTGTGTTTAAGTGATAAGATTAATTGAGAAAAATGAATGTGAATGAGCATTTTTAACAACGTCTTTGTTACGGACCCATGTTTAAAATGTCCTAATTCAGTCTGTATAGTTGTGGTTGTGTTTTTTCTTTTCTCCCCTCTTTCTTTCTATTCGCTGCATGCAGGTATGGTCTAGTCAGCGTTTGTTGGCGGTTGGCTATCAGTCTCCCTATCTCGTGATTGGCAATCAGCCGCGCACTTCCAATCAGCGGTTTAGTTGTCAACATAAAATTACCACACTGGTCAGCTGTTTCAGAGATTGCTTTGGAAAGTTGCTTGTTTAGAGAGTTGTCAAGTCAGAGAGACTTCTTGTTGAAATCATTGTAAATGTTGTTATTATTTTGTTAGAATGGTTTGCTTCATAGTGAACCCTTTTAATAGAGCAGTTAGTGGTGCAGCGTTTATTCGAGGGTGGCGTTCATTCAAGGGCAACGTTTAATTGGTAAGAGAGATTCAGTGAATTGTAGCTGCAGTGCAGCCATAGACAAACACAGAATAGACAAGGAAGTCAAACAAAAGCCCAGTGTAAAATGTATGCCGCACGTGTCTCTACTTTGTGTACAAATCTGACGCAGCATGCCGTAACATTCTTACAGCTTTCAAACAGAAACCTGTGCAGAAAGCACTCACCACCAGCAACAGATCTATAGCACGCAAACTTGGTGTTGATGAAAAGCACATTCAGGAATGGTTAAGTCAGCTACCTCGCCATATTGTATACAATATGTATAACTATCTATAGGCCTGAATGCAATTGTCGCAATTGCATTATAATAATGTATAATTTTTTTTCAAGCAATGTCTTAATTTAGAATTATATAATTGTATTCAGAATTATTACGTGACTTTATTTTGAAGGCCTTTTGGGACGCTCATGAGTGAGAGAGTCGACAACCTAACAGCAAGCGAAGCACAGACAATTTAAAGCTCTGATAAAAGTTTCAAGTTTATTATCATATACTCATAAACAGCATTTATAAGTAATGAAATTCTTTGTGCTCAATGTCCGTTCAACTTGCAGAATAAAAAAATTCAATACTAAAGAATGGGGAAAAAGGGTAGAAAAAATAAGAAAAATTGTAGTGCAAAAAGATATTTCAAGGACAGTTCAGCATCCTGATGGCATGTGTGAGAAAACTATCCCTGTATCTGCTGGTACAGGACCTTATACTCTTGTATCGCCTTCCAGAAGGCAGGAGGGAGAAAAGACTGTGGCAGGGATGACTAGGGTCAGAAATGATCCACTTGGCCTTTCTCCTGCACCGCTGGCTGTAAAGGTCCTGAATGGATGGTAATGCAGGCTTTGTAATACGCTGTGCAGATTTGACCACTCTTTGTAGTGTCTTCCTGTCCTGGGCAGTGCTGTTGCCAAACCATGTTGTAATGCCACCAGTCAGTATGCTCTCAATGGTGCACCGGTAAAAATTGGTCAGTATAGTGCAGTCCATGCCAAATTTCCACAGTCGCCGCTGAAAAAAGAGCCTCTGTTTCGCTGTCCTTGTAACCACACCAATATGGTGGTCCAGCTCAGATCCTCACTGATGTTGATACCAAAAAATCTGAAACTTTTGACTCTCCACAGCTGTGCCCTCGATGTGAATGGGTGCATGTTCTCCCTGCAGCCGCCTGTAGTCCACTATCAACTCCTTGGTTTTTGCTACATTAAGCAACAGGCTGTTATGCTGACACCAGGATGTCATTGTTGCCACCTCTGCTCTGTAGGCAGACTCATCACCATTCTTGATGCAGCCGATAATGGTGGTGTCATCAGCAAACATAATGATAGTGTTGGAGCTGTTTGTGGCTGCACACCATAGGTGAACAGAGAGTACAACAGTGGGCTTAACACACAACTCTGTGGGGCACAAGTGCTGAGTGTTAGACTGGTGGGGTGATGTTACCTAGCCGTACTGCCTGTGTCCTGTCCAGCTGCACATGGAAGGACTGATGTTCCGGTCCTGTAGTTTTATGATGAGCCTTGATGGTACTATGGTGTTGAAAACGGAGCTGAAGTCGATGAAGAGCATCCGCACGTATATGTTGTTCTGATCCAAGTGAAAGAGAGCAGTGTTCAAGGCCAAAGCTACAACATCATCTGTAGACCTGTTCGGCCTATTTGCAAACTGGAGTGGGTCTAATGCAGGTGACAGGCAGGATGTAATGTGGTCTTTGACTAACGTCTCAAAGCATTTCATCACAACAGGGCAACAGGGCGGTAATCATTGAGACAGTTCACTGATGGTTTCTTAGAGACTGGGATGATGGTGGCCCCCTTGAACCTATTGGGGACGACAGACTGCGACAGGGAGAGGTTAAAGATGTCAGTGAACACCTGCCAGTTCAGGAGCACAGGCCTTGAGAACACAGCCAGGGATGTTGTCAGGTCCTGGAGCTTTATGCACATTCACTCTAAGTGATAAGTTTAAGGTTGTTATAGAGGTTGTTAGCAATCTAAGGAAACCTCTATTCCCTTGTGTAGGCTACAGCATGCAGCCAACAAAGTATGTTGTTTTGTGTCTGTATTTGACTTTGGTGAATGTTATTTACATGCTGCGCATGTCATTGCATGTTCATATTAAGCTAATGTGGTCTTTATTTTCTCATTACAGCGTGAGTTTAGTTTTAACGGTGGATTTGGAGAAAAAGCTTCAAATAAATCTGTAGCAAGAAAGACACTTGCGCCTGCCAGTGTTTCATGGGATAATAGTATGCTACACTTGTAAATTACTTGTGTAATAAATACTGTGTTTTAATTTAACCAATTAAATAACCGTTTTCTGATTTTTTGGGGGAGGCGTTTAATCGAAGGTGCCATTTATTACACAATGTTCATTTTTGGTGCAGCGTTTATTCAAGGTCAACGTTTAATCAAAGAAAAACTGTAGTTTTCTTCCCAGCATGGGAAGGCCAAAGGATGTTTACAATTGTAGTAGGCCATTGATATGTTTTAAAAGTTCAGGGATGTAATTTGTTGGATAAGAAGCCCCCATCCCCCACTCCAGAGACAATTGATGACAGAGAGGTGCTGACATTAAGTTAAACATAGTCATGCGTTAAAGAGTAGAGTAAAAAATAGAGACAAAATGTGTACATGGATGTTGAAACTCAGTGCTCTGAGTTTGTGCATGTCAGTTTAGACAAACGTAGCCTTTTCAACCTCTAGGTTTAATTCTCTCTTTTATACATTTAAAGTTGGATTTGACATTTAACAGACATTTAATCATTTAGCAAGTTGTTTGACTCAAAAACCATAACGAAGTACATATGGTGTAAAAAATCTGCAGTCAAATTTGGCGAAATTGCTAGCTTGGATGTTATCTTTACATATAGATGGGTTGGTGGTTACAAACAATGAGGATGCGCACGCAGCTTCAAGGCAGAACAATGCCTACCATTTCACCTCTAGTTTATATGTTCCCACCCCCCCCCCTTCTGAATAAAGTTAGATTGATCTGATTTGTTGATATCTGTTGCTATGAAAACCATTTTAGCCAAGCTAACTAACATTGTTTTTAGCTAGCTGACATTACCATTCAATCACTAACAAAACACGAATAGAAATACTTTGCTAACAGTCCTCACGTGTAATCAAAAGCTTGTAGTGAGATCACATGCATGACCCCCCGAGACAAGCTTTCATGTTTGCATCGCTAGCATCTCGTCATATTACACAGCCGGAAGACAGCTAGATAATAAATATTGTAGCGTCAGCGCCCTTGGGTACCCAGCATGCAGTGCACACCAAAAACGCAAATAGCTGTGGAAAATAGTTTGGTTACAACAGCTGTGCAAGGGATTTCAGTTGTTGTGTTCGTTCACTTAAATGTGTGTAATGTTATTGTTTTTTACTTAAGATAATACTGTTGGTCACCCTGATTGTGCATGTTGTGTAGTTTAATGGGATCAGAGAGTCTGACCATAACAAAGTATTGTTAAGCTGCTGTACCATCACAAGGTACACTTGCTAACAGCTGGACATTAGCTATACCTTGGTCCAGTTCCCTACATGACTCTTGACAGTTGTTTGACTGAGACTCTAGAGAGAGCTCAATTCAGGTAGAGTTCTAATAGCCATGGTCTTCTAACCAGTTTCAGTTTTGAAAACAGTGTGACTGTGTATGGTATGTTTTTTGGGCTACTTCTAATACTCATACGGCTGCCGCATTTATGCCTTGGCATGACCTGCGCTGGGATAGAGGGAAACCGCATGGATGGGGAAAGTGTGTGGGCAGAGCAAGCAGTAGTAGTACATAACCTACACACTTCCTTTAGTGAAGTGTATCCTCACTTTCATGAAGTTATTGTTGTAATCAAAGCTTTTAAAGAATGGATCTCTGCATGATGGGCCTGACCAGAGCACAGGTGGCCTGACACAACACGCTTCAAAGTTGTCACTTTCAAAAGGGTGGCATTTTAACCCTGTCAGTCCAACATGTCTAAAAGTTGGTACGCATGCCTTATTGCCAATGGGGAACAAATAAGTCTCAAGAACCCATAATGTCGGCAGCATGGATATTTCTCTACAGTGACAATTTGTGAAGAATTTCAAAAAATGACTTCAAATCAGCCATTGATCCAATTGTCTTGAAATGTTGTGTACATGTATGAAATACATGTCTGTGTCATGTCAATTTTGTAATGGTTTGCAATGCTGAGGAGGAACCCGCCATTGCTGCCTGCAGCTATATTTATTATTATTATTATACTTCTTAAGACTGGGTGTCTATGGCAGGCCCTAGAAGCGCTTGGTCGAAAGTTGTGAAATTTGGCACACTCATTGGGGACAGTCCCCTGGTCCAATTCACAAAGTTTCATGTCCCATACTCGGGCACTCTAGCGCCACCAATGGGTCAAAGTTGGAGTTGTGTTTACACACGCAACTTTTAAACCGTATGACCCATTTTCAAAAATGAGGTACCATTGGATTCCCTGGATCAAGCCGAATTCAATGCACACCATGGCGTCAATTTCCGGTTTATAGATTTTCCGCTATTTCCGGTTTTATCAAAAACCTTTGAAAGCCTACTCCTCCTACAATCTTTGTCAAATCTTCTTCAAAATTACCAGATATGCTCTTCAGACCAAGCCGCACAAAAGTTATGGTAGAGCATTTTGATACCCACAACCGTTTGTCCGTGACAGCCAATCAAAAAAAGCAGAAAAGCCGCCAAACAGGAAGTGAAGTCATATCTCAGCAGTTGTTTGAGGCAGTGAAACTAAATTTGGTACGCCGCCTCGGAACCTTATTCTGAGGATGTCCTCCAAAAATTGTGTCATGTGACTAAAAGGGGGCGTGGCCGGAAGCATAAACGCGTTTTGGCTAATAACGGTTGAAGTGTTTACCTTAAAGTAATTTCTTTGTCTGCTGATGTCTTGTGAGATATAAAGCCTGACTATTAATAACTTTTCATAAAATTCGAATGGACGTGGCCGCCATTTTGGATTTCATGGAAAAGTGTAAAAACCTTTTGCACGCCCCAATTTTTGTCCAATGTTTACCAAATTTGGCAAAGATGATCTTTATACCCAGTTTCACAAAAGCAATCAGATGAATTTTCAATTTTCAAAAACGTTTGTTCGGTAGAGACGATCAAAAGCGGTGGCGAAGCCGCCAAACGAGGGGAAAGAGCATATCTCAGCAACCATTTGCGCGATTGTCACCAAACTTGGGTTCCATCGTTCCCATGAGGAGCAGAGGAGGCCTGCAGTGTTATACCATAAAAATAACTTTGAGCTCTCAGTACTCTTGAACGCAAACATATATTTCAACCAAACTTGGTGTGTTGCATGAGTGCAACAGGTTGTTGTGACTTAATTGTTGCACAAGTGCTATGGAGGCCATGTCCTGCTCTGGACTGCTTGGCCCCTCCATTGCTGCTTGCAGCTATATTTGGTGGCCAAGCCGCGAAGCGGCGAAGCCACTTAAGTGTTTCTACCTTTTCTTTTTATTATTGGTGGCCAAGCCGCGAAGCGGCGAAGCCACTTAAGTGTTTCTACCTTTTCTTTTTATTGGGTGTGCTCAAGCCTTCGGCGAGAGCACAACCTTTGTTCTCTCACATATATATTTATTATTATTTATTTTTGCCCCCCTAAATCTTTGTCAATATTTGGCCTACATAGACAACCTAGGTGTCAAAAGTTTCGTCTTGGTAGCGATTGAGTTGCTTGTATTTTTATTTACGTTCCGTTGCATGGTTTAGGCTGAAGTTAAGTTTTTGTGGCGAAAAGTGAAGCTAACGGTGGCTAATTTGCTAGCCACAGTCACTGACGTTACTAACGTCACTACGTCACTAACGTCACGAAAACATGCGTGACTACCTTTGGCAGAACATTCGTTTCGCATCTGTTAACTTGGGGGATAGCTAGGCTAACTATAGCTTTACTGCAAGGCAGCTGCAGAAACGCCACAAGCAAAGAGGCCAGGGTGATAACTATTTACTCATTTTACTTTGTGATATGACACACAATTGTCATGTGTAATGTACAGTATAAGCTGATATTATTAAGGAAGTACATCTACTTTCGGAAACAGTAGTCTACTATTTCACTGAAGTATTAGCATCATGACATTAGCCTGTGTTGCCCGGGCAACACATACTACAGTGGTCTATGATGTAGCGTTATCTGTTTTCAATCGTTAAAATAAACATTCCTCACATATACATTTTCGTTGTAGGATTTATTATGACATTAGTAAACGATATGTTGGTGAAATTACCATTACCTGTGGTTTCAAACCAGTGTTGCTCACTGCAACGCTGTAGCCTACGCGAGACACTACAAAAACATCTACACAGCTGTAGGAAGTCAAACGGCGACAGAACATGTTCGGCACTCTCCTTACTTAAATCAAAAATCTATCTAACTACTAACCTTAACTTCATTGCCACAGCCTAAACTTTGTCAATCTGTTCATGAAAATAATTAATTTCAGCCTAAACCGTACAACGGAACGTTAAATCCAATTCAACCAACGCAATCGCTACCAAGACGAACACAGCAGTAGTCTAGTACTGTACCGTAGTAGTACAATTTACCGGGGCAGCTTCTCCACACAGGGCTATATCGCATTTTGCGTTGTTACTGACTGATCGCTACCAGTGAGCTTTTTATGAATGAGCGATTTCCCACTAAATAAATGTCAAGCTTATTTACGTTTTTGGGGGCATATTTTCAGTTAGCAGATGGTACTGTTTGAATCACGATTCCATCTTCTACTGCCGGGTAATGTCGTAGAATAATCTTCAAAGGGGGTTCTTTATTAATGAATGCAATATGAGTAGGCTAAATGCCTGAAAATATCATGAGAAGGGAAAACTTAAAAGGACGTTTAAGTCTCGGGTCGTTCTGACCCATCAGTCATTGTGACCCACCGTCGTATTGCGACAACTTTACCGCATACAAAAACAAAGTGAAGCATTTTCTTTTAACCGTTGGGCTGTCTCAGACCCCCCACATTGCGAAGGTTAAAAGAAAATTATTTTTATTTGTTTTTGTATTGGGTAAAATTGGGTAAACACAACGATGGTTCGTTATGAACCTTTGGGTCATGTGACCCGAAGGCAGCACGAGGGTTAAGTGATTCCTTTGTCTCATGATATCTTGGGACATCCCGTGTGTGACACATGATCATTTGTGATAACAGCCGAATTGATGCGGCCGCCATTTTGAATGACAGAAAAAACACGTTTTCTCCACTCCTCCAACAAATGTTGTCCAATCTTCACCAAATTCGGCAGATATTATCTTGAGACCAAGCCTCACAAAGCCCATTACAAGTTGTTTTGATTTTCGAAACCGTTTGCCCGTTACAGCCAATCAAAATGTGCAGTTAAGCCTTCAAACAGGAAGTTGGGTCGTATCTCAGCAAATCTTTTATGGATTCACACCAAACTTGGTATAGGGACTCGGAACCCTGTTCTAATGATGTGTAAAATGTTTTCTGGGTCATATGACTGCTTGGCCACCTCATTGCTGCTTGCAGCTATATTTTATTGTTAGGCTACTATGTCAAAACAGTAAACGCGGTAAACAGTACAAGCAGTAGCCTACAGCCGCTGACTGTTAGCACAGCCAGATAGCCAATCTTTTCTTCATACCAGTCTATTTGAAACAATCGAAAACGTTGTCCCTTTTGCTGCAGTAGTCCATCTAGGTCTGGTGTAGACCTACCTCTTGCTCTTAACTAATTTTTTAAATAAAATCGAGCTTGGAGAACTCCGTGACATGTCATTTTGACTTGAATTTTGCGGGGATTATGCTTACAATGTAGCTGGTGTAATGACGTTAGCTGCGCAAATGTCCAGTAATATCTCAATTTTAATTGGTCCATGTTTGATACGTAACGTAGGTGATTACTGGCATAACATATTTACGTGCAAAGGCACAGCAGAGTTGTGCTTTTCAACGTACATGTTGAAGAATACAGGATCGAAGTGCGCAAGTGAGTTTTGCTCGTCGTCCCCAGTGAACGGACAGTAAAAGAACTGCTTATTCTACAATCGTTTTTGTATTTGATTATGCGTAACTGCTACATTTGTCATCGTAACAATTGGAATAACACACATATTGCATATATAAATCACAAGAATAAACAGTAAAAATACAAGTTTATTAAATAAAATGATTTAATAAACATTTTTACGTTTGAATTTTGGCAGGGTAGGCCATGCCTACCTTGCCAGACTGCACGTCACTGCCCACAACTGCTGAACAACGCCGACACACAGTGCTTATCTTATCCACCACTCTCTCGCCTGTACTACTGTAACTGAATGGGAAACCGAAGTTTTCCCAAACTTGCAATCTTAAAGAGGCCGGCGGGTCCTCTCTCACGGGTCGCCACCACTCGCCATACTAGTCTTTAGTGCTGCTAGCTATCTCTGACTCACGGTGGCGCAAATCAGAGTTTCAGAGCTATTGATTAGATGTCCCTAAAGAACACGAGTATCTAACAGTAGTTCCGCATTACATTAATTAATTTGCACGCAAGTCTTATTTATATATACCGTGTATTCTCTGTGTAATTTCATGCACCGAACCGTGACGCCCGTAGCGTACGGTTCAATACGAATACATGTACCGTTCCACCCCTAATCCCAACACCTCTCCAGCATAGATTCAGCCAGTAAGAAGGTCAAGAATTCATGGCTAGTATGTTGGGGTTCATCTACCTAATAACATCCTTCCTCCCTCTCATTGACGAGTTCACGACTCACCCCACCGACACTGCACTTGGACCGATCATCACCTCCCATGGCTTCTCCTACCACTGCTACGCTGACGACACACAGCTGTACCTGTCGTTCCCCCCGACTGATCCGGGGATCTCAGCTAGAATCGAGGCCTGCCTCACAGACATCTCTGCAAAACTGAACTTCTCATCATCCCGGCCAAACCCTCCATCTCCCACGATCTCTCAATCACCCTGAGATCTGCGACGTTGACTCCTTCATCCTCTGCCAGGAACCTCGGGGTTACCATGGATGACAAGCTCTCCCCCACAGCCCACATTGCTGCAGTGTCCCGGTCGTGTAGATTCACCCTCTACAACATCCGGAAGATCAGGAGATACCTGTCTGAGCATTCCACCCAGCTGCTAGTCCAAGCACTCGTCCTCTCCAAGTTGGACTACTGCAACTCGCTGCTCGCCGGTCTCCCAGCATGCGCAACTCGCCCTCTCCAGAGGATTCAGAACGCAGCAGCACGCCTGATCTTCAACCTACCCAGACGCTCCCATGTCACCCAGCTCTTCATCTCCCTCCACTGGCTACCCATCACGGTCCGCATCAGATTCAAGACACTGGTACTGACCTTCCGAGCGGTGAACAGGACTGCACCTGAATACATCAAGTCTCTCGTCCAGCATTACACCGCCACCTACGGTCCTCTTCTGACAACACAGTGTTTCCTCTATGTTGATTTTGCCGTGGCAGCCCGCCACGGCTAAATTTCTGCCGCCACGGTATCAGAAATAGGACTGTACAAAAAAAAACATTTAGGCCGTCTATCAACAGTGATTGTTAGAGTGCATGTCGGAGTAGCACGGACACGCGCTTCACACCGCAGTTGGGATTGCGTGTGTGCGTCCTTGAGAACTGCAAGTCGTATAACTTATGTTGTCAGTTCATTTAAGCCTGTTATTGTATAAGTCTATAGTTCTTGCAAATTTTAATTAAGTTAACTTGTGAGTTTCGTTGTTTTGCATTCTTCCACTGCTAGCTAAATTGCACGTCTGTGGTTCGCGATTGCTGCCCTCGCTGACATTTGTATTTTAGGTGCATTATAATATGCTGAAGTAGTTTTAATTAATAAATAGCGTGTTTATTGTTATTATTTGCTACAGAATGCTTAGCCTATCAAGATCAAATGAAGCAGACAGTGTACATGCTTTCGAGTAGGTACCTTAATCGATCGACTAGTCTAGCCGATCGATTACAATAAGTTGTTACGTCAATTATTACCCTTCACCCATTCTGGGTGTAATCATCCAGAAAATCATTTTGGAACAATTATGGAATGTTCTTGGCTATGATTTCCTTATTCTATGCCAGTCATATTCAAATAGATATCTTAATTACTGCTAATAGTAGAAAAAGAAAAAAAAAACTTACAAAAAAAGTCTTACAGAATTGCCAGATACCAAAATCTGAATCCAAGAAGGTAACATTTGGCCTGAAAAACAACAAAACTGCAGGCAAGACACCATTTACAGGCAGCTCTATTTTTTTTATTATGTCCAATAGACAGGGACATCTGTCCAATATAATTATTTGTTTTCCAAGACTGACTTTTGATTCATAGTCTGTATTTTTGATATTATTTACCTTTGATATTTCATTTATTGACAAACGTGCCATACAAAGTTCAGGAAAAATGAAAGCAGTCGGCTATTGAGTCCAGAAGGGCCATCTCGAGTGCCCTTTGACCCCCAACAGAAGCCCCATTCTCTTCCTCCTTCTCCCCTAGGCCTATCTCCCTCTTCATCCTCTTTCTGCTGCCAAACATTTCATCGTCATCCTCATCCGTTGATACCTCCTCTGGGTATTCATCTTGTGGAAAGGCTCCTAAAAAAGAGAAGGAGATGGAGGATAAGAGCAAACTCAGATGCCATGGGCATTAATCACTATGAATATCGACAAACTAATGAACTAATGATGATCAACAATTAATGAACAACTACCTTCGCTGAGATCCCGCAGCCTAAAATGGAGAAAAGCACACATCCTCAGTCAGAATACATCACAATCCAGTCAGAATACATCACAATCTAAAAGATGGCTCATGTGCGTGTGTAGCATTGTAACATAGTATATATTACTCATAATATGAGGGATCAGGGGATGATGCTCACATTTTGATAACTTTGTAGAGTTTCTGGCGGTTAAAGCTAGGAGTGTTGTTACGACTGGCGAGCTGAAACAGCTCGTCTGCCAAGGCACCATAATCAAACTGAAATAAAAACTGCTGTCAGAACAATGTAACTTGAATTCTGTAGGCGCAATTACTTGTTTGCAATAAAACCATGCCAGTGCCAGTGTGTTAAACAATCACCTGGAGAACCGGTCCAATTCCCTCGTCGTCTGGTAACTCAATGTCCAAGCCATCCTCCAGGTTGAACGATTCGTCTTCATCTTCATATTCAGTTGATGAGGTGCATAAGTGCAAGGACAGAACAAAGGGGAAAAATGCTGGCAGTTCTGAGAAAGACAAGTTCAGGCCTCAAGTCTTTTATAAATTGTTTAATAGTTGTGCAAAGCCTACCATTTGTTGGCTTTCCTGAAGATTTCTTGCTGGGTTTTTTAACACTTCTGGTTTTCACATTCTCTTCCTCAGATGCCTGTCCTGAATCTGAATCTTCTGTCCGTGCATTCTTCATTTCTTTCATTAGATCATCAATAGCAAATGGAGCCTGATCTACAATGACACTAAATATGCTGTTGCAGATGGCTCTAAGTAGGATGCGACTGGAAGGAAGGAAAGATGGGTGAATAAAAGGAGGGTTTTCTAAAGCATTTTTTGTGCAGAGTGGGTTGCAGACTTGTCAAGCTACCTACTCCTTGGTTTTGGCTGCTGACTTGCAGAAAGGTTTGATGAAGGTCAAATTTTGTTCTGCAGTGAGCTGTGAGGACAACAGAAAAAGGTTCAAAACACACAACGGATAACAAAACAAGTCAGCAGTTACAGGGTTGAAATAGCCACAACTCATACCTCAGCTGACCCCACGCCAGCCAGCTCTGTCATGTAGAGGTCCATAATGTGAAACAGAAGTCCACAAGGTGCTCCACTGGTGCTTTGGAGGACCTGTGCTGTGAGAAGTTCCAAAAACCTGGCAAGTACGCTGTGGAAGAACAAGAGGTATTAAATCAGAAAAGTCTGTAGTGACATTGTTAAGTACAGTAAGGCAGTTCTATCCAGATATTTTTATTTACAGGGTTTATAATTACAGGGTTTATGTGAGAAACAACCAAAAAAGGACTATATACAGTGAGGAAAATAAGTATTTGAACACCCTGCTATTTTGCAAGTTCTTCCACTTAGAAATCATGGAGGGGTCTGAAATTGTCATCGTAGGTGCATGTCCACTGTGAGAGACATAATCTAAAAAAAAAATCCATAAATCACAATGTATGATTTTTTAACTATTTATTTGTATGATACAGCTGCAAATAAGTATTTGAACACCTGTCTATCAGCTAGAATTCTGACCCTCAAAGACCTGTTAGTCTGCCTTTAAAATGTCCACCTCCACTACATTTATTATCCTAAATTAGATGCACCTGTTTGAGGTCTTTAGCTGCATAAAGCCACCTGTCCACCCCATACAATCAGTAAGAATCCAACTACTAACATGGCCAAGACCAAAGAGCTGTCCAAAGACACTAGAGACAAAATTGTACACCTCCACAAGGCTGGAAAGGGCTACGGGGAAATTGCCAAGCAGCTTGGTGAGAAAAGGTCCACTGTTGGAGCAATCATTAGAAAATGGAAGAAGCTAAACATGACTGTCAATCTCCCTCGGACTGGGGCTCCATGCAAGATCTCACCTCGTGGGGTTTCAATGATCCTAAGGAAGGTGAGAAATCAGCCCAGAACTACACGGGAGGAGCTGGTCAATGACCTGAAAAGAGCTGGGACCACAGTTTCCAAGGTTACTGTTGGTAATACACTGAGACGTCATGGTTTGAAATCATGCATGGCACGGAAGGTTCCCCTGCTTAAACCAGCACATGTCCAGGCACGTGGGACAGGGCGACTGCACTGTATTAAGCAGAGGATGACCGGGGCCATGTATTGCGAGATTTTGGGGAACAACCTCCTTCCCTCAGTTAGAGCATTAAAGATGGGTCGAGGCTGGGTCTTCCAACATGACAATGACCCGAAGCACACAGCCAGGATAACCAAGGAGTGGCTCCGTAAGAAGCATATCAAGGTTCTGGCGTGGCCTAACCAGTCTCCAGACCTAAACCCAATAGAGAATCTTTGGAGGGAGCTCAAACTCCGTGTTTCTCAGCGACAGACCGGAAACCTGACTGATCTAGAGAAGATCTGTGTGGAGGAGTGGGCCAAAATCCCTCCTGCAGTGTGTGCAAACCTGGTAAAAAAAACTACAGGAAACGTTTGACCTCTGTAATTGCAAACAAAGGCTACTGTACCAAATAATAACATTGACTTTCTCAGGTGTTCAAATACTTATTTGCAGCTGTATCATACAAATAAATAGTTTAAAAAATCATACATTGTGATTTCTGGATTTTTTTTTTAGATTATGTCTCTCACAGTGGACATGCACCTACGATGACAATTTCAGACCCCTCCATGATTTCTAAGTGGGAGAACTTGCAAAATAGCAGGGTGTTCAAATACTTATTTTCCTCACTGTATATACACACACAACAAGCTATTAGTCTGAACAATCAAATTCAATGAAGGGATGCCTTTAACTAAAAAGTTAAGAGGTAAAATGGTTGATTCAGCCATTACCTTGTCTCCCATCCTTTCTTCTTTAGCATCTCAAAAGTCTGCCTGAACACCAAGCGAACCAGCTGACAGATGAATGGGTCTCATAAGAATTTGTAATACACCCAAAAACACAGAACTATTGTCAAGCGTGCCATTATTTTTTTTTTTTATCCAGATAAAGCTCTCTTACCATATTCCACAGACACTGACCTGGTAAAACTTGTCCATGCGCAATCTGTCAATGCCAGTCCACTCCCTCTTGATAGTCTGCAAGAAGGTCTCCAGATACTGAAACTCTATAGAAACAAAACAATTACCATAGTGTGTGGCCAGGAAGATTCGGTCAGGGCTGTGCAAATAAAATGTAAATTATCATAAGGTATATACGATGTTAATATGGCCTACATGACTGCTTATAAAATCTGACGGATGGCAGACTTACGGCTGTCAACACTTTGAAAGTTGTGCAGAAAGCCTGCAATTTGATTTGACAGCTCCTCCTGGGACACAAATATTTTCCATTAAGAATTCAAAAGTTAAGATTTGAAGATGTGAATGCAGTCGCTCGCCGATGTGGAGCCATATAAAAATAACGTAGAAACACTCACCTGAAGAAGTGGTTTGTCCTGCATCCACAGACAGTAAAAAAGGCCCTTCCATAGTTTAAGTAACTCATCCCTGCTGAAACCACCTACATTCAAAGATGGGAAAGTAAGTATGCATTGATGCCAAAGCATTGTATCTGTGCGTGCGATTGTTTACCAACCAGTCAGCAAGGTGTTGCATGTAAGTTTAACCCTTATCTTCGGGTCATTGTGACCCATCAGTCATTGTGACCCACCGTCGTATTGCGACAACTTTACCGCATACAAAAACAAAGTGAAGCATTTTATTTTAACCCCCCCCCCCCCCCCCCCCACACACACACACACACATTGCGACGGTTAAAAGAAAATGCTATTGGGTAAACACAAAGATGGTTCGTTGTGAACCTTTGGGTCATGTGACCCGAAGGCAGCACAAGGGATAAAGTCAACTTGGTTAATCAGATACAATGTATGCAGTATTCAGCTAGACCAAATTTACAAATATTCGTTGTGCATATTCTAAACCACTGTTCTAAACTAAGCTCCTGCGTGGCAAAAGGAAAGCTAGGTCACGCTATCGCTAAAGCTAGAGCATGATGGTGAAGGTTAGGATTTGCCTAATAACCAGCTAACGACGTTAACGAATTGACCGTCTTACCTTTGATTCTCTGGGACCTTACACTTATATATTTTCTGAGCTTCTTTATTGCTTTTGTCCTGATATGTTTCTCGTTAGATGCTAATCTTTGAGCAAACTGGATCTCAGGTTCTTGTTGTATCGGCGCCATGTTCCCAACACTATACGTGGAACGCTTACCTACCACCAAAGATTATAGAAGAATAATATAAGTTATTTGCTACCACTGACGTCCTTTTTGTTAACGACTGTTACTTTGAGATGCGCACAGATGACGATTACCTTTCTTCTTCCTTTGTGAATTTGTACGGCAGTTGGCATTCACTACGTTGCATTACTGCCACCTAGTGGTGGGAAGTTAAGATCATTTTGCTGACTAGCTTCTTTGAATTTCGTTGACTAGCTTCTTTGAATTTCGTTGTGAAATTACCACAAAAATCGAATAATTTGGTTAATTTTTTAGGAATCGTATTTTTTCCCGACTTCCCGAATAACACGCAAATAACTGTACCTGGTGGGTCCGTTTTTTGTACGTCACTAACTCAGTTAGCTGGATTTGATAGGCTCTGTGCAAACTGTTTTGTTGAAAATATTTGCTGGAAAATAATCTGGATGTTGCCCCAAACATACTTATTATTTAACAGCATCCAGTCGAATTGAGAAGGCTGATGGTTAAACAGCGAGGTGAAGTTAGTTTCATATTCGACATTCGTCTCACATTCGGAAGACGCTACCAGAGCCTGTTTAAAGATCCTGTAAAGTAAATTCCATGTTTTGCTTCTAAGTACATATACGTGTGAAATGAGTTCCTGAAAGCATGTGCAAAGCGCTAAAACTTTGTCACACTGAAATCTGGAGTTAAACCGAAGAACAGTTTCTCTTCCGTTTTCAGATCAGGTTTTAATGGGCGGAGCCAAAAAATGCCCTCTCTAGGTCATTTCGCCCTATCTACGTCAGATCACTGAATGGCTCCTCCTGCTGTACTGTTATTGTAGCCTACATCAGCTAGCTAGCTAGCTTCAGGATGTCTCCCACCACCCGCAACTGCATCTTCCCTGGATGCAAGAACTCCAGCTGCGCTGCAACGCCATTCAAGTTCCCTATTGATAATGAAAGGAAAAATAGGTGGATAGATTTTGTGAAGAGCCACGCTCATGGAAAGCTTCGGATAAACTCCAACAGCCGCCTCTGCACTGACCATTTCACGGCGGACAGTTTTAACATGGACCAGAGACAGACGGGGTTCACCAACACACGGCTTCTCTTGCAGCGCGGAGCCGTACCGAGCATCGCCCCTCCGGCTGTTCATCCTCCGGTCGCACCTGGACCATCCACCGCCGCCGGCAGTTCATCACTCAGTTCTGTGTGCTTGTTATAATTATACTAGATAACTTTTCCAGAGGTATCTCTGCTATGAGTTAGTGCAAACCGCTAAATTGATATTAGGCTACTCTGTGTAGAATGATGGTATTTTGGTGAAATGGTAGCTAATGTGTTAGAAGTAGCCTAGTTGGAGAGCTCTCTGGTGTCCATGTTTACTGTTACAGCTCAGGGGAACATTTCATTTATATGCATCTGGATGTTTCACTCATAGAACAAATAAATTCTAATTCTATACGGTTTTGTTCGACTTGACATAGCGTCCATTATCTGGGTCGGAGGTAGGCACTAGGCAGCGAGGGGCGGAGCTTCAGCTCCTTCATGCGACACGCCCCCCCAGTCTCAAGCAGAGAAGACTGCTGATTTTTTCACGATTTCAAAGCCTAATTTAACATACTTGTCAGTGTTATTTTTTCATTCGAATTTGGATGGGTAGTTAATAACACATTATTCTGTGGTTTGGCGAACTTAAAACTCGTTTCCATGTCCACTTTACAGGATCTTTAAGGAGAGCCTGGCCACTCCCTATTAAGCCCCATTGTACCGAATTTTGTTGCAGTTCCACCAGAGTTCCCCTGGGAGTGATCGCGGTCGAGTGCAGAATGAATGGGAGTCTATCATAGAGTTAATATAACTAGAGGAAGCAACTTTTGTCTTCCAAGATGGCGTCCCCATTCATTTCTATGAAAAGGCAAGCGAGAGCGCGAAACTGGACCCCGCCATCTTTCCACTTCCGACTCTTCCGGTCTAGCTTTAAACAGTGGCTCTTTTTTTCCCTAGCTCCGAGACCTCGTGCACGCTTGCAACTAGCTGTACACGTCATACTTTGCGACAGCCAGTGGCGAGCATAGATTTATATGGTTGCGAGCGTGTGAGCTAAGGCATTGCAGTGGCAGAATGGGGTACAAGTCCGATAAGAATCAGAGACATGATGCAAACTTTACGTAAATGTATGCTGTCATTGTATAGTATTCCTTTCACTTGGTTGTTAGAAATAGGCTATAGGGCTAAATATAGGGCTATTCTAGATGGAACTCATCACATATGTTGCTTTTTTTCTTGTGATTTGAGTATGATTTCCAACGTATTGTATCGGATTAAAAAAACCTAGCTCCGTCGTTGTTCTTGCCAGGCAAAGAAAGCTCAATAGTTATTTTGGTAACCGAAATCTTCCATAATGCAGACTTACCATAGCTTACTGTCAACTGTATTTTCAAATGAAATGCCACGAAATTCACACTGCCTTCAATTTACATATCAGTGTAGAAATGTGGCCTGTGTTTTATATGTTCTACAAAACCAAACGCCTATTAATGGATATAACGTGATCTAACAAGACTTGGAAATAATGTAATAAATAAAAGCTTGAGAAGTGTGTCTAAAATATACTTTATTTAACATTTGCCTTTGAAAGGGGCATATTAACAGAACTAGGCCTATATACAAGACGTTTCCATCAGATATAAGTGGGGGTGAAACAGTCACTGAGGACCTTCATTGTCCCACAAAAGCAGTCTGGCTTGATGACACGATTTAACCCTCGTGCTGCCTTCGGGTCACATGACCCAAAGGTTCACAACGAACCATCGTTGTGTTTACCCAATTTCACCCAATACAAAAACAAATAAAAATAATTTTCTTTTAACCATTGCAATGTGGGGGGTCTGAGACAGCCCGACAGTTAAAAGAAAATGCTTCACTTTGTTTTTGTATGAGGTAAATTTGTCGCAATACGACAGTGGGTCACAATGACTGATGGGTCAGAATGACCCGAAGATAACACAAGGGTTAAAAAAAGAATAATGGGTGTGTTTAACAAAAGCTTCTGAAGGCAAGACTAATCATATTTATATCATTTCTTATTGTGGTTATCAGTTAAAGTATTAATCTTCGTCTTTGCTCCAGATAGACATGTCAACAATCTATGCTCACGCTTAACATAATATAATATTTGCCATCATGTCATGAACGTAAAAACGTTCTTGACAGAAAAATCAAATCTGTTTTAAAATAACGGGAATAAACTATATTAACAACATTTCATGTATGTGTAACAACCATTTGCTAAACTTAACATTTAACATTTAGTCATTTAGCAGACGCTCTTATCCAGAGCGACTTACAGTAAGTACAGGGACATTCCCCCGAGGCAAGTAGGTTGAAGTGCCTTGCCCAAGGACACAACGTCAGTTGGCACGGCCGGGAATCGAACTGGCAACCTTCGGATTACTAGCCCGATTCCCTCACCGCTCAGCCACCTGACTCCCTGTGGCCTATAGCAGTTTGTTTCTCTGCTTTGGGTAACCTTTATATTAGTTGTTGAGGAGTCCATGTCATAACGTTTCAGGTCTCCCAGGAGGATACCACTCCACAGTGGGAAAATGCCCATATAGTTTGAAAATAGCACATCCAACAATTCTGGTTTGAAGTATTTGTTTTGAATTGTTATGTCTGTGTCTGTCATCTCCATCGCCGTTTTGGCCTTCTCCAACAACGCCTTGAACGCCTTTGTGAAAGGGGATCTAGCGAAGATGGTAGTGGCACTTTTAGGATGTTTGCTCTGTTGGAAAAGAGGCTTCAGGCTTGTGTCACAGTCCACGTCAATCTTGGCAGCTTTCCCAATGAGTGATCTTAACACATTAATGCTCTTGTCAACTATTTCACAAGAGTCCTTTGTTGAGAACACAACACACGTGCTCAAAGATGAGAAAGGCATCACATATTGATGTACAGTTTAACAGCTGTGGACCGGCTGAAACTCAGCCCCCGAGCCCGGAGGAGGCGCTGCAGGCCGGCGACGGTCCAATCAGAGGGCAGCGCCGGGAGGCCCGGGGCGAGGGACCGCGGGGCGGGCGGAGCCAGGCGCCGCGGAGCAGGAGACGAGGAGCGGCGCGAAGAGCCGGCGGAGGAGGAGAAGCGGGGCCCCCCGTGGTCGCAAGAGGCGAGGCCAGGAAGGCTGAGGAGAGGGCGAGGAGGAGAAACCGGGGCCGGCGCAGGCAGCGGCCGAGACCGGGAGGGACGCCTGGAGCGATCCCGGCAGGAAGGCCGGGGGGGCGGAGACCGCGGGAGGCGGTCGGGCCGACGCCCGGGACCAGCAGGAGAAGCCGCGGGAACCGGGGAAGCCGAGGAGGTCGGAGCAGCGCCGCACGAAGAGCGGCCGGAGGCCTCGGGGACGCGGCCAGAACGCCGAGGGCGGGACCGGCGCTCCAGCCGGGAGGGAAACTCCTCGTCGGACGGGTGGAGATCCAGGACGTCCATGAGGGCAGGAGGCGAACAGCCGGAGCCGGGAGAACGGGCGAGCCGGACCGCAGCGGAGCGGGAGCAGCAGAGGCGGCGGCAACGAAGCAGGAGGCAGAGTCGTCAGGCAGAACAGCAGCGGGGTGCACGAAAAGTCGAATGACAAAAACATGCTAGCACAAGGATCAGAGCAACGGAAGACACTTTATACAAGCCTCGTAATTGATACGGGGAGTTTGGTCGCATTCTTCCGTGCTTTCGCTAGGCTGATGCGTATGAAGTTGATTGGAGTTGGTGCGCATTCTTCCGTGCTTTTGAGATTTGCTTGATTGGAGTAGAGGAGGAGTCTTGGTGCGCTATCTTCCTCCCGAACTTTAGTTAGTTAATCTAACTCCCTTTAGCAGATAGCAAAACATATGAAGGGTGTTAACTTTTACAATGCACATTTTTTTTTCAATCAATAATTTGCAGTGGCCTGATCGGGCCGGTGAGTTGCTAGTTTAACTGTCCCGACGTTACTTTTTACTGGCCCCGGGCCATCGTTATTGTCGAGCCCTGTGGTGGTTCTTGCTTAATATTGCTTGTAAGTGGGACATTTGTCTTGAAATACTTTAATAGCAATGCAATAGTGTATATATTTGATTACTATGAAGGGATGAGTTAGTTTTGTAAAGAATGTTGAATGTAGAATGTGAATGTAGATTTTGGCCACGTGAATTAGCCCAGTCGCTCTGTCATTCGTGGGTGTCACTAATTTAAGTGTACATTTGTAAAATGTAACCCGGTTTTGGTTTATGGAGTGAATAATGTGAGGTGATGTAGTTAATGTAAAAGTGTATGTGTTTGGCTAGGAAATGAAATTGTATACAGGCTGTATTAAAGTGAATTGTGTCATTTTTCATTGTGTCATCAGCACACGTGTTGAGGATCGAGATGTGTGCGTGTTAAGAGCATGTAAGTGTTGGTATTATTTCTTTGAACATACTGGTGTATATTTTGGTTTTATGTATTTGATGTTAGTGGTGTACTAATGATGTTTTTGTATTTGTCTACTTTCAGTATCACCACTACCGTTTTGTACTGCTGAAAACTTACTATTCATTTTATTTTCTGATACGGCTATTTGGGTTAGGTTATCATATAAATCTATCAGATAAAGAACCTTTGCTCTTTAGTTAGTTGGTCTTGTGTGTTTTTATTCCCCGCTAACATATATGTCAATGTTCTCTTTATTGAAGGCCAGAAGGACACTTTGAATTAAGGCCCAACTGTAGTCTGTCTCAACTTGATGGACTCTGCTGGTAGTTACCATGGAGAGTTTGGAAATGGTTTTCATCAACCAGAAGGACACATTTGGTATTGCGTGGTCATTGGTGATCATTTCAATCACGGGCAGAGGGGGTCTGTTTCTGCCTCCTCCAGGAAGAGCAAGGCAGTAGTAAAACACTCTTTTCTCTTGATTTGGTATTTTACTTACCACACCACCAGTGGCATCCAAGAAAAGGGTGATTGGCTTTCTTGTTTTCAAGTGATATGCTGTGATTTCAAGACCCATTTCGGTGAATAGATGGACAGCAAAAGGATCAATCTGAATATGCTGAATGTATTCATGATCCTTTGTGCCATGATCAACTCAAAAAGTACATTGTCATGAAGTTGTGTGCTACGATTAACTTCGGAGTTGATCTTTTTAAGTACATCTTTTGACAGGCTTCTGGATAGATTGCCTGCAAGCAATTCATCCACAGGTGTCTTATTTAGTGTTGAATAATAAAAATTGCTTATTCCTTCATGAAGGGATTTGGCAATTTTACCCCTCTTTCTATAGGTGGCATGGCGTGACCTTACTTCTCCCTTTCCATGTTTCACGTCTCCAACACGTGTTACATATATATATATATATATATATTTTTTTTTTCTCACATCTTTTTGATGGTCTTTTTTGGATAGTAAATATGTATGTAGCTTCACAAGATTTGAAAGAGCAACTTGCTTTTACTTTAAGAAAGGGGCTCTGCTTCTTCCGGCTGTGCTTTGGCTTCAGATGCTGATACCTAAAAATGAGAGTGCAGCAGGGATTAATTCTCCTGAACCTTTTTTAAAACAACTCAGTCCAGGTTTTTTGAAGCTTGTTAGAACCATTCAGAGGCTTTATCGTTTCCCATTCCTTTTTTTCCAATTTGAAATGTGAATGTCTGTGGTCCTGGTTTAGTTTTCCTGTGCTTTAGTGGACTATTCTTAACCTTGTTGCTTGTAATCTTCTGCTCACATCTGGACATTCTATATAATTTTCTGTCATATCTTCAGTGGGCACACAATCTCCTTCCACTCCCTGCTCTGTCACATCTGGACATTCTATATCATTTTCTGTCATATCTTCAGTGGGCACACAGTCTCCTTCCACTGCCTGCTCTGTCTTATCTTGACATTTTATATCATTTTCTGCCATATCTTCAGTGGGCACACAGTCTCCTTCCACTCCGTGCTCTGTCACATCTGGACATTCTATATAATTTTCTGTCATATCTTCAGTGGGCACACAGTCTCCTTCCACTCCCTGCTCTGTCACATCTTGAAATTTTATATCATTTTCTGTCATATATTCAGTGGGCAAACAGTCTATTTACTCTATGAGTAAAGCTAATGATTTGCCTCTAAGCCATGGTGTGTTCATTTCATGCGGCACGGAACATGATATGGTGTCAGAAGTAGCGAACCGCTGAACATTTTCGCCTGGCGTGAGGGTGAATTGCCTGTGTGGATAGCCTGTGTGGATAGCCTGTGTGGATAGCCTGCGTGGATAGCCTGCGTGGATAGCCTGCGTGGATAGCCTGCGTGGATAGCCTGCGTGGATAGCCTGCGTGGATAGCCTGCGTGGATAGCCTGCGTGGATAGCCTGCGTGGATAGCCTGCGTGGACAGCTAGTCTACAACCATCGTTGCTAGCACACTCTAATGCTGCAGTGAGTACGAGGACAGACTGTTTCACTTTGTAACGATGCAATCATTCACTCCGCCGTCACCGTTGCTCCTGACGGGAAACCTTGCAGAAAATTGTTGAAAATGGGAGCAAAGATTGCGCCTCTATCTCTTGGCTAGTGGACTTAATGAGAAAGCAGAAGGTCGGAAAATAGCCGTCCTGCTACACTGCATTGGTGAGGATGCGTTGGAGATATACAACACGCTGGAAATTAACTATGTAGATAACGACAACAAAACAATGGACGAGGTGATACAAGCTTTTGAAAATGACTGTGCACCACGTAGGAACACTGTTTTTGAAAGGCACCAATTCTGGGCACATCAGTTTCATGAACAAACTGGCATTGACAAGTTTGTCATGGAATTGAGACAGAGAGCACGCACATGTGATTTCAAAGACACTGAGGATTTCATGCTCAGGGACAAAATTGTGTTCAGTGTTTCGAATGCACGTCTCAGGGAGAAACTGTTAATTGTCTCAGACTTATCTCTAACCAAAGCCATCGACATATGCCGCGCCAAGGAAGTTACACAGGCTCAGGCCAAAGTCATGGCGGCTAGTGGTAGCACAGAGCAAGAGGTGCTTGCAATAGAGAAACGTGGGTGGCAACGCCAGACATCGAGATCGCGTGCGAGCCCGACCAGTGAACCAGAAAATCTGTATGTTTCACTCATTGAATAAATAAATTCTAATTCTATATGGTTTTGTTTGGCTTGACATAGCGTCTATTATCTGGGTCGGAGGTAGGCACTAGGCAGCGAGGGGCGGAGCTTCAGCTCCTTCAGGCGACACGCCCCCCCAGTCTCAAGCAGAGAAGACTGCTGATTTTTTCACGATTTCAAAGCCTAATTTAACATACTTGTCTGTGTTATTTTTTCATTCGAATTTAGATGGGTAGTTAACAACTAGTGGTGGGCCGTTATCGTTGTTATGTTTCACCTTGATATTTTTGCGCGGATGTATACCTAGCCGAATTGCACTGTAGGGGGCGAGAACGAGTCTTCGAACCTGTGTGTATGCCTTGTGTATGAAATTATCACATCAAACGTGACGTGCTAAAATGGATGCAGCTATGAAGCCGCCTGGTTTGCTTCAGGGAAAATGTATTTTTAAGAAGCTTCCCAATGGAAACCTCGACAAGACTAAGGTTGTTTGCACCTTGTGCTATGCGGAATTAGTTTACTGTAGGAGTTCTTCCAGTCTCAAATACCACCTAAACGCAAAGCATCCCTTAGCTAATGCGGAAGATGCCGGGCCAAGCACTGATGTAGCGCAGGGGAAGAGTCGTCGTCAAACTACGATGTTTGAGTGCAACCGAGGGAAGCCCGTCAGCACAGATCTAACTAATCTAATAAACAGTTAATAAACACAAGTAGGCCTACATCTTATTGAACATAATTTATTTTCATCACCAATTATCATAGTAGAACAGCTTTCTCAAACAGTTTGTGATGCATTTTGGAAACAGGAGATGAGCTCCTGGTCTAATGCGCCACCTGGCTTGAGAAACACGTTCTCAAAGACTTACTTTTAGTCATTATTTGGGTAGCACACATATTCTGAATGCCTTCGGCGGAATTCAAATGAGCCATTTTAATCTAGATTAATGCCAAGATTACAGTGAGATTAATCTAGATTAAATATATATATATATGCCCACCACTATTAATAACAATTATTCTGTGGTGTGGCGAAACTTAAAACTCGTTTTCAGGTCCACTTTACAGGATCTTTAAGTAAAGGTACAGAAGTTTAACTATTCCTAAGAACTAAACAATCTAAGAATAAAACAATTTAGATATAAAATAAAATATATATATAAATAAGAATACGAATGAGCAGCATGAGTGGTCAACATAGTGCAATAGTGCAATCAGATACTGGGTTAAATAATGAATGAATGTCAGTGGGAGTCCTTGGCCTTGTTGAAGAGGCCAGTAGCAGATGGAAAGAAACTGTTCTTATGGCGTGAGGTTTTGGTCCTGATGGACCGCAGCCTTCTGCCGGAGGGGAGTAGCTGGAACAGGGAGTGGCCAGGGTGGGAGGGGTCGGCCACAATCTTCCTCGCTCGCCTCAGGGTCCTCGAGGTGTGCAGGTCCTCGAGGGTAGGCAGATTGCAGCCGATCACCTTCTCAGCAGTGCGGATGATACACTGCAGTCTGCTCTTGTCCTTGGCAGTGGCAGCAGCATACCAGATGGTGATGGAAGAGGTGAGGATGGACTCAATGATGGCTGTGTAGAAGTGCACCATCATTGTCTTTGGCAGGTTGAATTTCTTCAGCTGCCGTAGGAAGTACATCCTCTGTTGTGCTTTCTTGGTGAGGGAGCTGATGTTCAGTTCCCACTTGAGGTCCTGGGAGAGGATGGTGCCCAGGAAGCGGAAGGACTCCACAGTGTTGACTGGGGAGTCGCACAGGGTGATGGGGGTGAGTGGGGCTGTATTCTTCCTGAAGTCCACAACCATCTCCACTGTCTTAAGAGCATTGAGCTCTTAAGTATTGTTTATGTTCGTATTGTTTATGGTTATAGGTTGATAGTGTGTTTAGTTTGTTTCTTATTTGTACTATATATTAAAATGTTTAATTAATAAATTGCATTCATTACTGTATCTTTCTTACAATGTCTTTTAAATAACTCAATATGGGCTTGTTCACGTTACAGACTGTTACAGCCTCCTCTCTCTGTCTGTTTCAGTTGCATGGTGGTAGGCAGGGAAATTAGCCCTGATCACTGATATTATCACACCTGTGACCGGTGTCCTATTTAAACTGGAATTTCACATTACTGGAAAATTCTCTCTGCGGGCACATTTTGACAATTGTTTTGTGCCATACATCTATCTTTATTTTGCACTTTACAACACACTACACATCCACTGACTACACATCAACTCTTTACACCACTTGTATTGTTCTAACTACACAATCCTACTGTTACTTGGTGAGTATCTTTAGTTAATTTATTTAATTATTTTGTATTTTATTGTATAGTTTATCTTAATCTAATTCCACTTAGTATTGCTAGTTATGTACCCTTACTATAGTTAGTCCTCATGTTAAAATTTTAGATTCATATATGTTTAATGTTTGCACCTTCCTGCCAAAGCAAATTCCTTGTCTGTGCAAACTTTCATGGCAAATAAAACCCATTCTGATTCTGATTAATAGATAGGCTATGTTGTTTTCCTAAACCTATGACTCCCTCTTTTTCACTTCAGCCTGGTTGTGACACAGACTAATAATATAACTAGAGAGGGTACAATTTCTGGGGAAATTGTAGGGTGTGCTTGTTTACGTCGGTTGCAGGTGGGTCCGTCCTCTTAAGTTTTTCTCTTGTAGTGACATTTGTCAAGCATTTAGCCTACTCATATTGCGTAATTCATGAACAACTCCCTTTGAAACAAACTACTGTAACAACGTTGTCACCGGCAGTATTTCAGATGGAATCGCGATTCAAACAGTACCATCTGCTAACTGAAAATATGCACCCAAAAACGTAAATAAGCTTAACATCTATTTAGGGAGAATTGGCTAATTCAAAAGAGGTTTGCTACGAGCAAGCTAGTTGCGGTGGCTAGCCAGTGAAGTTTGGCTTAAGTCTTGATTTGCTTAAATGTACATGTATGATGCTGCTAGTACACCACGGCACGATACTCGCTGTGCAACAGCACATCTATGCATGTTGTATCCATGCGTCGTTGCTAACGTGTGCTGACGTTGTGACATAGGCTAGCACTGATACCCTTGTTGACACAAGGCACTTTTTGCCACAAAAACTTAAGTTCAGCCTAAATCGTGCAACGGAACATAAATCCCAATAGAAGCAAGCAATCGTGACCAAGACGAACATTTTGAAACCGTCGTTGTCTATGTAGTCCAAATATTGACTGATCCTTAGGGGTGGGAAAATAATAATAATAAGATATATGTGAGAGAGCAACGGTTGTGCCCTTGCCGAAGGCAAAGCACACCCAATAATAACAGAATAATATAGTTACAATCAACACTCAGTTTGCTCTTGTTGGCCGTAACTGAAAATATACAGTATAGTCCATGAAATCAAACAAACTGTAACCAAAACGTCTTTCACACTGATGATGCAGGGATCTGTCAAATATTCATATTTTATGTGTTGATTGATGTATACAAAAAACAGCTACTCTGTCTATCAGCATGGTGATGCATTCTCTTTACACCTTGGACTGTGGAAAATATGGGTTTAATATGCTGGTCCCATGACCAGTACAGCTGCCACTGGGGGGGATAGGGACTGTCTGAAATATTAATCTTTACCAAGCATTGCACTGTCAGTCAGTGAAGAAGTTAAGAAAGCTTTATTGCCTGCGGCCGGCCCACAAGGAGACAGAACATCACACGCCATGGTGCTACAAAGTTTGTCCGCTAGCATGTTGTGCTAGCAACCTATTTAAAAAGAAACGCTCTTGACAGTCATTGGCTGAAACAAAGGCATGCAAATGTACCATGGCTATTCTTTCATTGGCTCCCTTGCATAGACCTGGAGCGCGTGTGTGCGTGCGTGTTTGCGTCATCAACCCTAGTTGAATCTCTGGTTCTGGTGTCGTAAAAGCTCAACCACATAGGTGTCAAGCAAATGGTCACCAGACTTTGCATCTCCATCTAGCCCTTGTCAAACAGTATCTCTTTAAAATAAGCAAACAAACAAACCCCCCCTTCTTAGTCCTCAGCCCCAAGATAAGGGTCTTGTATGTGTACCCATAGTTCAGATTTGGGGGTAGGCCTCTCTTTGCACACAAGGAATGCTGAACACAGTATCATTTTATACTGAATAAAAGGTTACTTCTTCAATTTTTCCGACAGGGAGACACTCCATCATGTGATGGGGTGTGTCGAGGGGTTACATCAGAGTAATCAAATCTGTCTTCACCCAGTAGACACATACCTCTCTCTCTCTCGAAGTCGATATCGACTGGATTCAAAATATTCCTTAAATATAAAGTATTTATTAAATAACACTTTTACCTTGACTTGACAGCTCAGACTGTCAATGGAACCTTTGTGGTGGATGTGATCCTGTCCTCTTGTTTGAAATGATTAGTCATCTTCTATAAAATTAGCAAGGATTTCATGCTATTTTCAGAGATTTTCTATCATTTTTTATTAACTTTATTGAAAAAGTAAAGGGTGTGGAAGTAGGTCAGACATTATTAGAATAATATGGTGTATATTTGAGATTTTTTGACACAAGTCTAAAAAAGTTATTGAGATTAGTGAAGATTTCATGTTATTTTCAGAGATTAGCGATTTTCTATCATTCTTTTAAAAAGATTATTGAAAATGTAAAGGGTGTGGAAGTAGGTCAGACATTATTAGAATAATCTGGTGTATAATTGAGATTTTTAATCTGGTGTATAATTGAGATAGGCCAGACATTGTTGGAGGTTTGAGGTTTTATATTCATAAAAATATTATAAAAGTCACAATTATTCAAAATTGTATGGGTAGTTTTCACCCGGTCCCTAACGCGACGCTGCAAAGTAGCGTTTTCCGAATGTGAGACGAATGTCGAATATGAAACTAACTTCACCTAGGTTGGTTAAACAAACTTTTATTCTTTCCGCCCGTGCCATTCAACCAACATAAGAGCTAGACAAGAACAAATAAATATTTCTAGCTAGATCTTACATTAGCAAAACCGTATTACCATACATTCATACATACACATTCAAATACCTCAAGATACATTCATTTATATCACAAACCTTGTTCCCCTGTCGACTGTAGCTAAACATTTAAGGAATTTATGATCTTTTTACTGTAATTTACAGACTCCCGGAAGGCTCCCTGACGCCCGCAAATGCTACACAATCTCCTGGAAATCGGGGAATTTTTATTTAGAGCCTGCGAGAGACTGTCCAATGGTCATTTCTGTTAGAGAGAGGTGCATATCGCGCGTCCTGATTGCATCACAATTTTACATAAAGTACATTTTAACTTTTGTACATTTTACTGTTCACAACCTTCTCATAGCAGAACTAACTTATGAACTGGGAGTTCTACTATAGACATTTTATGCAAACGTTCACCCTTTTTAAGATTTCTGTCTGCAAAGGCGATTTTGACCTTTCTCACAAGTCCATCTTTATCTGTTACAATGACTATTACAATGACTCTTCCAAGTCTCCATTGGGATCGTGGTTGAGTTTCATCTTTGTCCATTACTATGTCATCTATTTGCATGTTTCTTTTAGGCATGTGCCATTATTGTCGAACCATAATGTTTTGAAGATACTCTTTCTTCCATCTGCTCCAAAACTGTTCTGCTAAATATTGTACCATCGTTTTTGTGCGTACAGGTCCTCTTTAAGAAATTGTCCTGGAGGAGGCAAAGCCGTTGTGGTTTTCATAGTGACAAGGTGATTAGGGGTTAATGGTTCTAAACTGTTTGGATTGTTAAGATTATCTGTTGTCAATGGGCGGCTGTTTACTATTGCAGCTGCTTCATCCAGGAAAGTTTTAAGTGATGAATCGGTAAGCCGTCCTTTTGAGAGATCAAGTGTGACGTTGAGAACGTTTCTCACAGTCCGTATTTGCCGTTCCCATACTCCAACTGCGTGACTGAGGTGTGTTAAGTACAAAATCACAGTGTTTTTCATTAAGAAAGATTGTGAGTTTGTCAGTGTCTATTTCACTTAGTGCTGCACTCAGTTCCTTTTTAGCACCTACAAAGTTAGTACCTTGATCACATTTTATTTGTCTAACAGAGCCTCTCAGAGCAATAAAGCATCTTAGTCCATTAATGAAAATGTCCGTAGTTAGGTCTTCTAACATTTACAGCTCATTTATGCTCACATTTATGTGAAAAGGAGACCATACCTTTTCTTGCTTGTTTGGTCAGGAATGGGCCAAAAACATCCATAGCGCAGTATGTGAATGGTGGAGAATGTTTAACTCTTTCTGTGGGGAGATCGCTCATTTTACTTCTACTGGTCTCCGTAGTCTCCGACAGAACACACACTGGCGAATATAGCATGATACTGTTTGACTTAGTTTGGGGATCCAATAGCCACTGGACCATATTTCATTCATGGTGAAGCCTTTTCCCTGATGATTGACCTTTTCATGAGTCTTGTAATATGTTTTCTTGGAATAACTGTTGGACGTTTGAGTGAGTTTGGGAGCGATGAGTGTTGCAGCCTTCCTCCCAACTTGAGCATATTGTCCTTATCCAAGCAGCGATCCAAGTTGTGCATTTTGTTGTTTTTTGATAATGCCTTTCCTTTGCTTAATGACGTTATTTCGTTTGGATATTTTTGTCTTTGTAGATCTTTGATTATTGTGATTTCTGAATTTTGTCTTTCAGTTACAGTGCTGAGTGTGACTTGTCTTTGAGCAAATACCGTTTGAGACGTGCTACAGCACTGACGAGACCAGGATGAGAACTTGGCGAGACGGTCACTGAGACTTTTATGTTCTGTACTTTGCGTGTTTAGTGTCTGCACTTTTCTCACCTCTGGGTCTCCTATTGGAAGTTCAATAGTCTCTTTTGTAGGAAGATTCATCTCCTTTCCCACAAGAACTGGGGGCCTGTAAGCCAGTTGGATGACAACAGTTCATTCACTGTTGTACTTCTTGATGCCATGTCAGCAGGGTTTTTACTGGTAGGTACATAAAACCATTGTTGTGGCGTGGTATTGTTGCGGATCTTTTGCACTCTATTAGCAACAAACGTGTGGAAGCGTCTTGCTTCGTTACTGATATACCCCAGAGTGACCTTTGAGTCTGTCCAAAAGAATTCCTCTACATTGTCATAGAGTAGCTCTTCTTTTAGCATGTTGCTTACTGTGAATGAGCGAAGCAAGTTCAGGCATGGCACTCGGGCAGCGCGCGTCATATCACTCATTGCAGTATCCTACAGTCATAGGCTTAGCTCGATAGTCGCACACATGCACGCACACGCATCCTCGCTAACCTTAGTGTTCTGCGCTGCTGCCATACTGTTCCGGTCCCGTGTCCTGTCGTGCTGTGTCTCCGTTGTGCTGGTCTTGTCTTCGCGTTGTCATGCCCTCTTCGGATCCGGACGTTGCGTGCGGTGTTGGGGATCTGGTGGATTATCTCGATCCGCCCCATGATGGATCTCAGTTTGAGGATCTCTGTGCCGATGGAGTCGGTGAGGACTCTGGGAACCAGATCAGGCGCAGTTCACGCTTGGCCGGGAAATTGGCCAACATTAAGGGCTGGCCTGTGTACAAGATCCTGAACGCCCTGTACAACAAGGGCATAACGCCGCCAATGGGGTGCAACCACGAGGAACTGTTCATGTTCTTCCTGGAAAGCAGCGAGGCCGCTCCATCCGCACCCCTGCGTGCTCCCCCGGGGAAGGCGTTGGCGAAAAGGGAAGAGGGGCTCCTCTTCCCGTCCTGCTGCCGTGTTGCCCGCGAAGAGGGCTCGCCTACAGGAGCCAACTCCAACCACGAGCACTCCCGGTGATCCCGTACTGCCAGCCCTCTCGGACATCAAGCTGTCCCTCGGGGACATGGCCTCCCGCATTGCCATCTTGGAGGCCGGGGCGGCAACGGCTCCCGTTCCAGCTTTCACCGGGGTCTTTGGTGCTCCTATGGCCAACCGAGACGTGGTTCCGCGGAGTAGCCTGGCCTCAGCAGTGCCGGCCGCTGCCTCCGGTGTGCCGTTCCTGTCCCCCGCGGCTGGCTTGTCAGCGTATCTCAGGAGCCAAATCCTAGCAGATATGGATATCAACCTTGTTCAGATTTTGCTAGGTGCTACAGACCTCTTAGACAGGCGTCTGGTCTATTGCGGGGATGTGTCGGTGTTCTTGAAGGGCCGCGACATTTACATTTATTCATTTAGCAGATGCTTTTATCCAAAGCGACTTCCAAGAGAGAGCTTTACAAAGTGCATAGGTCACTGATCATAACAACAAGATAGCCACAAAACATTGCGAGTAGCCAAAACATGAAGCACACATTGTGAACAACCAAAGTAAGTGCCAAAGGGAAGAACCATAAGAGCATGTAGTTAAACAAGTTACAATTAAACAGCATGAACCGCTATAAGTGCAAGTGTACCTGTGGAAAAAACAAGCAACAATAATAAAAACAATATATCACAGCGAGTACAAAAAATTTAAATCAGTTACCACTAACCACAAGAGCAACAAGTCTCTGAGCAAGAGTCATTGTGATCCTTGAGGAAACTAACATTGGGTCAAGCGAACCATTCCTAAGTACCGTTGTACTCCCGGAACAAGTGCGTCTTGAGCCTTTTCTTGAAGGTGGAGAGACAGTCAGTGTCTCTGATGGAGGTGGGGAGTTGATTCCACCACTGGGGGGCCAGACAGGAGAAGAGCTTGTGTTGGGACCGGGCGGTCTTGAGCGGTGGGACCACCAGGCGGTTGTCTGAAGAAGACCGTAGGTGACGAGTGGGGGTGTAAGGCTGCAGGAGAGACTTGATGTAGACGGGTGCAGTCCCGTTCACTGCTCGGAAGGTCAATACCAGGGTCTTGAATCTGATACGGGCCATGATAGGTAGCCAGTGGAGAGAGATGAGGAGCGGGGTAACATGGGAGCGTCTGGGTAGATTGTAGACCAGGCGGGCCGCTGCGTTCTGAATCCTCTGAAGAGGGCGGGTTGCACGTGCTGGGAGACCAGCGAGTTGCAATAGTCCAACTTGGAGAGGACAAGTGCTTGGACTAGCAGCTGGGTGGAGTGCTCAGACAGGTATCTCCTGATCTTCCGGATGTTGTAGAGGGTGAATCTACACGACCGGGAGACCGCAGCAATGTGGGCCGTGAGGGAGAGCTTGTCGTCCATGGTAACCCCAAGGTTCCTGGCAGAGGATGAAGGGGTCACCGTCGCAGATCCCAGGGTGATTGAGAGATCGTGGGAGATGGAGGGTTTAGCCGGGATGATGAGAAGTTCTGTTTTGGCGAGGTTCAGCTGGAGGTGGTGCTCGGTCATCCAGGCGGAGATGTCTGTGAGGCAGGCCTCATTCCTAGCTGAGATCCCCGGATCGGTCGGGGGGAACGACAGGTACAGCTGCGTGTCGTCAGCGTAGCAGTGGTAGGAGAAGCCATGGGAGGTGATGATTGGTCCAAGTGAGGTGGTGTACAGAGAGAAGAGGAGGGGTCCAAGGACGGAGCCCTGTGGGACACCAGTGGAGAGCTGGCGAGGGCCTGACAGTTTGCCTCCCCAGGAAACCTGGTAGGATCTTCCCGACAGGTAGGATGAGATCCACTGGAGTGTAGTTCCAGTGATGCCCATCTCAGAAAGTCTGGCGAGCAGGATCTGGTGGTTAACCATATCAAACGCTGCAGAAAGGTCCAGCAGAATGATGACGGATGACCTGGAAGCCGCTCTGGCAGACTGGAGGGCAGTGGTGACTGAAAGGAGGGCAGTCTCTGTGGAGTGGCCAGTCTTGAAGCCCGATTGGTTGGGGTCAAGCAGGTTGTTCTGAGAGAGAAAGTTAGACAGTTGGTTAGATACAGCACGTTCAATTGTTTTTGAAAGGAAGGGTAACAACCCCAGGATTTCAAAGAACTTGACTCTGGCCGAATTCTCTGTGGCATTCGGTGTGTACCGAGACACATTGTGCAAGGTGTACCCCGAGCGTCGTGTTGAGCTGGATAACTACCTGGCTTTAATATCGGATCTGGCCCTGCGCTACGGCGGCAGTTTGTTTTACAAATACCATAAGTGTCTGTTCGCCAAGGCTGCCCTGTACCTCCAGAAATGCAATCTGTAGCTGTACTGGTCGGTGAGGGATCTCGACCTGGTGAGCCGGGTGTTCACTTGGCACATGCGGATCCCTGGGTCACTCGGTGAATCTCTGTCTTAGAACCGCATACATGGCAGATGTTAAACCTAAGGCGCACCAGGAGGCAGTATCAAAAGGTGGTCGGAGGAAAGTAGGGCCCAAACAAACATCCGCAGTCAGCCCAACACTGTGTATTCATTTCAATGAGAACGTGTGTTATTATGCTAACTGCAAATATCTGCATGCTTGCAGTTACTGCGGGGACGCCCGGCCCCGAAGGCCAAGTGAATAAAGCGTCAACCCCCGTGAACATTGAAAGACTCAGTATTGCTTTGGAGAAACATCCCGATCGCTGTTTTGTGTTGTACTTGTTGAATGGTCTAACTCATGGGTTCAATGCCGGTCTGTCTGTGCTACAGTCTGTTAGTTATGTGTGTAATAACCAGACCCAAACGGAATCTGCGGGTTTTTTTCCCTTTTTCTGCGGTAATTCAGACCGAAAATCTGCGGAATTCTGCGTAATAAGTATAGCTTTAAAGAGATTCAACTTTTTTGATATTTTTATTGCAACATTCCTCATGGGGAAATAAACATTTAATAAATATGTAATAAACATTAAATATACTGTATATTTTTTTATAAATACATAAATATAGATTTAACAATGAAGTGCAAGGACATAAATATAAATATAACATTTATAAATAAAACAAGGAATATATCTACTGTATCTAACAAACATCAAACGACAAACCAATTCACATTTGCTAAATGTTTTTACATTTGAGATTTTTAAAATGATTTAAACAAAATGTGTGGTGTATGTTGAAGTGTGTGTGTGTGTGTGTGTGTGTATGCGCGCGTGTTTAGGGCTGAATGCTGTTGAACTTTGCAATTAGCAACATTTTTACATTTTTCTCAGTGAGGCTCCTTCTATGCTGATTAACCCTCGTGCTGCCTTCGGGTCACATGACCCAAAGGTTCATAACGAACCATCGTTGTGTTTACCCAATTTTACCCAATACAAAAACAAATTAAAATCATTTTCTTTTAACCTTCGCAATGTGGGGGGTCTGAGACAGCCCAACGGTTAAAAGAAAAGGCTTCACTTTGTCTTTGTATGCGGTAAATCTGTCGCAATACGACGGTGGGTCACAATGACTGATGGGTCAGAATGACCCGAAGATAACACAAGGGTTAAGAAGCATCTGATAATGAGAAAAAACTCTCTCTACGTCTACTGAGGTAGTGGAGAGGCAAAGATGGATGGCTGCTATGTTTGCTAAGACGGGCATTCTGTCCTCTCTAGCTGCCCACCAGTCCACTGCACTGACTCCTCTGGCATCTGCCTTGTCAATGCCCATGTATCTGTGCCACTCTTCTACAGACACCTGGTTCAGAGAGGGGATAGCCTCAACGTGGTCCTCAATGTCCTGTCTTGCCCCTATCACCTGGGCTGGATCAAGGACTGTTAATGACCTGAACAGGTCAAGGCAGGGGTGCTTCTCCAGCACGGTGAGCAGCCTGGTGGAGCATGCTGCCATGGCAGTCTGGAACAGATCACTGCAGGTCAGCCTGTCTTCCTCTGGCAGCTCCTGCAGCAGCTCTTTGGTATGAGGGCGCCAGTCGTCTGCTCCTGCTGTTCTGCCATACTCAAACTGCATTTGCAGGTCCTCCAGCTTGCTGGCGATGGTTTGTGCCATGGGGACAGAGGTCTTCTGCAGCTTGGTCAGCAGAGAAACTATTTCACTGCTGTGTTCCACAATGGACACTGCCTGGGCCTTCAGCTGGGCCTTTTGTTCCTCCAGCAGTTCGCAAAGGTCCTCCACACACTTCGCTGTTTTTGGTAGAGTAGCAGTGAAGTCGCTGAGCACATCAATGTACTCAGCCAAGTACTCTACAGGATGTACCCAGGAGCCCCACCTGGTCTGGACAGCATAAACAGGCATTACAGAAGAGTGTCCCTTCTCTAGCATTAATGCTCTAAGCTGCAGACGATGCTGAGGTGCCTGACAGAACACCTTCTTCACCAGAGCACAGAGCCTGTTTACCTCACCAAACACATCCGGGAAAACCTCCAGCACCAGGTTAATGAGGTGGGCAAAGCAGGTTATATGCAGGGGTGAAAGTAAGCCGGTACTGGCCGGTACGCCGTACCGGTAAGAAATTTCTTTTAAATTACGACACACGCACAGGCCCGTCGCGACAAGGCAAGCAAAACAAGCAATTGCTTGGGGCGCTGAGCTGGCTCGGGGCCCCAAGACAACGACTGGTTAAGAATAAAATGCAACAACAAACTGTGTGAGCAAGGGTGCATCACTAAAGTAGGACGTGATCGTACATAAATTAACAGGTTCCGCCATTGTTATTAGATCTGGACGAGCGGAGCGCTTGGACCCAGAAGAGGCTAAATGTCACGTGTGACGTCAGACTTAACAACCGAATAGCGCGCACAGTAGCCTACAGTAATTGCGCCAACATGTGTTAGCAGACGGACGCACAACGCTTCGAAAGCGATTCAAGAGAGGATAGATGACAAGTGGAACAAAGAAAATGCAGAGAAAAATGTATGATATGTTTAAAAGAAAAGTCCATAGCAATGAAACAGAAAACCCAGGTAAAGTTAGCAGAATGGTAATTCAAGATGAAGATGATTCAGAAGACGATTCAGAGGAAGTTCAAACCCAGGAGTCACAAAGTCAGGAGAATGAAATAACTGAAGGATCTTCAGGAACAAGTACAGCAGGACCATGTGATAATGATGATGTTAGGCCTACTGCTTACCCCTCAGTATGGAAAAAAGAACAGTACAAGCAGTTCAAGGAAAAAAATGAATGGTTGTATGCTAAATCAGGAATGCTTGGCTGTACCCCATGCCAAGAAGTGAAAGATCTCGGTGTCATGGCATCCAGTGGTGTCAATATTGCTAATCAGTGGGCTAAAGGAAAGATAGCCCCATTTGGTACATCAAGGGATGTTCAACTTTCATCACTGCGAAAAAAGATTTTTGAACATAGACAGTCTGCAGCACATAATGAAGCGATTAAAATTCAACTAACTGCAAAAAAAAAGACAGCTTATTATGTGGCCAAAGAAAGCAAACCTTTCACAGACTTCGAGAGCCTAATTGACCTGCAGCAAGCCAATGCTTCTGATCTAGGCCGTGTTTTGCACAGTAAGACTGTCTGTGTTGATATAATTGATCATGTGTCTTCACAAATGAAAACTGCACTTCTGAAAAAGACAATAGAAAATAGATGCAAGATCACAATACTAGCAGATGAGTCAACCAGTTCTGGACACAAATCAACACTAATTGTGTTTTTGAAGACCAGTGTTGATGGAAACATGGACCCCGTTGCCTTTCCTTTGGACCTGATTGAGCTGGATAGTCTGTCTGCTGCCCATATCAAAGACAAGATAATGACTTGCCTGTTCAAGAATAGCTTCACTACTGAGTTGCTGCAGGAAGTCTTCATAGGGTTTTGCAGTGATGGGGCCAATGTAATGTTAGGTGTGAAGTCAGGTGTGGGGAAGCTGCTCCAGGATGACTTCCCAGGAATCATGCTGTGGCACTGCCTTAATCACAGACTGGAGCTTGCTGTGGACCAGGCACTGGACTCAACAGGGGGAACAAAAGACTTTCAGGCATTCCTTGACACCCTGTATTCTTTATATAGCCAGTCACCAAAAAATGTGCGACAGCTGAGTGAATGTGCTCACAACCTGCACATCACCCTCAACAGGATTGGGAGAGTGTTCAGTGTCCGCTGGGTCGCTTCTTCATGTAGGGCAGTCACAGCTGTATGGCAGTCTTATCCAGCCTTGGCACAACATTTCCGGGAGGCATCAGAGGACACTTCCAGGGATGGCAGAGAGAGGGCCAAATTCAAGTGGCTGCTTACAAAATTGTGCTCTGTTAATTTCCTGACAAGTCTTGCACTGATGTTAGATGTTCTCATTGAACTGAAGAACTTGTCAGAAATTCTTCAGGACAGGAAGACCACACTTCAGAAGGCCCATGACATCATGTCACTGTATGTGAAACGTATCGAGAGCCAAAGTACACACTCAGGCCAACATGTTGTTGAAGCAAGCAAGGCAGAAGAAATTATGGAATTCAAGGGAGAAAAGTTAGGTGTTGGCAAGTCCCCCATCATTGACTCTGTGAAGTTCATCAAAGCAGTAGCAGAGAGTATGAAAGACAGACTCTTCACCACCACAGCAAACAGGGCACATGCCAGTGTCAAAGCCACTAGAAAAGAGGCCTACAATAGCCTCATCGGTAAAATGGAGGTTCTTAATCCTGACAACTGGGACCATTGCAACCCTCGGTATGGCGAAGAAGAGGTAAGGGATCTGTGTAATGCTTTTCACCTGAACGAAAAGGAGGCACACCTTGGGTTCATTGAATTCAAGGCAAGTGGAGGAAGAAGCGTTCCCAACAGGTTGAGGAAATTGCTCATTGCTGTGGACACACTGTCGGCAAGTAATGCAGACTGTGAGAGGGGGTTCAGCACAATGAACACCATTATAACAGATTACAGAAACAAACTAACAACAAAAAATGCAGCAAACCTCCTCTTCATAAACACAGTGGGTCCTCCATGTAAGGAGTGGGATGCCCTTCCTTATGTGAAGACTTGGCTTGGCAAAGGAAGGAGAGCTGCTCATTCAACCCAAGGCATGGCTCGTCGTCATCGTCAAGCAGATGAGGACAGCTACTTCAAGCCTCTTTGGAATTTATTTTAAGTGTTAAACTTAAAATAAATTCCAAAGAGGCTTGAACAGAACAGTGGAACAGAACAGAAAAGGTAAAACACAGTGTTTTACCTTTTCTGTTCTGTTCCTCTGTTCTAACTATTCAGCTAAAAAATAAATAAATAAATGTTGAAATTAAGTGTTTGCAATTTATTCATAATCAAAAACAGATACAGGTGGGTTAAAGAGTGATACTAGAGTGATAAGAAGTCCTAGTGAATGCTTGATAAGTAGACTATAATACAGTAAATAAACAAATAAATAAATAATAAATAATTAGGCTAAGTGAAATTTTCGGCGCGCGCATTACACCGCGCGCATTAAACCTGTATCATAGTACCACCAAGAAGTAAAAACTACTTTCACCCCTGGTTATATGTCTGGAGTTTGGAAAGAGACCTTCTAGGATGCAAGTGAAGGCCTTCTTCATGTAGCTAGCTGAGTCACTCACAAAAGCCCAAACTCTATTAAAGTCGACTGCAAAGTTGTTGAGACAGGAAATGACAGCCAAAAAAGCCAGGTCTGCTACAACAGCTCGCTCACCCACTGGTTGGAGCAGGATGGCCAGTGCACATCTACCACAAGCATCTGTGGTCTCATCAAGGACAATGTAGATGTCCTTTCCTGCTACGGCATCTTTGATGTCCTGCTCATATTGTGGATAAAGCTCTGGCAGGTACTCTGTACGCAGGTGGGAGGGTGCTGGAATAGACCCACCCTGCTTGCAGTGTTTTTGCAGAAACGTTGACAATTTGGGGGCCTTTTCAAGTGGTATGTCTGCCTCTATTAAGGTTCTGGTAAGGTCCAAGATGAATTATTTTCTCTCTGCTGTAGAGGGGGTCTTTGCCAGACAGGAAGCCAGAGTTTGTGTTCTTGTTTGAACAAAAAAATAAAAGAGAAAATTAAAGTTATAAGAATGTCCATGTTTTGAGCTCATCAACATGCTTATGAAGTCTCTGAGCAGTGAGCACCCAGAAACACACACACATACATATAGGCTACTAGTCTACTAGGCTACAGACCTTTATATATGGGGTGGCCAAGGGGTGGCCAGGGCTACTTCAGGGGGTCCACAGACCAAGACCTGAAAATGTGTGTGTAACCTTAGCCTGGCATCTAAGCAGTTATTATTAGCAATTATTAATATGATCACATCGGAGAGGGCGTTCCACATCGGAGAGGGCATTCCCTGTGTCCATCTCCGTGAAAACGGAGTAGTATAATTCGACCTAAATTCGGCCTTTATACTACTCCGTTTTCACGGAGACGGAGTGTGGTTAATAAACGTCAATTCGGGAACTTCATCTTATTCCTGGACGATTGTTCCTCTCTGACCAAGTCAGGTCTTTACAATAGATTTCAAATGGCTAAATGATAATGTTTTTGTTTTAAAAGTGTGCTATATAAATGAAAATGAAAAAAACTAAATTGAATCAACTACACCACAGTACGACAACTGCGCTGTAAGCTAGCCTACTAAGCTCTAAACAAAAACAGAGACATTTCTCTTATCTGAATCTGTTATGTAACCAAATTGCCAATATGCATCTTTTTATATGGCTCTGCGGCCCAGCAACTCAACTTTAATAACATTTTGTTCAGGAAGCCTCAACCCCAATGTTAAACCTTAAAACGATAACTGTAATATGATGCGCTAGGATATTGATTGTCAGGTATTGGATGTCTAAACCATCCAAGGTAGACTGACCACGAGCTACGAGGTTGTGAAACGAAAGTTTCTGCTCCTATAAAAGCCACAAGTCCGTATGAAGTCAACCTTGTTATTTGCGATCTTCTGTTGAAATACTACACTACCCACAATCCTAAGCTAAACAACACTGACCAACACTGATTGGTCGAACTCGCGGTTACCATGGCGACGTTTACCGCCCCCGCGACCGGCTTAAGCGATCTGAAGGTTAGAATGTTAGTTTGAGGAAAATAAATGAAATGTACATATGCCAGTGGTGCTGAAAAACTAAAGATATCGGACAACAAAATAAAAGCTTTATTCAGTCTACCAAAAGTGACCTCTTTCTTTGGTCCAGCATCTGTAGAGCTAGCTAACCCTAGAAATGGCAAAGAAATTTGCCATTTCTTTCCAAAATTTTAGAGAAGGCTGTGGCACAACAGCTCACTGAGCACCTCTCCTCAAATCAGCTTTATGAACCTCTCCAGTCTGGATTTCGTCTCCACCACAGCACTGAAACTGCATTAGCCAAGGTAGTCAATGATCTACTGTTAGCCTCTGACGCGGGTTCTATCTCTGTCCTGGTTCTTCTAGACCTAAGTGCAGCTTTTGACACGGTGGATCATGAGATTCTCTTGGAACGTATGGAGAACTATGTTGGGATTTCTGGTACGTCACTTCAGTGGTTTAGATCGTATCTATCTGATAGATCACAATATGTCCACTATGATGGCTGCTCATCCAGGAGCTCCACTGTAAAATACCGAGTACCACAGGGTTCAGTTCTAGGCCCTCTGTTATTTTCTCTCTATATGCTGCCTTTAGGAAACATAATTAGAAGCTCTGGGGTAAATTTTCACTGTTATGCAGATGATACTCAGCTATATATGTCTATAAAGTCTGGAGAATTTCCACATGCTATGGAAAAATGTGTTTCTAGGTTGAGAGCTTGGATGACTGCAAATTTCCTTCTTCTAAATTCGGATAAAACCGAGGTTCAAATTTTCGGTCCTAAAAGATATAGAAATAATTTTTCCAATCTGACCTTAGACCTAGACGGCGTCAAAGTCTCTCAAAGCCAGCTAGTAAAAAATTTAGGAGTCACAATGGACCCAGACCTTTCGTTTGAGTACCATATTAAGCAAATGACCAGAACTGCATTTTTCCATCTACGTAATATTGCCAAAATACGAAAATTTCTCTCAAAGGATGATGCCGAAAAACTAATACATGCATTTGTTACGTCCCGATTGGACTATTGCAATGTGTTGTTCTCTGGCCTCCCAATTACCCACCTAAAAAATTTACAGAGGGTGCAAAATGCTGCTGCTAGACTATTGACCAGAACAAGAAAGTTTGATCACATAACATCTACTCTTGTCTCTCTACACTGGCTCCCTATCCAAGCCAGTGCTGACTTCAAAGTTCTACTACTAACCTACAAATCTCTGCATGGATTGGCACCACTGTACCTCTCCAGTCTCCTTGCACCCTATTGCCCCGCAAGGACACTTAGATCTCAAGATGCCGGCTATCTGGTGGTTCCCAAAATTAAGAAAAAAACAGCTGGAGGTAGGGCGTTCTCATATAGAGCACCTCTTCTCTGGAACAAATTACCGGTCTCAATTAAGGAGTCTGATACTGTTTCGACATTTAAAATTAGGTTAAAAACGTTATTGTTTAGTCAATTCTACGACTGTTAAAGGTAAGTATGTTACTAGTTGGAGGCAACGGGGGACGGGTTGTTTCCATCCTTATTCTATAAGTATAACTTATTTTAGAGTTCTCTTCCCCTGGAACAGATTTCATGTTCCAAATGAGGGGGGCTGTCGCTGTCTTGGTGTGTGGGGTTGCATCAAATTCCCCTTTTTTGCTCTGTTAAATTGCTGCACCAGTCCACACTTGACCGGTGGGGATCTCATTCTATTATGACTGTAACTGTTAGCTGCTCCTGGCATTCTCTAATCCCTGCTCTCCTCTCTCTGTGTCCCCCCCACACACATCCCTTGTGGTGTGGGGGGTTTGAGTTGTCAGCACCTGCCTGGTCGTCGGTCAGCCAACGCTGGACCTGGTCGCGAGTCTCCCGGTCCTGTCCTACATCTATAAAGTTGAACAATGGATTTTGGTGTTTTAAAAACCCATCGACACTGTATGACTATGTTTAGCCTGTGTTCTGCTCCTCTCTCTCACCAACCGTCTCTGGAGGAGGGGATCCCTCTCTGAATTGCTCCTCCCAAGGTTTCTTCAATTTTTTTTCTCCTGTTGAGAGTTTTTTGGGAGTTTTTCCTTGTCTTCCTTGAGGGTTTAGGTTGGTTGAGGGGCAGTTCTATGGGCATATGTGAAGCCCTCTGTGACATGCTTGCGTGTAAAAAGGGCTATACAAATAAATTTGATTTGATTTGTTTTGAACCCTACCGTAAATGTACCGGCGACAGATGTGCGCGCACCGCGCCACTGTCCACGGTGCTGAAATAACGCGGAGCCCATCGTTGTATTTATGATAAGTTCGGTTCAGTGTCAGTCAGACTCTTTTTCTTCTTTGCTTTTGTTAAATAATTCAAGTTGAGGGAATGTTTGAGCTGTTTATTTTTAAGTCAGCCTTAAAGGAGTGTCCAAGGGCCCCCAGATGCTTGAGGCCGCTGCTACTAGGTTTATACTCATTCAAGGATTTTACTGACTGTATAGCCTATATAGATCAATAGTGAATACATTAAATCTGTAAGACACCACACTGAATTGTAAAATAAAAATAACATTAGTATACCTACATCCCTTATTTAGTTGTAGCCTACACACTCTTGACGTTCTCTTAAATAGGCCTAACTTTTCGGGACTTGTAGGCTGCTCTTAATGAACTGCGCTAGATTAAATAAAAAATAGCTGATTTAATAAATATACAGTAGCCTAGGCTACTACTCCAATAAATTGTTATGCTTACCTGGTCCACTAGCCTTCTTGTTCTTGTGTCGGAGCGACCGAAGATGTTCCACAACTGTCTGACGGCGAATATATTCAATTGAGTGCTGACAGACTTTACAAAAAAGTTTTGATCCATCTTCATAAAAGTCGCCTGAAAACTCCCTGGCCCTGTCTCTTGCAGTTATTTTCGTTGATAAGTGTTTCCTTCTCAATTCTTCTGGGCTGAATCTCGGCATTTTGGCTGACGTTTGAAAAATAGAGCCGTAATATGAGGTGAGAAGTTCATTTACATTTTGCCTCAGACCAATGCGTTCTATTTTAAATTCCGCGGGTTTTCGTCGGAATTCTGCGCCCGCGTATTCCGTTTGGGCCTGGTAATAACCTGCAGAGTGCACTTTGTGAGCTGGGCATCGTGGATACGCTCGTCCAAAAAGAGGTAGCCAAAGGGTTCATGATTGGGGCTTATGAGGAATCCCCTTTTTCCCCGTTCAGTGTCAGCCCCATAGGCGTAGCCACACGGTAATACTCGGGCAAGAAGCACCTAATAGTCGATCTGTCTGCTCCGCACGGCTGCGTGGTGCCCAGCATTAACAGCCTGATACCGCGTGAGACTTTTCCCCTGTGTTATGCAAGCGTGGACAACGCCATCCACATGATCAAAATTGTAGGCGCGTGCGCGTGGCTGGGCAAACTGGACATGACCGATGCGTTTAAGGTCATGCCTCTCCACCCCTCCCAATGGCATCTTTTTGGCGTACGATGGCGCGGTAAACTGTATTTTTCTGTTCGGTTAACTTTCGGCTGCCGCAGCAGCCCACACATCTAAGACACGCTGTCGGAAGCGCTGTGCTGGATTCTGTTAAGCGTGCGTAAATTGCCTTTCGTTCTGCACCTACTGGACAGGCGTCCCGTTATCTGACGAGAAGACCGTAGGCCCGCTGACCTCGCTCGAGTTCCTCGGCATCCAGCTGGATAGCGTCCTAATGCAGGCCTCGTTGCCCGCGGAGAAGCTCGAGGGCCTTCGCTCCGTTATGGGGGCCGCCTGCAGTACCTTGTCCATGAGCAAACGCGAAATGCTGTCTCTGTTAGGCCATCTAACCTTCGCAATGCGCATTATCCCTCAAGGGCGTTCCTTCATCTTGCGTCTCCTAGACCTGTGCAAAACTGTGGACAACCTGCAGGACACCCTGGTGCTCGACGTTGGGTGCCAGTGTCGGATTTGTCCTTCTGGGCTCTCCTGTGCGTCCAGTGGAACGGTATTTCATTCTTTTACAACAATGAGGTAGAAACGTCTGCCGCCCTAGAGTTTTATCAACAGTAAAATATTTCACAGCGAGTACAAGAATTTGAAACCGTTACAACTAACCAACAAGAGCAACAAGTCTCTCAATACGAGTCATTGTGATCCTGGAGGAAACTAACATCAGGTCCAGCCAAGCATTCCTAAGTGCCGTTGTACTCCCGGAACAAGTGCGTCTTGAGCCTTTTCTTGAAGGTGGGGAGACAGTCAGTGTCCCTGATGGAGGTGGGGAGTTGATTCCACCATTGGGGGGCCAGACAGGAGAAGAACTCGTGTTGGGACCGGGCGCTCTTGAGCGGTGGGACCACCAGACGGTTGTCAGAAGAAGACCGTAGGTGGCGGGGGGGTGTAAGGCTGGAGGAGAGACTTGATGTAGTCGGGTGCAGTCCCATTCACCGCTCGGAAGGTCAGTACCAGAGTCTTGAATCTGATACGGGCTGTGATGGGAAGCAAGTGGAGGGAGATGAGGAGCGGGGTAACATGGGAGCGTCTGGGTAGATTGAAGACCAGACGGGCCGCTGCATTCTGAATCCTCTGGAGAGGGCGGGTTGCGCATGTTGGGAGACTGGCGAGCAGCGAGTTGCAGTAGTCCAACTTTGAGAGGACAAGTGCTTGGACTACCAGCTGGGTGGAATGCTCAGATATGTATCTCCTGATCTTCCAGATGTTGTAGAGGGTGAATCTACACGACCGGGTGACCGCAGCAATGTGGGCTGTGAGGGAGAGCTTGTCATCCATGGTCACCCCGAGGTTCCTGGCAGAGGATGAAGGGGTCACCGTCGCCGATCCCAGCGTGATTGAGAGATCGTGGGAGATGGAGGGTTTTGCCGGGATGATGAGGAGTTCTGTTTTGGCGAGGTTCAGCTGGAGGTGGTGCTCGGTCATCCAGGCGGAGATGTCTGTGAGGCAGGCCTTGATCCTAGCTGAGATCCCCGGATCAGTCGGGGGGAACGACAGGTACAGCTGCGTGTCGTCAGCATAGCAGTGGTAGGAGAAGCCATGGGAGGTGATGATTGGTCCAAGCGAGGTGGTGTAGAGGGAGAAGAGGAGGGGTCCAAGGACGGATCCCTGTGGGACACCAGTGGAGAGCTGGCGGGGGCCTGACACTTTGCCTCCCCAGGAGACCTGGTAGGATCTTCCCGACAGGTAGGATGAGATCCACTGAAGTGCAGGGCCAGTGATGCCCATCTCAGAAAGTCTGGCCAGCAGGATTTGATGGTTAACCGTATCAAACGCTGCAGAAAGGTCCAGTAGAATGATGACGGATGACCTCGAAGCCGCTCTGGCAGACTGGAGGGCAGTGGTGACTGAGAGGAGGGCAGTTTCTGTGGAGTGGCCAGTCTTGAAGCCCGATTGGTTGGGGTCAAGCAGGTTGTTCTGAGAGAGGAAGTTTGACAGTTGGTTAGATACAGCGCGTTCAATTGTTTTAGAAAAGAAGGGTAGTAGTGATACCGGTCTGTAGTTCTGGAGGACAGCTGGGTTAATGGAGGGTTTTTTGAGTAGAGGGCTAACTCTGGCCTGTTTGAAGGCAGAGGGGAAAGTTCCGGAAGTAAGAGAAGAGTTAAGGACATGGAGAAGAAAAGTTATGATGGAGGGAGAGATGGTTTGAAAGAGAGGGGAGGGGACTGGATCAAGGGAACAAGAGGTGGGGCGATGAGAGAGAATGATGTAACGCAGGGTAACTAATGGGTTAATGTTAAACGGATTTAGTCTTAACTGACTGTGGAAATAACCTATCAGATTAAGATGGTTCGGTGGTTTGGGCCAATTAAATGACATCTAGATATTGAGGGTCGGCTTTAGAAAAGAGCGGGGAAAAACCATAGGAGAAAAACCAGAGATTTCGTTGGAAGAGCTTGATGTAAGGAAAAAGAGAACGATTATAAAGAAAATCAAAGTGCTAAAACTAGTAAAGTAATAATAACAAAAATATTATTATTAGAGATTGATCTTTTAGAACCATTGGTATTTGGAAACGCCAGTTGCACATTTTTGATCGTCTTGGTAAGCTTCACTCGTTGAACTACGATGCTAGCATGAATATCACAATGCACGCACAAGTTTGATGTTTGTTCTTTATTAAAATGTATTACAAGGTTTAGTTGTGAAATGTGGTAGGTCAGTTCAGACTGTTATATAAGGGTCAAACTTCTAAAGAGCCTGCTCAAAGTAGGCGCTAGCTTTTATTTTTTATTTTTCATATCTCATGGAAACATGGCTTTGGCGCATAGCTCATTGTCGATATAATGTTGGTTAGCATAGGCATTGTGTTACAAGTTACGTTCTGGCTAAAATGGTTAAAGGTTAATGTGATTTGTTATTTTGTTTGAAGGAAGACAAAATTAATAGCAAAATGTAAATTGAGGGGAATGGCGAGCGAACCCACAAGGATAAAGCTGGAAGACTTGGAACCTTCAATTTGAGGACGAACTATTCCCTTCTTTCATATCGGACTGGTAACAGACTGATTCCAAAATCACCATTGGTGGTGATTTATTTTCTTTGGTGTAACCGAATTTAGCTGGAACCAACATTTACGAATATTGTTTTTTATGTTTCTGTGTGATCCAATTTGTAATTACGGATGGTATTATAGTCAAAGGGTGCACCCAGAAAATAATTGATTGTATTAATATCTGTGGAAGATTGTTCTGTTAATGCATGTGAGACCGTTGCCTTGTCTGCAAGTAAAAAATAATAATACTTGTTGCAACTCAGTACTACTGCTACCTCTTGTTCGCATCTAATTTCTTCTGATCAATTGGCCTATTCTTCCCATTTAGTATAGTTAACAACTTTGTTACAATGAGGTCAGAGATCTCTGCCTCGGACAGGGGAGAGAAAGCGTTTAGAAATTTAGTTGGGTCAGTCATAGAGGGTGAGTGGGTAGGAAAGGTGGGTTCAGGGAACCGACTGCTAATGTCAGCAACTTTTTTCTCAAAGAAGGAGGAGAAGTCGTCTGCTGTCAGGGTGGAGGGGGAGGTGGGTTAACCCTTGTGCTGCCTTCGGGTCACATGACCCAAAGGTTCACAACGAACCATCGTTGTGTTTACCCAATTTTACCCAATACAAAAACAAATAAAAAGTATTTTCTTTTAACCTTCGCGATGTGGGGGGTCTGAGACAGCCCGACGGTTAAAAGAAAATGCTTCACTTTGTTTTTGTATGCTGTAAAGTTGTCACAATACGATGGTGGGTCACAATGACTGATGGGTCAGAATGACCCGAAGATAACACAAGGGTTAAGAAGGGTGGAGAAGGTAGAGAAAAGTTTGTGATGGTTTGAGGCAGAGTTAATTTTGTTCAGGAAGCGTCTAGACAAGTTACAATCAATTATGGCGTATCCGTTCTTTGACAACCCTGTGGTGGATGAAGGTGCTCAGATTATACAAAGAGCGTTTATCCCACCAGCCCCAAGGGTCTTCAGAGACAAAAGTAATGCCTTCCTAACCAGTATCTGTGGAAGAGTTCAGCAGGCCCAGCATAGTTTATCTAGATAGATGTTATCATTCTTAAAAAATATATACATAGAAAAACACTTTAGCAATTCTTAAGGATGGCAATGAACACATAAGAGAAGCCTACCATCCTTCGTAGAAAGTAGTAGAAAGGAGAGTAGTAGACTAATAGTAGAAATGAGGGGGTAGCCTAGTACAGGGGTTCCCAACCTTTTTCCCGGGAGACCCCTAATTTAACATTCAAAATCCTTAACGACCCCCCCCCCCCTCCTCCTGCCTTTACTATTAGTTAATCAGACAGGAATTACATCATCTGTTCTCAAGTTTTTAATAAATGCAACAACAGCAGAATAATAAACACAAAACGCAACGATTCAGAAGGATACTTTTTTTCTTGCAGCATCAGGCTCCACTCCACTCATAATAATTATACAGTTTTTCTCAGTCGCTTTGGTGCATTTCTCACATCACTATTTACATTTGCACAACAGTTAATGCAGTTCTCAAAACAATTAGTACAAACTGCAAAACCTAGTTGATAACCTGCAAAAGCGTGTCACTTGCTCAAAATGGATAACTCATTCCTCAAAAGCAAGTATTCATGTCAATGAAAGTGTCAGTGTCATCAAGATGAAAAGTCCCGACACCATTGTTTATGAACAAGATAGTCAAATGGCTTTGTCATGTTTTCATTATGACAGTTTACTCTGTAAATGTTTTCCAATGCAAAAAAGTCAGATCTTGGTGACACTACCTGAAAATGCTCAAGACAGCACTATATACTATTTGCACAGCCATTTGAAAAATACAGTAAAGTTACTGTATTTAGGGAGGTAAATGAGTACAAGACACTGAATATGTATGTTTCACATTTTTACTGCATATGCTCTTTGCAATTCTAATTTGTTCACAGCATTGTGCAAAAGAAAAAATACACCCTTATTTATAACAAATATAAACTCCCTTTGGGTACAGCTGTGCACAACGGTAAACAATATTGCAGTACAACATGCAACAACAACATCAGGGATCCGCCTATGTACTTGGCCTCTTCTTCCTCTTCCCCTGTTTTGTCCCCTTCCTCCCCGCACCCTCACCCCTCTTCCTCAAGGCTGACCTTCCATTTCTGTGTCACAGTATTGTAGAAATGGTACACACTATGTCCTGCTTGGTTCATATGTGCTTGTAAAGTGGGGGTTTATGGGACTCAGCTCTGACAGTGATTATAGAGAAGTGGCTTATCATTGGTTGCAACTGATACTTCACACACCCCTTCTCTTCAGTGAAAGCTGAGATTCACCTGAGAGAAATGGTTCAATTTAGGAGACATTTTCAGGAAAAAAAAGATTTAAAAAAACTTTGTAAAATTTGCTTGACAGATTTTGACAACTAGTTCAACATTTTTGTATATAATGACTCAAACAATGAAATGAGGACTATTAGTTTTATATGGAATGACTATTCAGCATTCACAAGTATAGTTAATTTTGACTGACATGACATAAGCAAATGATAATGTTATAAAACAGCAGAGAGTTGTATGAAAGCAATTGATGCATGTCCAAACGCACTTGCAATTTGTTGGAAGGAATGAGAAACTGCTACTATGATGTGCACAAATGACTAAATGTTGTGGAGGTTGAACTAACTGTTGTGCAAATGTAAATAGTGATGTGAGAAATGCACCAAAGCGACTGAGAAAAACTGTAATAATAAAATAATAATAGGAGCAAATCATAATCTACTCATGTTCAGTTAATCAGAGAAATCACTTATGAAACAAATGTAGCAATTGAATTTTCATCCATAGGCCTATATACAAAAAAAAACGTATTTTGATATTTTGTCATGTCTTGTATTGTTTTCCTTTAATTCTTTGTAGCCTATCCTTTCCTTTAATTAGGTTTAAAAGTGTAATAAGGCTATTTAATGTGAGCTCTGGGCCTGCATTTCTTGAGCTAGAGATTGGATGTCAGGTGCGATTTTCGTTACAGCCGAACGAAAGTCATTGTGCACTTCTAACTTGTTGCGTGCCTTCGTTTTGATGGTTACCAAAGAGCTGAAAGAAGTCTCCGACAGATACGTTGTGGCAAATGGCAGGAGGAGTCTGGTGGTGGCATGGTGTGCAAGCTTCGGCGCAAAGTCGGGTCCTTTCACGAGCCAGAACCGTTTGTACCCGTGTTCGGTAAAGAATCTCTTCATAAGAGAATTTGTCTTGACATCCACAAGTTCATCCTCCGCTTCTAGATACTCCACGTCCTCCTCTTTTGCGGTGAATGGATCCATTACCCATGTGCATTTGGCCACATGTTCATTGACATCCGAGAATCGTGACTTCATCTCCTCTTGTAGCAGTTCCATGTGACGTGTGAACTCTGCTCAAGGATTCCGGCAACTTTCCATCAGTATGTTTGAGAAGTGATGGAAAGTGTTGTAGGTCATGTTTCAGCAGTTTATTCTTTCTGAATTCCACTTTTTGCACGAACGCATCAAGGATTTCCTTGCATTCCAGGATGTTTGCATCTGCGCCCTGCATGCGCTTGTTTGTTTCATTGTATAGGCTGAATATGTCAGCCAGGTATGACGTTCTAGTAAGAAATTCACAGGTCATTTGGTCATGCAGTTTCTGGTTGTTCAGTTTCAGGAATTCCTTTATTTTTTCTTTCAGTTCAATAAAACGAACCAACACTTGGCCCCTTGATAGCCAGCGCACTTCGGTATGAAGGAGTGTCTGATGCGCCTCATCTTCACACAGTTCTGCAAAGATTTGTTTGTTCAATGGACGGGCTTTAATAAAGTTGACTATTTTAACAACGGTATTGAGCGTTTCATTCAGCTCATCAGAGAGGTGTTTGCTGGCCAGGGCTTGACGGTGTATCATACAGTGAAACACAAGACATTGAGGAGCCTTTTCCTTTACTCGTGCATTAACCCTTGTGTTCTCCTCGGGTCGTTCTGACCCATCAGTCATTGTGACCCACCGTCGTATTGCGACAACTTTACCGCATACAAAAACAAAGTGAAGCCTTTTCTTTTAACCGTTGGGCTGTCTCAGACCCCCCACATTGCAAAGGTTAAAAGAAAATTATTTTTATTTGTTTTTGTATTGGGTAAAATTGGGTAAGCACAACGATGGTTCGTTATGAACCTTTGGGTCATGTGACCCGAAGGCAGCACAAGGGTTAAAGCCCTTATTTTTCCCCATCATTGAAGCAGCTCCATCTGTGCAGCACGCAACTAAATTATTATAGGGAATGTTTTGCTTGGTAAAGTACGTATCAATCGCATTGAAAATATCTGCTCCCCGCGTCGTTGTTGACAAATTAGTAGACAGAAGAATGTCCTGCTTTATTTCTGCGTCTTCAATGTACTGTACATATGCAATGAGTACTGCTTCATCTGCCACAGTAGAAGTTTCATCAAGTTGGATAGAAAATGGGTACATCTTTAACTTTTCAACTAATGTCTTCTCAACATAATCTGCCATTCTGTTGATTCTGTCTTTTACTGTATTATTTGATAAAGGTACAGTTTTAAGTTTGGAAGCCACCTGTGCGCCACACATTATTTCTACCATCTTTACACAAGCGGGTTTAATCAGAGTTTCCCCGATGGTGTGTGGCTTTTTGATTTTGGCAAATAGGAGAGCGCACTCAAAAGACGCAACAGTTGCCTGTCTGTTTTCATTTCCAGCTTTAGTAAAAGCATCTGATGTTCTGGGCCTGTTTGATGTAACCAGTTCTTTTTTCCTAAGGAAAAATTCCCTGGGTTTACCGATTGTCTGTGGGTGTTTGGTGCCTCTTCAGTTTGCAGGGCTTCATGCTTTAATTCGCTAGCTTCTCACCACATATTACACACTCGATTTTCACTTTGTCCAAGGCTTCAATAAAACCAAATTCAAGATCACTCTCCAAATAAATCCTTGTTTTTTTTTTGGCGCATAGTCCTACATCTTTCTCTTCTCCCTGGCGCTTTGCCATAATCGTTTGTTTTACTATAGTCGCTATGTTGTCTTGAGCGTTGCATTAGAACCAAAGAGTATAGCACTTCTAGTTGCTTCAGTGCTTTTATACTCTTTGCTAGATAGCCGTTTGAATTTTGCCGCGTCTTTTTTAGCCGCTTCTCTGATTTCCACTCTATGCACAGCAATAACAAAAAAATCTTGATGTTAATAAAAATGTTTCTTTTCATATAGCTTACACACTATTATACTTGCAATAATTTTATTTATTTGTGATGTTTAACAGTTTTTATTTGTGTATTATTTCTTCCTCTTTACACTCTCGAACTAGAGTGAGCTTGGCGACCCCTCAGAAATCTTTAGCGACCCCTAGTGGGGGTCGCGACCCCAAGGTTGGGAATCGCTGGCCTAGTAGACTGCAGTCTATGTACAGTGCCTTGCGAAAGTATTCGGCCCCCTTGAATTTTTCGACCTTTTGCCACATTTCAGGCTTCAAACAAAGATATAAGAATGATTTTTTGTGTGAAAAATCAACAACAAGTGGGACACAATCATGAAGTGGAACGAAATTTATTGGATATTTCAAACTTTTTTAACAAATCAAAAACTGAAAAATTGGGCGTGCAAAATTTTTCGCCCCCCTTAACTTAATACTATGTAGCGCCACCTTTTGCTGCGATTACAGCTGTAAGTCGCTTGGGGTATGTCTATCAGTTGCGCACATCGAGAGACTGAAATTTTAGCCCATTCGTCCTTGCAAAACAGCTCGAGCTCAGTGAGTTTGGATGGAGAGCGTTTGTGAACAGCAGTTCAGTTCTTTCCACAGATTCTCGATTGGATTCAGGTCTGGACTTTGACTTGGCCATTCTAACACCTGGATATGTTTATTTGTGAACCATTCCATTGTAGATTTTGCTTTATGTTTTGGATCATTGTCTTGTTGGAAGACAAATCCCAGTCTCAGGTCTTTTGCAGACTCCATCAGGTTTTCTTCCAGAATGGTCCTGTATTTGGCTCCATCCATCTTCCCATCAATTTTAACCATCTTCCCTGTCACTGCTGAAGAAAAGCAGGCCCAAACCATGATGCTGCCACCACCATGTTTGACAGTGGGGATGGTGTGTTCAGGGTGATGAGCTGTGTTGCTTTTACGCCAAACATAACGTTTTGCATTGTTGCCAAAAAGTTCGATTTTGGATTCATCTGACCAGAGCACCTTTTTCCACATGTTTGGTGTGTCTCCCAGGTGGCTTGTGGCAAACTTTAAACGACACTTTATGGATATCTTTAATAAATGGCTTTCTTCTTGCCACTCTTCCATAAAGACCAGATTTGTGCAGTATACGACTGATTGTTGTCCTATGGACAGAGTCTCCCACCTCTGCTGTAGATCTCTGCAGTTCATCCAGAGTGATCATGGGCCTCTTGGCTGCATCTCTGATCAGTCTTCTCCTTGTATGAGCTGAAAGTTTAGAGGGACGTCCGGGTCTTGGTAGATTTGCAGTGGTCTGATACTCCTTCCATTTCAATATTATCGCTTGCACAGTGCTCCTTGGGATGTTTAAAGCTTGGGAAATCTTTTTGTATCCAAATCCGGCTTTAAACTTCTCCACAACAGTATCTCGGACCTGCCTGGTGTGTTCCTTGTTCTTCATGATGCTCTCTGCGCTTTAAACGGACCTCTGACACTATCACAGAGCAGGTGCATTTATACGGAGACTTGATTACACACAGGTGGATTCTATTTATCATCATTAGTCATTTAGGTCAACATTGGATCATTCAGAGATCCTCACTGAACTTCTGGAGAGTGTTTGCTGCACTGAAAGTAAAGGGGCTGAATACTTTTGCACGCCAAATTTTTCAATTTTTGATTTGTTAAAAAAGTTTGAAATATCCAATAAATTTCGTTCCACTTCATGATTGTGTCCCACTTGTTGTTGATTTTTCATAAAAAATTACATTTTTATATCTTTATGTTTGAAGCCTGAAATGTGGCAAAAGGTCGAAAAATTCAAGGGGGCCGAATACTTTTGCAAGGCACTGTAAGTAGGTAGGCCTAGACTATGTAGTCTGCTGGAAGCAAACTCACTGTAGCCAAGCCTTGACCACTGTTCAGTCTGTCTGCATCTCGGTGTGTCTTTGCATGTGGGACATTCTTGAACAGGGTTGGTGACTTAAAAAGGTTTAGCAAAGGCAACTATGCCAGGAAATATGAAGGGTATACCTTGCTCCAAAGCAGTACCTGAATATTATCATCAGTTTTCCAGGTCATTTTGAAACACAAAGAAACAAGGATACTTTTTATTCAATTGTATAAAGCATGTTCATTGTTAAAAGTAGCCTATATGTTGACAAGCCTCTATATTACTTCATCCTCTCCTTCTGGCTTCCCCAATATTATAGGTGCATATACTGTGGCTGTGCATATACATGGGCGTATCCAGGCCCACTGGAAGACTCAGGGTGTAACTGCCTGGTGCCCCCAGGGTTGAAAAAGCGTTTCTAAAATGCTCTCTAGAGTGGCAAAAATTAGACCAAGTGCCCTACTGTCTGCCATTCACATTGACATATAACAAACCAGACCAGCCGCAATCTATCTGCGGTCTCTCGAATCCTTCTTAGACTCGAGCTGCCTTTGCAGATTCCCAAACACAAATAACACACCAGCTGCAATCTATGTGCGGTTATCTCGAGCTAGCCTGGCTCTGCCCTCGTACGTACTACAGGGAGTCAGATGGCTGAGCGGTGAGGGAGTCGGGCTAGTAATCTTAAGGTTGCCAGTTCGATTCCCAGCCGTGCCAAATGACGTTGTGTCCTTGGGCAAGGCACTTCACCCTACTTGCTTCGAGGGGAATGTCCCTGTACTTACTGTAAGTCGCTCTGGATAAGAGCGTCTACTAAATGTACTTCTGCTCAATTTAGATTTTGCTTCTGTACTAGGTCTGGGATTTCGGTGTATTAGTCGGTTTTCAGAAACAATTTTTTTGTAGGTCCAATCAGCGAACAGAGGGAGTGGCTGAGAACGATGACGTTGATGTTGTGCACTAGTTTGAGTTGTAGTTCAGTAATGGCGGCAGAGAAAGATACTGTCGAAGTACAATAATCCAAATTTGTATCCAATATCCAAGTTTTCATCCAATATCCAAGTTTTTAAAACAGCACGGAAAAGGCAGCAAAGTAAGATGCAAAGTGTTTATTAGAATCCAACACAGAGGAACGATTCCAACAAACGTGAGTGTGGTCTCGAGATCAGACTAACTTTTTCTCCGGACATTTGTCTATATATCTGCTTTCCATTATTTTGAGATATTTTGTCATTGGTACATTATCTCTGGTCACAGATGCATGTATGCATTTCACGCCTGGTTGGTCAATGGTCACAAAATTTACATTGCTCGTACTTTACCCCTACTTTCTCTTTCCAAGGCCCACGTGGGGCCATGCCGCCCAGCTGCACAGGGACACTGAGTCTAAGGACATAAATCTGTCCCCTGACATCAGGCGGTTGTAGTTCTCAATATCTGGGCTATGTACTCCTTCATGGGAGAGGCCTACACACATTCTTTTCTCTCTGGGACTCAAACCCCATGTATCTGGACTTCCACATTTGGCCATGTTTTAGTGGCAATTCTAATCCATCAACAGCTTTGCATCTGGTTTTCAATAATATAGAGTATAAAAGTAAAAAAGGTGATTAAGTGGTTCTATATCAATCATATAAACCATGATCATTTCTCCATCGTCATAATTACAGCAGTGTGATGTTTTTTCCACAACAATACGAGCGAAGCTATTCGGTCTGTTGTGGCAACGCTGCCGAATATCCATAAGTTAAAGCCGGAGCAAGAACAATCCTTGCTGAGTTTTGTTGGTGGCCATGCACCCCACGGGGTTCGGGAAAAGTTTGATTTTCCAGCTACGGCAGCTAGCTCCGTTACAGTAGTGGTGAAGGAGTTGGCTTAGGCGAACGCTAGCGATTGGTTATGGCAGATCAGAGTGGCTCTGAGCAGATCCAATAGTTTTAAACTTCAACAGAGTACCCGCCTTCAAAGACAGTTTCAAGGAGTCGAAGAACAGGTTTAGCAAGGCGGTGAGGGAGGCTAAACGACTGTACTCTGAGAGACTAAAACACCAATTCTCTGCAAACGACTCTGCTTCTGTCTGGAGAGGGCTCAGCCAGATTACCAACTACAAGCCCAGAGCCCCCCACTCCACTAACGACTCCCGCTTGGCCAATGACCTGAATGAGTTCTACTGCAGATTTGAAAGACAATTGGACAGTCCTGAACTACCCCTTCCCACCCAGGAGGCCTCCCACCTCCCCCCCTCTACAGTGACGACTCTCTCCATTCAGGAGGGTGAAGTTAACAGACTTTTCAAGAGGCAGAATCCCCGCAAAGCAGCTGGGCCGGACTCTGTCTCTCCAGCCACCCTCAAGCACTGCGCTGACCAGCTGTCTCCGGTGTTTAACTACATCTTTAACACCTCACTTGAGACTTGAGACATGCCATGTGCCAGCCTGTCTCAAGTCCTCCACAATCATCCCTGTGCCCAAAAAGCCAAGGCCAACAGGACATAATGACTACAGACCCGTCGCCCTGACCTCTGTGGTAATGAAGTCTTTCGAGCGCCTGGTGCTGGCACACCTTAAATCCATCACTGACCCTCTACTGGACCCCCTGCAGTTTGCCTACAGAGCCAACAGGTCTGTGGACGATGCAGTTAACATGGCCCTCCACTTCACCCTACAGCACCTGGACTCCCCAGCATCCTATGCCAGGATCCTGTTTGTGGACTTCAGCTCTGCCTTCAATACCATCATCCCCGCCCTGCTTCAGGACAAGCTCTCCCAGCTGAACGTGCCTGATTCCACCTGCAGGTGGATCACAGACTTTCTGTCTGACAGGAAGCAGTGCGTTAAGCTGGGAACACAAGTCTCTGACTCCCGGTCCATCAGCACCGGATCACCTCAGGGCTGCGTCCTTTCTCCTCTGCTCTTCTCCCTGTAAACCAACAGTTGCACCTCCAGTCATCCGTCCGTCAAACTCCTGAAGTTTGCGGACGACACCACCCTTATTGGGCTCATCTCTGGTGGAGACGAGTCTGATTATAGGTGGGAAGCGGCCAACCTGGTGACCTGGTGCAGCCAGAACAACTTAGAGCTCAATGCTCTTAAGACAGTGGAGATGGTTGTGGACTTCAGGAAGAACACAGCCCCACTCACCCCCATCACCCTGTGTGACTCCCCAGTCAACACTGTGGAGTCCTTCTGCTTCCTGGGCACTATCCTCTCCCAGGACCTCAAGTGGGAACTGAACATCAGCTCCCTCATCAAGAAAGCACAACAGAGGATGTACTTCCTTCGGCGGCTGAAGAAGTTCAACCTGCCAAAGACAATGATGGTGCACTTCTACTCAGCCATCATTGAGTCCATCCTCACCTCCTCCATCACCGTCTGGTACGCTGCTGCCACTGCCAAGGACAAGAGCAGGCTGCAGCGTATCATCCGCACTGCTGAGAAGGTGATTGGCTGCAATCTGCCTACCCTCGAGGACCTGCACACCTCGAGGACCCTGAGGCGAGCGAGGAAGATTGTGGCCGACTCCTCCCACCCTGGACACTCCCTGTTTCAGTCACTCCCCTCCGGCAGAAGGCTGCGGTCCATCAGGACCAATACCTCACGCCACAAAAATATCACCTGATAATGGACTCCGCGGAAGCAACCTTCACGCCTCCGCATCGTCCATTATCAGGTGATGTTGGACACCTCGTCGGGCATTATCCCTTACATATCCTACCTTTAGATAACTGCAGAACAAAGTGTATAACTACATATATTTCTTTAATAATGTGCATATATCATCATATGTCAAAAACTGTAAATACAGTTATAAGCTCCGGCGCAATCGCTACACTCTACGTCCTCGTTATCAGTCCAAACTTAAATACTGTTCATAACAGAACGCTTTTGTTTTCAAATTGTATCTCAACTCGGGGTATCACTGGCACAGTTGATGGCAGCAGCAATATGCTGCAACTCGCACAGTTTTTATTGGTGATCCACCGGCCACCAAATAATGTGGTTTTCGAGCCTCCACCTCGCCTACAAGTAACAGTGTCTGAGAAGATACTTTCTCGTGCGCGGCACCAGAAACGTTCTCGTGCTCACCAGAAAGGTTTTTATTTTTTATTTTTTTTATAATAGATTAATTTGCAGAGCTAACGAGCCCCAATTCCGTTTGTGTGGTAGGCCTATTTGCTATAATCTTTGCTATCGCCAGTTTACTCCAGATCGGCACACAGGTGCTTCAAAGTCCCTAAAGACGATTACCTTATACAACTAGACCATTTAAGATAATTATGACAATGGTAGAATATAGTGTAGTTCTGTTCAGTGTATCGCTAACCATGACTCCGAAGAACTACAACTACACGTGATGATCTTGGATTAAACTGACGCTAGCAAAGTTTCCATCTTTTGACGACGCCACATAAATGGAATAGGTGCTAGCTAATCTTTGCTCCATCGGTTTGTTTGCTAGCTATGCTAGGGTGACCAGACGTCCTCTTTTACCCGGACATGTCCTTTTTTCGAGACCTAAAAAATGCGTCCGGCAGGGATTCCAAAATTGTCCGGGATTTTGCCTCGTCGGATATTTGTGTTTCTCTGGGTCTTTCACAAACTATTACGCCCTTACAAGCAGGGGCGTAGCCACGTGGTGGCCAGGGGGGGCCACAGCCACCATTGGTCAGAGAATGGCCACCCTGCCATGGCCCCCCCAACCTCACCCTTTTTTTTTTTTTTTTCAAACCCTCCTGAACAGAAACGGTATATAGCTGAAAAATGCATTAGTATTTTTTTATAAAGTAGTCTTATATTATCATTTGTCACTTACGCTACAAGCCCCATATTCGCAACATGTTGGGCCACGCCCCCATCAACAGCGCAAACCAACGTACCTGCATTCTGACAGCGCTTCAATGGAGACTAGCAGCTAACCACTCGATACCGTTAGAAAACTGCTGCTCCCAGAAATAATGTCCTGGCTACCCCCCTGCTTACAAGTTTTGGAAAAGGCACCTCCCTTACGTTCCACCTTCTTGCGCGAGCTCTGACTGCAGAGAGAACTGTCATTTTGATCAGATAGTGCGATAGTCTCTCCCCCCCACCCCCTGTCGAAGTGTCCTCTTTTTTACAAACTCAAATCTGGTCACCCTAAGCTATGCAAATGCAGCTAGTGTGTGTGAACCCTGCCAACATAAAGTGAAATCACTATGGTGCGATTAACGATTCGTTAATTTTGACATAATCCTTACAAGGACTCGGGAGTAACGAGTCCTCTCAAAGAGTGATTCGTTCATTTTCTCGTGGCCGCGCATCAGGGGTCTCATTTATAAAGCTTGCGTACGCACAAAACGGGGCTGAAAATGTACGTACGCCACTTTCCATGCAAAGGTTGTGATTTATAAAAAACAAACTTGACGGGAGAATGTGCGGTCCTCCACGCAAACTCTGACCCTCCCGTATGCCTACGCACATTTTGGAAACAGTTGGAATTGGCGACGCAGATGACCGTACTGTAGTCAGACTGCAGAAAGTAAATGTGGGAAGAACGATTACTCGTAATATTTATATATTTTGTTTTCCTCACACGTTTTTTTCACTCGATTTCATAATTATCATGAAGATTTAATCCAGCAGTATTATTTTAGCTTGTACTGAGTGATAATTGTTCCATAAACACCTTGTACAATCAACTCAAATTCGAAATAAAAATTCAGCGCTGTCTCACCATCATATTGTCCACTACCGGAGTGCAGGAGGGGGAAATGCCTGACTGCATGGAATGCAGATAACATCACATATCCTACCTTTAAATAACTGCAGAATACAGTGTATAACTAAATATATTTATTTTATACTGTGCATGTATCATCATATGTCAAAAACTGGAAATACAGTCGTTAAGCTCCCGCGCAATCGCTACACACCACGTCATCGTTATCAGTCCAGATTTTAATAGATTACTGTTCATAACAAAACGCTTTTGTTTTCAAATTGTATCTCGACTCGCGGTATCACTGGCACAGTTGACGCCACTCGTACAGTTTTTTTTAATTGGTGATCTACCGGCCACCAAATTTTCGGAGTTTTCGGGCTCCACCAATAGGCTAACAGTGTCTGAGAAGTTGTCATGCGCTATGATTCACCGTAAAGAACAATCGCATGCCAGGGTCATGATGAGATACTAGATTAGCATTCATGAGGTGCTTTGCATTGACTATTTATGGTTAAAAATGGGCGTGTTCAGGGCGGGGTACAATGCTGATTCACGTACGCACATTTATGGGTAATCTGTGATTTATAAAGGGAACATTGCGTACAGGTGTGCGTACGCACGGTTTTATAAATCTGAATTTTTGTGTGCGTACTCCATTTTAGGCTTTTGGGCGTACGTACACTTTTAGTAATAATCCTACGCACAGTTTTATAAATGAGACCCCAGGTCTTTGCCTGCTGGTCCTGGTGGCCATGGGTCTAGGGTGCTCCACTCCGCTGGGTCTGGAAGACACACCCTCACCTGCTGGGTTCTCTTGTGGTGGCTGTGAAATTGTGGGTGTGGTGTGTATTTTCCAGACCCAGAGGAGTGGAAAAAACAGTCCCTGGTGGTACAGTACCGATCCCAGAGGTCCCAAATAAGTCATCCATTTGCTGGAGAGAATAAAAACATGTCAATGTACCTTGCAAATAATTAATCATTATTTTGAGTCAGACATGAAAATGGCATTTCAGATATGCAGGCATATACTGTCCAGTTTTCTTGGTTATGCACAGGGGGATGAAGGTGCTTTTTATATCCAAAAGAATCATGAGGAATAGCTACCACCTGTTCCATTCATTATTACTAGTATTTACCAAGTGCATCCAATTTCTTTTCAGTTATCTTTAAATTACCAGTGATTGCAATGGTGTTTTAATGATGGAATGATTAATTATTGAACCAACCCATGTGTAGTCTATAGCTTTGGGTATTGTGCGGAAAAAAAACTGATTTCTGTGCATATTATAATCACTCAATTATGATATATTCATATGTTCTGTCTTATTCATTCATAAATATGTGTTCAAATTGTTACCCAATGTATTCTAAAGACATTCGCAGGTTTATGTAGTATGAGCCTGCCTAAAAAAAACAAACACTTATTGGCTGTATGTTATTTTTTTATTCACTATAAACACTGTCTTCTGATCTTCATGCCTCAAAGAGACTTTGCTAGTACCACTGTGTCTCAATTGGTCATTTTATATCTAAGGGTAAGTTTAAACTCACTCTCCGATCTGCAGGTCAGCTATAATTAGTCTACACCACTTTCTTCAACAATTACTGCAGTCAGTCAATAAAGGCAAATATTTAATTCAATTGTACTGTTTGGTCCGGATTTGAGCATTGGCGAAACTGCAGAGGCCTGTTCCATAATGCGAGTTTACCGAATAAGCCAGATTTATGTCAATTAGTATAAATAATTTCTAGTTAATTTAGGTTCCATAAAGCTAGCTCAACGTAGTTTGAACTCAGTTACTATGGTAACTTATGCTTCGAAACTAGCCTGTTCCGGGGCAGGCTAATTCATTTGATTCACATGACGTCACTGTAGCTTTGCGCTGCCATCTTACCGACCGACTCGGTCTCAATCATGCCTGCAATATGTCGAGCAGTTGGCTGCAACAACAGCCGAAAGAGGAACCCCGGACTGGTATTTCATTCTATACCAAAAGACTAAAGGCTAATTCTCTTACTATTGTTATAATGGGTAGCATCTACGACTCCATAGTTGGAGTCGTAGATCTTCTGTAAACCTTCTGTAGGCCTCGTTTCCCTTCCCTTCATGTTCTTCCAATGAGTATGAACACATCTCAGGGCTCGACACATCTCATCCGCTTGTCCAGGACAAGTGGATTTTTTTGTAGGGCAAGTGGAGTCAGGTGGCTGAGCGGTTAGGGAATCGGGCTAGTAATCAGAAGGTTGCCGGTTCAATTCTGGCCGTGCAAAATTATGTGTCCTTGGGCAAGGCACTTCACCTTACTTGCCTCGGGGGGAATGTCCCTGTACTTACTGTAAGTCGCTCTGGATAAGAGCGTCTGCTAAATGACAAAAAAAAAAGAAGAAAAAAAAAAGTGGAAGAGAAATGAACTTAGTTATACCTCAAACATAATAAAATGCCATGTTACTTAATGTGATGTGCAGTGCCACTCATTACGTCTAATTAACCGATTTTAAAGTTGATAGCTTTTTTCCTCGGTTAAGTTGATAATTTAATCTCTGTAAATTTTGCACCAAAAAGGTCGAGGAGGACAGCCTTTGAGAGAACGCGATTCCCCATTGATCTGTCGCATCAGAATTTTGATTTGGGTCACGAAATCTTGAAATTTGAGTGAGAATGCGTTGCCCGTATAGTAGGCGGCAGCCATGTCTTGGTCCCCCGTTACACTGTTTTGACGTTAGCCTCAGAGTCAGATTCGGGCGCTCACTGGCAGTGTTCACAATATCGTATTTCACTCCATTTTACACCAAAAACGTTGGGGAGTTTTTGTAGATATGAGCCTGCCAAAGATAGCCAGAATCTTGGATTTCTTTAACCGAGCTTATTTCATTTGTCATTTGCCTGAGAAAGCGACCTCCGTTAGCCAGGCTAGTTTTGCGCGTTTCACTAGGTCAGGCTATTTAAAGGTCTCAGACAAGTGACTTTTGTGCATGGAACGTAAGTGCCTCAAAAAGTTAATATCAAGCCCAGTATCTGACATTAAAGAACATGTCTTGATTAATGACAGCTAGCCGTGATCTAAGTGGCACTAAAATGAGTTCTAGCTAGCTGTTAGCCACTTAGCTATCAACTCGCTACGTAGTCAACTACTAGTCAACTAGTAAACTACCACCAAAATCATACATTAGATTTTTTTGTGTAATACTTAAATTTCCCATGATTAAATATAAGTCCTTGGTGGCCAGGTGCCGCACTTTCACGTCATTCACCCATCCAGCCACAGCATATTGATAAGCACCCATAAATTCCCTTACCAACTGCTTGTCGGCAATAAACAATTGGATGAATGATAACTTTCTTAAATTAAATGAAGACAAAACTGAAGTCCTACTATGTGGCCCCAAATCCAAAAGAGAGATGCTAACTAAGAATCTCGGAGGTTTGACCCCCAGGCTTAAACCAGAGGTGACAAGTCTCTGTGTTATCCTGGACTCAAGATTTGAATTTCAACTCTCACACTAATAAAGTGACCAAAACAGTTTTCTTTCACCTGAGGAATATAGCGAAGGTATGACCATTCATAAACCAAAATGATGCAGATAAGTTAATTCATGCTTTTATATCCAGCCAGCTGGACTACTGTAACGCTCTTTTCGCTGGTCTTCCCAAGAAAAACACTGAAAGACTACAGCTCATTAAAGATTCTGCAGCTAGATTGTTAACCAAAACTAAAAGGAGAGAACACATTCGTCCTGTCCTAGCCACATACAAAGCTCTAAACGGACAAGTACCTAGCTACATTGCTAACTCTCTTATTAACTACACACCAGCTAGAACACTGCGATCATCAAATCCAGGCATATTACAAGTCACCAGAAGCAGTCATAAGAAGATTGGTGATGCGGCCTTTGTCAATTACGCCCCAAAACTATGGAACAAATTACCCATAAATATTAGGGAAGCAAATACGCTAGACATTTTCAAAAGACAGCTTAACCCTTGTGTTATCTTCGGGTCATTCCGACCCATCAGTCATTGTGACCCACCGTCGTATTGCGACAACTTTACCGCATACAAAAACAAAGTGAAGCATTTTCTTTTAACCGTTGGGCTCCCTCAGACCCCCTACATTGCAAAGGTTAAAATATTTTTTTTTAAATTTGTTTTTGTATTGGGTAAAATTGGGTAAACACAGCGATGGTTCGTTATGAACCTTTGGGTCATGTGACCCGAAGGTAGCACAAGGGTTAAATGTATCTGTGCAAAATTGTACAAACTGCAACACTAAGGAGTTTTGGTACAGAATGCGAATACTGCAATCAAACCCCCTCCATATACAGTGTGCTCCTGACTCACTGCTTCTTACAATTGTTACAACCCCCTTGCCCTGATATATTGCACTTTACAACCTCCCCCATCCCTCAGTCACATCACCTATCTCACACATACACACACACACACACCTTAGCCTACCTAACTAGACTTACCTTGTAAAAAAACAGGGGGGTGTTCCATCAACATTGCTAACGCAAGTCGCGCTAACACGAATAAGTCTCACTTGGGTAAACGTCAACTTAGACTTAAGCCTCAAGCCGTTCCACTAACGTTACGTTCCACTAACAGGCAACGCTAATTCAAGCTAGAACTCAATAAGCTTAGACTGTGCAGCCCAGATCAGGCGATCGTCGAAATGAGGAGTTCTGTCGAAAAAAGCAAAGCGTAAACCAGCACAGGGGTGTTATTTTCAGCAGTGTAAATTGATTTTTTGAGTTTTTTGGGAGTTGTCCCCAAAAAGGACAATGTTGCCGCAATTAACACGGCAAGGGATACAACTTGTCAAACCATTACGACCGTTATATTACGTAAATTGTAGGCCTACCAAATCTACTTAACATAACTATATGCAGTTAGGCCTACTGATAATTAGCGTAATTTGATGAGCTGTCTGAAACCGTTCTGACAGTAGCCTATGGCCAATATTCTCAACAGGAGATTGAGAATAATATCCCAAAAAAGAACGTGGCAGCAATTGAAAATTGTAGGATAAAATTCAAAACACTAAAGAAGGCCATGGTTAATTGCACTTGATGTGGGCTAATAATGTTTTTGTCTTCACATCATTAACAAAATGTATAAATTACTTCAAAATAACTTTGGCCCACACATTTATTAACTGATAGGCTAAATGCTGAGCTTTAAGATAAAAGGCAAAGATAACCATGACTAAAATGGGGATTCACTGAAATAAGTATTATTGCACAGATCCAGCACAAACTTTCAGATCAGAAGGTGACCCAAACTGTAGCACACTTTGCTTGGCAGAACAGTCATACAGTCAACAGTCAACGGTCAATTGCTCAGCATGCCTAAAAATATCTAATTATTATATTACGCATGCAATAACTGGATGCAAATCCAATTATTACTATTCTGGCTGACAGTGTATGGACAGTTGCCCCATATTTCCATATTTCCAATTAACATAGTGTGCCTCCACAGATCCAGAGGGGGCTTGGACAGTGGCAGACTATGGCTGTTTGAAGGGCAGGGGCAGAAATATTTAAAGGGCTGCTACTGCACGACATGGGCTTTCACCAGTGTAACAATGGGAATGGGACGACACCCCAAGTGTCGTCACAGCCTCACTTTGGGAAAGCATGCCCTAGTGGGCACATTGTAGGGGAGACTGTTGGACACAGCATCTAATCGTCTTCTTTGGAAAGGGCACCATTTGGGACACTGTCATGTAGGGGCAGGATAAAGGGCACTTCATAACAGCACCCTTTTCCACTGGAAGTAAGGGCACGGGAACAGTCAAATTTAGACCATTGTAAGGGCACCTTATAGGGTACGGCATTACATTTTCTCTACTATAAAGGAACTCATGAAGACATGTTTTTAAATTTATAGAGGGCATACTATCATTTATTTCGTTAAGGGGCACCCTGCACTGTAAAAAAAAAAAAAAACATTGTAAAAAACAGGAACAACCTGACAGCTGGAACGCCAGATTAAACCCATTACATTACAGTAAAAAAAATGTTTCATTAACATTAATTAACCGTAAAATAATTGTAATTTTCCTGTACCAAATTTACAAGATATATCTGTAATATTACATTACATGCTGTTCTTTGCCGGTAAATAGGGCTTCTATTAATTGAACTTCTCTGTACAGAAACAGCATAAAATATGAAAAAGGGCCTAAACAAGATACAACGGTTTAACATCTTCATTCAAAAGAAGTCGTGTGCTCAATGTACAGAATCTAGATACTGTAATCGGCATTTAGATACTACAGATACTACCGGCGCTTTTGATTACAACTGTAGCGCCGACCAACTGTGCGAATTGGAGAGAAATATTGCTCGCCATTATATAAATATTTGTGACAGGTTAGATCGCCATCTAACTGGACAACATTCACACTCAGAGTGAACACTAAATGTATCCAAACTACAGACCATCACATCACACATATCAAAACAGAACGAACACAACAACAAAACTCCAAACAATGCTTATCTAACTAAGCTTAAACCTTTAACTCTGTAGCTTTTCAGCTTGACGCGGGGCATTCTGGGTAACAGGGGCGTTTGCCGCTCCACAACTATCTAATCAACTTTCCTTCGTCCTACTCTCGAGTATTTACATTTATTCATTTAGCAGCCGCTTTTGTCCAAAGCGACTTCCAAGAGAGAGCTTTATTAACCCTTGTGTTATCTTCGGGTCATTCAGACCCATCAGTCATTGTGACCCACCATCATATTGCGACAACTTTACCGCATACAAAAACAAAGTGAAGCATTATCTTTTAACCGTTGGTCTTTCTCAGACCCCCCACATTGCAAAGGTTAAAAGAAAATTATTTTTATTTGTTTTTGTATTGGGTAAAATTGGGTAAACACAACGATGGTTCGTTATGAACCTTTGGGTCATGTGACCCGAAGGCAGCACAAGGGTTAAAAGTGCATTGGTCAATGATCATAAACAACGAGATAGCCCCAAAAAGGCTTTTGCAGGCTTTTGTAGTCTTTGATATTGACTTGTGCATGCTGGGATTTCATGACGTCAACTACCCGAGCTCAGTTCACAATTATAGGTTCCTATGTCTAAACCAAAAATTATGTTAGTAAGTTATTTGTCCGTGGGATGAAAGTAAATATCTGCAAAATAACTGGTAAATTAGCTAGTTTTGATAAAGTGAAATTAAGTGTTTTAACAGAACATTTGGTGAACATGTTATTAATATTAGTAAAAAAAAAAACAGACATTCTAGTGTATTTTTAAGTAACAACATTTGGCTGTAATGTTTATGTAAAATTATACATTTACAGTTTGCCATTGTCTTTCTATCTGTATTTCCTGTCATTCAGAAATACAGGGAAAAAACACGTATAATTTACAGAAAAAGTGCGGTAAATTCATCTCTTTTTTTTTTTTTTTACAGTGTGGGCACTCAAGCATATTTTGTAGGCATCAGGCATAGGCCTATATCTCAATCTAAATGATCCGAGTATAATTATCATAGCTAGGCCTATATAATTGTTAACAGTCGCCTATAGCCTACGAACGAACGAACCTTCTATTGATGAGAGAGGGACGAGTTGATTCTCGGTAGCCGGTCAATGTTATCTGAATTTGACTTTGGCTCTGGAGGCTCAAACTTGTAGGCTAAATACAACTAGAGAGGGTACAATTTCTGGGGAAATTGTAGGGTGTGCTTGCTTGCGTCGGTTGGACAGGGGTCCATTTTTTAATGACATTTTTACAACTGATATTTCTGTATTTTATATAAAAATGCATACTTATTATTTATAAAGATTACATAGATTTAAAAGCATTTTTTTTTTGCTGCTCATTTACAACTGAAAATACGAGTGAAGTGTAGAATGAAATAGATGTCTTCTCATTTCCCCTGCAAGAGGCAGCCTCATCGTTGAATCAAAACGAATAAATTTGGCAGACCGGTGTACAAATTGACCTAATCTCTAAGACTTAAACGTCCTTTTAAGTTTTCCCTTCTCGTGATATTTTCAGGCATTTAGCCTACTCATATTGCATTCATTCATGAATAAAGAACCCCCTTTGAAGATTATTCTACGACGTTACCGGCAGTAGAAGATGGAATCGCGATTCAAACAGTACCATCTGCTAACTGAAAATATGCCCCCAAAAACGTAAATAAGCTTGACATTTATTTAGTGGAAAATTCATCTCTTTTTTTTTTTTTTTACAGTGTGGGCACTCAAGCATATTTTGTAGGCATCAGGCATAGGCCTATATCTCAATCTAAATGATCCGAGTATAATTATCATAGCTAGGCCTATATAATTGTTAACAGTCGCCTATAGCCTACGAACGAACGAACCTTCTATTGATGAGAGAGGGACGAGTTGATTCTCGGTAGCCGGTCAATGTTATCTGAATTTGACTTTGGCTCTGGAGGCTCAAACTTGTAGGCTAAATACAACTAGAGAGGGTACAATTTCTGGGGAAATTGTAGGGTGTGCTTGCTTGCGTCGGTTGGACAGGGGTCCATTTTTTAATGACATTTTTACAACTGATATTTCTGTATTTTATATAAAAATGCATACTTATTATTTATAAAGATTACATAGATTTAAAAGCATTTTTTTTTTGCTGCTCATTTACAACTGAAAATACGAGTGAAGTGTAGAATGAAATAGATGTCTTCTCATTTCCCCTGCAAGAGGCAGCCTCATCGTTGAATCAAAACGAATAAATTTGGCAGACCGGTGTACAAATTGACCTAATCTCTAAGACTTAAACGTCCTTTTAAGTTTTCCCTTCTCGTGATATTTTCAGGCATTTAGCCTACTCATATTGCATTCATTCATGAATAAAGAACCCCCTTTGAAGATTATTCTACGACGTTACCGGCAGTAGAAGATGGAATCGCGATTCAAACAGTACCATCTGCTAACTGAAAATATGCCCCCAAAAACGTAAATAAGCTTGACATTTATTTAGTGGAAAATTCATCTCTTTTTTTTTTTTTTTACAGTGTGGGCACTCAAGCATATTTTGTAGGCATCAGGCATAGGCCTATATCTCAATCTAAATGATCCGAGTATAATTATCATAGCTAGGCCTATATAATTGTTAACAGTCGCCTATAGCCTACGAACGAACGAACCTTCTATTGATGAGAGAGGGACGAGTTGATTCTCGGTAGCCGGTCAATGTTATCTGAATTTGACTTTGGCTCTGGAGGCTCAAACTTGTAGGCTAAATACAACTAGAGAGGGTACAATTTCTGGGGAAATTGTAGGGTGTGCTTGCTTGCGTCGGTTGGACAGGGGTCCATTTTTTAATGACATTTTTACAACTGATATTTCTGTATTTTATATAAAAATGCATACTTATTATTTATAAAGATTACATAGATTTAAAAGCTTTTTTTTTTTGCTGCTCATTTACAACTGAAAATACGAGTGAAGTGTAGAATGAAATAGATGTCTTCTCATTTCCCCTGCAAGAGGCAGCCTCATCGTTGAATCAAAACGAATAAATTTGGCAGACCGGTGTACAAATTGACCTAATCTCTAAGACTTAAACGTCCTTTTAAGTTTTCCCTTCTCGTGATATTTTCAGGCATTTAGCCTACTCATATTGCATTCATTCATGAATAAAGAACCCCCTTTGAAGATTATTCTACGACGTTACCGGCAGTAGAAGATGGAATCGCGATTCAAACAGTACCATCTGCTAACTGAAAATATGCCCCCAAAAACGTAAATAAGCTTGACATTTATTTAGTGGAAAATCGCTCATTCATAAAAAGCTCACTGGTAGCGATCATTGTCAGTAACAACGCAAAATGCGATATAGCCCTGTGTGGAGAAGCTGCCCCGGTAAATTGTACTACTACGGTACAGTACTAGACTACTGCTGTGTTCGTCTCGGTAGCGATTGCGTTGGTTGAATTGGATTTAACGTTCCGTTGTACGGTTTAGGCTGAAATTAATTATTTTCATGAACAGATTGACAAAGTTTAGGCTGTGGCAATGAAGTTCAGGTTAGTAGTTAGATAGACTTTTGATTTAAGTAAGGGGAGTGCCGAACATGTTCTGTCGCCGTTTGACTTCCTACAGCTGTGTACTGTACAGTAGATGTTTTTGTAGTGTCTCGCGTAGGCTACAGCGTTGCAGTGAGCAACACTGGTTTGAAACCACAGGTAATGATCATTTCACCCACAAATCGTTTACTTGTAATGTAATGTCATAATAAATCCTACAACGAAAATGTATATGTGAGGAATGTTTATTTTAACGATTGAAAACAGATAACGCTACATCATAGACCACTGTAGTATGTGTTGCCCGGGCAACACAGGCTAATGTCATGATGCTAATACTTCAGTGAAATAGTAGACTACTGTTTCCGAAAGTAGATGTACTTCCTTAATAATATCAGCTTATACTGTACATTACACATCACAATTGTGTGTCATATCACAAAGTAAAATGAGTAAATAGTTATCACCCTGGCCTCTTTGCTTGTGGCGTTTCTGCGGCTGCCTTGCAGTAAAGCTATAGTTAGCCTAGCTATCCCCCAAGTTAACAGATGCGAAACGAATGTTCTGCCAAAGGTAGTCACGCGTGTTTTCGTGACGTTAGTGACGTAGTGACGTTAGTAACGTCAGTGACTGTGGCTAGCAAATTAGCCACCGTTAGCTTCACTTTTCACCACAAAAACTTAACTTCAGCCTAAACCATGCAACGGAACGTAAATTCCAATACAAGCAACTCAATCGCTACCAAGACGAAACTTTTGACACCTACGTTGTCTATGTAGGCCAAATATTGACTGAGTTTTAGGGGGGCGAAAATAAACAATAAATAATAACTAGAAAAGGCTGTTCCTGTGAAACAGCAGTGAGAATGCTGAAAACCTGAATGGGGATAGCTGACCATGCTAAAAAAGCTGAAAATAGTGAAAATTTAGTAGAAAGTTATAAGCTGAAGCTTCAAAGCAACCGAAAGGTATTTTTGAAAGGGTCTGGAGCAGCATTCCAACAATGATTTGAAAGGATTTACCATTACTTTTAAAGGGAGAATAATTTGCACAAAAACCTTTATATTTTAAAAAGTATAAAAGTGAGAAATGAGAAAATACCCGCAAGCTGAAATGAATTTCAAAAATGTGTGAGTGACACAAAAGAGGCAGTGTGGAAGCTGAACTGCATCATCTGCATCATCTTAACAAAGCTAAGAGCTAAAATAGCCTACAATGCGGGAGAAGCTGAAAGCTGAACTGTTAAACAGAAGAAGTAGGCTAGCTAGTCGGAACAAGAATATTATCGTTTTAACAGCTGAAATTATAGTTGGGATAGTAATAGCAGTAGCAGATGTAGCCTACCATTGAGTGCGTTTACTCGGCTTTCTTAGTAGGATTCAATGTGTTGATGGAATGAAACATACAGCAGTAGAGCCGATACAGGAAGACACGGTGACACTTTGTTGCAGAAGGATGATGGTGCAAGTTTTGTCCGTGGAGCATACAACGATTAATAAAAAAGAATCATGTAGACGTGTTTATTGAGTAATCGCATAACTAATTACACATGTAAACGGAGTAATCGTATTATTGGCATAAACCGACAATTGCTAGTAATCCTGTTTCTCATGGTCAAGTAAACGTACCAATCACCTGTGTGAGAGACTGAGTGGTGCGTGTCTGTCGTTACGGTGATGGTGCAGCTATGATTGCTAACGCGTTGAGGGCAGAGAATAAGAGAAATGTAGCTAGAATCCACACCTCAAACAAGATAACCTAGACGCAAAACTGTACGTCCAATCCAAAATATAAGGATATTTTCCGAGACCCAAGACTCTGCCGAAACCAGAGATATTCTTTATATGTCTGTGCAGTCAGAAATACGACTCTACCTGCAGTTTCAAAAACGTGTTCCTTTTGCTCTCCTGGTGCTTGTTTGTTTGGTTGCCACGGTGATGGCGCAGCTGTGATAGCTAACGAGCTAGGCAGAGAGAAAAACGAACATGTACCTAGCATCCACACCTCAAACAAGTTGACCTAGACGCAAAACTATACGTCCAATCCAAAATATAAGGATATTTTCCGAGACCCAAGACTCTGCCGAAACTAGAGATTTCCTTTATATGTCTGTGCGGTCAGAAATACGACTCTATCGGCAGTTTCAAAATCTTGTTCCTTCTTGCTTTCTCTGACTGATTTTACTCACCTCTCCATTGAAGTTAGTGAGAGAATTTGAAAGGCTGCTCTCGCTTCAAGGCTCATAGCTGAAAATCTGTAAATGTGAGCTCTTTAGTAGTTACATTGGCTGAAAGAGGACAATTTTTCCTACATTTTAAGGTATAATTTGTTTCTGTAAGTTAAACTATATGAACGTTAGAGGAATTTGTTTGACAAATTAGTTGAATATCAGAAAAAGATTAATCATAAATTCATCATAAACTCATTCATAAAAATCAAGAAGGAGCAAACATTTTAATGTATTTCAAACTGTCATAATTCAAAATTGGCTGAACATTTGAAAAAGCTGAATCATTTGGGAATAGCTGAATGTCTTGTGAACATTTTAAAGGTTGAATGGTGTCTCTAGCTGAAAGTAAGCTGAAGTAGTTACGTTTGAAAGAGGAGGAAGCTTTTTAATGATTTGAAAGGATTTACCATTACTTTTAATGGGAGAATAATTTGCACAAAAACCTTAATGTCTTAAAAAGTATAAAAGTGAGAAATACCAAAAGTCATAGCCATCATCTCCTGAAGGAGCTGAACGTTTTGATACAAAAGTTGTAGGAATCGGTTAAAGTATGCAGAACGAGTTAAAGGCCAAAAAACGGCGGAAGAACTGAGAAGTTGAAAAGCAATAGTGAGAATGCTTAACAGCATTCTCACAACTAGAAACGGCTGTTCCTGCGAAACAGCAGTGAGAATGCTGAAAACCTGAATGGGGATAGCTGACCATGCTAAAAAAGCTGAAAATAGTGAAAATTTAGTAGAAAGTTATAAGCTGAAGCTTCAAAGCAACCGAAAGGTATTTTTGAAAGGGACTGGAGCAGCATTCCAACAATGATTTGAAAGGATTTACCATTACTTTTAAAGGGAGAATAATTTGCACAAAAACCTTAATATTTTAAAAAGTATAAAAGTGAGAAATGAGAAAATACCCGCAAGCTGAAATGAATTTCAAAAATGTGTGAGTCACACAAAAGAGGCAGTGTGGAAGCTGAACTGCATCATCTTAACAAAGCTAAGAGCTAAAATAGCCTACAATGTGGGAGAAGCTGAAAGCTGAACTGTTAAACAGAAGAAGTAGGCTAGCTAGTCGTAACAAGAATATTATCGTTTTAACAGATTAACCCTTGTGTTATCTTCGGGTCATTCTGACCCATCAGTCATTGTGACCCACCGTCGTATTGCGACAGATTTACCGCATACAAAGACAAAGTGAAGCATTTTCTTTTAACAGCTAGGCTGTCTCAGACCCCCCACATTGCAAAGGTTAAAAGAAAATCATTTTAATTTGTTTTTGTATTGGGTAAAATTGGGTAAACACAACGATGGGTCGTTATGAACCTTTGGGTCATGTGACCCGAAGGCAGCACGAGGGTTAAATTATAGTTGGGATAGTATTAGCAGTAGCAGATGTAGCCTATGCGTTTACTCGGCTTTCTTAGTAGGATTCAATGTGTTGATGGAATGAAACATACAGCAGTAGGGCCGATACAGGAAGACACGGCGACACTTTGTTGCAGAAGGATGATGGTGCAAGTTTTGTCCGTGGAGCATACAACGATTAATAAAAAAGAATCATGTAGACGTGTTTATTGAGTAATCGCATAACTAATTACACATGTAAACGGAGTAATCGTATTATTGGCATAAACCGACAATTGCTAGTAATCCTGTTTCTCATGGTCAAGTAAACGTACCAATCACCTGTGTGAGAGACTGAGTGGTGCGTGTCTGTCGTTACGGTGATGGTGCAGCTATGATTGCTAATGCGCTGAGGGCAGAGAATAAGAGAAATGTAGCTAGAATCCACACCTCAAACAAGATAACCTAGACGCAAAACTGTAGGTCCAATCCAAAATATAAGGATATTTTCCGAGACCCAAGACTCTGCCGAAACCAGAGATATTCTTTATATATCTGTGCAATCAGAAATACGACTCTACCTGCAGTTTCAAAAACGTGTTCCTTTTGCTTTCCTGGTGCTTGTTTGTTTGGTTGCCACGGTGATGGCGCAGCTGTGATAGCTAACGAGCTAGGCAGAGAGAAAAACGAACATTTACCTAGCATCCACACCTCAAACAAGTTGACCTAGACGCAAAACTATACGTCCAATCCAAAATATAAGGATATTTTCCGAGACCCAAGACTCTGCCGAAACCAGAGATGTCCTTTATATGTCTGTGCGGTCAGAAATACGACTCTATCGGCAGTTTCAAAATCTTGTTCCTTCTTGCTTTCTCTGACTGATTTTACTCACCTCTCCATTGAAGTTAGTGAGAGAATTTGAAAGGCTGCTCTCGCTTCAAGGCTCATAGCTGAAAATCTGTAAATGTGAGCTCTTTAGTAGTTACATTGGCTGAAAGAGGACAATTTTTCCTACATTTTAAGGTATAACTTGTTTCTGTAAGTTAAACTATATGAACGTTAGAGGAATTTGTTTGACAAATTAGTTGAATATCAGAAAAAGAGCAGCAAGCAGAGTGTGCCACAGTTGCTCATTCATAAAAATCAAGAAGGAGCAAACATTTTAATGTATTTCAAACTGTCATAATTCAAAATTGGCTGAACATTTGAAAAAGCTGAATCATTTGGTAATAGCTGAATGTCTTGTGAACATTTTAAAGGTTGAATGGTGTCTCTAGCTGAAAGTAAGCTGAAGTAGTTACGTTTGAAAGAGGAGGAAGCTTTTTAATGATTTGAAAGGATTTACCATTACTTTTAATGGGAGAATAATTTGCACAAAAACCTTAATGTCTTAAAAAGTATAAAAGTGAGAAATACCAAAAGTCATAGCCATCATCTCCTGAAGGAGCTGAACGTTTTGATACAAAAGTTGTAGGAATCGGTTAAAGTATGCAGAACGAGTTAAAGGCCAAAAAACGGCGGAAGAACTAAGAAGTTGAATGCTTAACAGCATTCTCACAATAAATATATATGTGAGAGAACAAAGGTTGTGCTCTCGCCGAAGGCTTGAGCACACCCAATTAAGCTGCTAGTGGGATCATCCATTTGAAGCGGCATTTAACAGATGAAAGAGGGCAACCTTCCTTTTTATCATTCAATTGGAGGATGGATAGCCATATACAAAATACCCCCTTGTAAAAACCAAATGCCCCCCATCCAATTCTTTCCGGAGCCGAGCACAAACTATATCGCCTCGCCCCGCCCTCTCGAACTCCACCTTCATAAACCTAAACCACGACCAATTCATTCCGCTATATTGTGTCAGAGTCGTGTACCTCTCTGAATCCCTTTGCGTTACTGGATTTGAGTGGCGGTTTGTCTACAAGTCTTGCACTGCGGAATTAAAATGGGTTTGTTGCCAAAATGTTGGTTCGGATGGGCCACACTTTTTGCCACGGTACTGTCAGTGAAGGGTGCTAGCCAGCGTGATTTCTTTAAATATGGAACACATATTGGAGACGAGGTTTTGAAGCCAGGAACCGACGAAACCCAAGAACTACTTCTGGACCAGTCACTTTTTTTCTTTTCTGAGGCTTATGACACCGTTTACGTGAGTATATTCTAAGCGCACACCCTGCAGTATGTAGCCTAATTGCAAGAATTTGTTAAATTTCTGAATTTGAACAACACGGTTGGTGTTATTGAACTTTATATGATTCAATTTAGGTCTACATTTATCTCTTGTCCCTCCCCTGCACACCTTGATGGCTTTTTATTCCATTATGAGATTTAGATTCTTACATGAATAATCATGTTAGTCAACTGTTTAATTTAGCTAGATAAGGTAGAGTGATGGAGACTGCATGTTTCTGGAATGTTATTGGTGGTTTCGAATGCAGGTTAATTGGAGTCGATAAACACAAGACCTTTCAAATGCCCACATGTGGGCTCTGGCCTGATGCCCTTGTATAAAATATGTTACATATACCCTGCACGATGATGTGATTAGTAATGATACATGCTAGAATTGAACATGATTTACTCTAAATTGTTCTATTATCAACCGTTTGGAATATTCATATTGTCTCACTTTCTCTTTTTATCAGCTGCGTTCTTAACTTATTTAACTCTTGACTGCAATTTAGCTTGCTGTTAATGAATGTTGACGGTTAATTATTAATTGCCTTTAGTGCAGTGTTTTACAATTAGAACTCTCAACCCCTTTGTTTTAGATTGACATAAGTAGCATTAACTCACCAAGTCCTAGACAAGTACATTCACATTGGCAAGCTTTTGGTTGAAACATTGCTTTTGTTGTGGATCTAAAGAGAGTCTGCACTAAGACTTGACGTCCAAATACAGTCCTATTGTGTGACTAATCTCAAAGAAGTTGATTGACTACAGTATGCTAGACAGACCAAAGGTTAATAAAAGGGATTAAAAAAAGTATTCTTACCATCAGACTGAGGACGTCATTTGTCTTACCTCAAAATATTGTCTGTATAATTTGCTTCGAATTTATGTTTTGTCATCCCCTTTACACAATATTGTATTCACAAACTTTATTACAAGAGCTTAGACATTAGACAACAGCTGTAGCCAGTTTACTATCATATACATTTGCTCATGATAAAATGTAGTGCTTTCACTTCTGTTATCTGTTTTCATATTGTTGACTTTTATCAAACTTCCTTGATAAAACACATTTTCCCTGGCCACTAATGACCCAATGTGCTTCTTGACTCACGCCCCCAATGAGTGACCTCCTTTTCTGATCTTTCAACAAATACAGTCCAAGCTTGTTCAGAACTATTCCTAGTGCCACTTGAACTTTTGCTAATAAGCTACCAAATTACTCCAGTCATGGGGTGGTGTAACAACTCCAAAGAAATACATTAAATCAGACAAGATCTGTGCTTTAATTTGGGGTATTTTTCAATTTCGACTATACACTGAGACACATAAGGCATGCTTATATGAGTTGATATGTAACGGTAGTTACGGTGATACATTTCAAAACGTACCCCTTAATTACCCCGCAAGCAAGCAATCCCTTTTTCTTTTTTTTGTATTTTCTTTTTTTAAAGTGAACGAATGGCAAAAGAATGCTATTGCAAATTCAGTAAAAATGTGTCATATTGCATAAGCTGAATCAAAGTGACTCTGACATGGTCTTGTTGCTTGTCACATTTGTAGTCTGTTGTTTATGCAACATGTTCCCATGTCTGCTATACTAACAGTAAACTGCTCCTACATCCCTTGCCCATGTGGGATTTCCCCCTTTTTGTATCTTCCTTACTCCCTAGCTCACTGGTAGATGCACCGAGCCAGTCAACCTCTGCATCCCTCCAGTGTTTTGTCCTACCCTCCTCTGAAGGACTGATTGAGGTTGCGATGCTCTTCTCCTGACTCTCCCATTGTCTTAGATATGATCATGTCCAAAGACGCGTGCACAATATCCCTGTAAATGCTTTAAGTTCTCATGACAGTATAGAAAAGCATGTTGGTTATGGGTGGAACGGATAAATGTAAATGTAAGGGTCCTTAATTCTCAAATGAAATTTTCAACATGTATGTACAATGTGACATTCTCCCCCATTTTTTGTTAAGCAGACTCTAGGGTTAATGGAGATTTAGAAGTTGTAGTTTTTATAGGGTCTAAAGATTGCTAACTACTGTAAACAACTTGAGATTTTATTGTTGTTTTTGAATTAAAAGTGTGGGAAGTTATAAAATGACTGACACAAGCATGTGTCTGTGAAGATTCCTTGTGAATCCTGGCACAGTCAAAACAAAAGCAAAACTATTGACAACAAAATACATGTTGTTTAACCTGAAAGCGTAGGCAACTGCCCTTAAGTATTGGCTCTGTTCTTTTACACTTTACAATTTATAGTAGAACAGTAAAATTGTCCTCTGTAAGAGTCCCAAAAAGTCATCTATGTACAACATCATTGGGTAACTTGGCACATCTGGAAAGTGTCACAACTTACTGTAGCAAAAAGACAAGACTCTTAAAAACAGCTGGTTAGTCTCTCATTTCCTCCTCTCTCCATTTGTCTCCTTAAACTGATAATAAGACCCCAGCCTGACGTAACTCAGACATTGTGCATAGCACCCCAGAAGGTTGTACAGAATTCTCTGAATTTTTCAGAATTCTAGATTGTTGGTTCTTAAGGTTTAGAGCATGAAAGAATGAACAGGACACTCTTCAAGCGTCAATGCTAATGCTTCTAGTGGGCTCCAACTTGATGTTCTCCACACACCCAAACAAAACCATAACTGAACCAAAGAGAGAGAGCCCCTTCCTCTCTGCAACCTTTCAGCTTAAGCCCTTCAGGGCAGGAATACAGTTAGCCATTAGCTTCACCTAGCCGCACAAAAGGTCCCCTGTCTCGTCACATTGCGTTCAAGCATACTCCCCCTCCATAGTCGTTTTCTCTAAAGTCAAATACCTTCTGGGATGGGAGGCGGTCATTCACCCAGATGCTATTGTCATTCATGCGTTCTTCTGAAGGAAGTCTCGTGGAGAGGCGGGAGGCTCGGGCAGAGACAGACAAACCTAAGATTCCCTGTGAAAATCCCTAGAGGCTTCCCTCTTGGCTCAGCTTCCCTCTTGGCTTTTCAAAAACATTCAAGCGGCCGGGAGACTAACCTTAGTTCCTTTCTCAGTTTTCTACAGGTAGATTCAAGATACAGTGCTGTCGCAAATTATTGTTAATATATGTATTTTTAAGATATGTATTCAGAACGAACACCAGTTCCCATCAGCACAATTTATTTATATTCTGAGAGAAATAGCAAGTATAAAAAAAAAAAATAAGCAAGACATCTCGAACATCCTGGCCAACTGTGGTCAATAACTGGTTAAACTGATGCTTACCCAAATGCAAGTTATGCTATCTAGATGAACTTCAGGCTACAATGTGCTTCTCTTTTTTGTTGTCTGCTAGGAACTAGAATATACAAGATGTGGACAATTTAAGCTCCTTCAGCTCCTTGTTTTATAGGGTTAAACAAGAACAGAATAGTGATTCTACAAGGCTCTCATAGAACATGAAAGAGAACTGGTGCCGTTAAATGCTAATACCACATGGCTAATGGTGTAATTTACTCAAACATTGTGGTACCTAAACAAAGAGTACCCCTGTGGCTTTTCCTAAATGTAGTCTTTGTGTACCTGTTTGCCAACCGCAGGAGCCATGCACATTAGCACACAGACCTGTTAACATGACGTTTTAAGTATAGTCCTGAGGAAAATGTATCGGTTTACAGAGTGCAGCCTCTCTTGCCATTATTTTCAAGGTGTCAACAAAGCCTTGTCTGTCTGCAGCCTTCAGGAGGTTGGCTCTGTTTGTATTTGTTTGTATTCTGAAGGAGATAGATAAGTAGATCTTGCAGTGTGGAGAGATTGTTTCTGTGTTTGTAAAATAAACAACCTGCTCTGTTTAAAGTCATTAAAGTAAAAAGCATAATAATTGTGTTAAGTTCACCTGCTGAGTTTATAGACCTGTCGACTTTTATGCCCTTGGCTGTTGTGAACTGTGAACCTATACATTCTTACTGTGAATTCAATGTGCATTATCTTACACAGAAAGGAGCTACACATTGTTGGGGAATCGGCTGTACTTAGTTCATAAACCAGGACTTCTGGGGTTCACTGAGAGAACTCAACTTGACTTTAAGATAGGTCTTATATCTAGTCTTGAAAATAAGCCTTCAATGTGTGAACCATGAAACACGACACTCCTTTGTCAAGTGTGAAATCACCTTCATGTGGCCTTTGGAATGTATGTTACATTCCAAGCCTGAAAGTAACAGTTGCATTTGTGGACATTCATTGTGGTGTTGTAATGAGTCCATGAGGTCACAAAATATATTTTTTTCTTTCTCTTTTGGCTTCTGTGATTTGTATGTAGAATTATTGTATAGCATTCCTGTAGGCTGACAGAGCAAATGAGCCTCTCTGGCTTGTGGGAGGTCATTGTATAGCTTCTAGACTATGGAGTTTAAACGGCGAAACATTAACAACATTGATTGTGTAAAGCAATCAAGAGGTTTTTTGACTATATTCCTCATTTTACTCACATCTGGTCTCTTTCAGTCTTCAAAAAATGCTTAGAATACTTAAAATTGCCCGACTGGACAACTTTTGAAACCTTTAGTGAATGTGGTTAAAACAATTCCAATCTTATACATTTACATTACATTTAGTCATTTAGCAGACGCTCTTATCCAGAGCGACTTACAGTAAGTACAGGGACATTCTCCCCGAGGCAAGTACGGTGAAGTGCCTTGCCCAAGGACACAACGTCCTTTGGAACAGCCAGGAATCGATCCGGCAACCTTCTGATTAATAGCCCGATTCCCTAACCGCTCAGCCATCTGACTACCCAACCACACTAGGTCCAATTGATCCTACATATTTTCTACCTCTACAAATTATCTAAAAATGGATAGAGAGAAAAGTGAGGTACCCATGGTTTTCCTGGGGTGACGGAAGGCCTTGACTAATGGGATGGGAGGGGTCAAGGCATGTTGAGATTTACAGGGCAATTAATCCTCTCGAACCCCCACCGTGCAGTAAAACAAGACATTTACTCAACTGCATCAGGCTGAAGGACAGTGTCCTCATGGGAGATTGAGAAAAGCTGTCTTTGCAACCCTATCCACCAATCACCTCTGAAATTATGGTTAGGGTTTACGTTTACGTGAAAATAGAACTTATGAGTCCAATAAATAAGAAATGCCAAGTGCTAAGCTATATCTGCTGACGATGAAGTGATGATTGAAATAAATTGTATTTTCTTCTGTGTACAACAAAAAGTTTGAAACTAATCATGCTTTTGAAAATATTCACATTTCAGGTTAATACCAACGGCTTTGTTGCAGTAGGGGAACCTACTCCAGAATACGAGTACCTGGGAAAGATGCCAGCCAGTTTTGGAATGATCGCAGCATTCCTTGGAGATCTTGACAACAGCGATGGAGTGGGAAAGGTTTACTTCCGTCAGGACAGCTCTACTGACGTGCTTTTGAAGACAGCCAATCACATCAGCGAGGCCTTTCCTCAAGACGATGAGATTGAGCCTACCCATGCCATTATAATCACCTGGGAGAACATAGCGGCAAACAGTATCCCAGAGCAAGGTGACAGGGGAGACACAAAGGTAACAGCCCATTTCAGCGTAGCAATTATTTTTTGCCGGTTTTCAAAAATACAGAAGGATTACATTATGAGTAAGTAAGAACTGTTTTCAATTGCAAAACATTTTTATGAAGCAATTGCTATGCCAAATTGAATGGTTTCTTAATTATAATTGGTTGAGTACTATAAAAGAGGAATTTCTATTACTTTTCCTGTTGGACACTGTACTCTTCCCTTTAAAAAGAATGTTATCTCCTGTGGTTTCTTGTAGAGGAACACTTTCCAGCTGGTTGTAGCCTCCATGGCATCTGCCTCCTACGCAATCATGTTCTATCCCAAGGATGGGCTGCAGTATGTCTCCACACCACTGGGGAGTGAGCATGAGGTCGTTCAGGGTGGGTTCAACCGAGGCCTGGTTAAGGGCTGGTTCTGGAGGACCAACCTGGGGGAATACTACCGCATCACCACCGACAACGAGTCATCTGTCAGAGAGCTCCCCGAGTAGGCTGTCATCATCTGTCATTTTGTGTCTGCCAAGTGAACACTTTGTAAAGATTGACATGATAATGTGATTGTCAGTTTATGAACCAATGAAGTATGACGCACGCTCGAAGTATGGTTTGACTGTTTTCAACATTTGAGTGAGGACATTCATTCTGTATACTTAGTCACAGATGTACTGTTGATGCAAGCAAGTCACATTAAAATTCCTTGTATCTCCTCCTAGGCAGACCAACTCAGGCAGACAAGGTGTGTGGGTGTACGAGATCGGCACGTCCCCCATCTTCACCTCCATCTCCCCAGGCCAGGTCACCGACCTGCCTCCCGAGGAGATAGTGCCTGGGAGTGTTGCCACTGGGGCCGTTGTCCCCGTGTCACCCAGACAACCTGAGGGACAACAGAAAGTAAAGTTCCCAATGTACGAGCCAGAGGAGGAGCCTCCTACCGTTCGCCCAGTGCAGTACCAGCCCAGATATCCAGTTCAGTCAATACCCTCACGCTCCCAGCCAGAGAACCCTCAGGTGGTAGTAGTGGAAGAGGATGAGGACTTGGATGTGGACGGTGAGCATAAGGCAACCCATCCATATAAAAACTCTAGTGAATGCAGTCAACAGCGAAATGGAAATCTGCGATACAAATGAGAGTATTGGTCAGTATTTAGTTTGTTCCGCCTTGAAATGTCATGTGATACATTCCTGGGTTTGCCTTTGTTTTCAACAGTGTTTGCTTACAACTTTGAGAGGTGTGCCAATAACAGGCTCAAGTGCTCTGCATTCGCTGACTGCAGGGACTACAAAGATGGCTACTGCTGCCACTGTAGGCCCGGCTTCTACGGCAATGGCAAGGACTGTGTGGCTGAAGGTAAGACCTCATACTGACTAAGAACAAAAAAAAGGTTGTTGTCAGGTATGTTATTTATTATAAGTCTCCTGATAAGCATATATCTAGAAATGTTGATGACATTGAGTTATTGAACTATGAACTGAAAACAAATCCTTCCGCTGAAGCAAACATCCATTGGTTCGCACAACTTCACAGGTAAACCACAGAGGATGAACGGGAAAGTGAATGGCAGAGTGTTTGTGGGCAACTCGCCCTCGCCAGTGGAGTTCACCAATAACGACCTGCACGCGTATGTTGTGGCCAATGACGGTAGGGCTTACGTGGCCATCAGCACCATTCCTGGGAACCTAGGACCGTCGCTGCAGCCCTTGTCTTCTCTCGGAGGGGTCATCGGCTGGGCCTTTGCCTTAGAGCAGCCAGGCCACAAGAACGGCTTTGCTTCCATCGGTATGAGCCCTCAACCGTTTTGGCATAATGTTGAAGATGGAATTAGGAAATACTGTTATGAAATAAGGGGAAATGCTAAACAAACTGCAGGTTTGACTGCAGTTGGTTTCAAACATCTACATGCAGGCCTTTTGAACGCTGTTATAAATGATAAGGGTTATATATTTAGCTTCACCTTAGACAAGATTAAGCTTCAGAGAGAAAGATTTGAAAAACCTTGGAGCGTATTTTGGTTCACCATTTGCCTTGAAATGTTGTTCCACCTTATTGCTTGAAGGTTTATGGCTTGAAGTTAAAGCAGGGCAATGTAGAATATAATGGCACGTAAAATGCATGTTTCTGGCTTTTGTAGGTAAACTACAAAGCGTGTAGTTTTCGGGTTTTATCATTTTCAGCTTGGGCTTTTACTAGAATGCCTAGTCTTTGGTACTTTCACAGGTGCGTTCAAATACATAACTCACTTTCTGTCTGGTAATGTGTGAACTGAATTATACTGAAGATTTTGAAAAAGTATTGCTAGAGACAAAAGTTGTAACTGGGGATGGGGGTCTATTTCAGAAATCAATGGAAATATGTTTGCCAGTAATCTTTCGATGATCAGAAGATATGTTTTAGCCTATTGATTCTGTAGCTTTAGCTTTACCTGTTTATTTCCCTTTTACTTAAACACTATTGCACACACACACAGGTGGTGTGTTTTCTAGGCAGGCTGAGGTGACCTTTCAGCCAGGCAATGAGAGGCTGACCATCAAGCAGGATTTCAAGGGTATTGATGAACATGACCACTTAGTGGTCAGTACCGAGCTGGAGGGCCGACTACCCGAGGTACCACGAGGATCTTCAGTGCAGATAGACCCTTACAAGGAGATTTACCAGTACACCACCAACCGTAAGGTTATTCCTCCAGTGTTATTCTGGGATTATTAAAAAAAAATGGATGGATCATAGAAGTTATATTTTATGTTTACCAGCTGCTGTACCATGTCAAAATGCAATATAAAGTTTTGTGATATTTGTGATTTTCCATCTTGAAAATTATGTTTCCCGGAGATAAACCAAAGATGGTCAATAGTGTATTCCAAAAACGTAAATAGAATTGTAACTGATTCAAGCAGGTAATAATGTGTTTGAGTACACCTCTCATCAATGGTGACGCAGTATTGTTTTTTGTTGCCCACGCCAACCTCCATGTCCCCAATCTTTTTTCTTAAGATATCACCTCATCCTCAAACCGTGCCTACACTGTCAGCCTGGCCAATGGAAGTGTTCAGACCAGTAACTACCAGTGGCGTCAAACCATCACCTTTCAAACCTGCCAGCACGACGAGTCCTTCAGGTCATCCCCGACCACCCAGCTGCTCAGCGTTGACCAGGTGTTTGTCATGTACGACACCAGCAACCAATTGATCCGTTATGCCATGAGCAACAAGATTGGCTCCGTTCACAGTGAGTGGTGACCACTTTGCTTTGAACTCACGTGAATCGTTTGTGTCATTGTGCCAGTTTACATTTAGTCATTTAGCAGACGCTCTTATCCAGAGCGACTTACAGTAAGTACAGGGACATTCCCCCGAGGCAAGTAGGGTGAAGTGCCTTGCACAAGGACACAACGTCAGTTGGCATGACCGGGAATCGAACTGGCAACCTTCGGATTACTAGCCCGATTCCCTCACCGCTCAGCCACCTGACTACCCTGAGTTTAGATTTTCATTTCAACATTTCTATAAAAGACACAGGTGTTTTTTGGTTGTTTTTTTTACAAATCAAATTTCTTACATCACTAATGCAATTCACAGAACTCATCCAGTTCATGCAGTTGTTCATGCAGTTGTAATGGAACCTACTACGATCTGCTATGCATGTTGATGAAGAACATCAAACCTGAAGAAACCTTTATCAATCTCACAAATTGTGATGCACACACACTGCTTTCACCTTGTATGTGAGATTTGTTGTACATGCTTGGCTGAAAGTCTTCAAGACAAACGTTTGATGCTTGACTGGGCGGCGAAAGCTATGTGCGTGGGTTTGAAGCAAGATCTTAGGATTTCATGCTTTACCGCTATACATTCCGATGGAATTGGCAGCAGCCGCATATCTCCTCCCGAGTGAAATTATTTCATTCCTAATACTCACAAGCAGTAAATACTACTCATTTCTCTTTTTTTCTTTGTTTAAATATTAGTGACATATAAATAACACCATCTGAGGCTAAAGTGTAATCCAACATATTGCTTCAGTTCCTCAGTTTAAGAACCTTTTGATAAGGGGTTAGGTTGTTAACGGCTTTCAGGTTAACTATTGGCCGCATTGCAGTTCACATAAGGTTATTTACCAGGGGCGGGAGGTGTGAAAGAAGGGATGAAAAGAAGCGCTCCAGTAGGGGGGGGGGGGGAGGGTAGTGCAGGAAGCTTATGCAAACTTCACTCAGCTGGGGTTTTAAGAGAAAAAAGAAGAACACCTGTGGTGAATTTCCTGCGTGGACCTGATGGGGGTCTGCAGGAACTTAGAACTTCAAACGTGCCCCCCTCTAATAAGCAGCTGTCTAATTAGCAGACGTTGTGACTCCTCTAACGGTGCGTGTCCACTACAACGCTGTTTTAACGCTCTGTACCGCTTGCCTTCCCACAGTACACCACGCTCGGGGGCGTGTCCAACAGTTAATACAGAGTAGTGATGGGAAGTTCATTTTAATGACTCGGTTCTTAGAATCTCGTTCAGTAAAATTAACAAATCTTTTTTCGAGTCATTCGTTCATTTCAACGGGGGGGGGGGGGGGGGGGTGTAAGTAAAGTACAAAAAAGTTAAAATAACAAAACCTGAGATTATTATTAACGAATATCATTCACGTCTTACTAAACCTAGTCACGCGAAAGTGAACGAGGTAAACAAATCCTTTCTGTTTCCTCTTCTGAGCCTATGCAGGTCACGTGAAAAATAATCCAAAGACTCATACCCGGCAGATGAACGAATCGTTCACCTACCAACCGTGTCTTCGGAACAATGTTTCGTTCTTCTGACAACCGAGTCTTCGGATCAATGTTTCGTTCTTCTGACAACCGAGTCTTCGGATCAATGTTTCGATCTTCTGCCAACTGAGTCAGTGTTTCCTCTAGGATTTTTTTTAGCAGTGGGGGCTGGTCTGTCCGACACCCCAACCTCCACGACGAAACAAAGTTCTAACCCTATATTTCGGAGCAGGTTAATGTAATAGTCTAATAGCTAATGTAATATTGCACATATTTTCGTCCTATTTCCCCTAAATCAATAAGGTTAGGCTACTTAAAGACACCTTCCACTCATAAAGTATGTTCTAAATGGCATAAATGCTGCCAATTAATAATTGACGTAACAACTTTTTGTAAATGGTCAGTAGACTAGCCGATCGATTTAAGGTACCTACTCGAAAGCATGTACACTGTCTGCTTCATTTGATCTTGATAGGATAAGCATTCTGTAGCAAATAACAAACACACTATTTATTAATTAAAACTACTTCAGCATATTATAATGCACCTAAAATACAAATGTCAGCGAGGGCAGCAATCGCGAACCACAGACGTGCAATTTAGCTAGCAGTGGAAGAATACAAAACAACGGAAATCACGAGTTAACTTAATTTAAATTTGCAAGAACTATAGACTTATACAATAACAGGCTTAACCCTTGTGCTTCCTTCGGGTCACATGACCCAAAGGTTCACAACGAACCATCGTTGTGTTTACACAATTTTACCCAATACAAAAACAATAAATAGCATTTTCTTTTAACCTTCGCAATGTGGGGGGTCTGAGACAGCCCGACGGTTAAAAGAAAATTCCTCACTTTGTTTTTGTATGCAGTCAATTTGTCGCAATACGACGGTGGGTCACAATGACTGATGGGTCAGAATGACCCGAAGATAACACAAGGGTTAAATGAACTGACAACATAAGTTATACGACTTGCAGTTCTCAAGGACGCACACACGCAATCCCAACTGCGGTGTGAAGCGCGTGTCCGTGCTATTCTCCGACATTAACTCTAAAGGCCGAATTATACTTCTCCGACTCCGTTACGGACAGACGGATGGAGTCGGACAGATTGGTTGAATTTATAGTACTCCGAAGGCTAGGGATGCGTATTGATAAGATTTTAACGATTCCGACTCCTTATCAATTCCTGCTTATCGATTCGATTCCTTATCGATTCTCTTATCGATGTTCCCCTCTACAGCCATAGGTCTGTGCGTCCTGCACCCCCCCCACACACACACTCGTTCTAAACGAATTTCTCAAACTGGCTTTGACTGGCTCTGAAATGAGCTAATACCTACCACCTCTACCCTTTTCAAAACAAAATCTAGTCGGAGATAGAAACTTTCAGTTTCCTTGTGTTCAAGCTTCTATTACTCAACACCAGTAGGACTTACAGGGGTCCTAACAACAGGGGAAATAACCTCAGTGTCACCTTTCAAAAGAGACCATTTACATGCATGTACTCCAAATGGTTCAACAACAGCTTTCAATGTACTTTGGGTATGTTGTTTAGGCGTTTTCAGGCACATTTAACAGGACTATTAAAAGGTTAAACAATTAAAATGCTAAGTTTAATAATGGATTAAAAATCGATATGCTCAGTTTAATAATGGGACACGCGAACGTTTGCTGATACCACACGCCGCCCCGATAACGTGAAATGATCAATAAGATCAATACTAATGGGAGACGAATGCCGGAGCTAAAATGTATGCTTCAAACGACGGGACAGAAGATGACTAGATCGACTACACACAATAAAGGCAAATTGCTTCACACAGTAACAAGTGGTGATCACTTTTGAGCAGTTTAGCTCTACCTTAGATAGTTAGAGATGAAGCGCGAACATTAGCTGCGCTGCTGCATGCATCGAAGACATGACGTTCCAGTAGTTCATTCCATGCTGTGTGTTCAAATGCTTCTTCATATTTGTAGTATTTCCTCCCTTCGACGAAATAGACTTTTTACACGCGTTACAAGTGGCGTTGTTGTCATTTTGTCATGTGAAATACAACCAAACTTTAGAACGCTTCTTCCTAGTTGCCATGTTTGCTGCAGTCTGTCTATGCGCGAACTTATATAGTTTATTCAGACAGACGTTCGCGTGTCCCATTATTAAACTGAGCATATCGATTTTTAATCCATTATTAAATTTAGCATTATAATTGTTTAACGGCACAGAGAATCGTTAACAGAATCGTTAAGGAATTTTGCTAAAGATTCCAAGGAATCGATTCCCTGGGAACCGGTTCTAAACAAGAACCGGTTCTCGATACCCATCCCTACCGAAGGCTGTGGGTGCTGAAAACAATTCACCGCCAGAAGAGTAGGTGGCGCTGCACTGCGATGCTAGCTAGGTTATCGAAAAGTCGGAGCAAATTTACAAATGAGCCGTTTCATCAATAAAATAAGCACATTTTCAGCAACTACACTGGCCATATCTCGTCACATTTTAATTCAGATGCTGATTTACATGTACTGTTTAGCTGAAATATGAATTGTAAACTTACAGCAATGGCGGTCAAAGGATTCTGTTCCGTGTTGTTGGTCACGGCCATAGATATATATAGTTGCCGGACAACGGAGTCGAACGTCCGCACATGGCGGCCATCTTGCTACAGTCAACTCGCTCACCCATAACATTGTGTTGATGCTACATGTACTTTTTAAATGACCATAACTTGCTAAATTTTCAACCGATTTTGAAACGGTTTGGTTTGTTATCAACGTCAGAGATGTCGGTATGCCACTGCATACTTATGAATAATTATGTTTTTTTTTTTTTTATAGAATAGAAGTATGCAGTGGCATAACGACATCTCTGATGTTGATAACGTCAGAGATGTCACCTCACCACCAGGTCACCTCACCAGGTGACCACCAGGTCACCTCACCACCAGGTGGCTGAGCGGTGAGGGAATCGGGCTAGTAATCCGAAGGTTGCCAGTTCGATTCCCGGTCATGCCAACTGACGTTGTGTCCTTGGGCAAGGCACTTAACCCTACTTGCCTCGGGGGAATGTCCCTGTACTTACTGTAAGTCGCTCTGGATAAGAGCGTCTGCTAAATGACTAAATGTAAATGATAACAAACCAAACCGTTTCAAAATCGGTTGAAAATTGAGCAAGTTATGGTCATTTAAAAAGTACATGTAGATTCAACACAATGTTATGGGTGAGCGAGTTGACTGTCGCAAGATGGCCGCCATGTGCGGACGTTCTAGACTCCGCCGTAAGACATCTAGTGTTTATATATATATCTATGGTCACGGCAACCCCGCCCTCGCCCCTGACGCAAGCGGTTCTTAATACGGACCAATCACAGCCAAGGGGTATCCGTAAAATGACGGACGGACGGACGGATAGTCAGGAAAATCATGAGGTGCACGTAGAGCTCTCCGAGGGGCTCGGAGAGGACACGGAGAGGGAGTTCCTCGTCGGAGAAGGCGTTCCCTGTGTCCGTCTCCGTAAAAACGGAGAAGTATAAATCGGCCTTTACAATCGCTGCTGATAGACGGCCTAAACATTTTTTTTGTACAGTCCTATTTCTGATACCGTGGCGGCAGAAATGTAGCCGTGGCGGGCTGCCACGGCAAAATCAACATAGAGTAAACACTGCGAGTCTTCGGATCAATGATTCGTTCATCTTTGTCGAGAAAATCCAGTTTGCAACGCTCCGCTCCGCATTTTGATCTATATTGTGAGTACATGAACCCAAGTCTGCACGCTTGGCCATGACTACAACAGTGACCTTAGAGAACTAGTCTACGACTCTGTAGTAACCTGTCGGACACGCCCCCGAGCGTGGTGAACTGGGAAGGCAAGCGGTGCAGAGCATTAAAAAACGCTGTAGTGGACACATACCGTTACTGCCTGTGTTTACGAAATGGCGAGTAAGTGTGGAGTCATAATATTTGTCTGGCTATAGTGCCTATTGAATGGGGTGGGGGGCATTTGAGGCATGCCAGGGGTAGGAGGGAGAACAGGAGGGGGCACACTACTTAAAAATGCTTCTGTGGAATCCTTGTCTAGCTCTCTCTACTTTGTGGCTGCCCTGGCCACCTTTTAGATAGAGAGAGTTAGAGAGAGAGGGTCAGAAAGAGAGGGGTTAGAGTCAATTCTTATTGGGAGTTCCTCCACCTTAGACTGGCTGCAGCCGGGATAGAGGCCAGAGGCCTGTTCCATAAAGCGAGTTTACCGAATAAGCCAGACTTATGTCAGTTAGTCCGAGTCATTTCTAGTTCATTCGGTTCCATAAAGCTAGCTCAACGTAGTTCGAACTCTGTTACTATGGTAACTTATGCTTCGAAACTAGCCTGGTCCGGGTCAGGCTAATTGTCAGGCTTAGACCGTGTTCTTGCTTAACCAGACGTTCCTGTAACACTGAACCAACGGGAAAACGATGATTTACCACGGACATTCTCATTTTCTTATTCTCATCAGTTCAATATGTAGGCTACATTTATAGAAAATCAACTTAAATAGCCTACATAGGCTACAACAGTTAGCCTAATGCATTAAACAATGAAGAACAATGCTTTGATATAGGCTACACAACATAGCCGTTAAATGTATGGCTATGGTAGTTTGTGATTTGAAATGTTTAGGCATCAGGCATAGGCCTATATCTCAATCCAAATTATCCGAGTATAATTATCATAGCTATATAATTGTTAACAGTAGCTTACAATTGTAAAACAAACCTAAATCCATCCATCCATCATCTGCCGCTTTTCCGGGGGTCGGGTCGCGGGGGCAGCAACCTAAGCAGACCTAAATCCATACCCTCCATTTCCCCGACACAAAAACCATGTTAAAGAGTTAGGCTACTGGATAATGTATTGATTAATAGTAGGCTATTTATTTTAAACAATGTCAAAAAAGTCAATTTAGATGTGTTTAGAGGGTGTCTGTTTTTTAATCAACGAAGTATAGGTCTAAAAAGGTCCTTGACCTACGTAGCCTATCGTTCATGTCAATCATGAATCATGAATTTGATGAAGCGGTGGATGAGGGAGCTGTCATTGTACGCAATTTAAAGGGAACATTCTTTCTGGAAGAAGTCATGTGGCCGTGTGCATTGCTTTTGCCGTGGTGGATTGTATGATCCATGTTTTACCTCTCGGGCTGCTTAAGAATAGGGTGCACGCGCAATTAGCTTGACTACTAAAATCTGACTTGAATTAGTAAGAGTACGTGAGCTGGAATTGGCCTTTGTGGAACCGCTTTAGCCCCGCTTGACTAATTGCTCTGGATAAGAGTGTCTACTAAATGACTAGCTTTAAGTCTAACTTTTTTGAGCGGCCTTTATGGAACAGGCCTCAGGTGGCAAGGGTGCACAAGTGGAAGTACTGATTGTTAATGACCCCACCTAAACTGCTCCTACTCCTATTCCGGGCTTTTCCTCCTGCACTGGGGTGCCACGCTTTGCAGACCTCAACCATTGTTTAAACAATTGAAACAGAAATGAATCTTCTCTCCCCTCTGGATAACATAACCCAAATTAGCCTTGCTAGTCAGACACATAAGACCCTACGGTCGTGGTATAGTGATGTTGCATGGTTATTGACAGGTGGCCCTCCGGAGAAGAACCCGTGCTTCACCGGCAGACACAGCTGTGACACAAACGCTGCTTGCAGACCAGTCGAGGGACTCCAGTTCACCTGCGAGTGCGCCACTGGTTTCACTGGGAATGGTCACTCGTGCTACGGTAGGCAGCCTGCCAGTAACCTAATTGGTCTCAAATATAAGCATACAACAGAGTTGGGCTGCACTGGGCATGGTTGTATTTGGGGTTCATTACAAATAACAAAGGTAAAATGGGGCCTAGTATTAAGTATTGTTAATGTCACTCTGCATAATTCTTTTGTTTGGAAATGTTGGAATAACTTGTTGTAAAAACAATATTCTTAAAAAAAAATCAAGATGGACATACATACATGGAAACGTTTTTTTTTTTTATTGTTTCATTTATAGTGCTGTTCACAACTTCTTAAAGTTGGCCAGGTCTTCACTTATAAAATCTCACAGATGTATAGACACATCCTAAAATAAACATCTCCATCTCAAGTTGCAGTGAATGACCACAGTTCCATTCGTCATCTAGGTCAGAAAACAGAGGTTGTTTCTACAATGTGATGATAGGGATCTGCTCTTACAGGAAGTAGGAGTCATAAAGAAAATATAGGAATGGAGACTGCTGTCGGACTTCTTTACATCTTGCTTGCATACATTTTTGTCACTTCTTTTGTCGAAAAAAAAGATGATGAAAATCAAAGCCTATAATCCAACATCTCTCTTCAAAGGCTTATTTAATCTCAAAGAAAAGTACAAGTATCTTTATCACAGACTTTGTATGATGAAGTAATAACACAAATGAGCTGCACATTGAAAGAGATGGTTTCGAGCCCTCAACTAAAATACATTTTGAATAGGGGAAGATCAGATGTGGGGGGTGGTGGGAAAAGTCTGTTTTTGATTGCTGGATGCATCCTGTCAGTTTGTCAACAGTGTGTTGACAAAACATCTCAAGGTAATCTGAGGCTCTCAGAGAAAATTTGATTTTTTTAAGACCTTCTTGCCTAAGTATAACTGAAGTGTGATTTAATTTCAATAATCGAACAGTAGAATTTACCACATACATGTTTTATACATTGTCTTCGACAACATCTACATAAAATGACCATGCACCAACATTTTGTTTAGTCAATAAGTATTATGTCTTCAATCTAGCTTGTATGTAAAGAGCAGACATCACAAATAGGGTGTGTTCAATTTGAAAATAAACACTTCTCTAGCGGTATACAAGTTTAAATATGTTGACATTATACAAGTGTGCATATCCAGTCTTTTTGTTCCCGCTTGAAGACATTGATGAGTGTAGGGAGACTCCCTATATCTGTGGCCAGAACGCCATCTGTAACAACCAGCCCGGAACATTCCGCTGTGAGTGTGTGGACGGTTTCCAGTTCACCAATGATGGGAAGACCTGTGTTGGTATGTAAGATCTCAGTAAGGGTGTGCATTTTTGTGTTAATGTGCATGCACAGCTGTGTGGGTGAGTGTGTGATTTGTTTGGTTAATCCCACAACTTGTTGCACAAACAGGTGTTCAAAACTCTGTTTGTTTTCTATGGATGTCCTGTATGTGATTGTTTGTGATTTTTAGATAGAGAATATTGCAGTGTATGTTTAGTGTTTTTTGTCAGTCTGAGACCCAGTCTCTCATAGTTTATATCTTTTGGGGGAACAAACCAGAGTTTTCATGTGAAACACAAGGGCTATGCATTCACCTAGTCTTCCTCTCCCTCTACCCCCCTGTGCAGAAGTGAACCGTCCCATTGACCACTGCCAGAGGGGAACCCATGACTGTGACATCCCAGAGAGGGCCAGTTGCAGCTACACGGGCGGCTCTGCCTACATCTGCTCATGTCTACCCGGCTTTGTGGGCAACGGCCATTCCTGCCAAGGTAAAGCGATGTGTGGTTGGATTCGGTTATTTCTGATGAAAAGTGTGATGTATTATCTGTTCCACTGTTCCAGTGGAACAGTGTTCCACTATCTGTGTAAGAGCTGAGTTCTCCTTGTTGTATTTCAATCACACCGGGGGCCCCTTGTGAGAGGAAATGCACCCACCTGGACAGGAAATGAAGAAATTCGTCCCTACAGCTGTGGAGCTCATTGGACATGCGTTTCATTCTCTTCTCTCCCATGTTCAGCTCTTGGCTAGCCACCAACCTACGGCTGTAATGTCTATAATGTCTATACACCCCTATGGGATGTGTGTGAATGTTGCTGCTTGTTTTCTGTTGTGAGGCTGTAAAAGAGAAAGACAATGTATTCAGTATACCCGTTGCATTTTTGGTTTCCTAAAATCCTTCAATTTTGTGCAACTTCCCTCCCTGTCCGTTGCTCCACACACAGACGTAGATGAGTGCCAGCAGAGCCGCTGTCCCTGGGACGCAGTCTGCTACAACACTCCAGGCTCCTTCACCTGCCAGTGCCGCCCCGGTTTCCAAGGCGACGGGATTCAGTGTACCCCTGGTTCCTCAGGTGTATAACTCTGTGACTTTGGTGTAAATCCCCCCCCCCCCCCCCCGAATTCATGTTGACATCTTGAGTGGAAACTAAATTTAAGCTTGTGCTAGGAACTTTACAGACACATTCTCGCTTCCATGAGCTTAGATTGCAGAGACAATTTATTTAGTCTATTAGCCATATGTGAATACACAGAACCAAGCAACCAAGCAAGCCAGAGTTTGTCCGTCTTAGGTGTTGAAACCACTGTTCAACATGAGCCTGTTCAGTTGTCGCTCAGACGGAAAGAGAGAGGCCTTTTTTCATCAGCAAGAGTAACATAAAGTACCATGAGAAAGAAGTTGTTTAGATAACTCAATATAAAACTTCTGGCTTACTGCACAGAACTATATATACAGAGTATAAAGGGGGAGCATTCAGGAAGCTAAACGGTTAATTACTGTGTTGTCATCTCCTGGCATGGAATAGAGCACTCTTATCACGGTTGTCAATGCTATGCAGGCTATCTTGGGAACACATCCAGAGACAATAGAACAAGGCCTGAGAAGAAACCAATCCAGAACAATTTGTCCTTCCATAAGACTGTTCTGGAAAACAATCAAAAGGGGTATGGGTCTGAAAAGAGTAGCTTTGAAGCACATTTTCTTTTAGTTCTTGATTGGCCTTGACCAATTCTACAAATGTAGTGTTTGAGACTATGCATCCTACTCAGAGGTTTCTGGGATCCACAGATGTTTGACAGGGATGTAAAGCAGGGGATGTTGTGTTGACATAACATAGTCTTGATAGTGGAACGTAAACATTGAGGGCCACTCTCCAGGCGATTAGCAGTGGGCTCGGTAACATGTCACATGGGGTATGCTGGAACAGAAACCAGAATGTTTACCTCTATAACTCGATGATAAAACTCTCCTCTTCTTTCAAGATACACAATGGCTTGTCTATTTTGTGACACAAAGGCTTCACTGAGGCTATGTGCACCTAATAGCATTTCTTTGTGAGAGAGTATGTCTGTCACCTTTTAATTATACTCACATTTTTCTACTTGGAGGCAGCAACATCATTTTATCATCTTAGCTACACTTGGTAGGGATACCTTTATTTTGTTTTGACTGCAAGTTTTAAGTAGTGTGGCTTTCAAGTGTTTTGCTTTCTCCCAAAATAGTCTGTCTCTGTTCATGTCCCCTTCTGCACTGATCCAGGTGTCGAGAGCATGCAGCATGAAGCTAATTATAGCTCCTCTTGCTCTTCTCTACAGTCTTGTCATTTCTCATCTTTTTAATGAGCCGTTTGAAGGGGAAAAAATGACATAATTTACTTCACTTCACGTCAAAACACGCTGTTCAGTTTTCTGTATTCTGCAAGGTTGTGTCTGAATCGGTTTGTCTCCACAGTTAAGGACAACATGGCAAGTGCTTTGATCTTAAGCCAACTGCAGAGACAGCACCCATTGTTTCCTGTGTGTCTTGTTGATCACTGTGTCCAGATGTTTTGCAAACTGGAGGCTGGATATTGCGACTTGCATGGGTTGTTTTGACTGGTCTGTGGTTTACCAGATCGAGACCCTTTAGAAATAACCTTCCATTGACAGGTCTACTCCAGATGTCACAATGGTTTTCTGTCAGATTAGTGTGGCCATATCAAATGAAGGACTCATTCTGAATCATTTTGCTCATTTTAAAGCCATGTTTAATTTCTAAGCGGAAACCAAATTAGTTTTGAGTTTCTATATGACATACTATGTTGGAAGGGAATGATTTTCAAATGGTTGTTACTATCCTGCAGAAATATTCTAGAAATGAATCTAAAGCTTTCAGTTAGACCACAATGTGTCAGAGACACATGCCTTGCATGACAAATGTTCAAATTTCTATATTTTTTAATTATTATTCCAGAGCGTGAGAAGACACAGTGTGAGCGTCACAGGGAGCGCACCCAAGCCTCTGTTCCAAACTCCTCCTTTTTCTTCTTCCGCCCACGGCCAGCCGTTGGACAGCACGTGCCTACCTGCGATGAGCGTGGAGCCTACGAGCCGACTCAGTGCCATGGCAGCATTGGGCAGTGCTGGTGTGTGGACCGCAACGGTCAGGAGATCCCCAACACTAGAACAGGCCCTGGACAAAAGCCTTTGTGTAAGTAGCCACTCCAAAAGAAGGGATAGAGCACATGAAAACTTGGGTACATAGGAACTGGGCATATATGGGTCAATCCTGCTGTAACTGAAATCTAAATTCAACAGGCTTTAACGACATAATCTCCTTTCTTTGTAATCTAAAACCAAGTGGTTTTTAACTACGTTTTATTAAAGTTTTAATACATGTCCACCCCCCCCCCTCCCCAATTTAAAGGTATTGACCAGGCAGTTACTCCCCCCCCTGTTGGCCCCACCCCCAGGCCTGATGTCAGTCCTCTGGCCCCCGGTACCCACCTGCTGTTCGCCCAGAGCGGCAAGATTGAACACATCCCACTGGACGGCTACCACATGAAGAGAGAGGAGGCTAAGGCTCTGCTGCACCTGCCGGTGAGTGTCGGCCGTTATGACCCCAAAATATAAACGCTACCTTATCTCAGCCAAGCACTATGCAGAGTTACTAATTCCCCTTTACAAATGCTGTTCTGGCAAGAAACCTCATTCCCAGTCAAGTTGGTGGCTTTGCTTAAAGAAGAAAAAAAACACACAATTGGTTATAGGATACTCACGTTATGAGCGACATGGTAAAAATGGGCTTTCAGACAGTGTGCGAATTACAGGGGGGTTTGGGGGGGGTCTGACCCCCCTAATTAAGACTTGAACCCCCCAAAAGAGGTAAAAACAACAGGTTTGGGGGGTTGATACATTTATATATCGTGCTTACCTGTAAATATTACAATATATTTACCATATTCATTCAATAACAGGTTGGCGATACAGAAATGTTGACTTTATGGCAGGGAATATCACACACAAACACTGCGCGTGAGTGACCAGTGTGCAATACAGAAGCTGCTTGAATCACCTCAGAGTGTAGCTACCGCGTAGTGAGAAAGTTCAAGAAAGGTAAGTTAGCTAGCTAATACCAAAAAAGTTACTAATATAATTTAGATCTATAATATTTTTGCCACGATTGTATTTGTAATGGCAATTAGCTATATAATATTCACAAGAATGTTAATGATAGAAGCACGCGCCTGCGCTGTACTGGGTTCCCTTTACGCCCTGGAGAAGAAGTTGACCCCCCCGATTGTCACTGTATAATTCGCACACTGCTTTCAGAGATCAGTCTAGCTGGAAGTCCTTTCACTGCTGGTGCACAAAGCATTGACGCAGACCAACAGTCCTCTGATGCTGTACAAATACATGAAAAGACGGTGTTGTGTCAATTTTCATTTGTCTCATTCGACGAAACTGAGAGCTCATTGATCCCATTGCTGTCCACGCCCACTCTGGAATGCCCCAAATTCCACTCAAACAATCTTCGGATTGTGCCAGAACAGAGTTACGGTTCAAACTCATCCCAAAGCTTTTCCTCTCTGGCAGAAAACATTTCTGGCATAGGAACATATGTGACATGGTCCAATGAAAAGGGGCTCTAGTCAGCATTCCGTATTGTCCGCTAGAAGCGGGGTTTTTAGGATCACTATATACTCCTAATTTGTTCTTGTTTAACTAAGCTTCCAGTTGAGTTGTATGCGTGATGTGATTTCATTTGCATCACGGTGCAGCCGTTTTTTCCCTAGGCTACTTATGCTAGCGCAGTGGTACTAGCTGTAATGTTTCGGCTGTGTTTGAATATACAAAGTACGATCCCATCCCCCCCTCCGAATCAAGTAGTGAATCGGCAGATTTGGTCTCGAGTCAAGTACCCTTAAATATAATGTTTCACAAGTAGTTGTGTCAACATTCAAGCATGGCCTCCCTTACAAAAAAGAAGTATATTAAAGTATACTATAAGTATACTAAAAATGGATAGTACACTTTTAGTTCACTTTTGATATACTTTTAAGAAGTATTCTTAGAAAATAGTTCACTTTTGATATACTTTTAAGAAGTATACTTAGAAAATAGTTCACTTTTGATATACTTTTAAGTATGCTTTGAAAATAGTTCACTTTTGATATACTTTGAAGAAGTATGCTTAGAAACAGAAAAGGGTATACATTTCTTCTGGAGTAGGATGTATGTGTTATTATAGAGCAAAACAACCTGTACATTACAGGTTAAATGTTTTAGATTTATCTTGTATATTATAATTATTCATGTGTAGGAAAATCTATTATGCATTGCACATTGAATCTTTTTTGGTACTGAAGCTGTAACCTTAATTACTGCCAAAACATTTTGAAGCCTATACTCTTATACTAATAATTATCAATTGGAGTATTAATGGAAAAAATGAAAAAGCTACTTGAGGGAGAAGCAGACAGAAGGATTTCATTATGCATTTGAAGGTTATACTGTCAAACTGACTGAAGAACGAAATAACGACGTGAAAAAATGAAGATAGCGTGGCTCATTGGCTGGTCAATTCCCATGATGCAAGGCGGTAAATAGTGTTTAAATTTGCTTTTAAGTTTGCAGTTTGTTCTAAATACAAATGTAACTTCATGAATTTCGTTTTTTTCTGTGTCTGCTTAGAATGTAGTGTTTTGTTGCGTGGTAATTGGGTGTGCTTTGCCTTCGGCAAGGGCACAACCTTTGTTCTCTCACATATATATTATTATTATTGTGAGAATGCTGTTAAGCATTCTCACTATTGTTTTCCTGTTTCTCTTTATTATTGTGAGAATGCTGTGAAGCATTCTCACTATTGTTTTCCTGTTTCTCTTTATTATTATATCAACTTCTTAGTTCTTCCGCCGTTTTTTGGCCTTCTGCATACTTTCACCGATTCCTACAATTTTTGTATCAAAACGTTCAGCTCCTTCAGGAGATGTTGGCTATGACTTTTGGTATTTCTCACTTTTATACTTTTTAAGACATTAAGGTTTTTGTGCAAATTATTCTCCCATTAAAAGTAATGATAAATCCTTTCAAATCATTAAAAAGCTTCCTCCTCTTTCAAACGTAACTACTTCAGCATACTTTCAGCTAGAGACACCATTCAACCTTTAAAATGTTCACAAGACATTCAGCTATTCCCAAATGATTCAGCTTTTTCAAACATTCAGCCAATTTTGAATTATGACAGTTTGAAATACATTAAAATGTTTGCTCCTTCTTGATTTTTATGAATGAGCAGCAAGCAGAGTGGCACACTCTGCTGGCTGCTCTTTTTCTGATATTCAACTAATTTGTCAAACAAATTCCTCTAACGTTCATATAGTTTAACTTACAGAAACAAGTTATACCTTAAAATGTAGGAGAAATTGTCCTCTTTCAGCCAATGTAACTACTAAAGAGCTCACATTTACAGATTTTCAGCTATGAGCCTTGAAGCGAGAGCAGCCTTTCAAATTCTCTCACTAACTTCAATGGAGAGGTGGGTAAAATCCGTCAGAGAAAGCAAGAAGGAAGACGATTTCGAAACTGCCGGTAGAGACATATTTCTGACCGTACAGACATATAAAGAATATCTCTGGTTTCGGCAGAGTCTTGGGTCTCGGAAAATATCCTTATATTTTGGATTGGACGTACAGTTTTGCGTCTAGGTTATCTTGTTTGAGGTGTGGATTCTAGCTACATTTCTCTTATTCTCTGCCCTCAGCGCGTTAGCAATCATAGCTGCACCATCACCGTAACGACAGACACGCACCACTCAGTCTCTCACACAGGTGATTGGTACGTTTACTTGACCATGAGAAACACGATTACTAGCAATTGTCGGTTTATGCCAATAATACGATTACTCCGTTTACATGTGTAATTGGTTATGCGATTACTCAATAAACACGTCTACATGATTCTTTTTTATTAATCGTTGTATGCTCCACGGACAACTTGCACCATCATCCTTCTGCAACAAAGTGTCGCTGTGTCTTCCTGTATCGGCCCTACTGCTGTATGTTTCATTCCATCAACACATTGAATCCAACTAAGAAAGCCGAGTAAACGCATAGGCTACATCTGCTACTGCTAATACTATCCCAACTATAATTTAATCTGTTAAAACGATAATATTCTTGTTACGACTAGATAGCCTACTTCTTCTTCTGTTTAACAGTTCAGCTTTCAGCTTCTCCCACATTGTAGGCTATTTTAGCTCTTAGCTTTGTTATGATGATGCAGTTGAGCTTCCACACTGCCTCTTTTGTGTGACTCACACATTTTTGAAATTCATTTCAGCTTGCGGGTATTTTCTCATTTCTCACTTTTATACTTTTTAAAATATTAAGGTTTTTGTGCAAATTATTCTCCCTTTAAAAGTAATGGTAAATCCTTTCAAATCATTGTTGGAATGCTGCTCCAGCCCCTTTCAAAAATACCTTTCGGTTGCTTTGAAGCTTCAGCTTATAACTTTCTACTAAATTTTCACAATTTTCAGCTTTTTTAGCATGGTCAGCTATCCCCATTCAGGTTTTCAGCATTCTCACTGCTGTTTCGCAGGAACAGCCGTTTCTAGTTATTATTATTATTATTCTTTTTGCCCCCCTAAAACTCAGTCAATATTTGGCCTACATAGACAAAGTAGGTGTCAAAAGTTTCGTCTTGGTAGCGATTGAGTTGCTTGTATTGGAATTTACGTTCCGTTGCATGGTTTAGGCTCAAGTTAAGTTTTTGTGGCGAAAAGTGAAGCTAACGGTGGCTAATTTGCTAGCCACAGTCACTGACGTTACTAACGTCACTAACGTCACGAAAACACGCGTGACTACCTTTGGCAGAACATTCGTTTCGCATCTGTTAACTTGGGGGATAGCTAGGCTAACTATAGCTTTACTGCAAGGCAGCTGCAGAAACGCCACAAGCAAAGAGGCCAGGGTGATAACTATTTACTCATTTTACTTTGTGATATGACACACAATTGTCATGTGTAATGTACAGTATAAGCTGATATTAAGGAAGTACATCTACTTTTGGAAACAGTAGTCTACTATTTCACTGAAGTATTAGCATCATGACATTAGCCTGTGTTGCCCGGGCAACACATACTACAGTGGTCTATGATGTAGCGTTATCTGTTTTCAATCGTTAAAATAAACATTCCTCACATATACATTTTCGTTGTAGGATTTATTCTGACATTAGTAAACGACTTGTTGGTGAAATTACCATTACCTGTGGTTTCAAACCAGTGTAGCTCACTGCAACGCTGTAGCTTACGTGAGACACACTACAAAAACATCTACACTACACAGCTGTTTAGGAAGTCAAACGGCGACAGAACATGTTCGGCACTCCCCTTACTTAAATCAAAAGTCTATCTAACTACTAACCTGAACTTCATTGCCACAGCCTAAACGTTGTCAATCTGTTCATGAAAATAATTTCAGTTTAAACCGTACAACGGAACGTTAAATCCAATTCAACCAACGCAATCGCTACCGAGACGAACACAGCAGTAGTCTAGTACTGTGCCGTAGTAGTACAATTTACCGGGGAAGCTTCTCCACACAGGGCTATATCGCATTTTGCGTTGTTACTGACAATGATCGCTACCAGTGAGCTTTTTATGAATGAGCGATTTTCCACTAAATAAATGTCAAGCTTATTTACGTTTTGGGGGGCATATTTTCCGTTAGCAGATGGTACTGTTTGAATCGCGATTCCATCTTCTACTGCCGGGCAACGTCGTAGAATAATCTTCAAAGGGGGTTCTTTATTAATGAATGAATGCAATGAGTAGGCTAAATGCCTGAAAATATCATGAGAAGGGAAAAACTTAAAATGACGTTTAAGTCATAGAGATTAGGTCAATTTTTACACCGGTCTGCCCAATTTATTCGTTTTGTTTCAACGATGAGGCTGCCTCTTGCAGGGGAAATGAGAAGACATCTATTTCATTCTACACTTCACTCGTATTTTCAGTTGTAAATGAGCAGCAAAAAAAAAATGCTTTTAAATCTGTCATCTTTATAAATAATAAGTATGCATTTTTATATAAAATATACAGAAATATCAGTTGTAAAAATGTCATTCAAAAACGGACCCCTGTGCAACCGACGCAAGCAAGCACACCCTACAATTTCCCCAGAAATTGTACCCTCTCTAGTTGTCATTGTTGTGCTGGTTTACCATTGTAACCATGAGTTAAATGACTGTTACGTTTGATCAGAAGAGCTGGATTTTTACGACACAAGTGCATACATAGTAATTAGCTTCTTTCAGCTAATAATCTGTAGTGTCACTTGGCGAGGACCCCCGTCAAGTAACGCAAGATTGGCGGCATTTGAGCGGCCCCTAAACATTTAAACATGTTAATAAATCATAGTAAATGGACATTTATTAAGTTTACTTCTTGAAGTACTTACATTAATTAAAAGTGCACTTGAAAGTTTTCCAAAGTATACTTTGAGGTACTTTAGGAAGTATATTTCATGAGCTGAAAGTACACTACACAGGTTACTTTAGAGTATTCCAAAGTATACTTTGAAGTACTTTAGGAAGTATACTTCATGAACTGAAAGTGCACTACACAGGCTACTTTACAGTATTCAAAAGTAAACCTCAAATACACTATAAGTGTACTTTAAAGTGTACTAAATGACCTAAAAAGTGGGCCAATTAAGTTTACAAAAATAGTATATAAATATGTACACTGCTAGTATACTTTAAGTGCCATGATAATAGTATACTTTTTATACTTAAGTATACTTACTTGCGGTAAAGTTGTCGCAATACGACGGTGGGTCACAATGACTGATGGGTCAGAATGACCTGAGGATAACACAAGGGATATCTATATATCAGGTGTCAGGTGACACTTCTAATGATTAACACAAAACAATGAAACCTCTCTTAAGGCGCGAAAAGATCTTTGAAGCAGAATATCTGTGCTAGAGCTTTCCTGGTTTATCAACATTCACCTCCCTGAAATGAGTCTCTGCAGGTTGGGATGTCTCAGTACAGACAACCGCCCTTTTTCACCAGAGCGTGTCACATATGATTTTGGCAATTTTGAACATAACATCTTGTAACTTAATTCATGTAGAATATTGAAGTAGTCCATATTGGACAAAGAAACTGTGTCCATAACTTAACTGTTATCTTACTACAAATAGTAGTTCAATTGTTCCATAATATTTCAGTAGAAGCAACAAGAACAAGAAGGATGCCTACTCTCTCTCTGTGTTTCCCCCAGGACAGAGTGGTAATTGCCATTGCCTACGACTGTGTTGAGAAGATGGTGTACTGGACTGATATCACAGGGCCCTCCATAAGCAAAGCTAGTCTGGAAGGTGGAGAGACCATTCCTCTGGTAACTTCACGTGAGTTGCAGCTGTCATATATTTTGTTGGAGTGAAACCCTGTGTCCCTTTTAGACTGGTTAACAGTCTGACTTCATGGAATGAGTCATTTAGCTTCAAGGTTCCACATATATCTGGTTTCTTGTTGGTTTAGATGCTATACATTATATTGTATTATACGTTCTCTCAGCACTTCATTGGTCTTTAACTTCTGTATGCAGAGCTGGAGAGTCCGGAGGGTATTGCGATCGACCACCTTGCGCGTCTGATGTTCTGGACTGACTCTATGCAGGACAGGATCGAGGTGGCCAGGCTGGATGGGAGCAACCGCCGGGTCCTGTTCGACACTGACCTGGTCAACCCTCGACCCATCGTCACTGACCCGTCCTATGGGTGTGTTTCAAAAGAATGTCGTAAATCTGATGTTGTAAAACGATAAATGGTCAATGCATTCGTTTGAGTGGCTTTGTGGCTGTTGGATTTGTTAGATTTGAGCCAATAAATCTCTTAATCTTTGTCCAGGCGACTTTACTGGGCAGATTGGAACCGAGAAGGACCCAAAATCGAGATGTCCAACATGGATGGCACTGACAGAACTGTCTTGGTGAAAGACGACCTGGCCCTGCCCAATGCTTTGACCTATGACCCAGCAAGCCAACAACTATGCTGGGCTGACGCCGGTAAGACCAGACAATATGATTTTTGGAGCTTATATCTTTATGCTGGTTTTCTTTTTTTGCTCCATTTGTTGGAGCATGGTGTTAGCACCACAAGGTAGTGGGGTTCAATTTCCTCTGGTTCTGGTATCATTGGATCAAATGACATTGTTTTACTGTAATTATCCCAACCTAGCATGTATTTTGTACTGAATGTACTGTAGTCTTTTAATATATGTTTTACTGTAATTATCCCAACCTAGCATGTATTTTGTACTGAATGCACTGTAGTCTTTTAATATAAATGCTTTAGCATATTAGTTTGTGTGTCGTTAATACATTTTCCTGGGCCAAATGGTGAATTTATCACCACCAGGATTTTCTCAACATGAATTGTCTGAATATATTCCTCATGCTCTCTAGGTACCCGTAGGGTGGAGTGTGTCGACCCCAACCGCCGGGTTCGTAATCAAGTCGTGGAGGGGATTCAGTATCCCTTTGCTATTGTATCCCATGGAAGGAACCTTTACTACACTGACTGGAGAAGGTACCACGTTGAGCATTGATAGTCTATACTGAATCTTCTCATGGCTGATTTTTCATGGCTGGGGTTTTCTCTGCTGTTTTATGAAAAAGTACATTGGAAAGTAAAAAAGCAATTACTCTGGCTACAGTATGACTTGTCACATTAATCGTATGTATGCATATTGAATGTCAGCTAATGTTGTTAGTGTTTGTGGTTAGTCAAAGTTCTGTGTGTGGCCCCCATGAACGTTGGATCTTCTGTTGCCAGGGAGGCTGTGGTAGCTGTGGACCGCGTGGCCCAGAGGGAGACAGAAGAGTTCCTGCCACAGAAGCGCTCACGTGTCTATGGCATCACCACCACTCCAACACAGTGCGCTCAAGGTAGGCCTGCTTGCCATCTTCTCTGGTGATACTAATACCGCTTTCCTCATGCCCTGGCGGGAGTCAGTTCCATCTCAGTTTATTTTCTGTAAAATCACATATAATATGTGATTTTGGAGTGTCAGCTCTAGTGATGGGAAGTTCGGATTCATTTTACTGACTCGGTTCTTTGAATCTCGTTCAGTAAAATGAACGAATCTTTTTTCGAGTTATTCGCTCATTTCAACAGGGGGGGGGGGGGGTCCAAAAGACTTGTTCAAAATGAATGAATCATTTCTGTTTCCTCTAGCTACCAGTACTGAGCCTATGTAGGTCACGTGAAAAATGATCCAAAGACCGGTACCCGAAAAAAGGAACGAATCGTTCACCTCCCGATCGTGTCTTCGGATCAATGTTTCATTCTTCTGCCAACAGTGTCTTTTTTTTTTTTTTGTCATTTAGCAGACGCTCTTATCCAGAGCGACTTACAGTAAGTACAGGGACATTCCCCCCGAGGCAAGTAGGGTGAAGTGCCTTGCCCAAGGACACAACGTCATTTTGCACAGCCGGGAATCGAACCGGTAACCTTCAGATTACGAGTCCGACTCCCTAACCGCTCAGCCACCTGACTCCTTCGGGTCTTCGGATCAATGATTCGTTCATCTGCCGAGTTCGTCTTTGGATAATTTTTCACGTGACCTGCATAGGCTCAGAAGAAGAAACAGAAAAGATTTGTTTACCTCATTCACTTTCGTGTGACTGCTAAGTTTAGTATAGTGAGTGATAAGTACAGGTTTTGTTATTTAAACTTTTTTTTTATCTCGGCCATGAGAAAATGAACAAATCATTCTCTGAGACTACTCGTTACTCCCAAATCATACTAATGATTCGGTCAAAATGAACGAATGGTTCACGAACGATACATCACTAATCAGCTCAGCAATCCTGTATACTGAATTACATTATCCACCTAATGAGTCTTTTAAGTACGAATTTAAGCATAATTGTTTACATAATTTGTAAATGTATACTAGGTAGCCAGGTAGTCTGGCATAAATGAATTGAAATGTGACCATGATTGGTAGTAGAACAGAGTTGAGTATATAAACACTGCCCATGGCAATAGTGTTAGCTTTTGAGGTGATCCATTGCACACATGAGTCTTATGACTTATGATGAAACCCCAGAGAGGGCAAGTGATGGAGAAGGCAGTTGTAAATTCCTCATTGATAATTAAGGATTTTTTTATGTTTACATGGGGGGGAGGGAGACAGCTGAGAGTATCACTGCCATGGCACAGCTGGTTGGACTGAGGTTAACTTTACTCAGCAACCCCAAATTCTCCACTCCTTTCAATCCATTCCCACATGGAATGGTCTGGAATCAATTACCTTGTGTTTGCAGCTATGTGAACAGCCTTCGCACATCTGTGCTCCCACTACATGTTCTGTAACTGGTCGCTCCATACATTTGGATTTGTGGGGTTTAGGCTGAGAATACCCTTGCAGCAAGCCTGTTTTTCATTAGAACTAATACAGAGGTACAAATTTGACTTCACTTAAACCCTGTGACTCAGTCTGGGTTGTGGTATTCTCATATTGAGATACAGGATCCCTGCTAGACCTAAATGCTGCATTAGATCACTGTTAACTGTTATGAGCAGTCACTTTTACAGCTGGGTGTCTCACAGGGTCTTCAACCCTGCCATGATGGGACTAGTGTGTATGTAACACAAATAGCCTTTATTATGTGCACTTGACTTGCATTCCTCTGGATGACTCTGAAAGACTGAAATGTGTTATTTTTTCGGCACCCCCTCAGGGTACAACTACTGCTCCAACAATGGCGGCTGCTCACATCTATGTCTACCACGCCCAGGTGGCTTTACCTGCCGGTGCCCTGACGTGATGGGTGGAAGGTGCGTGGAGAGGAATGAATGAGTCCCGGCCGGCAGTTCTGGAATTCATGAAAACGGCGTCACCTGTTGCTTTTTCTCTCAGTTTGGAAGAAATACCGCTGACTCCAGCAGGGGTTATGCTCAGGCCCAATTCCAATCTGAACTCATGGCCCCTACCACTAGGCCCCTTATTTGATTCCCTCTTGCAGATTTGATAGGTAACAGCTGTTGAAATACGCCCACTCAAAATAGGTGTGGTTAATTTGAACTATTCCACCTTGCGTATGTGGAACAAATAAAGGGCATGGAGAGTATCAGCTAGAGATCAGACTTGAATTGGGCCTATTATCCCACTGAGCCAGTGATGGACTGAGGGGGGACAATTAGCAGGCTAGGGGGTGAAGAGGTTGTGTTTAGGTATGGGGAGGAGGGTGGGGTTGAAATACCTGGGGATTTTACCGAGTTACCTTTCCTAATCAATTCTTACACTTACCAAATTATTAGTCCCAATTTTTTAGTAGTAACTTTTTGTAACTTGTAAATAAATACCTGAAATATAGACATTATCTGAATTACAGTTGCTTTTTTTTAACCTAATATAGATTATAGTGATGACAACTGCCGGTCATGCAGTAATATGTTTTTTGGCTGCCGCAAAAGCCCATCTGGAAGGACCTTGGCCTGGCGCCTTTTGATGACCTCATGCACCATAGGGAGGGTTGGGAGCCTGTGGTAGGATGTTCTGTCTGTGCAGCTGGGTCATCAGAGATATGGAAGAAACAAAAAAAATATTATGCATAGCCCCAATAAATACTTTTTGTACTAAGTGTTGTGTACATTGTGTCTTTTGCTTTGAGAATTGTGTAAATGAAACAAAGCCAGGGTTTCCCGCAGCACTTTGCTGTTAAGGCGGCCGCCTTAGCAACACACGCCTGCCGCCTTTACTGCGTTTAATTATTATTTTTTTTATTAGCGATATTCGCCGTGTTTCCGCCAGTTTTCTCCCTTTCATTCCCTTCACACCCTACCACCTTGACTAACACATTTTCTGCGGGAAACCCTGAAAGCATCATGCAACGATTGAATGAGATACAAATGACAACTAATCTTGTCATCCAGTAGACTTTAGGTGGGACTTTATTACTCTTTGTGGAGTCTACCTCATACTGTTTTTTTCAACTCTATCTTGTAAGCAAATTAAGTCAATTTAGACCAGTGGTTCCAAACCCTGGTCCTCAGGGCACACCTGTACTGCATGTTTTGATGTTTCCCTGCTCCAACACACCTGGGCCCCGTTCGTCGTAAGGGTTGAAGCTAAGTTAATCAATTGTCCCTTTAGCCCGTTAACATTAGCGAGATGAGTGAGAACAGCAAATATCGGTTCGTCAACGGCTGATCCGCATCCAAATCATGTGGTTAATTTCAATCAGGCTAAACTTATCAGGGAAATTGCACGTGCACGTCCTACTTCAAAGGCAGGAAAGGTCGATCACCAAAACCGTGATTTTTCTAACGGTATGATGGCGGAAAAGACGAAAGAGAGAGCGGTGATAGGCTATTCTCGCCATCCGAGCAAACTATTATAATGAGTCTCTAAGAAGACAATAAGCATATTATCATGGCTAAGTCAAACACCGCCACCGCTGCCAGAGCAAGACAATCAGCTTGGCAAAAAAATTGCCGATAAGCTAAATGCGAAAGTTTTGGGGAAATGTATAGGCTCATCTTAAGTGCCTCATTACCCCAATCAATCAGATCACATTTCTTTAAATGTGCCTGCTGGTATAGGCTTAATGGAAATTAATAATCGAATGAGATCTTGCTAGCGAAAATAATGATCTCAACTCTTTCAGAATAAGTAGGCTCGATAAAAACAAGGCCAAAGAGTATCTAACTGATACGAATTCATAGACAATTATGAGGATATATGTAGGCTACTGCGCTTATATCATGTACTATATATGTGTATATGCATGTAGGCATATGTGTAAATCCCTCTTTGATGTCATTGACTGGGACATGGCCAGGGAATATGATGAATTGATTCATCAGCTGGTTAAGCGCCAAGTACACTTTTCTTACAGCAACGCATGCTGCGGCTTTGCCAATGTTTTCTGCATCGCCTATACTGTATAAAAATGTAGCCTATAGCCTACCTGACGCAAAAAACCTCAAGGCTATGCAGTCTGAAGCACAGTTAAAGTTTCAAGTAGGCTAGCTTTATTGTCAATTTCTTCACGTCAAGACATAAAAAGGAATCGATATGACGTTTCCCACTCTCCCACAGTTACACATATAAAAAGCACAGGCACAACAGATAAAACAAGACATTTCGTAAAACATAGCGTTACATATTCACATACAGCAGCATAAGCTAATAATAAACCATAAAGCTTGCTGCGGCGTGTGATATTTGCAATGTACGGCCCGAGAAGGTCTTGCAAATAAATGAGTCCTTGTCGGCTGAATCGATATCGCTCAAACAAGAACTCATCCGTGTGAAATAAAGGATCTTGGCAATCGCGAAGAACTCGCGATTGATAACTGGTATGGAAAGCTAATCGAACTAAAATATAGCTCCTTGGTCAACTGGGTCTCTCAAAAAGGCCATGTTATTTTCCGGGGGTGTGGCAGGCTTATGCTGCTACAGTTACGTCACGCCTGGGACACACTGCCTGCGATCGGCTGCGACGCGCCTGGAAGCGCCTCCTTTTTTCTTTTGGCGCCCATGTTATCAAATGGGACCGACCACACTGGCTGCGAAGCGCCGCGATTGCCTGCGATCTGCAGCGATCGTTTCGGCAGCTGGTCGAATTTTTTCGCGAGACGCTTGCGAAATCGGCTGCAGGATGATGAAATACACCATATTAGTTGATATATTTGAATAAAAAAACATGTTATTAAGATTTTACTCCATTAATTGTAGACTACGGTGAACATTTGTAAAGTTGTAGACTTTATAATTACACAATGTTGGTAACGAACGTCCTTTACATGTGGTTACCCTGATGAAAACGAATGAAAATAAACGGATTTATCCGTTGAGCTAGCATGCCCGTAGTTGTTTTGTTTGTTTGAGAGAACCGAGTTGTCACGCGTTGCACACAACACACACGCAGACATAGCCTACCGAGAGAGAACCCCCAAGTCTATTTCTAAAATCAGCATCAAATGAATTCTCGAAGTTGAAAAGCACAGGGAGTTGTTGTATGTCAGCAACAATTTTACAAGGACAACGTAGAGAAGGATCAATGCTGGGATATAGCCAATGCCATGTTTATGTACCATGTCAGCGTAAAGGAAAGCTCAGAGTAGCTGAAAGGCTTGGTGACCGGCGCGGAGAAATGCGCGTCTGGTGTGAACAGCTTTTGCTCAGTCGTAGCCGATCGTGGCGCGGCGCGTCCAGGCGCTTCGCAGCCAGTGTGTCCCAGGCGTTAGCCTGCTCTGGAGCAGGTTAGTGCTAATTGATATGTTACTATGGTGATTTATCGAAAGTTGCTTCCACGAACCAAAAAGAGGTGCATTTTTATCTTAGCCTTAAAATTAGCTCGGTAAACCGCTTAGCGAGCTACGACGAATACCCCCCTGACCCCCCTGATTCAAATGAATGATCATAAGCAGGCTTCTGCAGAGCTGGATAACGACCCATTCATTTGAATCAGGTGTGTTGGAGCAAGGAAACATCTAAAACATGCAGTACAGGGGTGCCCTGACTACCAGGGTTGGGAACCACTGATTTAGACTAATAGCTCAGTTGTCTTGGAATGTAGAAAACATTTCTAAGCATCAACTACCCCCTACTGGTGACAAATAAAGGGTTCAGTTGAATGTTGACAACCATTGAGGTAACTGAATGTATGTCACATTAATAAAAGAACGTAGCTTTGACACTGGTTTTACCTCCATTTTGTCCAGAAATGAACTGTATCCAAATTTTCCTCTACATAAGAAAACATGTGCATGGAATATGTTTTACATAGAAAAGACGAAAGACACATTGAACCACATTTTATAATTCAGCCACCTGCCCAGTAATGATGTACTTGCACCATTAGTCACATTGCAAGTTCTGTACTGTATTGATCCATGCTACATTGGTGCATTTCATGTTAGAAATATAACATAAATAAATGGACCTCCAACGTAGTTTTAATTTACGGCTTCCTTACTACATAATTTAGTGGCATAACTTCATATCCCCTATCAGTTCCATGCAGAAGCTGCACTCCCTTAAATTAGTTCCATACAGACCTTGAACCAAACCCCTCCTAATCCCACTTCTAACCAATGTGGCATAATGTCAGCCATGTGTGCTGACAAAGCAGGTCAACACCATCTTCTAACAGCCTTCACCAGCAAATCCATGCCTTCCCAGTCCAGCACATCTTCCGTCCATCTTTGACTTGCGTCCCCGCCTGTGAGAAGCTCAGGACCAGCGCACCAGTACCTTGTCTCCGTCCTCTATGGAGTAGAACTGCAGTGGCTTCAGGTCGTTGTCGATGTCAATCTCTGTGCCCTCCATCTAGAAGATAGGGTTGGTGATTTTAAGGAGTGCATCGAATATGGATAGAAGGAAGAATGGTCTAGCAAGACAAGACCATTTATTATTTTTAGTCATTAGGTTACCCAGATATAAGAACTATTCCTTACAGTCCCTTCAGCAATGCAGTGTTTCCCCTACCATTGTTTTGGAGGGGTGCCATCATTTGACAGATTAATTTATGTAACAAAACTCACTAATCTATTCTGAAAGTATATCCATTTTATATTGTTGTTCTGTTAGCTAGCCAGCAAACCCCTTTGAAAGCAGCTGATTATCAGTTGTAAAAGCGAATTCACTTTTAAATAATTTAACAGAATGTCCCTATTTTCCTTACTATAAACTCCTAGCGGTAAGCGCTTAGTTTCATTTAATTGCAAATGCCTTTATTAATCGAATTAGTTCATTAATGAAACAAAATTTGATACAGCTTCCTAGTCCACATGCTAGTGAAGCATATGGTGCGAAGGATGACCAGAGAAACAATTACAGTGAAGTTGGGATCAGTGTTGCCAACTTAGCGACTTTCATTCAAAAAAGCGCAGAGCGACAAATCTTTTTCTTATATCAGTTTTCATATTTTATAAAAAATATTCATTAACATGAGGGTTTTATTAGGCTTTCACAGTTGCGCTGATTATCCTATAAATTGCACACACAGTTAAACAAATATTAACCTAATATTTCTTCTTATTAACAAAATATTAAAGGGGTCATTGACTGATTTTATAGGGTAGAGACCTGACCCATCAGTCATTGTGACACACTGTCGTATTGCGACAACTTTACCGCATACAAAAACAAAGTGAAGCATTTTCTTTTAACCATTGGGCTGTCTCAGACCCCCCACATTGCGAAGGTTAAAAGAAAATTATTTTTATTTGTTTTTGTATTGGGTAAAATTGGGTTAACAACGATGGTTCGTTATGAATCTTTGGGTCATGTGACCCGAAGGCAGCACAGGGGTTAAGGTCTCTGGATAGGGTATGTAACATTGGTTGGACTCAAAATGGCCCGGGTACTGTTCTATGTGCCCTAATGCAACCCTGTGAAATAGCCCTAGAATGAAACAAGATGTTTTCTCCTTTTATGGTATGCTCATGAATATATAGATGAGCTGCGCGCTGATTGGTTGGTTTACAACGAGCGAAGCTGCGGAGCAAAGACGCAACATAGCCAAACATGCATTGTGAATTGTAGATTTACATGACAACACAGGTTATTTATTCGAATGTAACACAGTCAGGAAAATGAAATAACGTTAGCCCCATTGCCAATAAACTAAATCACACATTCTACCTATGCTAGATACAGGAGACGTTACCATTGCTAATAACTGTTAGCGACAAAATCAAAATCAAATCATACTTATAGGAAGTACACAGAGCAGCGCCGCAGCTAAACGTGTCTGAGATCTAAATGTTGGGGCGTGACAAAGGTACAGACCAGAGCCAAAAAAGGTGGAGCCTCCAAACTGACGTCACTTTTTGGAAACCGACCGTTTTACAGCTACATTTTTTAATTGAGAGATTTTTTATAGGAAAGAGGTGTCAATGGGACTTGAGGTTCACTGTATGTCCATTTTACCCACCGAGCTGTCGTTATTGAACTATGACAAGGTAGTAAACTATGTTTTGCAGTCAATTTCATAAACTAGAAATTAACAGGGTTGAACTCAATGACGGGGTTGAAAATTATAACAGGCTTGAATATGGTATGATTAACTTACATGTAAAATGTATGTAACAACAGTGTTTCCCACAGATTACATTTACATTTATGCATTTAGCAGACGCTTTTATCCAAAGCGACTTCCAAGAGAGAGCTTTACAAAAGTGCATAGGTCACTGATCATAACAACGAGATAGCCCCAAACATTGCGAGCAGCCAAAACATGAAGCATCCATTGTGAAAACCAAATAAGTGCCAAAGGGAAGAACCATAAGAGCATGCAGTTAAACAAGTTACAATTAAACAACATCAAAAGAGTCATTGTGATCCTGGAGGAAACTAACATCCGGTCCAGCCAAGCATTCCTAAGTGCCGTTGTACTCCCGGAACATGTGCGTCTTGAGCCTCTTCTTGAAGGTGGGGAGCTTGTGTTGGGACCAGGCACTCTTGAGCGGTGGGACCACCAGACTGTTGTCAGAAGAAGACCGTAGGTGGCGGGTGGGGGTGTAAGGCTGGAGGAGAGACTTGATGTAGTCGGGTGCAGTCCCGTTCACCGCTCGGAAAGTCAGTACCAGAGTCTTGAATCTGATACGGGCCGTGATGGGAAGCCAGTGGAGGGAGATGAGGAGCTTCTGGGTAGATTGAAGACCAGACGGGCCGCCGCGTTCTGAATCCTCTGGAGAGGGCGGGTTGCGCATGCTAGGAGACCGGCGAGCAGCAGTAGTCCAACTTTGAGAGGACAAGTACTTGGACTAGCAGCTGGGTGGAATGCTCAGACAGGTATCTCCTGATCTTCCGGATGTTGTAGAGGGTGAATCTACACGACCGGGAGACCGCAGCAATGTGGGCTGTGAGGGAGAGCTCGTCATCCATGGTCACCCAGAGGTTCCTGGCAGAGGATGAAGGGGTCACCGTCGCAGATCCCAGGGTGATTGAGAGATCGTGGGAGATGGAGGGCTTGGCCGAGATGATGAGAAGTTCTGTTTTGGCGAGGTTCAGCTGGAGGTTGTGCTTGGTCATCCAGTCGGAGATGTCTGCAGGCCTCAATCCTAGTTGAGATCCGTCAGGGATCAGTCGGGGGGAACGACTGATCCGGGCAATTTTCAAAAAGCAGGCAAAAAGCAATTTGCGTGTGTGGGTTTGCCCTGTGTCTGATGGATGGGAAGAGATAATTCCTTCATAAAAGGGGTGATTGATTGCAAAACCGATTTTACCTTGTCATAGTTGAATAACGACAGTTCGGTGGGTAAAATGAACATACAGTGAACCTCAAAGTCCATTGACAACTCTTTCCTATGCAAATCTCAAAATGAAAAAAATTGGCTGTAAAACGCTAGCTTTTCAACAAAGCCTTTTTTGGCTCTGGTCTGTATCTTTCTTTTTTCTTTTCTTGCTTTTAATTAACACAGATTTGCAAGGAATGCAAGAACAGCTAGATAGCGAAAACACCTATACTGCAGGCATTTAAACTAGTTTAGCTTGCTAACGCAAGAGCATAGGTAGAATGTGTGATGATTTAGCCTAGTTTATTGGCAATGGGGCTAACGTTGTTTCATGTTCCTGACTCTTTCATTCAAATAAATAACCTGTGTTGTTATGTAAATCTACAATTCACGATGCATGTTTGTCCAGATCTTTGTCAGGTTATTTTTCAGCAAGATGTCTAGAGTTAGCTAACTGAAGCTGAGTTGAATCACAATATAGTTTGGTTGCTATCAGCTGTAACGTTCTACCCACCTAAGTCAATCCAGTTTGCTTCGACAACAGAAGTGGAAACAACTAACGTTATTATTTCAAATGATATCTAGTCAATCTGTTGAAAAGTGTTGTGTAGACACAATAGATTTATTTGCGTGTTTTTATTTCAAGTCTCCACCTTCGGTGTTTCAGTGAGTGCTGTTGGCCGTGTTGCGTTTTTGCTCCCCAGCTTCACTCGTTGAAAACCAACCAATCAGCGCGCAGCTCATCTAAATATTAATGAGCATACCATAAGTCGTTACACAGAAATTTTTAAAAAATGTATTAAATGTATTATGTTGGATGTTGTCCTACTCTTTCTTCAATGCCTAAACAAATCTATCTCTTTCTCTCCCTGACCCTGTCTTTCTGCTTGAGCAGCACTGGTTGAAGCCTGAAAATATTGCAGGCTAAACAATTTCTGCATATATGCAGGTAGCAACGCTAGTGCTAAATTACTATTTAGCTGGTCGGCTCCATGACTCTGGGTAAGTAGGGCTCGTGAGACAGCTCACCAAAAGAACAAAGGGGAACCCACTTGTCTAGCAGATGTTTGTAGGTACCTCGCGAAAAGTAGCCTCAACTTTTCTAGACTTTTAGCTACGGTACTAATGCTGAAGGCTCGCTGATATCGCATAGCGTCATTGCTAACGTGTGCTGACTGTGTGTGTGTGTGTGTGTGTGTATGTGAGAGAGACGCGTGAGTGACAGAGAGACGGAGGGAGAGCAGGGAAAGGAAATGCAGCTGAACGAATACGCTGTGTGTTTTAAATAGCATTAAAAAACTAGAGAGGGTACAATTTCTGGGGAAATTGTAGGGTGTGCTTGCTTGCGTCGGTTGCACAGGGGGGTCCGTTTTTTAATGACATTTTTACAACTGATATTTCTGCATATTTTATATAAAAATGCATACTTATTATTTATAAAGATTACATAGATTTAAAAGCATATTTTTTTTGCTGCTCATTTACAACTCAAAATACGAGTGAATTGTAGAATGAAATGTCTTCTCATTTCCCCTGCAAGAGGCAGCCTCATAATTGAATCAAAACGAATAAATTTGGCAGACCGGTGTAAAAATTGACCTAATCTCTATGACTTAAACGTCCTTTTAAGTTTTTCCCTTCTCGTGATATTTTCAGGCATTTAGCCTACTCATATTGCATTCATTCATGAATAAAGAACCCCCTTTATAGAAGATTATTCTACGACGTTACCGGCAGTAGAAGATGTAATCGCGATTCAAACAGTACCATCTGCTAACTGAAAATATGCCTCCAAAAACGTAAATAAGCTTGACATTTATTTGGTGGAAAATTGCTTTCATAAAAAGCTCACTGGTAGCGATCATTGTCAGTAACAACGCAAAGTGCGATATAGCCCTGTGTGGAGAAGCTGCCCCGGTAAATTGCACTAGCTACTACAGTACAGTAGACTGCTGTGTTCGTCTTGGTAGCGATTGCGTTGGTTGAATTGGATTTAACGTTCCGTTGTACGGTTTAGGCTGAAATTAATTATTTTCATGAAAAGATTGACAAAGTTTAGGCTGTGGCAATGAAGTTAAGGTTAGTAGTTAGATAGATTTTTGATTTAACGGGAGTGCCGAACATGTTCTGTCGCCGTTTGACAGCTGTGTAGATGTTTTTGTAGTGTCTCGCGTAGGCTACAGCATTGCAGTGAGCAACACTGGTTTGAAACCACAGGTCAGTACCGCCGCTTCCATAACGCGCACTACGCGCTGCTAATTTAATGGTTAGCCTATGCATACACCTCGAACTAGCTGACGTTATTGCTAATGTTAGCACACTCAAATATGTTAACCTGTGTCCAATCCCGACCGCTGTAAACTACTATTGTCCAAACCCGAACAGGGTTTGGACACTCAGTTTTCGGTCTTTTTGCCAGCATTTTCTTTTGCTATCGCCAGCAAAGTGTAAGTAGTATTATTTTAGGCATACCAAACAATCTACGTGTAAAATTTCATGAACATATATGGACGTTTACATGTCTAAATAATATAGGACAGTTACTTTGGCCGAAAGACCACTCGGCGACACTCGGGCGACGCTTGGGTGACGATCTTTACTCTGACAAGTGTGTCTTTGTTTTCATCGTACTGCTACTATGGGTTAGCATATGAGTGTATTTCAATGCTAGCTTAACACTACTTTGTCTTGCCAATGAAAATACACGATCATGTGTGACGTGATCTGTAGTCGAGGGGAGGAAGGGATGGGGGCTAGCAAACTTTGAGAAGAGTTCAACAAAACATCCAGCAGGTGGTGGTATACAGTCAAACTGAGATTTTATCGCATAGTTTGGAGATGTTGAAGCGTGATATCTTATTGTGGAGGACATAACTACGTCCCCGGATATGTTGACAGCATTGATGGTCAGTTTGGTGACCCTGGATCAAGTTAATATCCCCAGAAAAACAGCAGTGGCCAGTGTTTAGAAGTGCGGTCGGGTTTGGACAAGGGTAGCGCACGGCTAATTTACCGGCGCCAGCGTCTTTTGACCGGCTCTAGTAAAGGCTAAGCTAACTCTAAATTTTTAAACAATATTTAGCTCGAAAGGTAAGAAGTTAAAGCTTAACGTGAAATCAGTAAATCAGCTGAAAACGTGATACGATTATTTTTATCAATATTTGAAGTGGCATTTTCTCAGAATGTTAGCTAAAAACCGGTCGGGATTGGACACAGTGACGCTAGGTGCAAGCTAAATTGAGATTTTACTGTTAAACATTATCTATGCATTTTACAAGTAACTGACGCCAGCGAGCTGTTACTTTACATTCTATGATGCTTTTATATTCGATTTATCAAATAGTTTTTAAATGAGTAATAAAGGTGGAGAGCTCCTTGGCTGCATGCTTTCATTTTTAAATGTTTATAATTTGGAAAAGCAGACTAAGAAACGTAAGGGTGGGGCTGAAGCATTAGGAGACAAAAATACATCACCTTCACTAGACAAGGTTTTACCAATTGAAAAACGGCTGTTTATTTTACATGAAGCTCAAAAACTATTTTGCGCTCAAATGAAGGCCAAAATATTTTTGCGCGTGTTGCGTGCTCGCATTACGTTGGGAACTCCGTAACTAGCATCACATCAAACACAGAATGTGGATGCATTGGCAGGGCAGCTGTGGTGGTGTATACGGGGGCCGGTTCTGGTGGGCCGGTCTGGATCAAAGTCCAGGGCCTATTTTTACTCCCAGTCCGTCCCTGCCAAGCCCTGATCAACCACCCTCAACCAGCTGTTTAGGGACAGATACACAGCAGAGAACCACCACCTCTGAATAGGTGTTACATTGTGATGCTGCTGTTGTGTTAGGCTATTGGTATTGAGTTATATGTTTGGTAATAAAAAGTTAAACTGGCAAGAACAATCATGGTTTTTTAGGGGGGGGGCATCATAAAGGAATTATGCTTAGGGCACCAAAATGGCTAGCAGCGGCACTGCCACAGGTAATGATAATTTCACCCACAAATCGATTGAAATCAGATGCATCATAGACCACTGTGGTATGTGTTGCCCGGGCAACAGAGGCTAATGTCATGATGCTAATGCTTCAGTGAAATAGTAGACTACCGTTCCCGAAAGTAGATGTGGGCCTACTTCCTTAATAATATCAGCTAATATTGTACATTACATTTCACAATTGTGTTTCACATCACAAAGTAAAATAAGTAAATAGTTATCACCCTGGCCTCTTTGCTTGTGGCGTTTCTGCAGCTGCCTTGCAGTAAAGCTATAGTTAGCCTAGCTATCCCCCAAGTTAACAGATGCAAAACGAATGTTCTGCTACAGGTAGTCACGCGTGGTTTCATGACGTTAGTAACGTCAGTGACTGTGGCTAGCAAATTAGCCACCGTTAGCTTCACTTTTCACCACAAAAACGCAATTTCTACTGAAACCATGCAACGGAACGTAAATAAAAATACAACCAACGCAATTCGCTACCAATACGAAACTTTTGACACCTAGGTTGTCTATGTAGTCCAAATATTGACTGTTCCTTAGGGGGGCAAAAATAAACAATAACTAGAAAAGGCTGTTCCTGCGAAACAGCAGTGAGAATGCTGAAAACCTAAATGGGGATAGCTGACCATGCTAAAAAAGCTGAAAAGTGAAAATTTAGTAGAAAGTTATAAGCTGAAGCTTCAAAGCAACCGAAAGGTATTTTTGAAAGGGGCTGGAGCAGCATTCCAACAATGATTTGAAAGGATTTACCATTACTTTTAAATAGCCTACAATGTGGGAGAAGCTGAAAGCTGAACTGTTAAACAGAAGAAGTAGGCTAGCTAGTCGTAACAAGAATATTATTGTTTTAACAGCTGAAATTATAGTTGGGATAGTAATAGCAGTAGCAGATGTAGCATATCATTCAGTGCGTTTACTCGGCTTTCTTAGTAGGATTCAATGTGTTGATTGAATGAAACATACAGCAGTAGGGCCGATACAGTAAGACACGGCGACACTTTGTTGCAGAAGGATGATGGTGCAAGTTTTGTCCGTGGAGCATACAACGATTAATAAAAAAGAATCATGTAGACGCGTTTATTAAGTAATCGCATAACTAATTACACATGTAAACGGAGTAATCGTATGGCATAAACCGACAATTGCTAGTAATCGGGTTTCTCATCTTCAAGTAAACGCACTCAGTGGCGTAGTAGAATAAAACAGTTCCATTAGCAATAGTAGTAAAAGAGATATTAGCAGCACCTGCAGAGTCACCTCTTGTAAATTGTATTAGGTTGAAATACTATCAAACTCTGTCTTGTGACTCCACTAATCAGCTAATACCAATCACCTGCGTGAGACTGAGTGGTGTGTGTCTGTCGTTGCCACGGTGATGGTGCAGCTATGATTGCTAACGCGCTGAGGGGAGACAAGGAAACAAGTTAACCTAGACGCAAAACTATACGTCCAATCCAAAAAATAAGGATATTTTCCGAGACCCAAGACTCTGCCGAAACCAGAGATGTCCTTTATATTTCTGTGCGGTCAGAAATACGACTCTACCGGCAGTTCAAAATCTTGTTCTTTTTGCTTTCTCTGACGATTTTGTCACCAGATTTGCATTGGTCTCTATGGGGCGAGAGTTGGACTTTGTCTCGCTTTCGTGGGGCTCTGAACAAATGTGTACGTCTGTTGGATTCAACAGACAACTGTCTACGACCAGCACAAAATTAGCTATCTATTGATCAAAAAATGAAGCATGAAGAGCGAAAATTGTGGCAATGCTGGCAAACTAGAAATATTTTTTCAACGACATCCGAAGCTGCCCTCCACTCTAAAGCCCAATTTATACTTAGGTCGCAGACACTTTTGAAAAGGTCGCCGACAGAAATGACGTCTCGGTCGACACTTTTAACCGTCGCTTAGAAGTGTCGCCTACCAGGAGAAATTTCTACTGGCGCGGATGTCGTCACATAGTGAAAAATTAAAATTGTCAGTTTCTCCGATTGATCACCTGGGCTACAAAGCGTTAACAATGTAACCATAGCTATGAATGTAACGGTAAAATTATTCTGTTTACGTCACGCGAACCTTGAGCACAGGCGACTGTTTTCCGAAGTATAAATGCAGCAGCCTGAGCGACACTTTTTTTTTTTCGTCGGCTACCATTTCAAAAGTGTCCGCGACCGAAGTATAAATTAAGCTTTATTAGCGATCACAGCTGCTCCATCGCTCTGGCAACCAAACAAACAGCACCAGGAAAGCAGAAGGAACACGTTTTTGAAACTGCAGGTAGAGTCGTATTTCTGACTGCACAGACATATAAAGAATATCTCTGGTTTAGGCAGAGTCTTGGGTCTCGGAAAATATCCTTATTTTTTTAATTGGACGTATAGTTTTGCGTCTAGGTCAACTTGTTTGAGGTGTGGATGCTAGGTAAATGTTCGTTTTTCTCTCTGCCCAGATCGTTAAGCCCAATTTATACTTAGGTCGCAGACACTTTTGAAAAGGTCGCCGACAGAAATGACGTCTCGGTCGACACTTTTAACCGTCGCTTAGAAGTGTCGCCTACCAGGAGAAATTTCTACTGGCGCGGATGTCGTCACATAGTGAAAAATTTAAATTGTCAGTTTCTCCGATTGATCACCTAGGCTACAAAGCGTTAACAATGTAACCATAGCTATGAATGTAACGGTAAAATTATTCTGTTTACGTCACGCGAACCTTGAGCACAGGCGACTGTTTTCCGAAGTATAAATGCAGCAGCCTGAGCGACACTTTTTTTTTTTGTCGGCGAGCATTTCAAAAGTGTCCGCGACCGAAGTATAAATTAAGCTTAAGCGTTTCAGTCTGCACTCTAGGGTTTCACGTAAACACCCATGGAAATCTCAGAAACGGCTTGAAAAAGTCATGAAACATAATCAGTGATATTGAAAAAAGTTAAATAGATATCAAAAAGCTGAATTATTTAAAAATAGTTTAGGGTTTTGTCAAAAATGTTTAGTTTAAATGGTGGCTCTAGCTGAAAGATTGAGGAAGAAGAAGGATTTGGAAGTTGAAGAAGTTTAAAGAAGTTTGAGAGGATTTGAAAGAAAACTCCATTGGAAACCCATGTTAAAAATATTATGAATATTGATTTATATTAATTCAAGCATAAGAGGTACAAAGCTGAAAAGTCATAGCACCCATAGTAATGCTACTACCTGCTAGTGTTACTTGTTAGCCTCCTAATTGTAAATTTTGAAGCCATACTATAGCGTTTGTCATATAGTTTTTGTCTATCGGAAAATAGTCGGTTGGAATGTTCAGAATCACACGTGTGACGGTACTCTGTGGGGCCCGCTTTCGAACGATCACATGTGTGACGCAACTCCTTAACGGGTTAATAATTGAAAGATGTAGAAACAGAAAAAAGTTTGAACAGTGAAGAGCGTTGGCCAATCGGATTAGTTCCTTGTTTCTTGTAATGTAGCAACCGTTGGTCATTGTCAACATTTCTAACCTAGAATCTAGGTTTCAGTATCAGGATTCAATGGGAGATTTCCTACAGTAAGCTAGATCTACTGCTTCAAATTGAAAACGGAGACGATATTTTGATTACAGACAAGTTCCTTAACCTCTGTTGTCAATATCGCCGATAAAAAGTAAATACTGTTACGAAGCATTTGTTTGTAGGTAACGTTAGTTAACGAACGATAGACGTAGCTAGCTATGTGACCTTGTTTCGCCGTTCTATGGCAGCTATGATGACAGCGTTGTAAGCACTCGTCACTAGAATGGCCATAACTTTAAAACAAAAGATCATATTTCAAATCTGTCTGCTGTTCTACATTGCCCACACAATTATGTATATATATCAACTCTAACATGGCCTGTATCTTGTATTGAAAGTGCTCGAAAATTAGCTTGTCTAATGTATGGTGGACTGAGAAAACATTTGTCAAAGCAGAGCGAGCGGATGTCGTGGGAGAATTCCTACTGTTAGATTTACTGCTTCAAATTGAAAACGGAGAAGATATTTAGAGTAAAGACAAGTTTCTTAACATCTGCGTTCAATATCGTCAACTAAAAGTAAAAACGTTTCAGTTACGAAGCCTTTGTTCGTAATAACGCCAGCTGCAGTAAACCTTTCGTGACCCCGGTTTGGCTGTTTGTGACGGTCGGCTATGACAGTGTTGAGCCTCGATTTTTGCAGATTTTTGTGAAGCTTTCTTAAAGGAAAATTATCTAGCTAGATTATGTACACTTTAAGCTCAATGTACATACCTTGTTTGGCCAATTTGGTCGATTGTGGAAAAAAGTAGAACCGTTTTTAGTTATGGAGAGCCATCGCGCTAGATTGGAATTGCGTTATCCCACTCATCACTTCAGTGGTCATAACTTTTAAACAAAATAGTCTATCTTACATCTGTCTGCTGTTCTGAATTCACGACAAAATTACGCACATTTGATACGCTCTAACCTGTCCTCTAGCTTGTATTTAAAGTGGTTAAAAATGAGGTTTTCTAAAAAAGTAATGCAGACGGAGAAGATTTTTGTCAGAATGGCTCCGTGAAATCGTCTTGATAAAGGATGATTTGCTTAACAATCATACAAATATTTATATCATTAGAAAGCCCTACTTCTTGTCTTCAAAATTGTAAAAACAGTTCAGGTATATTATTTGAAAAACTATGCATATTCAGGCAGGAAAGTGTTAAACAGTGTAAAAAATTGACGCGGTGAGAAACAGTTCTGTCAGTGCATGACGTCACAATTGAATTTGACTTGAACATTCTGAACCATTGAAACCCATTCATTTTTTTTAGCACTTTAAACTTTAATACCTTAAAAACTTTAAAAGTTATCAATGAGAAAAGTAATAGCACACTAGAGCAGTTCAGACTTTATCAAATGAAGTTTGAACGGTATTTCTAGCTTAAACGGTGTGAAAGGAGTAGGCGACGGAAAAAAGTGGGAGGAAAAAAAAAAAAAAACTAGAAAGGTACATTTCCTGAAGAAAATGTGTGTGTTTGCTGAAAGCAGTTGAAATGATTGTTTTGATGGCTTGAATAGTGAAGAAGGTTTTACAAAAATTTTAAAACTGGTATGTGCTTTAAAAACAAAATGGTGAGAAAGTGTTAAAAGTATATCTGTCATTGTTATGCATTGCGATATTTTCTTACTGTTGAAAATGGAGAAAAAACAGTGATGAAAAGATATCTTACTGACTTTCATAATTTTTTAAGCGTTAAAAGTATTAAAGAATGAAAGATTGAGAAATAGAAAAAAGTTTGAAGTTAGAAAAATGAGCAAATATAGTGATGAAGAGTATATTGCATAACAGTTATCAATATCATAGCAGACAAAAGTATGTCAGCAGTATGAAGGTGAAAAAAAGTGTTGCTTTGAAACCAAAATGGTGAGACAGTGTTAAAAGTATATCTGTCATTGTTATGCATTGCAATATTTTCTCACGGTTGAAAAAGGAGAAAAAAGAGTGATGAAAAGGGTATCTTATTTAATTTCATAAATGTTAAAGCGTTATGTTAGAGCCATTTTATATTTTATTTCATTCTAAACCTTTTACATTTTTAAACCCTTAGTATTAGTTAGACTTGTACACTTTTTTTTTAAGATTCTTATATGTTTAATGTGTGCACCTTCCTGCCACAGTCAATTCCTTGTCTGTGTGATGTTTCTTGGCAAATAAAACCCATTGTGAAAAGTATTAATAATTGAAAGATGTAGAAACAGAAAAAAGTTTGAACAGTGGAACAGTGACGAGCGTTGGCCAATCGGATTGGTTCCTTGTTTCTTGTAACGTAGCAACTGTTGGTCATTGTCAACATTTCTAACCTAGAATCTAGGTTTTAGGTTCAAGATGAAGGAGAAACTAATCATGTGTGCCTGCACAACCAGTCCTGTTCAGACACTTAATTTAAAGATGACATCAAAATAATAATCCATAGTGCAGGGTTGCCGATGTTGTCGTTGTCCCTGGTGAGTTTTTTAAATTCAATCTCGTCACATTGTGACTTTGTTGTGCAACTGGAAAAGCTAGCTACTCTAACTCAGAATGCTGCTGCAAAAAAAGCAGAACTATTGTGGGTGGTAAATAAGATCATGCTACATCTAGCCAGCGGATCATTTCTTGCAAGTGTGTCAAAGTGGTATTTTTACAGACTGTATTAACACCGTAGGCGTGAATAATGCATGCAGTCATTGTCGTCCATCTTTAGCCGAAGAAGCTAGAGAGAGGATGCAATGGGAGATTTCCTACAGTAAGCTAGATACTGCTTCAAATTGAAAACGGAGACGATCTTTTGATTAAAGACAAGTTCCTTAACCTCCGTTGTCAATATCGCCGATAAAAAGTAAATACTGTTACGAAGCATTTGTTTGTAGGTAACGAACGATAGACGTAGCCAGTTTCGCCGTTCTATGGCAGCTACAGTACTGTATGATGACAGTCGTAGCTAGCGTTGTAAGCACTCGTCACTAGAATGGCCATAACTTTAAAACAAAAGATCATATTTCAAATCTGTCTGCTGTTCTACATTGCCCACACAATTATGTATATATATATCAACTCTAACATGGCCTGTATCTTGTATTGAAAGTGCTCGAAAATTTGCTTGTCTAATGTATGGTGGACTGAGAACATATTTGTCAAAGCAGAGCGAGCGAATGTCGTTAAGTTTCTTAACGTCTGTGTTTAATATCGTCAACTAAAAGTAAAAACCTTTCGTGACCCCGGTTTGGCTGTTTGTGACGGTCGGCTATGACAGTGTTGAGCCTCGATTTTTGCAGATTTTTGTGAAGCTTTCTTAAAGGAAAATTATCTAGCTAGATTATGTACACTTTAAGCTCAATGTACATACCTTGTTTGGCCAAATAGGTCGATTGTGGAAAAAAGTAGAACCGTTTTTAGTTATGGAGAGCCATCGCGCTAGCTTGGAATTGCGTTATCCCACTCATCACTTCAGTGGTCATAACTTTTTAACAAAATAGTCTATCTTAAATCTGTCTGCTGTTCTGAATTCACGACAAAAGTACGCACATTTCACGCTCTAACTTATCCTCTATCTTGTAGTGAAAGTGGTTAAAAATTAGGTTTTCTAAAAAAGTAATGCAGACGGAGAAGACTTTTGTCAGAATGGCTCCGTGAAATGGTCTTGATAAAGGATGATTTGCCTAACATGATCATATAAATATTTACATAATTAGAAAGCCCTAAATCTTGTCTTCAAAATGGTATAAACAGTTCAGGTATATTATTTGAAAAAGTCTGCATATTCAGGCAGGAAAGTGTTAAACAGTGTCAAAAATTGACGCGGTGAGAAACAGTTCTGTCAGTGCATGACGTCACAATTGAATTTGACTTGAACATTCCAAACCATTGAAACCCATTCATTTTTTTTAGCACTTTAAACTTTAATACCTTAAAAACTTTAAAAGTTATCAATGAGAAAAGTAATAGCACACTAGAGCAGTTCAGACTTTATCAAATGAAGTTTGAACGGTGTTTCTAGCTTAAACGGTGTGAAAGGAGTAGGCGACGGAAAAAAGTGAAAAAAAAAAAAAAAAAAAAACTAGAAAGGCATTTCCTGCTGAAAATGCGTTGGAATGCTGAAAGATGAAATTATTTTTCTTAAATTGCAGAAAATACAGAAATGAGAAAATACCCGCAAGCTGAAATGAATGTCAAAAAATGTGTGAGTCACACAAAAGAGGCAGTGTGGAAACTGAACTGCATCAGCTAACAACGCTAAGAGCTGAAATACAATGCGGGAGAAGCTGAAAGCTGAACTGTTAAACAGAAGAAGAAGTACATTTACATTTAGTCATTTAGCAGACGCTCTTATCCAGAGCGACTTACAGTAAGTACAGGGACATTCCCCCGAGGCAAGTAGGGTGAAGTGCCTTGCCCAAGGACACAACGTCAGTTGGCATGACCGGGAATCGAACTGGCAAACTTCGGATTACTAGCCCGATTCCCTCACCGCTCAGCCACCTGACTCCCCAGGCCTAAGCTAGCTAGTCATAAAAAGAATATTATAGTTTTACCAGCTGAAATTATAGTTGGGATAGTAATAGCAGTAGCAGATGTGTGCATTGAGTGCGTTTACTCGGCTTTCTTAGTAGGATTCAATGTGTTGATGGAATGAAACATACAGCAGTAGGGCCGATACAGGAAGACACGGCGACACTTTGTTGCAGAAGGATGATGGTGCAAGTTTTGTCCGTGGAGCATACAACGATTAATAAAAAAAATCATGTATACGCGTTTATTGAGTAATCGCATAACTAATTACACATGTAAACGGAGTAATCGTATTATTGGCATAAACCGACAATTGCTAGTAATCGGGTTTCTCATGGTCAAGTAAACGTACCAATCACCTGTGTGAGACTGAGTGGTGCGTGTCTGTCGTTACGGTGATGGTGCAGCTATGATTGCTAACGCGCTGAGGGCAGAGAATAAGAGAAATGTAGCTAGAATCCACACCCCAAACAAGATAACCTAGACGCAAAACTGTACGTCCAATCCAAAATATAAGGATATTTTCCGAGACCCAAGACTCTGCCGAAACCAGAGATATTCTTTATATGTCTGTGCAGTCAGAAATACGACTCTACCTGCAGTTTCAAAAACGTGTTCCTTTTGCTTTCCTGGTGCCTGTTTGTTTGGTTGCCACGGTGATGGCGCAGCTGTGATGGCTAACGAGCTAGGCAGAGAGAAAAACAAACATTTACCTAGCATCCACACCTCAAACAAGTTGACCTAGACGCAAAACTATACGTCCAATCCAAAAAATAAGGATATTTTCCGAGACCCAAGACTCTGCCGAAACCAGAGATGTCCTTTATATTGCTGTGCAGTCAGAAATACGACTCTACCGGCAGTTTCAAAATCTTGTTCTTTTTGCTTTCTCTGACGATTTTGTCACCAGATTTGCATTGTTCTCTATGGGGCGAGAGTTGGACTTTGTCTCGCTTTCGTGGGGCTCTGAACAAATGTGTACGTCTGTTGGATTCCACAGATAACTGTCTACGACCAGCACAAAATTAGCTATCTATTGATCCAAAAACGAAGCATGAAGAGTAAAAATTGTGGCAATGCTGGCAAACTAGAAATATTTTTTCAACAACATCCGAAGCTGCCCTCCACTCTAAGCGTTTCAGTCTGCACTCTAGGGTTTCACGTAAACACCCATGTAAATCTCAGAAACGGCTTGATCAGTAACATAATCAGTGATATTGAAAAAAGTTAAATAGATATCAAAAAGCTGAATTATTTAAAAATAGTTTAGGGTTTTGTCAAAAAAAAAATTGTTTAAATGGTGGCTCTAGCTGAAAGATTGAGGAAGAAGAAGGATTTTGAAGTTGAAGAAGTTTAAAGAAGTTTGAGAGGATTTGAAAGAAAACTCCATTGGAAACCCATGATAAAAATATTATGAATATTGATTTATATTAATTCAAGCATAAGAGGTACAAAGCTGAAAAGTCATAGCAGGAATGGCCTGAAACTGCAGAATTTTTTGATAGCTGAACGGTTTTAATAGCTGAAGATTTGAAGGCGCTGAAACGTGCCACGGAAGAAATAGAAATAGAAGAATAAGAAGAATATGAAGAAGTTGAATAAAGATTCAAAGAACAATACTTGGAATGCTGAAGCAGCATTCCAACAATAATAAGTATGCAGAATAACAATAGTGTTTTTGCTTGCAGCAAACACACTAATAAGTATGCAGAATAACAATAGTGTTTTTGCTTGCAGCAAACACACTAATAAAAAAAAAAATCACCGTCGTGGTGAAGAAGGAGCTGAGTCGAAAGGCGAAGCTCTCTATTTACCAGTCGATCTACGTTCCTACCCTCACCTATGGTCACGAACTGTGGGTAGTGACCGAAAGAACGAGATCGCGAATACAAGCGGCCGAAATGAGTTTTCTCCGCAGGGTGTCCGGGCTCTCCCTTAGAGATAGGGTGAGAAGCTCGGTCATCCGGGAGGGGCTTAGAGTAGAACCGCTGCTCCTCCGCGTCGAGAGGGGCCAGTTGAGGTGGCTCGGGCATCTGATAAGGATGCCTCCTGGACGCCTCCCTGGTGAGGTGTTCTGGGCACGTCCCACTGGGAAGAGGCCCCGGGGAAGACCCAGGACACGCTGGAGGGACTATGTCTCTCGGCTGGCCTGGGAACGCCTCGGGGTCCCCCAGGAAGAGCTGGTGGAAGTGGCCGGGGAGAGGAAAGTCTGGGCCTCCCTGCTTAGGTTGCTGCCCCCGCGACCCGACCCCCGGACAAGCAGAAGATGATGGATGGATGGATAAAAATAATAAGTATGCAGAATAACACACATAAAAAGTGTTTTTGCTTGCAGCAAACACACTAATAATATATATGTGAGAGAACAAAGGTTGTGCTCTCGCCGAAGGCTTGAGCACACCCAATAATAATAACAACGAAACGCAAAATGTGGCGGCCGGTGTTGATTCTGTGGCACACCGCCACAAATTAGTCTGTGTGGGAAAGGAAACACTATAACATACAACTAAAAGAGGGTCTGTTTTGTTACTGAAACTTTAAAACTGATATTTCTGATAATGTATGAAGATGGCATGGATTAAAAAGCATACATTTGTTGCTGCTCATTTACACTTCAAAATACTAAGATTGAAGTGTAGAATGAAACAGGATTCTCTTGTAATTTACCTTAGTGCAAGAGGGAATGGTGATAGGCTATGTTACAGCCTAACATGGTTGAAAAAGCTGCATCAAAACAAAGAAATTGTGCATTCCTGTGTAAAAATGGTCCTAACCTATATCCAACAACGTTGTCACAGGGAGTAAATCAACTGGAATCGCTATTCAAACATTACCATCTGCAGGGCTCTCAAGTTTTGAAGACAGGCAAGAGTGACATTCTCCCCCCGCCCCCCCCCCCCCGCCAGGGGGTCAAAATTAATTAATTAATTAATTAATTAATTGCTTTTTACCTGACATCTTTGAAAGGCAGCAATGATTAACGCATCCATGGCCAGGATATAATTATAAAATATGACATTATTTTAAAAGTGACCTATAACATCGACTATGCAAAACACTTAAATGTATTTAGTGCTAATAAAATTATTACGCCTATTTGGAAAGAGATGTTTATAATGTGACAATATGTCAGTCATTGTGTGATAACGAAAATAATACTAGGCCAATTATATATAACAGACAAAGTATTGCAAGCTCCGTCAGAGGTATCGGGCCTATGTTCGTCCCGCACTGGGTTCGAACTTGCCACCTCTGACATCCCAAGCGCCACCACTACCAACTACGCCAACGAAAAGCTAGCAATCCGTTGATGCGGGTGGCCTGTTACATACCTGAGGAGTGAGTTTCACCGATACACACTGGCTACATCTATGAACGACTTGTTCTGAGCAGGTGTTGTCAGTGAACAGGCTGTAAATCTGTTGGTTAAGACACTCATGAAAAACTGATGCTAATTATCTGGTAAACATTTTCTAACAGCAGTCAAGTTGTCATTGTTTGTGTCAAAGAAGTTGTGAATATGTTGTAACAGTAAAACAGGAGATCATGACTGTGCTCAAAGTGATGCTCGATCTCCAGTGGTTTGCTTTGTAGGTGAACAAAACTTTCAGAAGACGTTGTAGCAGAATCACGAAAAATTACAGGATATGCTTTTTTTCCATTGGTTGTTGCATTAAATCTTACCCAGATACAATGGTGCTATTTTACGATTGGCTATTGTATAGACCCTTTCTTTTTTTTGATTGGCTGATAAGTGGCAGGCTCGACTAAGAACTCCAGGGGAGACACGCTTGATTCCTGCCGGTTCCATAGTGAGAGCGGCGCGGCCAGAGGAATTTAGGTAGGGTGCTGCGGCATATTAAATATATTATAAATATTTTTTTTCTGCGTGAGAAATACAATGTGTGGCGGGAGGGCGTGACAAAAGACCGAAATGAGTGACTGTCACGCTCAATGCGTGACACTTGAGAGCCCTGCATCTGCAAACTGAAAATATGGCCAAAAAACAAATAAGCTTGACATTTGTTTGGGGGAAACTGGCTAATATAGAGTGATTACTGGAAGCGATCATTGTCAGTAACGTCCCTGTCTTTAAACTCGGGGCTCATGTGACCGGCTATCCCCGTTGTAAGTAGGGAAAGCGCATTCAACTTTGTTAGCTTCTCTTATATTCCCTCTATATCAGCCTTTCTCAATCCTGGTCATTGATCCTGGTCCTTGGGCCAACTGTAGCCTTGCATGCTTTTAGATGTTTATCTGCTCCTAATGATGGGTTGTCAAAACCAAAGTTGGATACAAAATACCACTACTAAGTGTGCACTTTGTGCACCTGCAATTTGTGCTGCTGCAATTTTTCCTCATCTGTCCATATTTATTTAGTGCATACAAGCATGGGCGGCGCTAGGGAGGGGCTAGCAGGTGCTTCAGCACCCCCAAGAAAGACCAAAGCACCCCGATAGCACCCCCCAAAATATTGCTCATTTATTAATAGTATTCAGGCCCGGAGTGGCCAATCGGGAGAAAAGGGGAGAATTCCCGGTGGGCCGCTCTGCCCGCTCATAAATTGGGCCAGCAGATTGCCTGCTTTCTCTTTGTTTTTTCGCACACAGAATTAAACGAGTTTGTTAAGTTACTGTGTGACTGATAAGTAAGCTAATAGGCTACACTAGGTTTTAATCTAAATAAGCGCATGATCAGACCGTGCATTAAAAAGTGCAATTTTCAGTTGTCGCGCATGCCGTCTTTCTTATTGTTGTGGAGGGAATTAGCAAGATTAAGCTGATGCGAAAAGAATAAAATGGATGGGGAAAAGATGCCAGGAGGAACTGAAAAGGCCAGGTAAAAAATGAAAGATCTGTCACTTCATAAAACTATGTTCCTGCAAGTGTGGGAAAAATATGTTTTCTCAAAAGCACAGAATCTTTCAGGTAAAAATGTGGTTTGTAATTTCCGGAAAATATAGCTCTGACGATATGAGTCCAACGTAATGTTTATATTACATAAATCTCAAGAAACCATTTTGCACTGACCCTCGGCCCTTGGTGGGAATGGGCTGGTTTTGACCATAACATTCCCGGGCTGAAAATGGGTCCCACTCCGGCCCTGATAGTATTTATATATATATAGCCTATATATATAATTGCGCAGATCCCCCTGTCAATGATCTAGCACCCTCTCAGCACCTGCATAAAAAAATCTCTGGCGTCGCCCCTGCATACAGGAGAGAAATGTTTGTCTCAAGCGAGATAGAGCAAAGGGCAGTTTGTCAACACTAAATGTAGCTCTAAAACAGTGGCACTCGTCACACATAAGGTCAAATAAGCCGTTTGGCTTCCTAAATAGCGGTTTAATTGTTTTTCTTTCCAGTGTCTCGCATACAGCGTTACAGTTAGCTACACTACATTAAAACTACAGGTATATACTGATAATTTCACCAATGAATCGTTTACTTCAGGGTTTCCGTGGGGTCTTAAAAAGTCTTAAAAACGGCTAGATTTATATCCGAGGTCTTAAATTTAATCTAGTCAGGTCTAAAAAAGTTTTACCCTCGTTCATTTCCAGAAACGCTGGCCGGCGAAAAATATTATAAAGTAGCAAAAAATTATTGACTCGTAGCCTACAGAGCAGAGCTCTAGAGTCGTTGCTACAAAACTAGCAGAACGCTGCCCTCAGAACGTTGGTTCGGTGTGTTGTAGTTCTTTCTGTGGGTCTGGAGTTGGTACGTATGCGGTGATACAACTACAAATCCTGTGATAAATGCAATACCTGCCCGCGAAATACGTCTGCGTCTCCTCACGGTTTAAGTTCGGCTACGTGTGGAAAATGGGAGTGTACTTTCAACGAGACATGGCTAGATCACAGCGATTTCCGTTGTTGGTTACGGTACCCAGCTCCAGGTACGAGGCTCGCTGCAAACTGCCAAAAAAATATTCAATTGGTTGTGAAGGCGCTGGAGTCACACACTCACTCACACACTTTCTCTCTCTATTTGAGGGCAAGCTTGTTTTACCCTATTTTCGTTTTGGGGATTTGGCACGTTGTTGGGTGCGGAAGGTTACTAATGTGATTAACCTGTGTAAAAGTTATGCTTTTTCAATGACTGAATTCATTCAATTTTTTCTGAATTTCTTTGATTTGATTTTTGGTAATGCGTCATGAAGGTCTTAAATTTCGATCTTTATGGTCTTAAGTCTTAAAAAGGTCTTAAAGGTGTGATTGACTAGGTTTTTGGGGTATTTCACACTGTTCCTTAAGGTCTCCGAATAGGGTATGTAACATTGGTTGGGTTGAAAATGGCCCGGGTGCTGTTCTATGCCCCCTGATAGATCCTCTGAAATTTTCCCGGGAAAAAACACTAGCTTTTCTCCTTTTATGGTATGCTCATTAATATTTAGATGAGCTGCGCGCTGATTGGTTGGTTTTCAACAAGTGAAGCTGGGGAGCAAAAACGCAACAAGGCCAACAGCACTCACTGAAACACCGATGGTGGAGACTTGAAATGCAAACGCGCAAATAAAAACGCGCAAATAAATCTATTGTGTCTACACAACACCGTTTTCAACAGATTGACTAGATATCATTTGAAATGATAACGTTAGTTGTTTCCACTTCTGTTGTCGAAGCAAACTGGATTCTTAGGTAGGTAGAACGTTACAGCTGATAGCAACCAAACTATATTGTGATTCAACTCAGCTTCAGTTAGCTAACTCTAGACATCTTGCTGAAAAATAACCTGACAAAGATCTGGACAAACATGCATCGTGAATTGTAGATTTACATAACACGGGTTATTTATTTGAATGAAACAGTCAGGAACGTGAAACAACGTTAGCCCCATTGCCAATAAACTAGGCTAAATCATCACACATTCTACCTATGCTCTTGTGTTAGCAAGCTAAACTAGTTACATGCCTACAGTCTAGGTGTTTTCGCTATCTAGCTGTTCTTGCATTCCTTGCAAATCAGCGTTAATAAAAAGCAGATGAGCTAGAGTCTAGTTAACATTGACTAGACGGGCATGGCTGATGTTTGTCTATACCGTAGCGTAAAGCAGGATTTGCTATGAAGCTGTTGCGTTCCGACCTTACGTTCATCACAACCGCAAGCTGTAGTATGATTTTGTCGGTAACAGTTATTAGCAATGCTAACGTATCCTGTATCTAGCACCTGCCTTTCTCCAGTTCTTTCAAATAGATAATCTAGACAGGCGTTAGCAATAGGCCAGACTGCTATTTGTTTTCTGGCTATTTTTTTCATTTTGAGATTTGCATAGGAAAGAGGTGTCAATGGACTTTGAGGTTCACTGTATTTTCATTTTACCCACCGAACTGTCGTTATTCAACTATGACAAGGTAAAATCGGTTTTGCAATCAATCACCCCTTTATATTTGACTTACTGAAACCTGCAGAAACCCTGTACTTGTAATCTAATGTCATAATAAATCCTAAAATGAACATTTGTTTGTGAGGCATGTTTAGCATTTTAACGATTGAAAACGGATGTATCACAGACTGCTGTCGTATGTGTCGTCCAACCGAGGCTAATGAATAGAACTAGGCTAATAGGCTAAACAATAGATTCCCTCCTACCGGAGGAACCCTAATAATAGAAATACTAACAAAAACAATAGGTTCCCTCCTACCAGAGGAACCCTAACTAATCATTAGCCGATAAAATCACCAATGAAAATTGACAATGTATGTATGTAAGGCGAATTAGTGGATACTCAAACTATAGTTTGCGATCAGTAGGTCTATAGAAGGAGCTATTGAAATTTTCTCAAACATTCAAGGGACTGATAAATCCAGTTATCCTGGCAAAACAGTTATTGTTTTTTATTTATTGACAGGGCAAGGTCCAAGTATTGCATAAATGAGAGAAGTGTCAGGGCTCAACATAAAAAATGTTTGGCACTGGCCCAACCAGGCCAGTGGGTTTGAAACTTACTGGCCCCAAGACAATTTGTACTGGCCCCCCCTCCAAAAGTTGTAATTTATCATTGTTACAACAAAACCAAAGACTTAAAAGTTGTGTTATTCTGTTAACATGTTTAACCATTTATTAAACACATCCTGGATATAAAAAGAACAAAAATGAAATCACATTTCTAGTGATAAAAAAATAAAAAGGTAATAGTCAGCAAAACAATTGACTTTTAACCTCAAACATGACGTGCTCTCTTCCCTGCTGACAGCCATCTCTGCACAACTCTGTCTGGCTGAAACTGAAACCTCTGGTCCCTCAATGCTAACATATAAAAGCTTCCATAGCATTTCATCAGTATGATACTAAGTACCCGAGTCGACACCATTCTTCTGCTGCTGTTCAATAGCCTGGGGGAACGAGGCGAACGGCTGGCCCGTCTTAATTACGTGATATGCCGTTATTATAAGTCGTGCAATAATACGATGGGGATCTACATTTAAATTCCTGACCAGCATGGTCAACAGCCTGGAAGATGGATTGTCAACCATCCGCTTAACGCTAGCTGTCACGCAAACCAGGTGCTGTCTGCGAGCATGGCTGGTCAGGGATTGTTTTTGAAAATTGTCGGTGCCTGTGTAAAAAGTTCCACTTTTGTCTGCTTTAGACGGGAACATACGACAGACGAAACAGTGCATCTTCGTTCCATAAAAAAAGTTGCTTCCGTTTGAGCTCGTAGCCCTACTTTGCTGCCATCTTCACTTTATTGTCTTGCGCCAGTTGTTGAAAAATTTATCGAGATTAGAGAATTACAATTTGACAACCACACGTCGCTCACTACTCAACTCTTGATTTGCCAACTGTGCGCCCCACGAGCTGTAAAGTTATTTATGCATTTAGCAGATAGCAAAACATATGAAGGGTGTTAACTTTTACAATGCAATTTTTTTTTCAATCAATAATTTGCAGTGGCCCGATTGGGCCAGTGAGTTGCTAGTTTAACTGTCCCAACGTTACTTTTTACTGGCCCCGGGCCATCGGGCCATCGTTATTGTCGAGCCCTGAGTGTGTTGGGAACTTTGAAGCTAGAAGCTACGATATCTGCTTGCTCTCATTGGGTGTGCTCAAGCCTTCGGCGAGAGCACAACCTTTGTTCTCTCACATATATATTATTATTATTATTATTTTTATTTCTTTTTGCCCCCCTAAAACTCAGTCAATATTTGGCCTACATAGACAACGTAGGTGTCAAAAGTTTCGTCTTGGTAGCGATTGAGTTGCTTCTATTGGAATTTACGTTCCGTTGTATGGTTTAAGTGGAAATTAAGTTTTTGTGGCGAAAAGTGAAGCTAACGGTGGCTAATTTGCTAGCCACAGTCACTGACGTTACTAACGTCACTACGTCATTAACGTCACGAAAACACGCGTGACTACCTTTGGCAGAACATTCATTTCGCATCTGTTAACTTGGGAGATAGCTAGGCTAACTATAGCTTTACTGGAAGGCAGCTGCAGAAACGCCACAAGCAAAGAGGCCAGGGTGATAACTATTTATTACTTTGTGATATGACACACAATTGTGATGTGTAATGTACAGTATAAGCTGATATTATTAAGGAAGTACATCTACTTTCGGAAACAGTAGTCTACTATTTCACTGACGTATTAGCATCATGACATTAGCCTGTGTTGCCCGGGCAACACATACTACAGTAGTCTATGATGTAGCGTTATCTGTTTTCAATCGTTAAAATAAACATTCCTCACATATATATTTTCGTTGTAGGATTTATTCTGACATTAGTAACGATTTGTTGGTGAAATTACCATTACCTGTGGTTTCGAACCAGTGTTGCTCACTGCAACGCTGTAGCCTACGCGAGACACACTACAAAAACATCTACAGTACACAGCTGTTTAGGAAATCAAACGGCGACAGAACATGTTCGGCACTCCCCTTACTTAAATCAAAAGTCTCTGACCACTAACCTGAACTTCATTGCCACAAGCCTAAACTTTGTCAATCTGTTCATGAAAATAATTAATTTCAGCCTAAACCTTACAACGGAACGTTAAATCGAATTCAACCAACGCAATCGCTACCAAGACGAACACAGTAGTCTAGTACTGTACCGTAGTAGAATTTACCGGGGCAGCTTCTCCACACAGGGCTATATCGCATTTTGCTTTGTTACTGACAATGATCGCTACCAGTGAGCTTTTTATGAATGAGCGATTTTCCACTAAATAAATGTCAAGCTTATTTACGTTTTTGAGGGCATTTTTTCAGTTAGCAGATGGTAATGTTTGAATCGCGATTCCATCTTCTACTGCCAGTAACGTCGTAGAATAATCTTCAAAGGGGGTTCTTTATTCATGAATGAATGCAATATGAGTAGGCTAAATGCCTGAAAATATCATGAGAAGGGAAAACTTAAAAGGACGTTTAAGTCATAGAGATTAGGTCAATTTTTACACCGGTCTGCCAAATGTATTCGTTGATTCAGCTATGAGGCTGCCTCTTGCAGGGGAAATGAGAAGACATATTTCATTCTACACTTAACTCGTATTTTGAGTTGTAAATGAGCAGCAAAAAAAAGATGCTTTTAAATCTATGTAATCTTTATAAATAATAAGTAAGCCCTATGCATTTTTAGATAAAATATACAGAAATATCAGTTGTAAAAATGTCATTAAAAAACGGACCCCTGTGCAACCGACGCAAGCAAGCACACCCTACAATTTCCCCAGAAATTGTACCCTCTCTAGTTTATCCTGCTTTCAAATGTTTGCTCCCTGAACAATAAATTAGACTGTGGCTTGTGTGTTTACATCAACACGAAATGGTGCAAAAACTCTATGCTAGTTTCTAATTAGGCTACTGCTCATTGCTGGTTGAGTTTATGACTGTCGTGTTCACACTTGTAGTTCGGGCTCTATAAATTTACAAGAGTGGCCTTTGGTCTTTGTAATGCACCGGGAACATTTCAAAGATTGATGGAAAGGATTTTCGGCGATTAGAGGTTCCAGTCCCTGTTGCTTTATTTGGATGATGTAGTGTTTTTTTCTTCCACATTTGAAAAGCATCTTGGACTTCTTGAACTGGTTCTGTCATGCTTTGAACACTTTAATATTAATGTCACGTTGAGTAAGTGTTCATAAAAAATTAATCTATCTCAAGTGTCCTACTTTGGCCATGTCATCTCATGATCTCCACTGATCCTGAGGAAATCTGTGCTGTGGCAGTATGGTGCAGGCCTCAGAATTGATCAGGACTGAAATCCTTTCTGGGCTTTGCAAGTTTTTATGGGAGGTTCATGAGGAACTTTTCCAGCGTGGCTGCTCCCCTGCATGCACTCTCTGCGTTGGGTCCATCAAAGAGCCATAAGAAATACTTCCCGGCAGACTGTTCGGCCAGAGCTGGGATTCTGCCTGTGAAGAAGCTTTTGAAACTTTACAGTGGAGACTGACCACTGCACCGGTATTGGGGTACGACAATTTCCCTCAGCCATTCTTTCTGGAGATTGATGCCAGTCATCAAGGATTAGGGGCAGTTTTCTGCCAGGTGTCCAATGGCCAGAGGAGACCTGTGGCATATGCCAGCAGGGGCCTTCGATTGTCAGAACAGAACATGGACACCACTGATACATTTAGGGAGTACCTAACAGGAAACAGGTTCACCGTTTTACCGTCAACAATCCAGAGTCAACATAAAACAGCAAAGCTAGGTGCTGTAGAGCAGCGGTCCCCAACCTTTTTTGCGCCACGGACCGGTTTCATGTAAGACATTGTCACGGACCGGTCTTCAAGGTGTGGCAGATAAACACGACAAAATAAAATGATGATACGACCAGCAAGAAAACAAGAATCTAATAATATACAGTATATAATATGAAAACAAATGTAAAATGCATGAAAAACACAATTTACTGTATTAGTGGGAGCCCTGCGCTTGTTTCTCTGCAACCAAACGGTCCCATCTGGGGCTAATGGGAGACAGTGACACCCGAAGTGCGTTCCTTATGTCCAGTTTGTTTCGTGTTTTGGTTTTGATGGCTGTCACAGCAGAAAATCCCGCTTCACAGAGATAGGATGTTGGAAATGGTAGCAAGGTTTTCAGTGCTTTTGTGGCGATCTCAGGATTTTCAGCCTTGATTTTTCATCCAAAACACCGGCAGAGTTGTTGTCTGAAACGTACTTAAGTCCACCGTCATTTGTGATCTCCAGCAGCTGATCTTCCTCTCGCACGAACAAGCTCGATTCACCTGGTTTGTTCAGAAATGGGTCGCGGATCCATTCCTTCGCAGTTAGCGTGATCCTTCACCAGCTCGGAGACTGAAGGCCCAGTCTCTTCCAAAATCCCGGCTAATGTTTGAAACATATAAAATACTCCTCTCTCCACCTCCACATTTCCAGTTTGGCTTTGAATGCAGATACTTTATCTGCCAATTTGAAGACAGTTGTCATTTTCCCCTAAAGTGACAGATTGAGTTAATTGAGCACAAGTAAGCGAGTTTTGCAACCCACTCCTTGTCGCTGAAATGAGCTGCCAGATATGACTTTTCTGAAAGAAAACTCTACAGTGGCTCTCTTAACTCAAACACTCTGGTCAGCGATCTCCCTCTCGATAGCCATCTTAATTCTGTGTATAAGAGAAGGCGTTTGTGCTCTGCATCCATCTCCTCACAAAGCTGCTTGAATAAACGGGAGTTGAGTGCATGTACTTTGATGTGGTTGATAACTTTAACAACACCATTCAATACGCTGTTAAGTCCAGGTGACATTTTTAGGCTGGCCAGCATTTCTCTGTGAATGACGTCCTCATAAAGATTTCGCACATAAACTAGTAGTATTGCCTTGATCTCAATATCAGTAGACTCGTCAACCTGGATTGCGTACCACGGCGGCGACTTAATCCTTTCCAACAATTGCGCCTCAATGTCCTCTGCTATTTACTCAATACGCCTAGTGACGGTGCTAGCCGAAAGTGGCACCTGTGCTATCTTTTTAACTGCAGCCTCTCCTAGAACTTCACTGCAAATGTCCTTAGTGGCGGGCAGGATCAGTTCTTCACCAATAGTAAAGTTTTTTTTAGACTTAGCTCTGCGGTTAGCCACTAAGTATGATGCTCTCATTGCACTCGCATTTGTTGATGTGGTGGCCCTCAGCAATTGCTTCTGTCCTTCGTGTTCAAATTTTTTTTCTTCAAAAGGTCTCAAAAGGTTTGCTTTTAATGCGGGATGCTTGGTCTCCATGTGCCGAAAAAGTTTTGAAGGCTTCATTGCCTCATTTGCTAGCTTGTCACCGAATATTATGCAGAGCAGGCTCGGCAAATGAGAATCACCTGTTGCGATAAATCCGTATTTTAAGTAGGACTCCTGGTATTGTTGTAGGCTCCTCTTCTGTCACCTCTTTCGTGGGTCTTTTCCCCTGAGCAAAAAAAGCTCTGCAAAGACATTTGCTTTCTCATTTTTTAGCAAGTTTGTGGGCTTCATTGAGCGGTAGGCTAACTATCACGTGTCATGTGTCACGAGGAAATAATGTTATTTTTTTCTGTGTGGCCCGGTACAAAATGACCCACGGACCGGTACCGGTCCGCAGACCGGTGGTTAGGGAACGCTGCTGTAGAGCAGCGCTGGATGTCTGAACTTGCTCAGTTTTATTTTCAGATTGACTGCCCAGGTAGTCAGAACGCTGGTACTGATGCATTATCTAGACCAGGGGTCACCAACCTATATTGAAACAGAGCTACTACACGGATACTGAGTCATATGAAGGGCTACCAGTTTGATACACTTCTAAAATAACAAATTTGCTCAGTTTACCTTTAGTTATATATTATTATTAATGATTAATGATACTCATCTATGAAGACACTGATCATGTTAATAATTTCTCACAATAACTATCAACAATGAGTTAACAAGGTGGGAAACAGATAATAAGCAATTGTTTAAATTTTCAGATGATCACTTCTACATTCTGCAAAGCAGCACAAACGATTGAGACTATTTTGACGATGTTTTGCGTTGGGTGTATAAGTCTATGGTTGGGTGAAGGGCCAACTTCAATCAGGTATTTTACTGCCCGTAGCGCGCTACCCGATGGGTAGTTAGCATGGTAGCTTTTGTGACAGGTAGTGAAGTGTCTCTCCACATTGTGCCGCTTTGCCGTCGCCACATTCGCCCCGCAAATGAGACACACGCATCTTTCTTTCACAGTAGTAAAAAATAACTCTTCCTCCCATTCACTGTGAGAATTATATATATTTTTTCTTTTTTCTGCCATGTTTTTGGGGTAAGTAACGGCATTCAGCTCCCCATCTTCACTGCGCCCGCCAGCTTACACTCTCCACGAACGCTGAAGTTTTGTCATGCGCACAATACTGGTTTTTACTTTTATCAATAAAAGCATTTATTTATTTTAAGATATTGTCATTTTCAAATCTATATAAATGCAAGTGTGATTAAAAAAGAATAGCAACAGAATAAAATGTAATTTTAGACGCAGCTCACTGGTGAGTTGTGCTATTTTTAGAAAAGGCCTGCGGGCGACTCATGTGGTCCTTGCGGGCGGCCTGGTGCCCGCGGGCACCGTGTTGGTGACCCCTGATCTAGACAATACAAAAACGTCTGTTCTCCAAAGGATCATGTGGTCCAGACTTTCAAGGAAACACGTGGTGCCCTTCCTCATCAATTTGCCTCATGAAGAAACTGCAATGGCCTCTTACGACGAGCAAGCATCCACCTCCAGTTCTCCTATTTACAGTAAGGAAGCCCTGTCAACCCTACAGAGAACTGATCAGTTGATGTCTTCTTTCTTAAAATATTGGGCCAGGGACCAGAGGCCTACACGATCGGTAAGGGTGGAAGAATCCCCTAGAACTGTGGAGTTGGTAAGACAATGGGAAAGGCTGGTGGAGAGGGATGGAGTCTTATACCATGAGAGGCAGGATCAGAAAGAGGCAGATGAAGCAGATAGTCTTACCATCCTCATTACAGAAAGAGGTATTAGTTAAAATGCATGATGAGCAAGGGGACCAGGCCACTGAAAGGACCATTAAACTGGTGCACATTTGTTGTGTAGCAGGGTTTTCTCATTTAAGAATAGAAATACTTAATTTATAATAAAGTATTTAGTAAGCGGGACACCACCTCGATATTGGGTTTTAAGACATCAAGGAAACCTAAGTTTAATATATAATAATCAGTAATCTGAAGGAATGAGTTTGATCTAAGTGTAGAGCGAATTGTAACATTAGTAAACACGCACACGTCAAAATATATTTTATATTGAATGTATTAAAGTAAGGTAAATATGGATAGTATGAACAAGTTAGATTATGAATTTGATATGAGATTGGTTTCAATGAATAGAATGAAATAGTCCAACTTAAAGACAGAAATTGTACAGTCAATGATTACGTCCTTACAAATCGGAAACATAGGTCATGCCAATGCCATGTCGGGGAGGAAAGAGTGTTAGCCATAGCTACGTTTTATCAGGGTTGAGGTTGGTTTGCGTCCAAGGCCCATTTGAAGAAACTAAAGTCAAAGCGCAGCTGTGCTGCAGGGATCATGAGACTGAGTCTGCGTGATCTGTCAGGTTGCAATTAGAATTGCGTTTTGGTTTTGTTCTTCTGTAGAATCGTTCAGGGTGTTGCACAGGCACTAATCTTGTTGAATCCCAAGAGGAGCTTGGCAAACATCCTTCGGAACGCCAATCCTGATGGCGGTCATGCCATAGTTGGTTTCGCTGGAGTCAGATCGGTTGTCATCTCAAAGAGTTTTATACAGTTCAGAGTTAGGAGGACCTGTCTGAAGTTGATTGGGGGAAGCTGGGTTCTAAACTCCCCCTCTTTATTTCACACCTACCAAAGGTGTCAACTGGTGTCTGGCTGGTTCATAGGATTGTTCAAGTATTGTTCTGGACATCTTTGTACAGTTACAAAATATAGTTGAATGAATTGGTTATCTTTCAGGAAGAGGGAGTAGTTACTAGAATCAACAAATCAATTTGCGTTTGACCTCCTTATATTCTTTGTTTGTCTATGGCCGCACTGCAGCTATAATTCACTAAATCTCTCTTCCTAATTAAACGTCGCCCTCGAATAAACGTTGCACCAAAAATGAACATTGTGTAATAAACTCTGCGGCGTTTAATCGAAGAAATACGGTATGTTCTTTGTTTAAATTGCCCCCACAAACGGAGAGCACAAATCGTTGGTGGAGACGTGTCATCTCAAGCAGGCCCTTTGAAGCTTGCAAGCCAGCAGGAGGGCATCACATGCAACTCTATGGTCCCTTTTAATCTGCGTTTGGTGGGTAAATCAGCATACTGAGGGTGCCAAGAGGGCTGATTAGGTTTGTCTGATGTGGTCGGATCAGACTCTTACAGGTGTGACAGGATGTTGGCTCCGTTTGGTCTGGCTGACCTCGCTACAGTTGCTTCTGGCCTGGAATGTATGCTGATGTGGAGAATTATTCCAAATTTTGTGAGAGATGTATTGTCCAAAGCTCAACAGCCGAAAGTTGAGACATTCATGGGAAGTACCGTATTTTACGGAAAATAAGCCGCATCGTGTATAAGCCGCACCCCCCCAGAATGAGAACTTTGAGTTTGTAAATCGGAGTATAAACCGCACTGGAATATAAGTCGCACTTTCACTTTAATTACGAGTAATTCCTCTTTCAAGTAATAAGTCCCCGTTCAAGTGTTGAGCATTAAATTAGCTGCACGGTCTGTAGAGATCTTGAGATGAAGCCACTATTTTGTTCTAAAACCGGACTATAAGCCGCATTAATTCAAACCCTTTCAACCTGCCAAGATCAGCTGTCAGTCCTGGGGATGTTGGGGCTGCTTTAGTAGATGCTGGCCACATTAGACAGGTTTGCACTATAGCGCTGAAGGAAATGTTTTTTGGTCTGGCTAATGGTTTACGAGTTATTTTCTAGGCTCATCAGTAGGACACTGATTTATATTAAGGGGGGTGAATGTAGCCTGGGGAACCAATACAAACAGTGGCGACTGGTCATTAGGGTCAGGTGGGGCACAGCCTACAACATAAAAAACTGTGCAAACGAATTAGGATAGATTATTAACTGCAAAAATTTATTATCTATGAATATAGCATCTTTCTTAATTGCTCAATTTCCTCGATTTCAGACTGCGTTCTGCCAATTCGCAGTTACACCTACGGCTACTGTAGCGCAAATGTGGAGCTAGCCCCTCTTTCACAATGCAAAGTCAATTGGACGCGGTAAAATATTAATAGGCATGCTCAGATTATTTGTGTGTTCAACGCTATGACACAAATTTGATGCCAAGTGGGGCTGACAGCAGATAGCCCCACTACAGCGAAATTTCATATTTTTGAGTTGATTGGCTAGCTAGACAATCTGTCTGCCTGTTGCCGGCAACACTTGTTGTCAAGGAGAGCGGGATTTTGTCTTAGCAATGCTGACGCCGGCTAACCTAAAAAAAATAATTAAGTCGATTTTCTATTACTGGAGCATAGGTTTGAAACTCTTAATTTGGAGGACAAATTGGAAAATAAAGCAGCTTGGTGCCCACCAACCACGGGATACTGTAAGTAAGAGAGGGCACAATAACTCTAAGGGTTTTTTTTACTTCGATTTTACAACTGATATTTCGGTATATTTTATATAAAAATGCACTTATTATTTATGAAAATTGCATAGATTTAAAACATTCATTTGTTGCTGCTCATTTACAATTGAAAATGCTCAGAGTGAAGTGTAAAATGAAATGGTTGTCTTCTCATTTCCCCTGCAAGAGAGAATAGTGAATGGCAATAGCAGCCTCATAGTTGCATCAAAACGAAGATATTGGGCAATCCGGTGTAAAAATGGTCCTAACCTCTATGACTTAAACGTCACCTTAGTATTTCCCTTCTAGTGATATTTTCATTCATTTAGCCGACTCATTAATAAAGAACCCCCTTTAAAACAAACAACGTTGAGCTAGCTAACTACTAAACTACTGCTGTGTGTGAATCGCAGGAGCTAACCAGTCGAAGGGCGTACAAAAATACAGGGTGTTGATATCACAGCCTGGAAACATACCTAGCTACATGTTTGGCACCAACATTGTGTATGTAGTGCGAAAATTGACTGAGTTTTTCTTGCTAGGCAGCCTTCTCGCACTGCCTTGCGGGGCCTGTCACGTGGCTTACATTGAAAATGAATGGGAGGCAAAATTTAGGTCTACCGCCGCCCTGAAAAAAATCTTAGGGAAACACTGCAATGGAGATGTTATTAGTGGCTAAAACAACAACGTTGTGCTATACCCAAACTGAAGAGTGCGTCTTCCACTGCTTCCATATTTTTTCACCTTTCTGCAAGTGCCGGAACATGACAGCTGTGGCTGCATTGCTCTTTTGAGTATGTCTTGGTCATTGAGTCAACCTTGTTAAAGGGGTGCAACTAATGTAATCATGTGTTCGTTTTCAAACCTTTGAGCTAGCGTAGGAGAGCTTCAACTGGACACCTGGTATCTTCAGAAGCCTGTACAGCAGGCCTTTCACCTTCTGGATGATCATAGAATCTAAAAGTGATGAGAGGTACAGGATACCCAAAATATGTTCCATTGTTTAACATGTTAGGGTAATTTATTATTCTATAAACTGCAAAATACTATAAAAGCATTATTCTCTCTGCTGCTGAATGTCTGTCTTGTTTTCAATAAAAGACAGCTTGGGGAGACAGCTTCCCTAAACAACTTACCTAAACAATTAGATGTACATTTTCTATATGTAAATATCCAAACACTGAATGTGGGGTGGTCATTAATATACCTGGTAGTTTTTTCACAATGGGCTTCCTGTCTGAATCTTCTGGACAAAGGAATGTAATGGCTGGTAAAGGAAAAATAAATTATTCAGTCCATATACAAAACTGCAGGCTTTTTTCTGCAGAGGGTCTTTTGTATTTACTACGCATGTACTGTATGGTTTTTTTTATTACAGTGGTTACAGTGTAGCCATTTTGTTCAGTTTCAACAGACACGGCTTGAGAACATATGAGGACAACATATAATTACAGTGTAACTGTTCGACAAAGAAAGAAAGGAGTGATGTGAACAAGAAAGAAAAAATAAGGAAGGAGAACTCACACAAGAGTTGGTTTTTCAGCGCAAAAGGCTCCGGCTTTTTGAGCTCTCCTTCCTCCGGAGCTCCATATTCTGAAAATCAAACCGTTAACATCAATTTTTTTTTTACGTAGCAAGGTCATCTGAGTAATTTCTCAATCAGAGCAGGACTTGACAAGGAACATGAAGATCTCAAATCTGATGGATCTGGAGACTGAACATTAAATAAAACGTTCTTGTGTACCACCAGAGTTTGAATCACAGTGGGAAATGACTGACAGTTCTAACAATAACTCTGACATGGTTAATTCGTAAGATGTGCCTCTAGGAATGGACTAGTCCCTACTCTGTATCAACATAAGATAGCGGGGGTGCTGGGTGGTGAACTCTGTGCTGGGGTGGTTCTGTTGAGGATCTCTGTGTCCTCCTGATGCCAGCCACTCCAGCCCAAACATCTTGCAGTAGTCCAGCTCTGCCCCTCTTCTCTCCTCTAGAGTGATCTAGAGGAGATCATGGAAATAGGGATGTATTCAAAACATTTATATTAATAAGTGCAACTATGGGATAGTAACATGGGTAATTTTGGCCAAGAGCACTAAAGCGATAAAGAAAAAAAAAGAAAAAAAACTGACTGCATCCATAAAGAATTCTACACACACAAAATATCCAAAAAGTCTTCTTTAAGAAAAAACTGCTGGGCTTTCAAACGTTTGAGGTATGACTACCTGGCTCCTGTTCAAGACCTCCAGCTTGCCCACTCTGGCTATGAGAAGCTGAGTGGCAGTTTCTGGATTATTCTCTCTGCTCAGAAAAGGGTTGTTCCGGCACGACAGCTTCACCAAGCTGCTCAGCTTCTCCAGCTCGCTCACCACCAGCCACTGTGTTTGCCGTAGAACCAGAGTTTGTAACAAGGTTGAAAGAGAGGAAGAAGAGACACAGAGAGAGAGGGAGAGAGAGCACTTATTCAGTAGCACCAAAAAAAAAATTACACCTTAAACCCACCTCAGCTCTAATATTTATGAGGCATCATATAACTCTGAATATCTGTTAAATTATCAAAGAAATTAAAAGTTAAAGACAGAGCAAAAAGGCAGCACTCACATCTGATATATTGTTATTATTAAGAGCCAACATCTTCAGTGCTGGGAACATGGCCGTCTTGAAACCTGTAGTGTGTAAAGACAATGGCATTTGTGACCTTTAATTTGAAACATTGAAACTATGAAGCAACTTTATATGCTACTTACCAGGTTGAGCATCATTGAACCAAATGGTCGATAGCCCTGTCTTGGACAAGTTAAGGTTTTCCAGTCTGAAATGTAATAAGCAATGGATGTTGGGTCATGGGATCAGCTGATAGAAGAATTAAAGAGCAGTTACAAAATTGTGTGAATCTAGCTACGTCAACACTGACCGTGGTAGCTGGCTGATACTGAGCAGGCTATCTTCAACCAAGGGGTTGTCCGAAAGATCCAGAATGGTTAGAGACTCTAGGACCTGCTGTGATGGACTGCATGAGACTGCACGTGTTAGTGCCCCAGTGCTTTTGAAATCAAACCGTTTCAGACTGTATGCTGAGTAGGGAGAGCTCAACACTGCTTACCTCTCGAGTTTTGTGATGTCGTTCTCAGAGACGTATAACTCTTCCAGCTGGGGCCACATGGGGGCGCACTCCAACAGCTACAAGGGAAGGAGAAGCAAAAACTCAAAATAAAAACCCGTAAGTCCACGGTCCACTGAGCTGGATTGTAAGGTTCCTGCTGCTACTTCAGGTGTTGACGCCTTAAATCAGCACCACCTAAAATCGATGTTATGGATAGAAAGAGTTCATGACCTTAGCATTGCCTTTGATAGAATATGTAAGAATGGGTACGTTAAACATTAGCTCATCGTACTCTTTTGGAAAGAGTACGTATCAATGTCTAAAATGGATATCAGAACATAGCTATTCTTGGCGATGGTAAAGAAAGGTATAATGTTGCCTGTTACCTGAGGCCATGTGAGGGTACACTTTTTGAGGGAGAGCACCTTCAGGCAGGAGAAGGCCTGATTTAGTGCCACGGGTTTGGTAGGCACACACAGTCTGTTATGGCTAATGGAGGACAAGAGAACGATTAAATAATACAAATGACACAAATCTAAATGAGACAATGGAAACACACTAAAGTGGACTCTGCAGTACGATAGTTATCAGTCACATACTGTACTACCCTGTTCATCATGGGTCCACAATCTCCCCCAGAAATACTAATAAATAGGATTTTATGTGAACACTGACACTAAACGGCAGAAAGAGTTGGCGTGAGGCAGTGGTGGACTGAAATATCTCATGGGTATTTACATCCAAGTCACTTTGCAGACATCCTACCCCAGAGCAGGTCTGCCACAAGGTCACAGTAAATGCTGACAACCCTTACAGTAAAAGTGTGTGGGTGTTCAACAAAATCCCAGTATCATGAAGCTGACCTGAGTACTAGCTCTCTCAGTGGCTCCATCTGCTCTGTAATGGCTGCCACATCCTCCCATTGGGATAGCAGGTTTGCACTCAGGTCCAGAGAGACCACATCTATTGGTGACTGTTAAAAAAATATGTACAATTGCAAAATATACAAATTACAGTTAAGAAATAAAAAATACTAGAGGAGGTACCTTTTTTGGGGAAATTGTGAGGTGTGCTTGCGGCCGCTGCAGCTGGAGCATAACCTCCAAACATTAATTAAACTTACTTATAACTGATCTCTGCGTGTGTGTGTATACACACACACGCAGAGATCAGTTATATGTGTATATATATATATATATATATATATATATATACACACACACTTTCTAATATATCCCACCCACCGACTATATTTTACATTTACATTTAATCATTTAGCAGACGCTCTTATCCAGAGCGACTTACAGTAAGTACAGGGACAGCCCGATTCCCTAACCGCTCAGCCACCTGACTCCCCCTATATGCAAAGTGCCAATGCACATTATCACCTTAGCGTTATTCACATCATCCGTCAGTGGTGATAATGTTACGGCTGATTGGTGTACATTGCAACATTGTTACATGTATTGAAATATTACTTTAGTAAATTTAGAAAACTAAACTATTAAACTTTGAAAATATCTTTACTGTAATTTCTAAATTTACTGTCCATAGTACTCAACGTGCATTGGCACTTTGCATATAGGTAGTGTGTTTATCACAGTGATGACATCTCTGGAACCAGTGCATCGTGTTGATTGGCCCGTGAGAAGAAGCTTTGTCATATATTGCCTGATCTTCAACAGTAGCAGCTAGTAGAGATCCAACATGTGATACATGAAACCACTGAATGAGGTGAGGCTCCATAGTTTGTAACAAACGTATTGGTTTAGCACTGAAATTGCTTACATCCGTGTCAGCCATAGTATTGGATCATGCTCTCATCCAATGACAGCCATTCCGGAAATGGCATCACTTTGTATGACTGAGCTTGGACAAGATGGGCCCTAACCTTCAAAAATGGTTTATCAGTGATCTTTGGGTTGTCAGCCACATGAACTGAGGCCATTATTTAATCAAACCAATTTTTCCACATTGCATCTGAAATGCTTTCATTCACGGTGAGGGGAAGGTCATCATTGATAATATTGGGCCTGTCTTGGTCTGTTATAATTCAGCATACAAATTGTCATGGAAATTTTGGAATACAGTTATAATATGTGTGTTTTATAATGTGTTTTAAGGGAAGTCTAAAAGTTTGTTAAGAAGCTTAATACAGTGACAGTCGATTCAACCCATTTGGTAGAGATGCCATTTGCAGTTTTATAACTAGGAGACGTGAAGTCTAAGAGACGGGAAGTCTGGGTGATCTGAGAGGGTTCTTGTCACCTGGGGAGGAAGAGACAGCTGGTCTAGAGACAATGTGGATTCAACTGTATTGTTATTGTGATCTGCTGCTCTGACCCTTCCTGTTGCATTGAGTGGGGTTAATCAAATACTTGTTTGAAGTGGCCCGCACAAAGGATTGTGGGACAAATGGTACAGAGATGTATTGTTTCAAACTGTCACTGAATTGAGTAAGCCAATCATAGACTTGATTACATTGATGGATTGACCTTATAGAATGCCATTTGATCTAACGTTTATATAAGGTAGCGTTTGTGATTGTTCTTCATCACTCTGGCGAACGACCTGTGGCTAGCACCTCCTTCGTTAGACTGATCACAAAGTACTTTGTTAAATCTTGATTTGTACAAGCAAAATAAATTTATTGTAACCGCCATCTCTTGACTATTCAAATCTACACAGTGCCGCTAGAATTTTTCCACATCACTATTCAATCGTCTGGCTGGCAAATGGCCCGTTTCCCCTTCATAGTCCATATTTGACCCATCGCTATCACTAACTGAGGACAGCATTTTTCGCATTTTGAGGTATAACTGCAATGTTGCATTCCTTATCTGGGCCATCACCTGTGTTATCCCACCAGTCACTATTGTTAATATTTCATTTAGACCCTTTACTATTTCAGTATTTGCCAAAGGCAAGCACACCCAATGAAAAAAGGGAAGAAAAGGATACGAGGAGTGATTTTCCGGATTTCGTTTTCCACACCAGGTTTGGACACCTCACACATCCTGAGTGCTACAGTGGTAAGGAACTCTTCCCTGAGGAACAGTTGAAATAGCACAACAAAACAGTGACTTTACAATGGATTGACACTGAGTACATTAGTCCACCAAAAGAGCACCAAACAGGGAATGTGTTTGTTCCCAAGGTCATTTGTTATCATAGCTTGTAGCTTTCAAAATTCATCCAGTCTTACTTCTGTTTCTCAGAGACAGCCTCAAAGCCAACCATCTCCACTGTTTTGGAGGAGATGGTTATCTCTTCCTTCAGAATCTGCTGTACTTTCTTGTAGCGTCCTCGGATGGCTGTTAGATAGTCCACCCCAAAACTGGCCTTCTTGGGACGAACAAAGGAACCCCCCTTTGGGTGCCTATAGCCCGACATGAGAACATGAGACGGCTGAAGTGTGTTTATGCACTCAAAATGCCTCCATTTCTTTCATATAAAACTAAGAGAGAACACGGAGGCACTGAAGCCACAAATGTATATGACAGAGACACACAATTGCTGGATTTCACATTCACTGTGTTGATTTTATTAAATAAAATCTCAGCATCAGATTTCAGTGAGTGAAATGTGAATGAAAGGGGCTAGTTCTTTACAAGTATTTAATGAGTATACCGTTTGATAGAATTTAGCAGGGACAGCTTACCTGCATGTAAAGTAGTGAACTCCTTCATGGGTGCCATCATGTTTACCTCGCTCAGGGTTGTCCCACTCCACACCAAGCCACAGCCCTGGGGGAATTTTTGCATGGGTGAATGCATTCTGGATAACCCATCTGTAATTAAAATTATGCGAAAACCAAGCAAGTAATGTGTGGTTAGCACTGGATACATGCTACACTTCAAGACTCGATGTGGAGGTAAGGGGGTGGGTGGGGTGTACCAGCAGTTGGTGGTACGGTGCCAACAAACCGCACCGTGCCCCGCTCTCCATCGCACGATACACGATTCCCTACAGCGTCTGATGGCAAGCCTTCGTCCATGGTGGTGCTGGCGTATGGCTGGTCGGTGACTGGCTGAATGTTGCTTGCTAATTCACCAAACAAGTTAGCTGGTTTGTTTGTAAGTAGCTAGGCAGTCTGTCAACTAGGGGACAGACCCCAGTGTAAAAGAGAACAACGAAATTACTGAATGACATCGAGGGTGATAAATTAAAAGTAGTTCTACCAACAGCATGTCATGTCATCATTAAGTGAACTCCTGCGAGATTGAATAGCTAGCTACTGTACGTGGCTAAGTTGTCAACAACTGCTTAGCTTTGCAACTAGCAGCGCATTTTTCCTTTTACGTAATTATTTATTATGAATAAACCGTACATATACATTTTGTAGAATGTGAGTTTTAACTTAACTTACATTACCTTAGTCATACATTTAGACCCGCTTTGGTTCCTGAGACAGTAGGGAACGACCAGATAACTGGTGGTACAAACTTGCAGTGTGGCTTATGGATTTCAAAATAAAGGTTTCACACATCCAATGAACAAACTTGGAAGAATACAAACTAATAAACTTCCGTACTTTGTTTTTAACATATTTTTAGGCCTACATTGTATTTATTGAGGTAGCCTATATGCTTGGGTATAAATATTAGGTATATCGACATGGCCCTTTATATAGTTATATTATATTGTTTTATATTTTATACTTTATTTGCTTCCAAATTGTATTTTAGATGAGACTATTTTTTTCTCAATAATTTGTAAGTCCTTGTTCATGTAATTCACAATCACATCCTACAATGGAAGAAAATGATGAGAGGGTTTAACATATATTACAAGAGGTGTTGTTTACAGCCAATCATTGTCAGCAAGATTGAAAAAGGTTGTAGGCCTACATCTGGGGACAAACAAAAACATTGCCAATCCAGACACTCCTACTCCTGTAAGCTCCCTCCAATAACTTTCCCTATATAAATTTGTAACCCTAACCCTAACCCAAAAAGACCCATAAGACCCGCGTTAATATCTTTGCCGTCCAATCACCGATTTTATTTCTGAAAACTGCCAGATACTCATGACAATTTAAGCTCAAAGCACATATCATTGGTTAAGGGGTTACTGCCAGTCAAAAATAAATGTATCGTCAGCAACGGCAGCCATTGTTTTCCGAAGCGGAGCCAGAGCGGATACCATGGGAGATTGCCTACAGTGTTAGATTTACAGCTTCGAATTGAAATCGGAGACGATATTATGAGTAAAGACAAGTTTCTTAATATGGGTTGTCAATATTGTCAATTAAAAGTCTAAACTTTTTACTTACGAAGAATTTGTTTGTGGGAGTGACGCGAGTTTTTTCAGGAAAGAACTGCCTGCAGGACAGACAGTTATGACGGTAGTAGCACTGTTTAGCCTCGATTTGAGCAGATTTCTAAAAAACTTAGAAAAACAACATTAACTAGCTAGATTATATACACTGTAAGCTAAATGTACATGCCTTGTTTGGCCAATTCGGTCGATTGTGGAAGAAACTCCAACGTTTTTTAGTTATCGAGAGGAGTATCCAGCCATAGCGCTAGCTACTTTTGGGGCAGATAAATTTCGGTTTCACCCATGTTTCCCCCGTGTTTCCACTAGTCACTAGAATGGTCATAACTTTTAATCAAAATATGATATTTCTAATCTGTATTCTGTTCTACATTGCCCACAGATTTGTGGATATTCCACCTGCTCAAAGTTTTCCTCCATCTTGTAATTAAAGTGGTTAAAAATGAAGTTGTCTGATGAGGTATGGTGGATGGAGAAGTTTTTGTAAAAAATGGCTGCCTGAAATCACCTTGATAAAATATGATTTGCCTTAAGTAATCATATATTTATTCACATCATAAAAATCCCCTAGTTCTCTTCTTCAATATGGTATCAACAGTTAAGGTGTATGATTTAATATGACAATTCATAAAATTTGAATATTAATATGAATATCATATTTCAACAGCATTTGGAATGTTGGCTTAGGCAGGATATCCCACCAACTGTGTTTGAAGATTTTCCACAGTCTGATCCTGTTGATGGGAGAGTGACATGAACAATAAAGAGTCCACGGACTGACATAATTGCAATCTACTCCTACACCCATTGTGGATAGGGATGAGAGAGACCACTCATGTGGTCCCCTTCTTCATTTATGAAGCCTCAAAATCACCAACTCCTGTCAATAGTGACAAATGCTGACATTTGTCAAAGCCTCTTTCTCAGGCCCAAGACTCTCTCTGGAGACAGTACACGCTTGGTATGTATGCTAAGGTAGACACAGAACCAGTGAATCTGGAAGAAGTCAGTGAGAGAAAGTAGGAGTAAACTGTACAAGAGGAAAAGGCAGGACAGAAAGGCTTCATGAGAGGACAGTACAATGTTGGTAAAGAGGGAAAGGCCATCACTCAATGGATGTTATCGTCAGTTATGTTACACTAGCATCAGATCCCTTATGTTTACTCACATAAGACATTACAGTTGTGCCCAGTCAGCATATTGTGTGCATATCTGTTTCCTCAGAACTTCCTTTGATCTTCTTTTTTTACATTTACATTTAGTCATTTAGCAGACGCTCTTATCCAGAGCGACTTACAGTAAGTACAGGGACATTCCCCCCGAGGCAAGTAGGGTGACGTTCCTTGCCCAAGGACACAACGTCCTTTGACACGGCCAGGAATCGAACTGGCAACCTTCAGATTACTAGCCCGATTCCCTAACCGCTCAGCCACCTGACTCATATTGTACTATCCCCTCTTTAAGCCTTTGTGTCCTTCCTTTTCTTCTGATTTGTCAGCAAGATCATAAACAGTTTACTCCTACTTTCTTGACAGATTCCTCCAGTGGCTGTTGCCTAAATTCAGATGTGCAGCAAAGTAATAGGAATCATTCACACTCTCTCTCTCTTCTTTCTCTCACATACAACAGCTCATGGTACATAAATTACACATTCAACCATGGCCCAAAATGGGTCTATTGTACCTTGAGATGGCAGCCTTAGGGGCAGGATTGACAAGACTGGGGTGGCATGGTTTCAGTGCCATGACCTGTACCAGTCAGTTGGCGTGCTTAGGAAACAAAGTCAGGAGTAGCTGTTATAAAACCACTGAACCCTAAGACTTGTCAACAGAAAGGGTCAGCTTCATAAACCCTTTTAGAAATTGTCCAAAAAAAGTACAGTATTCCGACCTGTTTGACGAATGCTAATGCTTGAAATATATATTGTTTTGTTTGTTTTTAATATTTGTAATTCCTACAAAACGTTATGTAGGCAACAATTTGGACATGCTCAGTTGTATATTTTTGATCTTGCCAGTACAAATAACCAGACTGATAAATCTTTAATCTTTTTTTTTTCTAACTATTATAATTGAATCCCATTAACTAGGTTCTACTTGTTATCATAACTCTGACCTCTTAAATCTGAACATGGAGTAGATTGTGCCTCCAAATTCAGTCGTTTCTACGTAAGACCACGCTTTTATTCTGAAGGCGAGTTTGCGAAACAGCAAAAACCGGAAGTGTCCGTGCTTCGCGGCGGGCATCAGCGGAGATAAAAGCATCAGTCATGTGACAGCCGTGACAGACTCGGGTATTTACTTGTTGAACAACTGGATTCTCCTATCTGCAGTCACCTGACTATAGTGTCCCTTGCTGTTGCAGATTGTGAAGGCTCAAGACAAGACACCTTAGCCACTGACAGTAAGTGGGCTTCTTGAATGCATTATGATTTATGAAGGGATCAGTTTAAGGGGTAAATCTCAGTTGTTATCTCAATGTCAGAGTTTAATTTCAAGCCAGAACAAGCTGTTCCCTGTGTATGTATGTTATGTGAGTGTCAGCACATTGTGTGTGTCTGTTTCCTCCCACAGCCATGAACGTTAAAGCAGGAAAACCCACTGGGCTGGTTGCTGCCACCTTCACTCCTCTCTCTGAACAGGGGTACGAGCTCTGGGTCTATACCAGTATGGCCTAGAGGCAAGGTGTCTAACCTAGAACAGAATGGAAACAAGGATCCAATAAATTGGATCATCGAGGACATGTACAACCTAGAAAAAAAGAGCAATAATCTATGTGATTAAACTATGACAAAGCCTAGTGATCAATTGTATCATATCTGTTGTAGGTGCTCTGGAGCTTTCTTGTTCACTTAGGGTGACTTCAATCCTATAACTGGTTGTGTTTTAATGTAATTAAATCTAATGTCCTCTCTCCCCATCTCTCTCTCACACTATTTCTCTCTGTTCCTTGTCTCTTTCACCATCTCTCTGTTCCTCCTCTATCTCCACCATATATCTCTCACCATCTTTATCTCCATCTCTCTCTTCCTCCCCGTCTCTCTTTGCCTCAGTGAGATAAACTTGTCCCAGATCAAGCCCTATGTTGCGTATCTGATCGAGAAACAAAGTGTTAAACGTGTCTTTGGTAAGAGCTTTATCCTTCTCTCTTTCCCTCCACTCCTGCTCTCTCCATGCTTCCATCCTTACTCTTGCTGCCCCTTCATCCTTCATAAAGAACCTGTGAGACCAGAATGTTCTGTGACCTGTAGATATGCTGCTTCTCATTGACTATCCCTTACCTCCTCTCCCTCCCATCCTTGCCTCCCCCCTCTTTCCTCCTGTCTACCCCTTCTTATCCTATTCCTTCTTCCACCCTCATCCCCTCCCCTCCTCCTCCCCCCTCAGTAAATGGTACTACAGGGGAGGGGATGTCTCTCAGTGTGAAAGAGAGAAAGGCTCTGGCGGAGGAGTGGTGTCACCAGGGCAACAACAGGTAAGCCTGAGGGGAGATGGGGGGGGGGTCCATTCACCTGTGTGACTCAGCAACAGGAAGTAATATGTACATGCCTGTCTCGCAACGCTTACTGTGTGTGTGTGTGTGTATGTGTGTGTGTAGGTTGGAGCAGGTGATAGTACACGTGGGTTGTATGAGTCTAAAAGATTCGCAGGAACTGGTGAGTAAGTGATATGCATGCACATACACTGTTGTGAAATTTAACCACAGCATGCTATATCTATTCACCGATACACCAGGTGAGTGCTAAGGCATTAAACAGCAAATGCAATTTAGTCAAGAACTTTAATGTTTGCAAACATGGAAGCATGAAAGAGCTTGCTACCAAGCTCTAGTTGTCTTTCAAAGTAACAATGATTTCCAGCATGCTTTTTATACACCCTCTTATAACGATTCTTCAGTAGCGGACTATAGCTTTCTTACTCGTGTCATCTCAAATAGTTGCATGCCAAAAGTTACATTACTTGAGACACTAATGCTTATCGTTTTTCTATTTTTATCCCGCGGCCCCTTGGTCACTAGTTAACCATATCAAGGATAACAGTGGACTCCTTCATATCATCAGATAATCACATCAGTAGTGATGATGGTCAGCAAAGTGTTGGCATCTTGTTAGCAAATAACAAATGTCAACACTCACAGGAAATTGCAACAATATTGACAGGGCAAATACATTCCAGAGTAACATATCAAACATTTAGAAAGTATACTTATTACTAATATAGAGAAATATCCACGCGTAGACATCCTCGAGTCATGCGTGGTTCCAGAGTGTTTGAGGCCCTCTATTTCTCCAGGCTCGCCATGCTGTTACCACTGGGGCACATGGGATAGCTGTCATCTCTCCATCCTTCCTCAAACCCTCCAGTGTAGGTCAGTACCAACACCTGGCTCCCTGCTGGAACTGCTCTGCCTGCTTGTTCAGCAGTCAGCTCATTGTGTGTGTGTGTGTGTAGATTCTCTGAAGCTGTACCTAAAGGAAGTAGCGATGGCGGCCCCCTCTTTGCCGTTCTATTACTACCACCTCCCTGCTGTCACCGGAGTCAACCGTGAGTACACACAGTCACTCCGACATGCTCACTCTCCCACAAACACACGCTCACCCACGTGCACATACTTACACATGCTCCCACACTCTAGTATAGACAGCTCCATATAGGTGACACTTCTAGGGTATTTCTTGATAATTGACACATTGAGCAACACACTTCTCTCCTCCCTCCCCTCTATTGTTCCCTCCTACTACCCCAGTGGCGGCCAGAGATGTGCTGGAGGGGATAGAGAAGCAGATTCCCTCCTTCAGGGGGGTGAAGTTCAGTGGTACTGACTTGCTGGACCTGGGGTTGTGTGTGAGCTACTGTCCTGCCCACTGGTCAGTGCTGTACGGGGTGGATGAGGTCAGAAATATACCTCCCTGTCTCTCTCCCTCCCTCTCACTATCTAGTCCTCGGGGTGGCTGTGGGTCAGGGGGTACAGCTGGGGGGGGGGGGTGGTGTTAATCGCAAGGTTGGTAGTTCGTCCCAGACTCCTCCACGCTGTGTGCTGAAGTGTCCTTGAGTAAGACATTGAACCTCAAGTTCCTCCCGATGGGCAGAGTAGCGCCTTGCAAGTAAATGGGTGAACGAGAGGCCAAAAATGTCTGACTGCCGCTAAGGTAGAAAAGTGCTATATAAATGCAGTCCATTTAACATGTAATTCTCTTTCACTCCCTATCCCTTTCCAATTCCCTCTCTCTCTGTCTCACTCACTCTATTCTTCTTTAGCTCTCTCTAAAACAAACTTTTTTGTTTGACTGTTTACATTGTGTGAAGAAGTGCTATGTGGTCTTCTTGTGTTTCATCAGCAACTGCTGGGAGGTCTGGCCATGGGTGCCTGTGGAGCCGTGGGCAGGTGGGTCTCCGTCTCCTCTTTCTCCTGTCCCTCTTTCTTATGACTCTCCCTCCTCCCCCTGTCTCTCCCTACCCCCTCCACCTGTCTCTCCCTTTTCCTCCCGTCTCTCCCTCGTCCTTCTTCCACCTCCCCCACCACCTCTTTCTCTCCCTTCTCTTCATCCTCCTCCCTCTTCATCATATTCTAATCTGACTTTTCCAAATTGTTGATGCTCCCATGACAACCTTCCTCTAAGTGGATGGGATTGATTTTGATTTGGGATGTACATTTGTGTGTCTGTAAACCCAACATCTGACTGACCTTCTGCCTTCCTCCTTCCTCCTCCTCCCCACCTCCTCCTCACTCTCTTCTCCTCACCCTCCCCTTCCTCCCTCCAGCACGTACAATTACATAGGCTTGATTAACAACAAGATGCTGGCTTTGTTTGAAGGAGGTGACCTTACCACAGCCAGGGAGATAGAGGTAGGCCAGTCAGACCTGTCTGGCTGTCACACATTTGATTTATACCACAATCAGTCCCATCAGGTCCCAATTATAAGTCAATTCAAATGCTCCTTAAGGAGCTTGCTGACATGATTAAAACAGGAGTGGTGTTTTATGATGCTGGTTTCTCCCTACAGTTCAAGATCCAGGCTGTCATGTCTGACCTCTTCAAGCTAGGTGAGTGGATGCCCGCTGCTTACTTGTCCGTGATGCTTTGGCTTTGCCTTTGTTGTCTGGGTTTGACCTGTGTCTTGGTGTGCGTGTGTGTATCTGTGCAGGTTTCGACCTGCCCATGAACAAGCAGCTGATGAGTGAGGTGTCAGGTATTAACTTGGGCCCCCCCCGCCTGCCCCTCCAACCCTGCGACCCCCTCCCCATCGCCACCAGCGCTCTCTCCCTGCAGCGGCTCCACCACATCCTGGACAGCTCATCGGGGCAGAAGTCATAGGTCACCGTTCTTGGAGGGGGGGGTGTCAGCCCAGTGATCTGCAGTCAAACACTTGATCAAGAGATCCCCATGTGTCGATTTGCATCTGCTAAATGAATGCATTGCATTATTATTTTCAATATGGTGCCTTTAGGTTTCACTAGAGTGGTAAGATCAGCTGTAAGAATGAAATTAATGCAGTACAGTACATTCCTGTGGGCCAGTCCTGATGTTGGGGTTAATATAGAAATGTGCTCCACACTCCGTCAGTTTACTTGTCCATGTGTCGACTCCAGATCGCTATGGAAACGGGTTCTGACTTCCTTATTCCTGTCAAGCAGTAATAACACAGAGACAAAATGGTGTTTACTGTCATGTTTTCAGCAGCCAGAGAAACACTCCAGACTTTCAGTTCATTTGCCACCTCTTAGTTGATGTGCTGTCAATGTCCATTGACAGCCTCATTATTTGAATATTACTGTACTCTATTGCAATGGAGGACATTGCACTACATTAACTAGGCCTACATCACTACAACAACATACTGTATTAAGACTAGTCCAACATACTTTTTGGCCCAGTTTCCCCAGACATGGATTAAGCCTAGTCCTAGCCAAAAAAAGTTTTGGATGATGGAGATCTTCATTGAATTTTTATCTTACTTTAGGACTAAGCTTAATCCATGTCTGGGAAACTGGACCTTTAAAATATATATTAGTCCAGACTAAAAAGGGAATTATGTACGTTCTCAACTTTGTAAACACACTTGCCAATGTCTTAATAAATTGATACCTTTTTATATGGTTATTTTTGATCATTATTAAATGTAGGCCTATACATTTGTTGTCATGTTTGGGGCTCCAGTGTGTGTTCGAACAAGGCCAAAAGTGATATACAGTATCAGTTGTCACTTCTACCAGATTGAATGGAATCATTGAATGATCGGATGATATACGGAGATGATATAACATGTAGGCTACATTATTTGATCATCTACTTCAAAGATATGAACATTATTTTTAGTGTTACCGGGGTGACTCTCGTTTACGTAGGAACCTTTGGTACTAAATCTGTAGTGGCGGTAGGAAATATTGAGGTGACGGACTTTTCCAATGGATGGAAAACGTGAGGGGAAGGGCTTCGAAGCGAGAAGATAATTTGATGTTATACAGTTTTAAAGTTCAACCTAGAACTTGTTATTTAACGGCAAATTTCCAACACTATTAGCTGTAAGTGAATTGAATTATAAAACTGTCAATAGTAAAGTTGGAGCAAAAATCTGTAACGGAGCTGGTGAAGTGAACCATGAAGAACCATGAAGTGACCATGAAGAAAACACTTCACGGGGAGAGGTTTGTAATTATTTTTAAATGTTCTTTACTAGTACTAGTACGAATAACTTCAACGACTGGAATGCCCCACCTATGGTAAAAGTATATCTGGCATACATTTACTTTAAAATAAAATTTACTTTTGTCAAATTCAGATGGGACAAAAATTCTTAATCATTGAGTATGCAGCCAACGTTCATAAAAACATGAACCGTAACTACTTTGAACAGCTGTATGGGAACCATAACTTCCCAGGGAAATGCATCTGTTCAAACTAATTGTCGAGCATCACGTTTTTTTTCAGTAGGGGGGCGCAAGCAACCAGCAACCAATCTGACTATATGGTTGGATCAGTATCAGGCAGCTTGTTTCTAAAGGAAGCTTCATCCAGCTCTAGATCGCTGGCAGCTTTATTCTCATCTGCACCTCCAGCCAAGGCCCTCATTTATGTCCCTGCACCGAAGGTAAGCAGTGTTTGGAGTAGTGTTACCTTTTTGTGTGTTAGTAATGACACAAAAAAGTCAGTCCTCTTTTTTTTTATGCCTTACGTACATAGCCTGCTCCGAAGAGCAAACAGGAGGATAAGGGAGATGCAGTAGTAAAAGGCCCAAGCAACCAGCTACAAAAGAAGGCTACAAAGAGAAAATCTGCTGCTGACCAGAAGGTGGAAAACAGGTGTGTCGAAAATGAAAGGAAACAGAATACAATTAAAGACTATTTACATTTCTTATGAAATACATACATGTTTGCATTCTGTATTACATGGGTGTTGCTTTATCTTTTTGCTAGATATACTTTTGTTACAATGCAGCTAGATACGTAATGCAAATGTCTCTCACACACTCTTATTCAGAGAGAGTGCGCTCCAGAATGCAGATGCAGATGAGAATGTCACCAAGACACCCAAGAAGGTGAAGAGGAAAGTTTTAGATGTGAAACAGGAGGGCGCTATGGAGGAGGAGCAGAAGAGGCCAACAAAAAGACAGAAGACTGAAAGAGTGGAGGAGAGGATAAAGCTGAAGAGGACAGTGTTTGTTGGCAACTTGCCTGTCAGTTGTACAAAAAAAGTAAACCTAAAAACTATTTTTTCATTTTTACCAGCATTGGCCGTGCAATGATGCTTGGTACACAGGGATTCCACTGTCATGGGATGGAATATTTATAGTCAGGGAATTTAATATTTATTTCAAACTTTGGTTTGTCATGTAAATGAATACATCCTAAAAGTATTGGAGTATTTTCATAGAAATGACTCTTACAAAAACACCCATTTCGGAAGCTAGCAGTGTTGGTGCCATATTTTAGGCCCACTTTAAGTATACGGTCATCGTACTGAAAATTTAGGAGTCATACAATTGTGAAGAAAATACACTTGTCAAATGGTGTGTATACAGTTTCACACAATGTTTTAACATTTTATATAACAAGGAAATCATTTGCTAATTTAACTTTTACAGACCCTGAAAATAATCTTCAAGGACAAAGGGCTTATTGAATCTATTCGTTTCCGATCACTGGTAAAGGCTCAACTCAACTTTTTACAGATGTGAATTGTCTATCTACCAAGTTAGACACAATGATCTGTGACTGGTAAAACACTTTTTCTTCACAGGTGAGGGAGGATCCTGGCATGTCACGGAAGTGTGCTACCATTCAGTAAGTAACTATTTTGGAATGTTAACAGTATCTAGTATAATAAACAATTTGACACATTTTCTTAATTTTAATAATAATTTTTTTAAATAAATAATTTCCAATCTGATGATGTAGGGTTTATTTGGAAGGTGAAGGAAAAAGAAAAGGGACAGGTTGAGTTATAGTTGTGTTTTCCTCCTATAGACGCAAAGTTCATTCTCAAAGAACAAGTATCAATGCATATGTGGTATTCAAAGATGAGGAGGGAGCTGTACAGGCACTGGAAAGGTAAGGTAAACTTAAGTGAGTTACATTATGTGCTACCTGAAAACAAGTAATTTAGATGTTGGGATGAAAATCTTGTGCATTATGAAAGACTTGGCTCATCAAGGTATTTATGGCCCCTATGATTGCAGGAATGGCATGGAGATTGAAAAAGACTTTCATATAAGAGTTGACAAGGTTTCCCAAAATTCCCTTGTAAGTGTCCTTTTATTGAATTGTACTGACTTTAAAATATTGAAGCAAAACCTGCACATCATGTGACAAATTTCCTGAGTTTCCTCAGTAAAAAAATAAAATAAATGCTAATGCCTAAAACAATCTTGATTTTTAGCATGACCACAAGAGATCAATTTTTGTTGGAAATCTCCCATTTGGTGAGTATCTTTTCTAGTACTGCATTAGATGTTGTTTGTAAATAGGAAAACAGTGCACTGTTTTCTTCTTTAATGCATGTTTCCTTTCAGAAATAAATGAGTTGCCTTTACGGCAGCACTTCGAGGAGTGTGGTACAGTGGAGGGGGTGCGTTTGGTGCGGGACGTGAACTCCGGGATGGGCAAGGGATTTGGCTACGTTTTGTTTGAGGTGGGACACAAAAATACACACTGTTAATCACTACTGTTAATCTTTATTGATAAATTATTGTAATCACTTGTTAATATAATCTGCTAATATAATTTCTGCTCCTGTTAACAGAGTGCAGATTCTGTCCAGCTGGCTCTGAAGCTGAACGGTTCCAAACTCCAGGACAGGAGCATTCGTGTGAAGAGGTCTGTCCCAAAGGACAAGGCCATCAGAATGGCTTCTAAGAAAGGACCTAGAGGGAGGAGAGACAAGGGTCCTAACAAAGAGACAGAAGGAAGAGAAAAAATGGTCAAGGTGAAGGACAAAGGTACCGATAAGGTTCAAGAGTTCAAGAGAAGACCACGGCAGGGACCTCAAAACAAATCCATGGGAAAGACGTTCATTAAGAGTCCAAACAAATACCAAAACACATCCTCCGAGTCCTTCAAAGGTGAGATGAGTGACCCTACCAAGAAACCTAAAAAGAAAGGGCTGAAAAAGAAGCTCAGACCCAGGAGGAGCCAGAAGACTGTCCACATTTGAAGAATCTGTATTGAAGTATTTAACTGTAAATGTATCAGATATCCTGCCCATTCAGATGTGGTTCGGAGTTTTTGCCAGAAATACCACTGAGGTTGTATTGTAAGGCTGGATGTGTGTGTTATACATGTGGGCTTTCAACTTCCTTACCAATATTTTAGAGAATTTACTTCTTTTTTTGCCTATTAAAATGGGATAGACGATGGGGAAACATTCAATAACTTGATTTCAGTGTTTCATCCACCTTTTATTTTCATTTCTTACAAAGAGGGATGGCCTCTTCAAAAGAAAAAGCTTAACATTAAATCACAGTAAAAGTATTTTGTCAGACCATTTTGTTTTCTCAAGACCCCCCAATATTTTATAACCTAACACCGTTTCGTACAAAGACATTTAACACAAACAATAAACCAGTTTAGTGGACTGTGAATGATGGGGTAACTTTCCCTCTGCATACAGTATATTTAGTCTTAGCTACACTGTTAAGGGTTAGGGAGAGTTTTGCCAACTTGACACCTGTATACAATCAACTTCATTTCTGAATAAGTGAACAGCATGACAATGTGATCAATGCAAACAATGGGAGGGAACTGTACAGCAAATGTTGCTATTTTCATTTAGACATACAGGAAGCTGCAAGGACAGATTCAACCCTCGAGGCATTGTTTTAAATGAGAATGATGATGTGAACCAGGTAACACAACATTCTTTCATAGAACTGTTTTTTTGATGTTGAAGTTGGTCGCCACAGGATAGGAGTATTTTCAAGCAGAGGAGTTTAGTCCAAGGCCCTCTTATTCTATATCGTCTTCGCTCAAGCTCTGTGCGCTCACAATACGCTGTTGAGATGAGAGAGGGAAAACCGTTACCTCATCTTCTACCTCAACTATTTACAAAAGCTCAGGAAACAAGATGTTTTACCAGCAAGTCACTCACTTGTATCCAAAACTTTATCAGTTTAACCCTTGTGTTATCTTCGGGTCATTCTGACCCATCAGTCATTGTGACCCACCATCGTATTGCGACAACTTAACCGCATACAAAAACAAAGTGAAGCATTTTCTTTTAACCGTTGGGCTGTCTCAGACACCCCACATTGCGAAGGTTAAAATAAAAAATGTTTTATTTGTTTTTGTATTGGGTAAACACAACGATGGTTCGTTATGAACCTTTGGGTCATGTGACCCGAAGGCAGCACAAGGGTTAAAAACAAACAAATCTTAAGCCTTCACTGGGTGCCTTAAATTCTGACTTGTGCAAGTGCACGATTATGCAAGCTGCCAAAGATAGTCTTCATACAGCTCCACCAAGGCGGACTGGCAGTACTCAATGGGCAATGATACTGGGTAAGCAGGCCTGGTACCTGGCTGATGGTGGGTAATTTGGTGAGCAGCATCTGGAACACGGGCGGTGGCAGGGTCTGCTGTAGGACCTGCAGCAGCTGCTGGGGCTGGCCACACACGGCAATGGCGTTAGTCAGGTGGTCCACACCATTCTCATAATCTCCTGTAGCGACCACCAGGCCCATAAAGAGAGAGTGTCGATTACTGGATAAAATGGGAGGTATCTGAATGGATGGTGACTTCCTACACAAATTAACAATTGCTCAAAAGTCATTCATTTTATTTAAGCAGGGAAATCTCAGACCAGTCAACTGTTGTCCAACTCCTATGGGGCTGACTATGTAGCATAGCCTAATCACTGCTTGAATCAGGGAGAACAGGTTACTGTTATTAGCCATCATCAAAGTTCGCTACTTAGGAATATGTTCCCACTCTGTAGCTTTAACGTATCACTGATTTAAATCTGCTGAATGGCCGATATAGAAGATATATGTCATATTGCTTAAATCAATCCAGGTCAGTGATCAGTAACACACCAAGGAGGATGTGATGGAGGAGCACTGTTGTGACCTAACTAAGAATGGGAACTAAGACTGAAGCTTTTTCTGGTAAATTCAGTTGGAACCAAAGCAATTTAAAGAACAGGACTTCCACCGCTATAGAATATCGTCCTTTTGTTTTTTACCCTGGGCCAACAGCTCTTCTCCCAACTGGATCTCCTCCAAGAAGAACTTCTGGACAGCCTCTGCATCCTTCAAGTCGGGGAGCTGAAAGACCAAGGCACCCGATGACATAGTTCATAATCCAAAGCAGATACAAGACTGACCACCTGTCCGAACCTAAGATATTCTTTAGTGGACATGGGGGCATTTGTCATGCAACTTTATGAATTGAGCATGTGACAATGTAATAGTTAAACTTCTCATAAATATAAACCCAACTTAAAATATTTTCTGTAAATCCCTTTTCGGAGTGAACAACATTAATAACTGGAGACACTTAATAGTTCTGCTCCAATCACATGTCAGCATCATGTTAGCTGTAGTGTGGATCTACATTATTGATCATTACATAAATTCACAAGTAATCCGTTCCACTTTTTTCATTGGGATTTTGCATTGATGCTGTCAACTGACCACTTCTGGAGGACCTTCCCAGCGGCCATTCTCTCCAATGCATTCCCTGACTGGCTGCATGGGCATGCTAAGGACTACGATATTTACACAACTATATGTTGTGGATTTGTGCTGTAAAGGAGGGGAATTTAACCCACCACCTCTTGATTAGTATTCAGACGCTTAGGGCTTTACTTACCCCAATATATACAGTGCAGTTTAACTACAACATCTATAAAGTGATTCTCTGTCATGAAATAATATTGAGTTTCCATTATGTTACAATATTGGATTGCTATATACAGGGAGTCAGATGGCTGAGCGGTTAGAGAATCGGGCTATTAATCAGAAGGTTGCCGGTTCGATTCCAGGCCATGCAAATGATGTTTTGTCCTTGGGCAAGCCACTTCACCCTACTTGCCTCAGGGACAATTTCCTGTACTTACTGTCAGTCACTCTGGATAAGAGCGTCTGCTAAATGTAATATATCTATTGTCCGTATGTTCCTGTTGTGAAAATGTTTTTAGCCCTAGTATCAGGTCTATTAAACTCTCCTGGTCTGTTGTAATCAAATCAATAATCATTTTAAAGCGTACATTTTAAGGAGTCAGATGGCCGAGCGGTTAGGGAATCAAGCTATTATTCAGAAGGTTGCCGGTTCGATTCCCGGCCGTGAAAATGACGTTGTGTCCTTGGGCAAGGCACTTCACCCTACTTGCCTCGGGGGAATGTCCCTGCAAATGTAAATGTAGAGCAACCCTTACCTTTGACAGTCCGGACCTGTCCTGTGCCACCTTCTGCTTTCTCCTCCCTAGAGGTGAATTATAAACACATTTTAAATATGTTGCATTGCATTTTTCTGCATATTTTTTACAAAAGGATTTAAAAGTTAGACAGACATTCATGATTGACTTATCGGAATCCGATTTTATCACGTTTGAACCTCTGCTCTAAGATTATCCACAAGCTCTACCCACTTCGTTTGGGGAATTTACCAACCAAGATACATCGTAAATAATGGCATCACACTAGCCAGAGGCTGACATGACATTGATGTAAATACAAACTAATACAAATGGCATTATTAACATGCGTTGTCAAGCATAAAAGTAAGATTGTAGAGCCTTTATCAGCAGCAAAACAGAGCAAGCAGGTTTGTTCCTTTCATTAGACTCGTCGTGGGCTGATTACCTAAAGAGCTGCTCATCATATTTGTCAAACTAGGGTTAGGGTTGATAGGAAGATGATTTGCAGTATGTTGCATGACAGGTTCTGTGTAAGCAAGCTTTAACTAGTTAGCTAACGTTAGCCGCGTATTATATCAATGAATCATGCTCGGCTAGCTGGCAAGCTAGTTTGATGGCTAGCACACTGTAGTCCAGTTAGAACAGTGATTTGATTTCTTCGTACTGGGAGACACTAAAATGTTTTGCTAAGTAAACTAGTCTCGGGTTAGCTAGCCAATTCGCTTGCTATTATCAGTCTAATTAGCAACTAATCCATGTGAGAAGATGTTGGATCGCTAGAGCTAGATCTAGTTCTAAATTGCCAACAGCCAGCTACCCCACAATTAAGTGCAAGTGCAGTGTTCAATCAATTATTCAGAAAAAAACAACTACAGTCGAGCTACCCGTCTAAACCATACCTCGGAATACGAAATAGTTTAACGTTAACAGTATTGCTTTGGCATTGGATTCAGAACATCACCTGACTTTGTTTCCTAAACCGGGTGTACACGGTCGGTAGGTCAACACTCACGTTCTCGGAGCCTGTTCTTGAAGTTGGGGTCACTCCGTCTTTTCCTGTCGAAGTAAATGCAATAGCCAACAAAAAGAGCACCGCAAACACCGGCGGCTATCGTGCTCGATCTACCGCCCATCATAACTTAAATAACGACTAATTGTTTTTCGATATTTGAATGTGAATAGAGGGCTAAGTTTCAGAGATCTCTCATGACCCCACTGGCGCAGGCTTGTGCGAAAAAACCTACAGTACAGGACCCCTCAATAGCTTGACCAATGGGGTGTCACTACTGAACGCCTGATTGCAAATGATTAAACTCGTGATTTTAATTTTGTCGGCAGGTTTGATTAATTGCACCTCATTTTTATCATTTAAAGCCTGGAATAAACTATTATCGTTGATAATAGTTGAAAGAGCAAGCCTGCTCTTTCAAGATGGCGTCCCCATTAATGTCTATGAAAAGTGCTCAGTGGCGCAGTGAGGCCAGACCCTCGCCCCTCGGCTTGAAGCAAATGCCCCGGTGGATGTAGGTGGTATTGCATTTCTTGTTAGACATCCGGCTCTTCCGGTCGTTTTTATTCTATTAACTCCACTCAACATTTACAAAACTATCTCCCTGATAGTTTCACTTTTCCTGATTTTTGCTAAGTTTGAAACCAATCCGAAATGGGTAAAGTAGCACCCCATTTATTTGCTTACGTCAATAAAAGTTGCCTGCAGATGTGCTTGCGGATACGAACAGGGCACGAGCACAAAAGTGCACATTGGCCGATTGCCGATTTACCTGGAGCTGAATGAGCCATAGACTTGTATTGAATGAACTCAGGGAGAAATGGCTTGAGTTGCCTGCCCTTTTGTAGCAAGTTTAGCAAATGGTTGTCACACATACATGAAATGTTGTTAATATAGTTTATTCCCGTTATTTTAAAACAGATTTGATTTTTCAGTCATTAACGTTTTTACGTTCATGACATGATGGCAAATATTGTATTATGTTAAGGCGTGAGCATAGATTGTTGACATGTCTATCTGGAGCAAAGACGAAGATTAATACTTTAACTGATAACCACAATAGGAAATTATATATATTTAAATAATATTAATCTTGCCCTCAGAAGCTTTTGTTAAACACACCCATTATTCTTTTTTTTTATCGTGTCATCAAGCCAGACTGCTTTTGTGGGACAATGAAGGTCCATTCTCAGTGACTCTATGTTTCACCCCCACTTATATCTGATGTAAACGTCTTCTATATAGTTCTGTTAATATGCCACTTTCAAAGGCAAATGTTCTATAAAATATATTTTAGACACACTTCTCCTGCCACTGCAATGCCTTAGCTCACACGCTCGCGACCATATAAATCTATGCTCGCGACTGGTTGTCGCAAAGTATGACGTGTACAGCTAGTTGCAAGCGTGCACGAGTCTCGGAGCTAGGAAAAAAGCGAGCCACTGTTTAAGCAAGACCGGAAGAGCCGGAACTGGAAAGATGGCGCGGTCCATTTCGCGCTCTCGCTTGCCTCACTGCGCCACTGAGCACTTTTCATAGACATGAATGGGGATGCCATGTTGGAAGACAGAAGTAGCTGTGTCTATTAATATATAAGTCTACGCTTTTTTCCTAGCTCTGCGACTCGTGCACGCTTGCAACTAGCTGTACACGTCATACTTTGCGACAACCAGTCGCGAGTATAGATTTATATGCAACGAGCTATTTGAAACAATTGTGTCAAAAAAAGTATAGCCAGAGAATGTCTAATATGGGGAGAACTTTCGGGAAACTGCCGGGTTCATAACTGGTTGCAGTTCCACTCTAGTTCGTTATTAGGGCGCTAACGGTCGAATGCAGAATGAATGGAGGTCTATGGAGCTATACCCCTCAAATTCCACTTTTCTCAGGATATCATTTTTTGTATAGTAATTTGAATGCTGAATTCGAAAGGGGAGGCAAAAAAATACACACTGCTGGGTTTTAGATATTTTTAAATTTGCCTTTTGTTCTAAAAAGCCTTTTAAAATGTTGATGACGTCATACACATAGTACAGCAAGAGATGCTGCATTACGGCAAGCTCTGGTCACTTCCTTTTTTCTCTCGAGGCATCAACAACACAGCTGACAGGTTAGGCTCTCCTTGTCAATACACATGCTAGAAAGAGTTTTGGTTTGCTAATGTTGTTGCTAATGTTGCTAATGCTCTGACATTCTGGTTCAGCTTCGGATGCCATCAAGCGGGATCTCTGGTCGTAGTCAGTCCTTCACTAACCAATCAGCATTCATTAGCAGAATGCTAGCGTGTTATGGGCAACAACGACTCACCCTATAAGAACTGGAAAGGACATAAGTACTCGTTAATTCAACTTTCGACCTATAATCCATGTTGAACTTGCAAAAACTACAATCAAATCTGAGATTTCTCAACTACAATCAGGTGAGAGACAAATGTAGCCGTTTAGCTCCTTAGACTCTCATTCATTTTGCACTCAACCACGATCACTCCCAGTGGAACTCAACAAAATTCGGTACAATGGGGCTTAATAGGGAGTGGGCAGGCTCTCCTTAAAGGGGCGATTGATTGCAAAACCGATTTTACATTGTCATAGTTGAAAAATGACAGTTTGGTGTGTAAAATAGACATACAGTCAAACTCATAGTCCATTGAGACCTCTTTCCTATCAAAATTTCACTTTTTGAAACTGCAGCTTGCAAACGCTAGCTTTTGAAACAGTGCAAGTTGTGACGTAACAACTTGCAGCATCAACTTTGTCACGCCCCCAAATTTACATTTACCTGCCCTCTGGTTTTCTGGTCCAGGAACATAAACGGGTGGTGGTTCCCCTCTTTAAAAAGGGGGACCGGAGGGTGTGCTCCAACTTTAGGGGGATCACACTCCTCAGCCTCCCTGGGAAAGTCTATTCAGGGGTGCTGGAGAGGAGGGTCCGTCGGATTGTCGAACCTTGGATTCAGGAGGAGCAATGTGGTTTTCGTCCTGGCCGTGGAACTGTGGACCAGCTCTATACCCTCGGCAGGGTTCTGGAGGGTGCATGGGAGTTCGCCCAACCAGTCTACACATGTTTTGTGGATTTGGAAAAGGCGTTCGACCGTGTCCCTCGGGGGCTCATGTGGGGGGTGCTCCGGGAGTACGGGGTACCGGACTCCCTGATCGGGGCTGTTCGGTCCCTGTACGACCGGTGCCAGAGTTTGGTCCGCATTGCCGGTAGTAAGTCGAACTTGTTCCCGGTGAGGGTTGGACTCCGCCAGGGCTGCCCTTTGTCACCGATTCTGTTCATAACTTATATGGACAGAATTTCTAGTCGCAGCCAGGGCGTTGAGGGGGTCCGGTTTGGGGACCTCAGGATCGGGTCGCTGCTTTTTGCGGATGATGTGGTCCTGTTGGCTTCATCGGGCCGTGACCTCCAGCTCTCACTGGAGCGGTTCTCAACCGAATGCGAAGCGGCTGGGATGGGAATCAGCACCTCCAAATCTGAGGCCATGGTTATCGACCGGAAAAAGGTGGAGTGCAATCTCCGGGTCGGGGAGGAGATCTTGTCCCAAGCGGAGGAGTTCAAGTATCTCGGGGTCTTGTTCACGAGTGAGGGTAGGATGGAGCGCGAGATCGACAGGCGGATCGGTGCGGCGTCCGCAGTGATGCGGGCTCTGCATCGGTCCGTTGTGGTGAAGAAGGAGCTGAGTCGAAAGGCGAAGCTCTCCATTTACCAGTCGATCTACGTTCCTACCCTCACCTATGGTCACGAACTGTGGGTAGTGACCGAAAGAACGAGATCGCGAATACAAGCGGCCGAAATGAGTTTTCTCCGCAGGGTGTCCGGGCTCTCCCTTAGAGATAGGGTGAGAAGCTCGGTCATCCGGGAGGGGCTCAGAGTAGAACCGCTGCTCCTCCGCGTCGAGAGGGGCCAGTTGAGGTGGCTCGGGCATCTGATAAGGGTGCCTCCTGGACGCCTCCCTGGTGAGGTGTTCTGGGCACGTCCCACTGGGAAGAGGCCCCGGGGAAGACCCAGGACACGCTGGAGGGACTATGTCTCTCGGCTGGCCTGGGAACGCCTCGGGGTCCCCCAGGAAGAGCTGGTGGAAGTGGCCGGGGAGAGGAAAGTCTGGGCCTCCCTGCTTAGGTTGCTGCCCCCGCGACCCGACCCCCGGACAAGCGGAAGATGATGGATGGAACATAAACGGAGCTTGCGTAGATCTCCGACACTTTTTTAGCTAACTGCGAGCTGCTCGGTACTTCCACAGGAATTACAAATGAGAAAGTTACAGTTACTAGCAATGCTAACGTATCCTGCCTGTATCTAGCATCGGTAGAATGTGTGATGATTTAGTTCATTGGCAATGGGGCTAACATTATTTCTTGTTCCTGACTGTGTTTGATTCAAATAAATAACCTGTGTTGTCATGTAAATCCACAATTCAAGATGCATGTTTGTCCAGATCTATTTTTCAGCAAGATAGCTAGAGCTAACTGAAGCTGAGTTGAATCACGATAGTTTGTTTGGTAAGCTGTAGCTAGTGCTAACGTTACCCACCTAAGTCGATCCTGTTTGCTTGCACAGGGATCTTCTACGCTAGAGCTACGTTATAGACAAACATCTGCCATGCCCGTCGAGTCAATGTTAGCTAGACTCTAGCTCATCTGTTTTTTTATTAACGCTGATTTGCAAGGAATGCAAGAACAGCTAGATAGCGAAAACGCCTAGAGTAGGCATGTAAACTAGTTTAGCTTGCTAACGCAAGAGCGTAGGTAATGTGTGATGATTTAGTTTATTGGCAATGGGGCTAACGCGTTATTTCATGTTCCTGACTGTATTTCATTCGAATAAATAACCCGTACATGTAAATCTACAATTCACGATGCATGTTTGTCCAGATCACCTAAGTCGATCCAGTTTGCTTCGACAACAGAAGTGGAAACAACTAACGTAATCATTTCAAATTATATCTAGTCAATCTGTTGAAAACAGTGTTGTGTAGACACAATAGATTTATTTGTACGTTTTTATTTCAAGTCTCCACCTTCGTTGTTTCAGTGAGTGTTGGCCGTGTTGCGTCTTTGCTCCACAGCTTCACTCGTTGTAAACCAACCAATCAGCGCGCAGCTCATCTATATATTCATGACCATACCATAAAAGGAGAAAACCTAGCGTTTTTTCCCGGGAAAATTTCAGAGGATGTATCAGGGGGCATAGAACAGCACCCGGGCCATTTTCAGCCCAACCAATGTTACATACCCTATTCGGAGACCTTAAGGAACAGTGTGAAATACCCCAACAACCCAGTCAATCACCCCTTTAAACAGGCTCTGGTCTTTTTCGAAGCGTTTGATACATCTTCTCCATAGAGACACCTGCTGGTCAGTTCATGGTATGGCGACTGTATCGAGAGATTGAAGGAATCGAGTGACGTCAAGTCCTCGGACGTTAGTCTCACAATCGTCACCAATTTGATAAATAAAGGTTATGTGACAAATGTTTCGATGTGTCAAAAATATATCTTGTTGTATTATAAACAACGTAACGTCTTTGCTAATTTACATTCATAACATTTATTTTTAGGATCTGATAGCATTATTCACAAGTAAAGTCAGGTTGAGTATGGCCTCGTGGTAAAAGCGCTGTCCTTCAGTCTAAGAGTGAGATCGAAACCGCTGACCTTGTTTTAGTGGAAGCATATTGTAGCACCCCTAGCCGGGATGCTAATTGAGGAGTCGGGAGTCAACCGGTGAAGTACTGGGTGTTTATTAGATACACAGTCAGTTGTGGGCCACTGTCTACGCTTTAACTAATAAACTGAACAATCTCAATATTGATTCTTAATTGCTCCTGATCTGTTGCTTACTCATGAACTGTTAACTCAAGCACGAAGGAAACAGAGAGCGAGATACCCGCCAAAACAACCCTATGTATAGGCTACAGCCAAAAGACCCACCCCAGCTATCCCACAACCCCCCAGACCCTCCAATAAGAACAGACACATTAACAAACAATGAATGTCCAATAACTCAGGGTCGCTACAATATGCTAAATGAATAATTATGATTTGATAATGTATACTAGCGGCTAGGGATGCGTATTGATAAGATTTTAACGATTCCGACTCCTTATCAATTCCTGCTTATCGATCCGATTCCTTATCGATTCTCTTATCGATTCTCCCCTCTACAGCCAACTCTGTGCGTCCTGCACCCCCCCACTCACACACTCGTTCTAAACGAATTTCTCAAACTGGCTTTGAGATTAGCTAATACCTACCACCTCTAGGTCTCTTCAGGCCTCTGTTTTCAAAACAAAATCTAGTCGGAGATAGAAACTTTCAGTTTCCTTGTGTTCAAGCTTCTATTACTCAACACCAGTAGGATTTACAGGGGTCCTAAAACAGGGGAAATAACTTCAGTGTCACCTTTCAAAAGAGACCATTTACATGCATGTACTCCAAATGGGGTATGGGTATGTTGTTTAGGCGTTTTCAGGCACATTTAACAGGACTATTAAAAGGTTAAACAATTAAAATGCTAAGTTTAATAATGGATTAAAAATCGATATGCTCAGTTTAATAATGGGACACGCGAACGTTTGCTGATAACACACGCTGCCCTGATAACGTGAAATGATCAATAAGATCAATACTAATGGGAGACGAATGCCGGAGCTAAAATGTATGCTTCAAACGACGGGACAAAAGATAACTAGATCGACTACACACAATAAAGGCAAATTGCTTCACACAGTAACAAGTGGTGATCACTTTTGAGCAGTTTAGTTCTACCTTAGATAGTTAGAGATGAAGCGCGAACGTTAGCTGCGCTGCTGCATGCATCGAACACATGACGTTCCAGTAACTTCATTCCATGCTGTGTGTTCAAATGCTTCTTCATATAGTATTTCCTCCCTTCGACGAAATAGACTTTTTAAACGTGTTACAAGTGGCGTTGTTGTAATTTTTTCGTGTGAAATACAACCAAACTTTAGAACGCTTCTTCCTAGTTGCCATGTTTGCTGCAGTCTGTCTGAATAAACTATAAAAGTTTGCGCATGCGCAAAGGCACAGAGAATCGTTAACAGAATCGTTAAGGAATTCCAACGATTCCAAGGAATCGATTCCCTGGGAACCGGTTCTAAACAAGAACCGGTTCTCGATACCCATCCCTACTAGCAGCTAAGGTTTTGGAACATGCTTTTGCAACCGTAAAAAGGATGGCCACATTTGAAGGCTGGCAAAACTAGAGAAAGATGTATGTGTTTATGTATTCCTACTCTCTCACATCTCACATCTGTATCCAGCTCTGTCTATCTATCTGTATCTCTGGCTCTGTCAATTAATGTATTCTATAGCGTCCGTAAATATGTATCCGCTCTATAACCTATGAATATTAGTGATTTCTGATCTCTTAAGCGTTTGAATAAAACGTGTTTGTCTCGGACTGTAGCACGACACTGTCAGCTGTTCGTGTGACGTCCGAAGCTTCGACAGGTGATCACGTTGCCCATTTGAAGCCACGCTCGACACACATTTGTGTCGGTACCAATTGCCTCGAAAGGTCGATACCGCTTCCGCTTCATGAGCACGGCTTCGAGCGTAACATCACTACTTATTCCTAGCTCCGAAACTCGTGCACGCTTGCAAATAGCTGTACACGTCATACTTTGCGACAACCAGTCGCGAGCGCGTGAGCTAAGGAATTGCATTGGACTCTGTTTTTATTGATTTTATGTAAAGCACCTTGAGCTACAATTCTTGTATGAAATGTGCTATATAAATAAAGTCTTACTTACTTACTTATTGGGGTACAAGTCCGATCAAGATGCAGATAGCCTACATCATGTGAACTTTACGAAAATAAATGCTATTAAAACTGTATAGTATTCCTTTCACTTGGTTTTTAGAAATATAGGCCTATTCTAGATGGAACATACGTTCCACATATGACTCAGGCTCACCAAATAGCCTATACGTTGTTCTGTTTGCTTTGTGTTTTTAGTATGACAGCTTAAGTAATGTGTCGGATTAAAGAAACTGTCAACTTGAATATCTGGCTCCGTCGTTGTTCTAGCTTGGCAAAGCAAGCAAAATTAAATTAGACTATAAATATGTTACTATTATAATGATGAGTGTTGCTTTACTATTACTAGCTTAGTTATTGTAGGTGCCATCATTGTGGTGTTAAATGACATAACGTTACATAACCATAACAATATTGTGGTTATCAGACATGATTTATTCATCTTTGTCTTTGCTCTAGAGGACGTCAACAATCTATAATGCCACGATTAACATACCTTAATACCACAATATCACTTATTATATTAGGCTATAATTACGTTTGTAATTGCTGTAAAATATTAAAATAATGATAATTAAAAAATATAGCTGCAAGCAGCAATGGGGTGGCCAAGCAGGTCAGATGACCCAGAAGAAACTTTCGACATCCTCAGAAGAGTGTTCCGAGTACATGCAGCAAGTTTGGCGTGAATCCATCAAAGATTTGCTGAGATACGACACAACTTTCTGTTTGGCGGCTCTGCTGACGATTTCGATTGGCTGTACCGGACAAACGGTTTCGAAAATCTAAAATCATTTTGATAGTTTGTGTGAGGATTGCATTGACTATAGCTTGTAGCTTAACTACAGGTAACTAGCGACTGCGGTGTACCTGGCTTCCTTTGCAGTGTCTTACAGTCTCGCTAAACAGAGAATCAGAGACATGACAAGCTTGTTGGCTTTGGCTGGATTCGAACCTCTGACGTTGCCGTTGCCAGGACACCAACTTATCCTAGTGAGCGATTCTCAGTGCTGCAAATCACAGTTCAGTTACTGGGTAAAAATATAAGCAGTTTTTCCTGTGGCAAGCGGTTGTCCGATTTTGCCCAAGTTTAAACAGCTGTAATTCAGTCCTATTTTGACATGTCAAGGTGATTGTGGTCTGAAGATAATCTGTCCCAAATTTGGTGAATATTTGATATATTTTGTAGGAGGAGTGAACAAAAACGTTTTATTAATTCATTCAAAATGGCGGCATCAATTCGGCTGGTATCACAAGTTAACATGTGTCAGACACGGGATCGCCCCCCTAGAGGTTAGAGGACACATATCTACAAAGCACAATAAATCTGACTCTTCTTAAGTATAGATCCCCTGAGAATGAAACATTATCATTACCATTGTACTGTTGGACAGCTACTGTGGCATACCTGGCTTCACTAAACAGATAAACCAGTATCATGACATGCTTGATGACTGTGGCTGGGTTCGAACCTGTGACCTTGCACTTCAGAGGAACCCGTCTTATCCCAGTGAGCTATTCTCACTGCAGGGAAATGCTGTGTTCAGTTACTGTATAAAAAAAAGTAAGCAGTTTCTCCTGTGGGAAGCGTTGTCAGATTTGACCCAAGTATAAAAAGCTGTAATTCGGTCCTATTTTGACATGTCAAGGTGATTGTGGTCTGAAAATGATTTGATTACATGTCCATGAAAATAGGAGCAACGGCGAACGAGGAGTTTGTCTTCATGAAAATTCCAAATGGCCGACGCCCAAAATGGCAGACACGGGACAGTGTGATATATTTCGACTTAGTATGCCACGTAGAATCAGAAGAGACCAATCTTGTGATTTATGACAAATCTGTTCAGAAGTTATGATGCAAGAAATCCGATGCACTGGCTAGATGTAGCATCACTATATCGACAAAGCACAATATATCTGACTCTGAGTATAAATCCCCTGAGAATGAAACATTATCGTGACCATTATGATTATACTGCTCGACAGCTACTGTGGCATACCTGGCATCACTAAACAGATAAACCAGTATCATGACACGCTTGAGACTTTGGCTGGATTCGAACCTACGACCTTGCACTTCAAAGGAGCCCGTCTTATCCCAGTGAGCCATTTTCAGCGCTGGGAATTGCTGTGTACAGTTACTGTATACAAAAAGTAAGCTGTTTCTCCTGTGGCACGCGTGGTCAGATTTGGCCCAAATTGTTGCCCGAACAGCTGTAATTCAGTCCTATTTTGACATGTCAAGGTGATTGTGGTCTGAAGATAATCTGTGCCAAATCTGGTGAATATTGGATACATTGTGTAGGAGTAGGGAAAAAAGTTTCATTCATTCAAAATGGCGGCCTCATCAATTCGTCTGGTATCATGCGTTAACATGCGTCATACACGGGATCTCCTAAGATATCACGAGACATAGGAATCACTTAAATACGACAAACAAATCAACAGTTATTGGTCAAAACACAGTTTTGCCTATTGTAGCGCCCCCTAGAGCTCAAATGGCCCTACCTTTTTCGGACCTCTTAATAACAGGGTCATGTATCCATACACCAAGTTTGGAGTCAATGCATCAAAGATTCACTAAGATATGACCTCACTTCCCTTTTTCCGGATCAGTTGCTGAATTTGATTGGCTGTAACTAACAAACGGTTGCGAAAATCAAAGCTCCAGGGGATAACTTTTGTGAGGCTTGGTCTGAAGATCATCTGTGGCAATTTTGAAGAAGATTCGTCAAGAATTGTAGGAGGAGTAGCGAAAAAACGCTTTTTGTTAACATTCAAAATGGCGGAGAATCTATATGACTGGGTATGACGTCATAGAGTGCGTTGAACTTGTCTTGATCCAGGGAATCCAATGATACCTCATTTTGGAAAATGCGGCATATGGTTCAAAGGTAACGTGTGTAAACACACCTTCAAATTTGACCCATTGGTGGCGCTAGAGGGTTGAAAGGGGAGACTTGAAACTTGGTGAAAGTGATGAGGGGACAGGTCCCAAAGAGTGTGCCAAATTTCAAAACTTCTGAGCATGTGGTTCTAGGGGCTGCCATAGACTCCCATGGCAGATGTATAATAATAATAATAAATATAGCTGCAAGCAGCAATGGCGGATTCCTCCAAACATTGCGAACCATTGAAAAATGTATATTCTTCACAAATTGTCACTGTATAGAAAAATCCATGCTGTAGACTTACCAATGGGATACCAAATCTGAAATGCAATACCATCAAGATCCACAAGGGCTTTTATCTCAAGCCAAGAAATGAAAGGAGGGGGCTTGGTGAGCCTACCCATTCCAGAAAGCCTTGTATCTTTGTGTATCAGGGCGTGGCCTGTAGCGTCACCTATGGGTGATATTGGGCCATTTGTGGTGTGGTAGTTACTCTTGGCCTATACTATCAATGTTTCAGGATTTTGAGAACATTTTAACATTGCACACAAAATCGGAAATGCAATACCATCAAGATCCACAAGGGCCTTCACTTCAAGCCAAGGAATGAGTGGGGGCTTAGTCAGCCCACAATTGCCTGAAATGTTGTGTATGCGTCTCGCCAAGCTTCCGCGTGTGTCAAGGGAAAGGCTGAGTGTGTGAGAATGTGGAGCGCGCGCGCTGAGGAGCAGAGGGAGACATTTAATTGGAAATTTCCTTAACAATTAGCCAAGCATGCATTTTTCAAATATTCACCACAAATCGATTTTTCATCTCACAGTCAACTTTTTCTCAGATTTGTGTACTAAACATTACATTTACATTTTACATTTAGTCATTTAGCAGACGCTCTTATCCAGAGCGACTTACAGTAAGTACAGGGACATTCCCCCGAGGCAAGTAGGGTGAAGTGCCTTGCCCAAGGACACAACGTCAGTTGGCATGGCCGGGAATCGAACTGGCAACCTTTGGATTACTATCCCGATTCCCTCACCGCTCAGCCACCTGACTCCCCGTACAACATTCTCAAGAGTCTTCATGAACTTGTGATTGAATCAGAGTTTTTTGACTGGCGGATGTGTAAAGCATTATTTTAGCATTAGAAATAAACTAGATTTCCTTTATTTCAATCATTTTTTAAGATATTAATTTGCCTTCTCACATGGGAACATGATGTAGTGTCTTTCACGTGACACACCAAGTTTGGTGTTGATATTTCAAAGATTTGCTGAGATTTGATCCAACTTCCTGTTTGGTTGATTTGTTGACGATTTTGATTGGCTGTACCAGACAAACGGTTTTGAAATTCAAAAATCTGTTGAAGAGTTCAGTGAGGGTTGCTCTGACGATGATACCTGCCAATTCTGGGGAAGATTGGACAAAAATTGTAGGAGAAGTAGCGAAAAAACGCGTTTCCTAAATCTTTATATTACAAAAAAATCCAATATGGCGGCCGTTATAGGTTATTGAGGTTTTTTTGTTCCTCATGAGAAATAAGGCATATCTAATGAATTTCAGAATTTTGGGACAAATGGGATGCGAATGGCATCACTTTGTAAATGGACAATTGGGGCTTGGCCGTAGCGCCACCTATGGATAATGGTGCGTCATTTCTGGTGTGGTAGTTACTCCTGGCCTATACTATCAATGTTTCAGGATTTTGAGAACTTTTTCTAAAATGCATTACCATCAAGATCCACAAGGGCCTTCACTTCAAGCCAAGGAATGAGTGGGGGCTTGGTCAGCCCACAATTGCCTGAAATGTTGTGTATGCGTCTCGCCAAGCTTGCGCGTGTGTCAAGGGAAAGGCTGAGTGTGTGAGAATGTGGAGCGCGCGCGCTGAGGAGCCGAGGGAGACATTACATTGGAAATTTCATTAGAAATTAGCCAAGCATGCATGTTTCAAATATTCACCACAAATCGACTTTTCATCTCACAGTCAACTTTTTCTCAGATTTGTGTACTAAACATTCTCAAGAGTCTTCATATGAACTTGTGATTGAATCAGAGTATCAGTTTTTGACTGGCGGATTTGTAAAGTATTATTTTAGCGTTAGCGATAAATTCGATTTGCTTTATATCAACCATTTTTTGAGATATGAAGTTGCCTTTGCACATGGTAACATCATGTAGTGTATTCCTTGTGACATACCACGTTTGGTGTTGATATCTCAAAGATTTGCTGAGATTTGACCCAACTTCCTGTTTGGTTGCTTTGTTGCTGATTTTGATTGGCTGTACCGGCCAAACGGTTTAGAAAGTCAAAACGCCATGGGATAACTTTTGTGAGGCTTGGTCTGAAGATCATCTCTGGTAATTTTGAAGAAGATATGACAAAAATTGTAGGACGAGTAGAGAAAAAACGTTTTTCAATGAATTCAAAATGGCGGCCGCATCAATTCGGCTTTTATCACAAGTTATCATGTGTCACACACAGGATGTCCCAAGATATCATGAGACAAAGGAATCACTTAATAAAGGCAAACAAATCAATAGTTATTGGCCAAAACACATTTTTGCTTCCTGCGGCCACGCCCAGTGATCACATGACACCAAATTGTGTAGACATCCTCAGAAGAGGGTTCCGAGTCATCATACCAAGTTTGGCGTTGATATCTCAAAGATTTGCTGAGATATGACTTCACTTCTTGTTTGGCGGCTTTTCTGCTGAATTTGATTGGCTGTACCAAACAAACGGTTGTGAGAATCAAAATTCTTTTCGATAACTTTTGTGAGGCTTGGTCTGAAGATCATCATTGGTAATTTTAAAGAAGATCTGACAAAAATTGTAGGAGGAGTAGGCTTTCAAAGGTTTTTGATAAAACCGGAAATGGCGAAAAATCTATATAACCGGAAATTGACGTCATAGGGTGCGTTGAACTCGTCTTGATCCAGGGAATCCAATGGTACCTCATTTTTGAAAATCGGTCATACGGTTCAAAAGTTGCGTGTGTAAACACAAGTCCAACTTTGACCCATTGGTGGCGCTAGAGTGGTCTAATGGGATTCATGAAACTTGGTGTAGGTATAGAAGGAACTGTCCTTAATGAGTGTGCCAAATTTCTCAAAAAGTTATCCAAGGGTTCTAGGGGCTGCCATTGACTCCCATGGAACTAGAATAATAAATATAGCTGCAGGCAGCAATGGCGGGTTCCTCCTCAGCATTGCAAACCATTACAAAATTGACATGACACAGACATGTATTTCATACATGTACACAACATTTCAAGACAATTGGATGAATGGTTGATTTGAAGTCATTTTTTGAAATTCTTCACAAATTGTCACTGTAGAGAAATATCCATGCTGCCGACATTATGGGTTCTTGAGACTTATTTGTTCCCCATTGGCAATAAGGCATGCGTACCAACTTTTAGACATGTTGGACTGACAGGGTTAAAATGCCACCCTTTTGAAAGTGACAACTTTGAAGCGTGTTGTGTCAGGCCACCTGTGCTCTGGTCAGGCCCATCATGCAGAGATCCATTCTTTAAAAGCTTTGATTACAACAATAACTCCATGAAAGTGAGGATACACTTCACTAAAGGAAGTGTGTAGGTTATGTACTACTACTGCTTGCTCTGCCCACACACTTTCCCCATCCATGCGGTTTCCCTCTATCCCAGCGCAGGTCATGCCAAGGCATAAATGCGGCAGCCGTATGAGTATTAGAAGTAGCCCAAAAAACATACCATACACAGTCACACTGTTTTCAAAACTGAAACTGGTTAGAAGACCATGGCTATTAGAACTCTACCTGAATTGAGCTCTCTCTAGAGTCTCAGTCAAACAACTGTCAAGAGTCATGTAGGGAACTGGACCAAGGTATAGCTAATGTCCAGCTGTTAGCAAGTGTACCTTGTGATGGTACAGCAGCTTAACAATACTTTGTCATGGTCAGACTCTCTGATCCCATTAAACTACACAACATGCACAATCAGGGTGACCAACAGTATTATCTTAAGTAAAAAACAATAACATTACACACATTTAAGTGAACGAACACAACAACTGAAATCCCTTGCACAGCTGTTGTAACCAAACTATTTTCCACAGCTATTTGCGTTTTTGGTGTGCACTGCATGCTGGGTACCCAAGGGCGCTGACGCTACAATATTCATTATCTAGCTGTCTTCCGGCTGTGTAATATGACGAGATGCTAGCGATGCAAACATGAAAGCTTGTCTCGGGGGGTCATGCATGTGATCTCACTACAAGCTTTTGATTACACGTGAGGACTGTTAGCAAAGTATTTCTATTCGTGTTTTGTTAGTGATTGAATGGTAATGTCAGCTAGCTAAAAACAATGTTAGTTAGCTTGGCTAAAATGGTTTTCATAGCAACAGATATCAACAAATCAGATCAATCTAACTTTATTCAGAAGGGGGGGGGGGGGTGGGAACATATAAACTAGAGGTGAAATGGTAGGCATTGTTCTGCCTTGAAGCTGCGTGCGCATCCTCATTGTTTGTAACCACCAACCCATCTATATGTAAAGATAACATCCAAGCTAGCAATTTCGCCAAATTTGACTGCAGATTTTTTACACCATATGTACTTCGTTATGGTTTTTGAGTCAAACAACTTGCTAAATGATTAAATGTCTGTTAAATGTCAAATCCAACTTTAAATGTATAAAAGAGAGAATTAAACCTAGAGGTTGAAAAGGCTACGTTTGTCTAAACTGACATGCACAAACTCAGAGCACTGAGTTTCAACATCCATGTACACATTTTGTCTCTATTTTTTACTCTACTCTTTAACGCATGACTATGTTTAACTTAATGTCAGCACCTCTCTGTCATCAATTGTCTCTGGAGTGGGGGATGGGGGCTTCTTATCCAACAAATTACATCCCTGAACTTTTAAAACATATCAATGGCCTACTACAATTGTAAACATCCTTTGGCCTTCCCATGCTGGGAAGAAAACTACAGTTTTTCTTTGATTAAACGTTGACCTTGAATAAACGCTGCACCAAAAATGAACATTGTGTAATAAATGGCACCTTCGATTAAACGCCTCCCCCAAAAAATCAGAAAACGGTTATTTAATTGGTTAAATTAAAACACAGTATTTATTACACAAGTAATTTACAAGTGTAGCATACTATTATCCCATGAAACACTGGCAGGCGCAAGTGTCTTTCTTGCTACAGATTTATTTGAAGCTTTTTCTCCAAATCCACCGTTAAAACTAAACTCACGCTGTAATGAGAAAATAAAGACCACATTAGCTTAATATGAACATGCAATGACATGCGCAGCATGTAAATAACATTCACCAAAGTCAAATACAGACACAAAACAACATACTTTGTTGGCTGCATGCTGTAGCCTACACAAGGGAATAGAGGTTTCCTTAGATTGCTAACAACCTCTATAACAACCTTAAACTTATCACTTAGAGTGAATGTGCATAAAGCTCCAGGACCTGACAACATCCCTGGCTGTGTTCTCAAGGCCTGTGCTCCTGAACTGGCAGGTGTTCACTGACATCTTTAACCTCTCCCTGTCGCAGTCTGTCGTCCCCAATAGGTTCAAGGGGGCCACCATCATCCCAGTCTCTAAGAAACCATCAGTGAACTGTCTCAATGATTACCGCCCTGTTGCCCTGTTGTGATGAAATGCTTTGAGACGTTAGTCAAAGACCACATTACATCCTGCCTGTCACCTGCATTAGACCCACTCCAGTTTGCAAATAGGCCGAACAGGTCTACAGATGATGTTGTAGCTTTGGCCTTGAACACTGCTCTCTTTCACTTGGATCAGAACAACATATACGTGCGGATGCTCTTCATCGACTTCAGCTCCGTTTTCAACACCATAGTACCATCAAGGCTCATCATAAAACTACAGGACCGGAACATCAGTCCTTCCATGTGCAGCTGGACAGGATACAGGCAGTACGGCTAGGTAACATCACCCCACCAGTCTAACACTCAGCACTTGTGCCCCACAGAGTTGTGTGTTAAGCCCACTGTTGTACTCTCTGTTCACCTATGGTGTGCAGCCACAAACAGCTCCAACACTATCATTATGTTTGCTGATGACACCACCATTATCGGCTGCATCAAGAATGGTGATGAGTCTGCCTACAGAGCAGAGGTGGCAACAATGACATCCTGGTGTCAGCATAACAGCCTGTTGCTTAATGTAGCAAAAACCAAGGAGTTGATAGTGGACTACAGGCGGCTGCAGGGAGAACATGCACCCATTCACATCGAGGGCACAGCTGTGGAGAGTCAAAAGTTTCAGATTTTTTGGTATCAACATCAGTGAGGATCTGAGCTGGACCACCATATTGGTGTGGTTACAAGGACAGCGAAACAGAGGCTCTTTTTTCAGCGGCGACTGTGGAAATTTGGCATGGACTGCACTATACTGACCAATTTTTACCGGTGCACCATTGAGAGCATACTGACTGGTGGCATTACAACATGGTTTGGCAACAGCACTGCCCAGGACAGGAAGACACTACAAAGAGTGGTCAAATCTGCACAGCGTATTACAAGGACTGCATTACCATCCATTCAGGACCTTTACAGCCAGCGGTGCAGGAGAAAGGCCAAGTGGATCATTTCTGACCCTAGTCATCCCTGCCACAGTCTTTTCTCCCTCCTGCCTTCTGGAAGGCGATACAAGAGTATAAGGTCCTGTACCAGCAGATACAGGGATAGTTTTCTCACACATGCCATCAGGATGCTGAACTGTCCTTGAAATATCTTTTTGCACTACAATTTTTCTTATTTTTTCTACCCTTTTTCCCCATTCTTTAGTATTGAATTTTTTTATTCTGCAAGTTGAACGGACATTGAGCACAAAGAATTTCATTACTTATAAATGCTGTTTATGAGTATATGATAATAAACTTGAACTTGAAACTTATCAGAGCTTTAAATTGTCTGTGCTTCGCTTGCTGTTAGGTTGTCGACTCTCTCACTCATGAGCGTCCCAAAAGGCCTTCAAAATAAAGTCACGTAATAATTCTGAATACAATTATATAATTCTAAATTAAGACATTGCTTGAAAAAAAATTATACATTATTATAATGCAATTGCGACAATTGCATTCAGGCCTATAGATAGTTACACATATTGTATACAATATGGCGAGGTAGCTGACTTAACCATTCCTGAATGTGCTTTTCATCAACACCAAGTTTGCGTGCTATAGATCTGTTGCTGGTGGTGAGTGCTTTCTGCACAGGTTTCTGTTTGAAAGCTAAAGTGTAAGAATGTTACAGCATGCTGCGTCAGATTTGTACACAAAGTAGAGACACGCGCGGCATACATTTTACACTGGGCTTTTGTTTGACTTCCTTGTCTATTCTGTGTTTGTCTATGGCTGCACTGCAGCTACAATTCACTGAATCTCTCTTACCAATTAAACGTTGCCCTTGAATGAACGCCACCCTCGAATAAACGCTGCACCACTAACTGCTCTATTAAAAGGGTTCACTATGAAGCAAACCATTCTAACAAAATAATAAAAACATTTACAATGATTTCAACAAGAAGTCTCTCTGACTTGACAACTCTCTAAACAAGCAACTTTCCAAAGCAATCTCTGAAACAGCTGACCAGTGTGGTAATTTTATGTTGACAACTAAACCGCTGATTAGAAGTGCGCGGCTGATTGCCAATCACGAGATAGGGAGACTGATAGCCAACCGCCAACAAACGCTGACTAGACCATACCTGCATGCAGCGAATAGAAAGAAAGAGGGGAGAAAAGAAAAAACACACAACCACAACTATACAGACTGAATTAGGACATTTTAAACATGGGTCCGTAACAAAGAAGTTGTTAAAAATGCTCATTCACATTCATTTTTCTCAATTAATCTTATCACTTAAACACACTGGTTTAGCATTTTTTCCCACAAGGAAGTCTAACCTCAACAGTGGATCCTTGGTCCCTGGATCTCTTGCTGGAACATGGCATCTAAAAAACACATAGAAAAACCATCAAAAACTATGAAATGTAACATACCACACTACTGCTTAACAATTTCATAGTCTTACATTATCATAACTTCATACTCAACAGTTCTAGTATACAGACCTTTAAGAAAATATTGAAAGGGTTAGGATTCTCAAAACACCAATCTCTGTACTTAAAAAAAATATTTAGACATCCATTATTTACCTTTATTCAATTTACACTGTCTACATTCAAATTTAAGTCTGTAAAATGTAAACATAGAGAAACGGACTCGACTATAAATACAAATTAAGACCAATTGAGAACAATTTATCTTGCAAATGGTTTTTACTTTAAATTCATGTTTCACCAAAAGAATCATCACAGTTTAACACAAATAACCAAACCTTACTGTTAAAATACTGCCAAGCCACTGACTCACATTAGAAAATTAAAACAAATAAACATAGCCTAGAAGATGTACCTGTAGGTCAATTACATAATCAAGAGCATGGAGTAGGAATGGATGGATGACAAAATACCCCGCCGAGCCCAATCCATTAAATATTTCCTACCCATAAGTTAATTTCCTGAAATGCAATAATTCACCAACATTTTGACAATTTCATGCTCCAAACTTTGTGGGAACAGTTTGGAGATGGCCCCTTCCTGTTCTAACATGACTGTGCAACAGTGCACAAAGCAAGGCCCATAAACACATGGATGAGCGAGATTGGTGTGGACGAACTTGAGTGGCCTGCACACAGTCCTGACCTCAACCCAATACAACACCTTTGGGATGAATTAGAGCAGGGACTGCGAGCCAAACCTTCTTGTTCCACATCAATGTTGGACCTCACAAATGCACTTCTGGAAGAATGGTAAAACATTTCCATAAACCTCTTAAACCTTGTGGAAAGCCTTCCTAGACGAGTTGAAACTATTATAGCTACAAAGGGTGGTCCGACATCATATCCTATGGTTTAAGAATGAGATGTCACTCACGTTCATGAGCGTGTAAAGGCAACCGAGCGAATACTTTGGCAATTTAGTGTATAAAATTGATACAAATATAAAATGTTATCAAGAGATGGGAAATCGTGCAGCATAGTACAACATGCCGATTACAAACGTATTGTAGCTCTATAGGCTTTCAATGGAACTCCTAAACGATCAAACCATGAACCCAAACAAAGCTAGCAAGCAAAACAACCATGGTACCATTGCTACTTGTTTAATGCTAGGTAGCTCTATCTGTGCAGCAAACTAGGCTACCTAGCTACAGTTTGGAAAAGAATAACTTACGATGTGAAGACCGTCAGAAAAACTTGGAACGAACAAACAAAATTACATCAACAATGACATGTAGCTAAAGATAGAATAACCCAACTGTAGGTACGTACAGTACATAAATTTGAAACGCCGTCCACAAAAGCAAAAACTAGCCTTAAGGGTTATAGCTTGCTCGGCATTTGTTTGACCTCCTTGTCTATTTGTTTGTGTATGGCCGCACTGCAACTACAATTCACTGAATCTGTCTTACTAATTAAACGTTGCCTTCGAATAAACGCCGCACCACAAATGATCATTGTGTAATACACGCTGCAGTGTTTAATCGAAAGACACATTTGGAACTCACCGTACTAATTTAAATTACATCAACAATGACATGTAAAAATAGAACAACCCAACCGCATAGTTACGCACAGTATACCAATTTCAAACGCGTCTCACAGAAGCAAGTATAATGTTAAAGATTTTACGACTTGCTAGCCTGTAATACTGTCTGTACAAAGAGATATCCTTAGCTCAGCTAGCCTAGATAGATTAGCTGCTATCCTGTTTACGACAGTATAAAAGTCTTCAAGTTATCATACGAATACAAACGCTAAAATACATGTTTTGTACTGCCATTGTAGGATCTTATTACTCACTGTCAAATGTAACAATGAAAATCTCTGAGGGCTGCAGGAGTTCTCCAACGATAAAATAAAATGGTCGTCTTCTTGTGCGTGTACCAAGCTCGCGCGTGTGTCAAGGGGCTCTGGCCCCTTGTGTGTGTGAGAATGTGGAGCACGCGCGCACAGGAGCAAAGGGAGAGAGGATTTGGGGAAACAGCCCTAGAAATTAGCCAAGCATGCATGTTTCAAATATTCACTAAAAATCGAGTTTTCATGTTACAGTCAACTTTTTCTCAGATTTGTGTACTCAACATTCTCAAGAGTCTTCACAAGAACTAGTGATTGAATCAGAGTATCATTTTTTGGCCGGCGGATGTGTAACGCATTATTTTAGCATTAGCAATAAATTCAATTTGCTTCATATCAATCATTTTTAGAAGTATGAAGTTGCCTTTGCACATGGTAACATGTTGTAGTGTCTTCCACGTGACATACCAAGTTTGGTGTTGATATCTCAAAGATTTGCTGAGATTTGACCAAACGTCCTGTTTGGTTGCTTTGTTGCAGATTTTGATTGGCTCTACCGGACAAACGGTTTTGAAAATCAGAAATCCCTACGATAACTTATGTGAGGCTCAGTCTGGATATCATCTATGGCAATTTTGAAGAAAATTCGACCAAAAATGTAGGAGGAGTAGGGAAAAAACGCGTTTCCTTAATCTTTATTGTACAGACAAATTCAATATGGCGGCCGTTATAGCTTCTTGAGGCTTTTTTATTCCTCATGAGAAATAAGGCATATGTAATGAATTTCAGAATTTTGGGACTTATGGCCTGCAACTGGCATCAATTTGAAAATTGACATATTGGGGCGTGGCCTGTAGCGCCACCTATTGTCTCACATGGCCCATGTTTGGTATGGTAGTTACTAATGGTCTGCAGTTTTAACATGCCAAATTTCACAACTTTTTACGGTACTGGTCTAGGGGCTGCCATTGACTCCCATGGGTAAAACATAATAATAATACCACCAATAACAATAGGGTTCTCCTACCGGAGGAACCCTAATAATAATAAAACTAACAATAACAATAGGTTTCCTCCTTACGGAGGAATCCTAAATATAGCTGCAGGCAGCAATGGCGGGTTCCTCCTCAGCATTGCAAACCATTACAAAATTGACATGACACAGACATGTATTTCATACATGTACACAACATTTCAAGACAATTGGATCAATGGCTGATTTGAAGTCATTTTTTGAAATTCTTCACAAATTGTCACTGTAGAGAAATATCCATGCTGCCGACATTATGGGTTCTTGAGACTTATTTGTTCCCCATTGGCAATAAGGCATGCGTACCAACTTTTAGACATGTTGGACTGACAGGGTTAAAATGCCACCCTTTTGAAAGTGACAACTTTGAAGTGTGTTGTGTCAGGCCACCTGTGCTCTGGTCAGGCCCATCATGCAGAGATCCATTCTTTAAAAGCTTTGATTACAACAATAACTTTATGAAAGTGAGGATACACTTCACTAAAGGAAGTGTGTAGGTTATGTACTACTACTGGTTGCTCTGCCCACACACTTTCCCCATCCATGCTGTTTCCCTCTATCCCAGCGCAGGTCATGCTAAGGCATAAATGCGGCAGCCATATGAGTATTAGAAGTAGCCCAAAAAACATACCATACACAGTCACACTATTTTCAAAACTGAAACTGGTTAGAAGACCATGGCTATTAGAACTCTACCTGAATTGAACTCTCTCGAGTCTCAGTCAAACAACTGTCAAGAGTCATGTAGGGAACTGGACCAAGGTATAGCTATTATCCAGCTGTTAGCAAGTGTACCTTGTGATGGAACAGCAGCTTAACAATACTTTGTCATGGTCAGACTCTCTGATCCCATTAAACTACACAACATGCACAATCAGGGTGACCAACAGTATTATCTTAAGTAAAAAACAATAACATTACACACATTTAAGTGAACGAACACAACAACTGAAATCCCTTGCACAGCTGTTGTAACCAAACTATTTTCCACAGCTATTTGCGTTTTTGGTGTGCACTGCATGCTGGGTACCCAAGGGCGCTGACGCTACAATATTTATTATCTAGCTGTCTTCCGGCTGTGTAATATGACGAGATGCTAGCGATGCTAACATGAAAGCTTGTCTCGGGGGGTCATGCATGTGATCTCACTACAAGCTTTTGATTACACGTGAGGACTGTTAGCAAAGTATTTCTATTCGTGTTTTGTTAGTGATTGAATGGTAATGTCAGCTAGCTAAAAACAATGTTAGTTAGCTTGGCTAAAATGGTTTTCATAGCAACAGATATCAACAAATCAGATCAATCTAACTTTATTCAGAAGGGGGGGGGGAGTGGGAACATATACACTAGAGGTGAAATGGTAGGCATTGTTCTGCCTTGAAGCTGCGTGCGCATCCTCATTGTTTGTAACCACCAACCCATCTATATGTAAAGATAACATCCAAGCTAGCAATTTCGCCAAATTTGACTGCAGATTTTTTACACCATATGTACTTTGTTATGGTTTTTGAGTCAAACAACTTGCTAAATGATTAAATGTCTGTTAAATGTCAAATCCAACTTTAAATGTAGAAAAGAGAGAATTAAACCTAGAGGTTGAAAAGGCTACGTTTGTCTAAACTGACATGCAGAAACTCAGAACACTGAGTTTCAACATCCATGTACACATTTTGTCTCTATTTTTTACTCTACTCTTTAACGCATGACTATATTTAACTTAATGTCAGCACCTCTCTGTCATCAATTGTCTCTGGAGTGGGGGATGGGGGCTTCTTATCCAACAAATTACATCCCTGAACTTTTAAAACATATCAATGGCCTACTACAATTGTAAACATCCTTTGGCCTTCCCATGCTGGGAAGAAAACTACAGTTTTTCTTTGATTAAACGTTGACCTTGAATAAACGCTGCACCAAAAATGAACATTGTGTAATAAATGGCACCTTCGATTAAACGCCTCCCCCAAAAAATCAGAAAACGGTTATTTAATTGGTTAAATTAAAACACAGTATTTATTACACAAGTAATTTACAAGTGTAGCATACTATTATCCCATGAAACACTGGCAGGCACAAGTGTCTTTCTTGCTACAGATTTATTTGAAGCTTTTTCTCCAAATCCACCGTTAAAACTAAACTCACGCTGTAATGAGAAAATAAAGACCACATTAGCTTAATGTAAATAACATTCACCAAAGTCAAATACAGACACAAAACAACATACTTTGTTGGCTGCATGCTGTAGCCTACACAAGGGAATAGAGGTTTCCTTAGATTGCTAACAACCTCTATAACAACCTTAAACTTATCACTTAGAGTGAATGTGCATAAAGCTCCAGGACCTGACAACATCCCTGGCTGTGTTCTCAAGGCCTGTGCTCCTGAACTGGCAGGTGTTCACTGACATCTTTAACCTCTACCCGTCGCAGTCTGTCGTCCCCAATAGGTTCAAGGGGGCCACCATCATCCCAGTCTCTAAGAAACCATCAGTGAGCTGTCTCAATGATTACCGCCCTGTTGCCCTGTTGTGATGAAATGCTTTGAGACGTTAGTCAAAGACTGCATTACATCCTGCCTGTCACCTGCATTAGACCCACTCCAGTTTGCATATAGGCCGAACAGGTCTACAGATGATGTTGTAGCTTTGGCCTTGAACACTGCTCTCTTTCACTTGGATCGGACACAGGCAGTACGGCTAGGTAACATCACCCCACCAGTCTAACACTCAGCACTGGTGCCCCAGAGTTGTGTGTTAAGCCCACTGTTGTACTCTCTGTTCACCTATGGTTGTGCAGCCACTAACAGCTCCAACACTATCATTATGTTTGCTGATGACACCACCATTATCGGCTGCATCAAGAATGGTGATGAGTCTGCCTACAGAGCAGAGGTGGCAACAATGACATCCTGGTGTCAGCATAACAGCCTGTTGCTTAATGTAGCAAAAACCAAGGAGTTGATAGTGGACTACAGGCGGCTGCAGGGAGAACATGCACCCATTCACATCGCGGGCACAGCTGTGGAGAGTCAAAAGTTTCAGATTTTTTGGTATCAACATCAGTGAGGATCTGAGCTGGACCACCATATTGGTGTGGTTACAAGGACAGCGAAACAGAGGCTCTTTTTTCAGCGGCGACTGTGGAAATTTGGCATGGACTGCACTATACTGACCAATTTTTACCGGTGCACCATTGAGAGCATACTGACTGGTGGCATTACAACATGGTTTGGCAACAGCACTGCCCAGGACAGGAAGACACTACAAAGAGTGGTCAAATCTGCACAGCGTATTACAAGGACTGCATTACCATCCATTCAGGACCTTTACAGCCAGCGGTGCAGGAGAAAGGCCAAGTGGATCATTTCTGACCCTAGTCATCCCTGCCACAGTCTTTTCTCCCTCCTGCCTTCTGGAAGGCGATACAAGAGTATAAGGTCCTGTACCAGCAGATACAGGGATAGTTTTCTCACACATGCCATCAGGATGCTGAACTGTCCTTGAAATATCTTTTTGCACTACAATTTTTCTTATTTTTTCTACCCTTTATCTCCATTCTTTAGTATTTAATTTTTTTATTCTGCAAGTTGAACGGACATTGAGCACAAAGAATTTCATTACTTATAAATGCTGTTTAGGAGTATATCATAATAAACTTGAACTTGAAACTTTTATCAGAGCTTTAAATTGTCTGTGCTTCGCTTGCTGTTAGGTTGTCGACTCTCTCACTCATGAGCGTCCCAAAAGGCCTTCAAAATAAAGTCACGTAATAATTCTGAATACAATTATATAATTCTAAATTAAGACATTGCTTGAAAAAAAATGTATACATTATTATAATGCAATTGCGACAATTGCATTCAGGCCTATAGATAGTTATACATATTGTACACAATATGGCGAGGTAGCTGACTTAACCATTCCTGAATGTGCTTTTCATCAACACCAAGTTTGCGTGCTATAGATCTGTTGCTGGTGGTGAGTGCTTTCTGCACAGGTTTCTGTTTGAAAGCTAAAGTGTAAGAATGTTACGGCATGCTGCGTCAGATTTGTACACAAAGTAGAGACACGCGCGGCATACATTTTACACTGGGCTTTTGTTTGACTTCCTTGTCTATTCTGTGTTTGTCTATGGCTGCACTGCAGCTACAATTCACTGAATCTCTCTTACCAATTAAACGTTGCCCTTGAATGAACGCCACCCTCAAATAAACGTTGCACCACTAACTGCTCTATTAAAAGGGTTCACTATGAAGCAAACCATTCTAACAAAATAATTTGCATTTGCAATCAATAATTTGCAATCATTTACAATGATTTCAACAAGAAGTCTCTCTGACTTGACAACTCTCTAAACAAGCAACTTTCCAAAGCAATCTCTGAAACAGCTGACCAGTGTGGTAATTTTATGTTGACAACTAAACCGCTGATTGGAAGTGCGCGGCTGATTGCCAATCACGAGGTAGGGAGACTGATAGCCAACCGCCAACAAACGCCGACTAGACCATACCTGCATGCAGCGAATAGAAAGAAAGAGGGGAGAAAAGAAAAAACACACAACCACAACTATACAGACTGAATTAGGACATTTTAAACATGGGTCCGTAACAAAGACGTTGTTAAAAATGCTCATTCACATTCATTTTTCTCAATTAATCTTATCACTTAAACACACTGGTTTAGCATTTTTTCCCACAAGGAAGTCTAACCTCAACAGTGGATCCTTGGTCTTCTGGAGCAGATATCCCTTTCTTGGCTGCCCTGGATCTCTTGCTGGAACGTGGCATCTTAAAAACACATAGAAAAACCATCAAAAACTATGAAATGTAACATACCACACTACTGCTTAACAATTTCATAGTCTTTCTTATTAGGGGCCAAGCAGCGAAGCTGCGAGGCACCTATTGTTATTGTTAGTATTATTAGGGTTCCTCCGGTAGGAGAACCCTATTGTTATTGGTGGTATTATTATTTTTTACCCATGGGAGTCAATGGCAGCCCCTAGACCAGTACCGTAAAAAGTTGTGAAATTTGGCATGTTGAAACTGCAGACCATTAGTAACTACCATACCAAACATGGGCCATGTGAGACAATAGGTGGCGCTACAGGCCACGCCCCAATATGTCAATTTTCAAATTGATGCCATTTGCAGGCCATAAGTCCCAAAATTCTGAAATTCATTACATATGCCTTATTTCTCATGAGGAATAAAAAAGCCTCAAGAAGCTATAACGGCCACCATATTGGATTTGTCTGTACAATAAAGATTAAGGAAACGCGTTTTTTCCCTACTCCTCCTACATTTTTGGTCGAATTTTCTTCAAAATTGCCATAGATGATAACCAGACTGAGCCTCACAAAAGTTATCGTAGGGATTTCTGATTTTCAAAACCGTTTGTCCGGTAGAGCCAATCAAAATCTGCAACAAAGCAACCAAACAGGACGTTTGGTCAAATCTCAGCAAATCTTTGAGATATCAACACCAAACTTGGTATGTCACGTGGAAGACACTACAACATGTTACCATGTGCAAAGGCAACTTCATACCTCTAAAAATGATTGATATAAAGCAAATTGAATTTATTGCTAATGCTAAAATAATGCTTTACACATCCGCCGGCCAAAAACTGATACTCTGATTCAATCACTAGTTCATATGAAGACTCTTGAGAATGTTGAGTACACAAATCTGAGAAAAAGTTGACTGTAACATGAAAACTCGATTTTTAGTGAATATTTGAAACATGCATGCTTGGCTAATTTCTAGGGCTGTTTCCCCAAATCCTCTCTCCCTTTGCTCCTGTGCGCGCGTGCTCCACATTCTCTCACACACAAGGGGCCAGAGCCCCTTGACACACGCATGCTTTCTTGAAAATGTGTGCTGACCAAGCCCCCACCCTCGTTTTTTAGCCCCTGTTTCATTTCGCTTCCAATCGCAGCTCGCTGTTACGAATACAAATTATTTTTCGGCGGCCATTGTTGTTTCCCGTGTCCCGTGAAAGTCGTCTCCCGTGAAAGCCGTGTTGGAGGCAGCCACTTTCGGTAAGTCCTGGTTTTACACATTTTAAGCTAGAATTAATGATTGGGTTTGTGAAAGTACACTACTCTTGAATTATGGTGAAGGTTTAGCACTTTTAGACCTTATAGATCGTGATTCTGAAGTGACGGAAAACCAAACTCGAAAAGTAGCTACTGTAGCTCTAGCTTTTTTCCTCTGTGTTTTTAATTAGTGAGTCATTTTGTATCTCTGCGAATTGTTCATCAAAAAGGTCGAGGAGAGCAGCCTTTAGGAGAAAAAGCAATTCCCCACAGACCTGTCGGCTCATAATGGTGATTTTTGGCGTGAAAGTCTTTGTAATAAGCCTATGCGGCAGGGAGACTTTTTCAAGGCGAGCCTGTTTCATTCGTCATATGCCCTGAGAAAGCGACCTACGTTAGCCAGGCTAGTTTTGCCAATTTCGGTAAGTCAGGCTATTTAAAGGTCTCTTACAGTCAGAATCACTGTTTACAAGCAAAGGTCGAGCTGGTCTTTTGTCATATGTGTATATATTGACCAGTTTAGAGGTAAATACTCTTGCCAGAGCCTGGAATCGAACCTGTGTTTTGAGTGACTGCATGGGTCTCCATGACGTCAACACATTTGGATTCAAGTTCAAGTAATGACACTGCATTTCACAGTCAAAACTGAAGTCTGTATCAAGTGTAGATGGGAAAAGCTTCATTTTTCACAACTGACATGGACCCTTTCTTCACTTTGACAGGTCTGGAGGGTCATGCAGAGGCCTGCTCAACAGAGTTCAACAGAGGATGCAACAGACTCGAGGATGGTGAGATCCACACAGACCCCTTGCTGGACTACCCCTCTCTAGCTGGACAGCTTCTCTTCAGCCCTGACCCCAGAACAGCTTGATCCAGCTGGCCTGCCTGCCTGCCTGCCTGCAGGCCCTGCTTGCCCCTGCCTGCCAGCCCTCCAGAGACAGTCACCCCACAGACACAGTAGCTCTGCAGCCTGCTTTTTTGAGGACATTGATGAAAAAGGACAAGCCAGCATTACTTTGATGAAAGTCTAAATGTTTAATCCTTTCCATGTGCCAGTATGCCAAGCTGCTGACTTTGTGTCTTAAGTGATGAAACTAGTTCAAGTGATAGACTTTTGACCTGAATCCAATGATTATTCATCTGAATAAAAACCACTCAAGAGAAGTACTGCTTCTTGGAGCATTTGTGCTCCACATCAGTACATCTCACACATTTGCCTTTGTTTCCATGGGATTCATGGAATTGTTAGTTTCTGCTCCACCATTTCCACCCTAGTGTAATAATAAGTATAATTTAGGACAGCAATTACATTTTTGTGTTATCCTTCCGCATTACACACATTTAGTCAATGTTCTTAAACTCAACCGATTATTGTCATTTTACCATACTGTTCATATTGAACAGACATCAGTGTTTACTTGGAAAGATGACTGTATATTTCCACTTTTGATTTGTATTTCCATCGTAAGTTTGGTCTTTAATTTCATTTGGAAGTGGTATTAAAAGGTCTTACATTTAACTTGTTTATACCTGTAGACACCCTGTGAAGCCCCCACTGCAGAGACAGTTGGTGACAGAGAGGTGCAGACATTAAGTTAAACATGCCTTAAGAATAGAGTAACAAATAGAGACTAAATGTGTAAATGGCTGTTGAAACTGAGTTGGTGCATGTCAGTTTAGGCAAAGGTAACCTTTTAAACCTCTAGGTTTAAAACAAATTCAGATTTGATTGGAACTCTCTTTTATACATTTATAGTTGGATTTGACATTTAATTCATTTAGCAAGTTGTTTAACTCAAACAACCATAACACGGTACATATGGTATACAATGCTGCAGTCAGATTTGGCGAAATTGTTAGCTTGGATGTTATCTTTACATATAGATGGGGTCTTGTTGATGCGCACGCAGCTTCAAGGCAGAAAGACGCGTTCCATTTCACTTTTACTGTACCTACACCTTTAATGTTCCCGCCATCCCCCCATTTCTGAATAAAGTTCGACTGATCTGATTTGTTGATTTCTGTTGCTATGAAAACCAGTTTAGCCAAGCTAACTAACATTGTTTTTAGCTAGCTTGCATTACCATTCAATTGCTAACAAAACATTAGTAAAAATAGCTTGCTAATCGGGCAGAACTTGAACTCGGGCAGGAGACTCTGAGACCTCAGCGCACCACTAGCATCTCGTCATATCACACAGTCGGAGCACAGCTAGATAATCAGCGTCAGCGCTCTTGGGTACCCAGCATGCAGTGCGGCATGTTAAAAAAACAACAGCTACGCAAGGGATTTCAGTTGTTGTGTTCGTTCAGTTAGATGTTTGTAATGTTATTGGCCGGGTTTCCCAGATTCGTTAAGAAGCTCTTAACGCTAAGAGCTTCTTAGGAGCGTTCTAAGAGCGTTCTAGAGCGTTCTTAGAACGCTCTTAAGAAGCTCTTAGCGTTAAGAGCTTCTTAACGAATCTGGGAAACCCGGCCATTGTTTGTTAGTTAATATAATCTTGTTGGTCACCTTGAGTGTGCATGCTGTGTAGTTTAATGGGAACAGAGAGTCAGCCATTTTACTATCACAGGCTATACTTGCAAGGAGCTGAACGTGGGCTGTGCCCTAGACCAGACCAATTGCCTATGAGGCTAATCTTGATTCTGGATTGACTGAGATTCTGGAAAGAGATCTACTCAAGAAGAGAGTCAATATCTGTGGTTTTCAAGCCATCTTTGAGAAAGTTTGAAAACAATGTTGCGGTTAATATGTTTTGATTGTGGGAGGCAACTTTTGGACTACACCTAAACCTCATGCGGCCACCGCACCACCCGCACTGGCAAAGAGGGAAACAGCATGGATGGGGAAAGTGTGTGGGCAGAGCAAGCAGTAGTAGTACATAAACTACACACGTCCTTTACTAAAGTGTATTCTGACTTTCATAAAGTTATTGTTGTAATCAAAGCTTTTAAAGAATGGATCTCTGCATGATGGGCCTGACCAGAGCACAGGTGGCCTGACAGAACACGCTTCAAAGTTGTCACTTTCAAAAGGGTGGCATTTTAACCCTGTCAGTCCAAAATGTCTAAAAGTTGGTACGCATGCCTTATTGCCAATGGGGAACAAAGAAGTCTCAAGAACCCATAATGTCGGCAGCATGGATATTTCTCTACAGTGACAATTTCTGAAGAATTTCAAAAAATGACTTCAAATCAGCCATTGATCCAATTGTATTGAAATGTTGTGTACATGTATGAAATACATGTCTGTGTCATGTCAATTTTGTAATGGTTTGCAATGCTGAGGAGGAACCCGCCATTGCTGCCTGCAGCTATATTTAGGGTTCCTCCGGTAGGAGAACCCTATTGTTATTAGGGTTCCTCCGGTAGGAGAACCCTATTGTTATTGGTGGTATTATTATTTTTTACCCATGGGAGTCAATGGCAGCCCCTAGACCAGTACCGTAAAAAGTTGTGAAATTTGGCATGTTGAAACTGCAGACCATTAGTAACTACCATACCAAACATGGGCCATGTGAGACAATAGGTGGCGCTACAGGCCACGCCCCAATATGTCAATTTTCAAATTGATGCCATTTGCAGGCCATAAGTCCCCAAATTCTGAAATTCATTACATATGCCTTATTTCTCATGAGGAATAAAAAAGCCTCAAGAAGCTATAACGGCCACCATATTGGATTTGTCTGTACAATAAAGATTAAGGAAACACGTTTTTTCCCTACTCCTCCTACATTTTTGGTCGAATTTTCTTCAAAATTGCCATAGATGATATCCAGACTGAGCTTCACAAAAGTTATCGTAGGGATTTCTGATTTTCAAAACCGTTTGTCCGGTAGAGCCAATCAAAATCTGCAACAAAGCAACCAAACAGGACGTTTGGTCAAATCTCAGCAAATCTTTGAGATATCAACACCAAACTTGGTATGTCACGTGGAAGACACTACAACATGTTACCATGTGCAAAGGCAACTTCATACCTCTAAAAATGATTGATATAAAGCAAATTGAATTTATTGCTAATGCTAAAATAATGCTTTACACATCCGCCGGCCAAAAACTGATACTCTGATTCAATCACTAGTTCATATGAAGACTCTTGAGAATGTTGAGTACACAAATCTGAGAAAAAGTTGACTGTAACATGAAAACTCGATTTTTAGTGAATATTTGAAACATGCATGCTTGGCTAATTTCTAGGGCTGTTTCCCCAAATCCTCTCTCCCTTTGCTCCTGTGCGCGCGTGCTCCACATTCTCTCACACACAAGGGGCCAGAGCCCCTTGACACACGCATGCTTTCTTGAAAATGTGTGCTGACCAAGCCCCCACCCTCGTTTTTTAGCCCCTGTTTCATTTCGCTTCCAATCGCAGCTCGCTGTTACGAATACAAATTATTTTTCGGCGGCCATTGTTGTTTCCCGTGTCCCGTGAAAGTCGTCTCCCGTGAAAGCCGTGTTGGAGGCAGCCACTTTCGGTAAGTCCTGGTTTTACACATTTTAAGCTAGAATTAATGATTGGGTTTGTGAAAGTACACTACTCTTGAATTATGGTTTAGGTTTAGCACTTTTAGACCTTATAGATCGTGATTCTGAAGTGACGGAAAACCAAACTCGAAAAGTAGCTACTGTAGCTCTAGCTTTTTTCCTCTGTGTTTTTAATTAGTGAGTCATTTTGCATCTCGGCGAATTGTTCATCAAAAAGGTCGAGGAGAGCAGCCTTTAGGAGAAAAAGCAATTCCCCACAGACCTGTCGGCTCATAATGGTGATTTTTGGCGTGAAAGTCTTTGTAATAAGCCTATGCGGCAGGGAGACTTTTTCAAGGCGAGCCTGTTTCATTCGTCATATGCCCTGAGAAAGCGACCTACGTTAGCCAGGCTAGTTTTGCCAATTTCGGTAAGTCAGGCTATTTAAAGGTCTCTTACAGTCAGAATCACTGTTTACAAGCAAAGGTCGAGCTGGTCTTTTGTCAGATGTGTATATATTGACCAGTTTAGAGGTAAATACTCTTGCCAGAGCCTGGAATCGAACCTGTGTTTTGAGTGACTGCATGGGTCTCCATGACGTCAACACATTTGGATTCAAGTTCAAGTAATGACACTGCATTTCACAGTCAAAACTGAAGTCTGTATCAAGTGTAGATGGGAAAAGCTTCATTTTTCACAACTGACATGGACCCTTTCTTCACTTTGACAGGTCTGGAGGGTCATGCAGAGGCCTGCTCAACAGAGTTCAACAGAGGATGCAACAGACTCGAGGATGGTGAGATCCACACAGACCCCTTGCTGGACTACCCCTCTCTAGCTGGACAGCTTCTCTTCAGCCCTGACCCCAGAACAGCTTGATCCAGCTGGCCTGCCTGCCTGCCTGCCTGCAGGCCCTGCTTGCCCCTGCCTGCCAGCCCTCCAGAGACAGTCACCCCACAGACACAGTAGCTCTGCAGCCTGCTTTTTTGAGGACATTGATGAAAAAGGACAAGCCAGCATTACTTTGATGAAAGTCTAAATGTTTAATCCTTTCCATGTGCCAGTATGCCAAGCTGCTGACTTTGTGTCTTAAGTGATGAAACTAGTTCAAGTGATAGACTTTTGACCTGAATCCAATGATTATTCATCTGAATAAAAACCACTCAAGAGAAGTACTGCTTCTTGGAGCATTTGTGCTCCACATCAGTACATCTCACACATTTGCCTTTGTTTCCATGGGATTCATGGAATTGTTAGTTTCTGCTCCACCATTTCCACCCTAGTGTAATAATAAGTATAATTTAGGACAGCAATTACATTTTGTGTTATCCTTCCGCATTACACACATTTAGTCAATGTTCTTAAACTCAACCGATTATTGTCATTTTACCATACTGTTCATATTGAACAGACATCAGTGTTTACTTGGAAAGATGACTGTATATTTCCACTTTTGATTTGTATTTCCATCGTAAGTTTGGTCTTTAATTTCATTTGGAAGTGGTATTAAAAGGTCTTACATTTAACTTGTTTATACCTGTAGACTGCAGAGACAGTTGGTGACAGAGAGGTGCAGACATTAAGTTAAACATGCCTTAAGAATAGAGTAACAAATAGAGACTAAATGTGTAAATGGCTGTTGAAACTGAGTTGGTGCATGTCAGTTTAGGCAAAGGTAACCTTTTAAACCTCTAGGTTTAAAACAAATTCAGATTTGATTGGAACTCTCTTTTATACATTTATAGTTGGATTTGACATTTAATTCATTTAGCAAGTTGTTTAACTCAAACAACCATAACACGGTACATATGGTATACAATGCTGCAGTCAGATTTGGCGAAATTGTTAGCTTGGATGTTATCTTTACATATAGATGGGGTCTTGTTGATGCGCACGCAGCTTCAAGGCAGAAAGACGCGTTCCATTTCACTTTTACTGTACCTACACCTTTAATGTTCCCGCCATCCCCCCATTTCTGAATAAAGTTCGACTGATCTGATTTGTTGATTTCTGTTGCTATGAAAACCAGTTTAGCCAAGCTAACTAACATTGTTTTTAGCTAGCTTGCATTACCATTCAATTGCTAACAAAACATTAGTAAAAATAGCTTGCTAATCGGGCAGAACTTGAACTCGGGCAGGAGACTCTGAGACCTCAGCGCACCACTAGCATCTCGTCATATCACGCAGTCGGAGCACAGCTAGATAATCAGCGTCAGCGCTCTTGGGTACCCAGCATGCAGTGCGGCATGTTAAAAAAACAACAGCTACGCAAGGGATTTCAGTTGTTGTGTTCGTTCAGTTAGATGTTTGTAATGTTATTGGCCGGGTTTCCCAGATTCGTTAAGAAGCTCTTAACGCTAAGAGCTTCTTAGGAGCGTTCTAAGAGCGTTCTAGAGCGTTCTTAGAACGCTCTTAAGAAGCTCTTAGCGTTAAGAGCTTCTTAACGAATCTGGGAAACCCGGCCATTGTTTGTTAGTTAATATAATCTTGTTGGTCACCTTGAGTGTGCATGCTGTGTAGTTTAATGGGAACAGAGAGTCGGCCATTTTACTATCACAGGCTATACTTGCAAGGAGATGAACGTGGGCTGTGCCCTAGACCAGACCAATTGCCTATGAGGCTAATCTTGATTCTGGATTGACTGAGATTCTGGAAAGAGATCTACTCAAGAAGAGAGTCAATATCTGTGGTTTTCAAGCCATCTTTGAGAAAGTTTGAAAACAATGTTGCGGTTAATATGTTTTGATTGTGGGAGGCAACTTTTGGACTACACCTAAACCTCATGCGGCCACCGCACCACCCGCACTGGCAAAGAGGGAAACAGCATGGATGGGGAAAGTGTGTGGGCAGAGCAAGCAGTAGTAGTACATAAACTACACACGTCCTTTACTAAAGTGTATTCTGACTTTCATAAAGTTATTGTTGTAATCAAAGCTTTTAAAGAATGGATCTCTGCATGATGGGCCTGACCAGAGCACAGGTGGCCTGACAGAACACGCTTCAAAGTTGTCACTTTCAAAAGGGTGGCATTTTAACCCTGTCAGTCCAAAATGTCTAAAAGTTGGTACGCATGCCTTATTGCCAATGGGGAACAAAGAAGTCTCAAGAACCCATAATGTCGGCAGCATGGATATTTCTCTACAGTGACAATTTGTGAAGAATTTCAAAAAATGACTTCAAATCAGCCATTGATCCAATTGTATTGAAATGTTGTGTACATGTATGAAATACATGTCTGTGTCATGTCAATTTTGTAATGGTTTGCAATGCTGAGGAGGAACCCGCCATTGCTGCCTGCAGCTATATTTATTAGGGTTCCTCCGGTAGGAGAACCCTATTGTTATTGGTGGTATTATTATTTTTTACCCATGGGAGTCAATGGCAGCCCCTAGACCAGTACCGTAAAAAGTTGTGAAATTTGGCATGTTGAAACTGCAGACCATTAGTAACTACCATACCAAACATGGGCCATGTGAGACAATAGGTGGCGCTACAGGCCACGCCCCAATATGTCAATTTTCAAATTGATGCCATTTGCAGGCCATAAGTCCCAAAATTCTGAAATTCATTACATATGCCTTATTTCTCATGAGGAATAAAAAAGCCTCAAGAAGCTATAACGGCCGCCATATTGGATTTTTCTGTACAATAAAGATTAAGGAAACACGTTTTTTCCCTACTCCTCCTACATTTATGGTCTAATTTTCTTCAAAATTTCCATAGATGATATCCAGACTGAGCCTCACAAAAGTTATCGTAGGGATTTCTGATTTTCAAAACCGTTTGTCCGGTAGAGCCAATCAAAATCTGCAACAAAGCAACCAAACAGGACGTTTGGTCAAATCTCAGCAAATCTTTGAGATATCAACACCAAACTTGGTATGTCACGTGGAAGACACTACAACATGTTACCATGTGCAAAGGCAACTTCATACCTCTAAAAATGATTGATATAAAGCAAATTGAATTTATTGCTAATGCTAAAATAATGCTTTACACATCCGCCGGCCAAAAAACTATACTCTGATTCAATCACTAGTTCATATGAAGACTCTTGAGAATGTTGAGTACACAAATCTGAGAAAAAGTTGACTGTAACATGAAAACTCGATTTTTAGTGAATATTTGAAACATGCATGCTTGGCTAATTTCTAGGGCTGTTTCCCCAAATCCTCTCTCCCTTTGCTCCTGTGCGCGCGTGCTCCACATTCTCACACACAAGGGGCCAGAGCCCCTTGACACACGCGCGAGCTTGGTACACGCACAAGAAGACGACCATTTTATTTTATCGTTGGAGAACTCCTGCAGCCCTCAGAGATTTTCATTGTTACATTTGACAGTGAGTAATAAGATCCTACAATGGCAGTACAAAACATGTATTTTAGCGTTTGTATTCGTATGATAACTTGAAGACTTTTATACTGTCGTAAACAGGATAGCAGCTAATCTATCTACTGTAGGCTACCTGAGCTAAGAATATCTCTTTGTACAGACAGTATTACAGGCTAGCAAGTCGTAAAATCTTTAACATTATACTTGCTTCTGTGAGACGCGTTTGAAATTTGTATACTGTGCGTGACTATGCGGTTGGGTTGTTCTATTTTTACATGTCATTGTTGATGTAATTTAAATTAGTACGGTGAGTTCCAAATGTGTCTTTCGATTAAACACTGCAGCGTGTATTACACAATGATCATTTGTGGTGCGGCTTTTATTCGAAGGCAACGTTTAACCCTCGTGCTGTCTTCGGGTCACATGACCCAAAGGTTCATAACGAACCATTGTTGTGTTTACCCAATTTTACCCAATACAAAAACAAATAAAAATAATTTTCTTTTAACCTTCGCAATGTGGGGGGTCTGAGACAGCCCACCGGTTAAAAGAAAATGCTTCACTTTGTTTTTGTATGCGGTAAAGTTGTCGCAATACAACGGTGGGTCACAATGACTGATGGGTCAGAATGACCCGAAGATAACACAAGGGTTAATTAGTAAGACAGATTCAGTGAATTGTAGTTGCAGTGCGGCCATACACAAACAAATAGACAAGGAGGTCAGATAAATGCCGAGCAAGCTATAACCCTTAAGGCTAGTTTTTGCTTTTGTGGACGGCGTTTCAAATTTATGTACTGTACCTACCTACGGTTGGGTTATTCTATCTTTAGCTACATGTCATTGTTGATGTAATTTTGTTTGTTCGTTCCAACTTTTTCTGACGGTCTTCACATTGTAAGTTATTCTTTTTGAAACTGTAGCTAGGTAGCCTAGTTTGCTGCACAGTTAGAGCTACCTAGCATAAGCAAGTAGCAATGGTACCATGGTTGTTTTGCTTGCTAGCTTTGTTTGGGTTCATGGTTTGATCGTTTAGGAGTTCCATTGAAAGCCTATAGACCTACAATACGTTTGTAATCGGCATTTTGTACCATGCTGCACGATTTCCTATCTCTTGATAACATTTTATATTTGTATCAATTTTATACACTAAATTGCCAAAGTATTCGCTCGGTTGCCTTTACACGCTCATGAACGTGAGTGACATCTCATTCTTAAACCATAGGATATGATGTCGGACCACCCTTTGTAATAGTTTCAACTCGTCTAGGAAGGCTTTCCACAAGGTTTAAGAGGTTTATGGAAATGTTTTACCATTCTTCCAGAAGTGCATTTGTGAGGTCCAACATTGATGTGGAACAAGAAGGTTTGGCTCGCAGTCCCTGCTCTAATTCATCCCAAAGGTGTTGTATTGGGTTGAGGTCAGGACTGTGTGCAGGCCACTCAAGTTCGTCCACACCAATCTCGCTCATCCATGTGTTTATGGGCCTTGCTTTGTGCACTGTTGCACAGTCATGTTAGAACAGGAAGGGGCCATCTCCAAACTGTTCCCACAAAGTTTGGAGCATGAAATTGTCAAAATGTTGGTGAATTATTGCATTTCAGGAAATTAACTTATGGGTAGGAAATATTTAATGGATTGGGCTCGGCGGGGTATTTTGTCATCCATCCATTCCTACTCCATGCTCTTGATTATGTAATTGACCTACAGGTACATCTTCTAGGCTATGTTTATTTGTTTTAATTTTCTAATGTGAGTCAGTGGCTTGGCAGTATTTTAACAGTAAGGTTTGGTTATTTGTGTTAAACTGTGATGATTCTTTTGGTGAAACATGAATTTAAAGTAAAAACCATTTGCAAGATAAATTGTTCTCAATTGGTCTTAATTTGTATTTATAGTCGAGTCCGTTTCTCTGTTTACATTTTACAGACTTAAATTTGAATGTAGACAGTGTAAATTGAATAAAGGTAAATAATGGATGTCTAAATATTTTTTTTAAGTACAGAGATTGGTGTTTTGAGAATCCTAACCATTTCAATATTTTCTTAAAGGTCTGTATACTAGAACTGTTGAGTATGAAGTTATGATAATGTAAGACTATGAAATTGTTAAGCAGTAGTGTGGTATGTTACATTTCATAGTTTTTGATGGTTTTTCTATGTGTTTTTTAGATGCCATGTTCCAGCAAGAGATCCAGGGACCAAGGATCCACTGTTGAGGTTAGACTTCCTTGTGGGAAAAAATGCTAAACCAGTGTGTTTAAGTGATAAGATTAATTGAGAAAAATGAATGTGAATGAGCATTTTTAACAACGTCTTTATTACGGACCCATGTTTAAAATGTCCTAATTCAGTCTGTATAGTTGTGGTTGTGTGTTTTTTCTTTTCTCCCTTCTTTCTTTCTATTCGCTGCATGCAGGTATGGTCTAGTCAGCGTTTGTTGGCGGTTGGCTATCAGTCTCCCTATCTCGTGATTGGCAATCAGCTGCGCACTTCCAATCAGCGGTTTAGTTGTCAACATAAAATTACCACACTGGTCAGAGATTGCTTTTTGCTTTGGAAAGTTGCTTGTTTAGAGAGTTGTCAAGTCAGAGAGACTTCTTGTTGAAATCATTGTAAATGTTGTTATTATTTTGTTAGAATGGTTTGCTTCATAGTGAACCCTTTTAATAGAGCAGTTAGTGGTGCAGCGTTTATTCGAGGGTGGCGTTCATTCAAGGGCAACGTTTAATTGGTAAGAGAGATTCAGTGAATTGTAGCTGCAGTGCAGCCATAGACAAACACAGAATAGACAAGGAAGTCAAACAAAAGCCCAGTGTAAAATGTATGCCGCGCGTGTCTCTACTTTGTGTACAAATCTGACGCAGCATGCCGTAACATTCTTACAGCTTTCAAACAGAAACCTGTGCAGAAAGCACTCACCACCAGCAACAGATCTATAGCACGCAAACTTGGTGTTGATGAAAAGCACATTCAGGAATGGTTAAGTCAGCTACCTCGCCATATTGTATACAATATGTATAACTATCTATAGGCCTGAATGCAATTGTCGCAATTGCATTATAATAATGTATAATTTTTTTTCAAGCAATGTCTTAATTTAGAATTATATAATTGTATTCAGAATTATTACGTGACTTTATTTTGAAGGCCTTTTGGGACGCTCATGAGTGAGAGAGTCGACAACAGCAAGCGAAGCACAGACAATTTAAAGCTCTGATAAAAGTTTCAAGTTCAAGTTTATTATCATATACTCATAAACAGCATTTATAAGTAATGAAATTCTTTGTGCTCAATGTCCGTTCAACTTGCAGAATAAAAAAATTAAATACTAAAGAATGGAGAAAAAGGGTAGAAAAAATAAGAAAAATTGTAGTGCAAAAAGATATTTCAAGGACAGTTCAGCATCCTGATGGCATGTGTGAGAAAACTATCCCTGTATCTGCTGGTACAGGACCTTATACTCTTGTATCGCCTTCCAGAAGGCAGGAGGGAGAAAAGACTGTGGCAGGGATGACTAGGGTCAGAAATGATCCTCTTGGCCTTTCTCCTGCACCGCTGGCTGTAAAGGTCCTGAATGGATGGTAATGCAGTCCTTGTAATACGCTGTGCAGATTTGACCACTCTTTGTAGTGTCTTCCTGTCCTGGGCAGTGCTGTTGCCAAACCATGTTGTAATGCCACCAGTCAGTATGCTCTCAATGGTGCACCGGTAAAAATTGGTCAGTATAGTGCAGTCCATGCCAAATTTCCACAGTCGCCGCTGAAAAAAGAGCCTCTGTTTCGCTGTCCTTGTAACCACACCAATATGGTGTCCAGCTCAGATCCTCACTGATGTTGATACCAAAAAATCTGAAACTTTTGACTCTCCACAGCTGTGCCCGCGATGTGAATGGGTGCATGTTCTCCCTGCAGCCGCCAGTAGTCCACTATCAACTCCTTGGTTTTTGCTACATTAAGCAACAGGCTGTTATGCTGACACCAGGATGTCATTGTTGTCAACTCTGCTCTGTAGGCAGACTCATCACCATTCTTGATGCAGCTGATAATGGTGGTGTCATCAGCAAACATAATGATAGTGTTGGACCTTTTTGTGGCTGCACAACCATAGGTGAACAGAGAGTACAACAGTGGGCTTAACACACAACTCTGTGGGGCACCAGTGCTGAGTGTTAGACTGGTGGGGTGATGTTACCTAACCGTACTGCCTGTGTCCTGTCCAGCTGCACATGGAAGGACTGATGTTCGGTCCTGTAGTTTTATGATGAGCCTGGATGGTACTATGGTGTTGAAAACGGAGCTGAAGTCGATGAAGAGCATCCGCACGTATATGTTGTTCTGATCCAAGTGAAAGAGAGCAGTGTTCAAGGCCAAAGCTACAACATCATCTGTAGACCTGTTCGGCCTATATGCAAACTGGAGTGGGTCTAATGCAGGTGACAGGCAGGATGTAATGTGGTCTTTGACTAAAGTCTCAAAGCATTTCATCACAACAGGGCAACAGGGCGGTAATCATTGAGACAGCTCACTGATGGTTTCTTAGAGACTGGGATGATGGTGGCCCCCTTGAACCTATTGGGGACGACAGACTGCGACAGGGAGAGGTTAAAGATGTCAGTGAACACCTCTGCCAGTTCAGGAGCACAGGCCTTGAGAACACAGCCAGGGATGTTGTCAGGTCCTGGAGCTTTATGCACATTCACTGTAAGTGATAAGTTTAAGGTTGTTATAGAGGTTGTTAGCAATCTAAGGAAACCTCTATTCCCTTGTGTAGGCTACAGCATGCAGCCAACAAAGTATGTTGTTTTGTGTCTGTATTTGACTTTGGTGAATGTTATTTACATGCTGCGCATGTCATTGCATGTTCATATTAAGCTAATGTGGTCTTTATTTTCTCATTACAGCGTGAGTTTAGTTTTAACGGTGGATTTGGAGAAAAAGCTTCAAATAAATCTGTAGCAAGAAAGACACTTGTGCCTGCCAGTGTTTCATGGGATAATAGTATGCTACACTTGTAAATTACTTGTGTAATAAATACTGTGTTTTAATTTAACCAATTAAATAACCGTTTTCTGATTTTTTGGGGGAGGCGTTTAATCGAAGGTGCCATTTATTACACAATGTTCATTTTTGGTGCAGCGTTTATTCAAGGTCAACGTTTAATCAAAGAAAAACTGTAGTTTTCTTCCCAGCATGGGAAGGCCAAAGGATGTTTACAATTGTAGTAGGCCATTGATATGTTTTAAAAGTTCAGGGATGTAATTTGTTGGATAAGAAGCCCCCATCCCCCACTCCAGAGACAATTGATGACAGAGAGGTGCTGACATTAAGTTAAACATAGTCATGCGTTAAAGAGTAGAGTAAAAAATAGAGACAAAATGTGTACATGGATGTTGAAACTCAGTGCTCTGAGTTTGTGCATGTCAGTTTAGACAAACGTAGCCTTTTCAACCTCTAGGTTTAATTCTCTCTTTTATACATTTAAAGTTGGATTTGACATTTAACAGACATTTAATCATTTAGCAAGTTGTTTGACTCAAAAACCATAACGAAGTACATATGGTGTAAAAAATCTGCAGTCAAATTTGGCGAAATTGCTAGCTTGGATGTTATCTTTACATATAGATGGGTTGGTGGTTACAAACAATGAGGATGCGCACGCAGCTTCAAGGCAGAACAATGCCTACCATTTCACCTCTAGTTTATATGTTCCCACCCCCCCCCCCCCCTTCTGAATAAAGTTAGATAGATCTGATTTGTTGATATCTGTTGCTATGAAAACCATTTTAGCCAAGCTAACTAACATTGTTTTTAGCTAGCTGACATTACCATTCAATCACTAACAAAACACGAATAGAAATACTTTGCTAACAGTCCTCACGTGTAATCAAAAGCTTGTAGTGAGATCACATGCATGACCCCCCGAGACAAGCTTTCATGTTTGCATCGCTAGCATCTCGTCATATTACACAGCCGGAAGACAGCTAGATAATAAATATTGTAGCGTCAGCGCCCTTGGGTACCCAGCATGCAGTGCACACCAAAAACGCAAATAGCTGTGGAAAATAGTTTGGTTACAACAGCTGTGCAAGGGATTTCAGTTGTTGTGTTCGTTCACTTAAATGTGTGTAATGTTATTGTTTTTTACTTAAGATAATACTGTTGGTCACCCTGATTGTGCATTTTGTGTAGTTTAATGGGATCAGAGAGTCTGACCATGACAAAGTATTGTTAAGCTGCTGTACCATCACAAGGTACACTTGCTAACAGCTGGACATTAGCTATACCTTGGTCCAGTTCCCTACATGACTCTTGACAGTTGTTTGACTGAGACTCTAGAGAGAGCTCAATTCAGGTAGAGTTCTAATAGCCATAGTCTTGTAACCAGTTTCAGTTTTGAAAACAGTGTGACTGTGTATGGTATGTTTTTTGGGCTACTTCTAATACTCATACGGCTGCCGCATTTATGCCTTGGCATGACCTGCGCTGGGATAGAGGGAAACCGCATGGATGGGGAAAGTGTGTGGGCAGAGCAAGCAGTAGTAGTACATAACCTACACACTTCCTTTAGTGAAGTGTATCCTCACTTTCATAAAGTTATTGTTGTAATCAAAGCTTTTAAAGAATGGATCTCTGCATGATGGGCCTGACCAGAGCACAGGTGGCCTGACACAACACGCTTCAAAGTTGTCACTTTCAAAAGGGTGGCATTTTAACCCTGTCAGTCCAACATGTCTAAAAGTTGGTACGCATGCCTTATTGCCAATGGGGAACAAATAAGTCTCAAGAACCCATAATGTCGGCAGCATGGATATTTCTCTACAGTGACAATTTGTGAAGAATTTCAAAAAATGACTTCAAATCAGCCATTGATCCAATTGTCTTGAAATGTTGTGTACATGTATGAAATACATGTCTGTGTCATGTCAATTTTGTAATGGTTTGCAATGCTGAGGAGGAACCCGCCATTGCTGCCTGCAGCTATATTTATTATTACACTTCTTCTGCCATTGGAGTCTATGGCAGCCCCTAGAACCGTATGGTAAAAAGTTGTGAAATTTGGCACACTCATTAAGCACAGTCCCCTCTTTATATTCACCAAGTTTCATGTCTCCCATTGGAGCATTCTAGCGCCACCAACGGGTCAAAGTTGGACTTGTGTTTACACACGTAACTTTCGAACCGTATGACCGATTTTCAAAAATGAGGTACCATTGGATTCCCTGGGTCAAGACGAGTTCAACACACCCTATGGCGTCAATTTCCGGTTATATAGATTTTCCGCTATTTCCGGTTTTATCGAAAACCTTTGAAAGCCTACTCCTCCTACAATTCTTCTTTAATCTTCCCCAGAATTGGCACACATCATCGTCAGAGCAACCCTCACAGAAGTTATCCAAATATTTTTGATTTTCAAAACCGTTTGTCCGGTACAGCCAATAAAAATCGGAAGCAAAGACACCAAACAGGAAGTTGGGTCATATCGCAGCCAATCCTTGAGAAATCAACACCAAACTTGGTATGATGACTCGGAACCCTCATCTGAGGATGTCCAAACAATTTGGTGTCATGCGATCACTGGGCGTGGCCGCAGGAAGCAAAAATGTGTTTTGGCCAATAACTATTGATTTATTTGCCTTTATTAAGTGATTCCTTTGTCTCATGATATCTTGGGACATTCCGTGTGTGACTCATAATAATTTGTGATAATAGCGGAATTGATGCGGCCGCCATTTTGAATTAATTGAAAAACTTTTTTTCTCTACTCCTCCTACACATGTTGTCCAATCTGCACCAAATTCAGCAGAGATTATCTTCAGACCAAGCCTCACAAAAGCTATCACATGTTATTTTGATTTTCAAAACAGTTTGCCAGGTACAGGCAATCAAAATGTGCCGTTAAGCCAGCAAACAGGAAGTTGCGTTGTATCTCAGCAAATCTTTAATGGATTCACACCAAACTTGCTGCGTGTACTTGTTACCCTCTTCTGAGGATGTCTAAAATGTTTTCTGGGTCATTTGACTGCTTGGCCACCTCATTGCTGCTTGCAGCTATATTTTAAGCCTGTTATTGTATTAGTCTATATTCTTGCTAATTTAAATTAAGTTAACTGGTGATCTGTATTATTCCCCTGCTAGCTAAATTGCACATGTCTGTTGATTCGATAGCGATTGCTGCCTTTGCTTAGGTTTGTATTTTCGGTGCATTACTATGCAGAAGTAGTTTTAATTAATAAATAGTGGGTTTATTGTTATTATTTTCTACAGAATGCTTAGCCTATCAAGCTCAAATGAAGCAGACAGTGTACATGCTTTCGAGTACCTTAATTGATAGGCTACTGAACAACGTCAATTATTAATACGTCAATTAATAATTGGCAGCATTTATGCCATTTAGAACATACTTTATGAGTGGAAGGTCTCTAAGTAGCCTAACCTTATTGCTTTAGGGGAAATAGTACGAAAATATGTGCAATATTACATTAGTTATTAAACTTGGCTATTACATTAACCTGGGGGGGGGGGGGGGGGGGACGACAGACTTATGTCGTTGTTGTAACATTCATTCATTCTTCCACAAATGAAAACACTGATCAACCATAAAAACAATCGTAATAAAAAAAATGAAATATGATATATAAAACTGTACAAAACAGAATAAAGAATAACAGATTAAGGACACTCAGTCCTCACTGTCAGTGTCAGGACAGTTATCTCCTAGTTCCTCAGTTTCTTTTGTGTTGGTACAATTACAACAACGACATAAGTCTGTGCAACACAGTCCTGCAGAAAAACATGAACATCTGCCTGTCTCACACGCACTTTTGCAGCCGCAGTGTATCACATGCAAAACACTGTCAGGGGCCGAATTTCTGTTACGTGCAAGGTCCCATCCACTATTTGCAAAACATATCCATCCATGTTGACAAAAAGCAGCTACCTTATTGGTGTAGAATGATCACGTGTCGAACCGTGCCACCAAAATCCTATTACGCTCTTAAGAAACTAGTTCTGCATAAAACATAGACGCAACGATAATCGACTGGAATTTCAGCGACAAACTTTTTTTTGGTAGCTTAGCACGAATTGTTCTTTTTTATGAGCTGAAGATTGTGTAGATGCCAGACTGTGGAGCGGGAATAATTTTCTAAAATACTTTTCGTGGTTCACCTTGCAGCCTAAAGGCCAATATATGCTTCTCCGTTTTCCAAAAAACGGACACATGGGAACGCCCTCCTCTACAGGGAACGTCCTCTCCGAGCTCTCCGAGAGCCCTCGGAGAGCCCCGGAGAGCTCGACGTGCACCTCCTGAAATTTGTAACTATCCGTCGTAATTTCGGATAGTTACGGATACCTCATTGGCTGTGATTGGTCAGTATTAAGAACCGCTTGCGTCAGGGGCGGGGTTGCTGTGATAAACAGGACGAACAGAATCCTTTGACCACCATTGCTGTAAGTTTTTACAATTCATATTTCAGCTAAACAGTACATGTAAATCAGCATCTGAATTAAAATGTGTAAGAAAAAAAGTTTAGAATTTTAATTGACAATATTGACAACACATATTAAGAAACTTGTCTTTACTCATAATATCGTCTGCGATTTCAATTCGAAGCGGAAAACACTGTAGGCAGTCCCATGGTATCCTCTCGGAAAACAATAGGTGTGTTCGACTTCATGCATAACCCTAACCCTAATAATCATAACCCTACAACTATAGCTGTTGGTAGGCCCTTTTCGTGGTTGCTGGATGCTGCGCTGCTGTGCTGCGCTCCGTTTCGGTCATCAGTTTTTGTTTGAAAATAAAGACAACTAAATATATCAAATTATAAAATTATTGTCGCTGTATTATTCGTTGGGTAGGTAACCTGCTCAGCTGGCCTATTTATTAGCTTTTGATATTCTAAATAATACCGTTTGTCACCTTTTTGTGCCGGAGTTGGATTATAGGTGAAAAGTTGACCTATTATGCTACCATAGGCTGTTAAAAAAAACTAAAACGTGCCCCCCCCCAAAGCAACGTATGGCCCCCCCCGCAAATCAGTGCCTGGCGCCGGGCCTGACGGCAACCCCGCCCCTGACGCATGCGGTTCTTAATACGGACCAATCACAGCCAAGGGGTATCCGTAAAATGACGGACGGATAGTCAGGAAAATCAGGAGATGCACGTAGAGCTCTCTCGGAGGTGGCTCGGAGAGGGCATTCCACTTGGGAGAAGGCGTTCCCTGTGTCCGTGAAAACGGAGTAGTATAAATCGGACTTAAGGCAGGCAACTGTAGATCATGAAGCCCTTTCTCCTTGTGCTCATTCAGCTCAGGTAAATCAGCGATCGGCTAATGTTCACTTTTGTGCTCGTGCCCTATTCGTATCCGCGAGCACATTTCCAGGCAACTTTTCTTGACGAAAGCAAATACATGGGGTGCTCGTGCCCATTTTGGATTGGTTTCAAAATTAGCAAAAATCAGGAAAAAATATTCTATGAAAAAGCTAGTAGTATGAGCCAGGTTCGAGAATCGAACATAAATTGTTGGGGGAGATAGTTTTGGATATGTTGACTGGAGTTAATAGAATAAAAACGACCGGACGAGCCGGGTACCTAACCGGAAATGCAATACCACCTACATCCACTGGGGCCGTTGCCTCAAGCCAAGGGGTGGGGGTCTGGGGTCTGCATGGGACACATGGCAATGGGAAATATGGATGTATTCAATAAACCATGAGGGGGCAGTAGCAATCCATACAAAAGTAAGCACCCTATAGTACCGTTCAAGTTGACACATTTGTTGCAATGTATAACAGAGGAGCAGTCACTGTTCCGAAACACTTTGTACTATTGAACTATTGAAACAAGCAGCAGGAAAACATTCAAGCGACAAACATCTCTGTGCTTAGAATGCATAAGTTTTCATTTAATTTACTGTTTTTGTACTAGTAATCTATTATTTGTTCAATCAAAAATCTGTTAGGAAAAAGTTTTATTTTCACTAATGGCTTAAGTACAAAGCAACAGTAATAAGGAAACAAAAAAAATTAAAGCATCAACAAGGATAAATGATTAACAACAAAGCCTGTTATTATACTATCCAACAATTCACACTTTCACAATATGTTTTATTGGGAAATGGAGTCACGAGTGTTCATGCCTTCGTGTTTCCCTATAGGCCTAGATGGTGGTTCCTACAGTATCTCTGCAATCTTGACTATCTGTTCAGTTATACCTTGCACAGCTGACTAGATAAGTAAAAAAAACTAACAAACTAAATATTTTCTTCACTACACTGTACATAGAGGGCAGTGTATGGTGGTGTGGACCACCTGACTGAAGGCTGCATTGTATGATCTGTGTTGAGGTGGTGTCTTTTTTAACTGTTTAAGTCTAAAATATAAATGGTAGTATTTTCATGCCTTGGCCAAATAGTATCTTTCTGTTCTGTTCTATTTCACTCTATTCTATTGTTCACAGAAATAGCACCAGTATTGGTTACATCATTCATCTGTCTGGTATTATGCCTTTGCTATGAAATGAAACTAGGTTTTAGCCACAACATTGCACAGTCTAGGCGGGCAGCTGTTGTGGTTACAGTTTATTAAAGGGAGGATTGGACTGTATGTAGGTGGTGTCATTGACCATGGGATTTGGTGGGTGTTTTCCAGTAGACAATGGATGTGTCTGTTTGTGTATGTGTGTATATGTGTGCATGAAAGCCCTAATATACAGCCTGTGTGTTTCCCTGTATTACGGTTTCACAGTGTGCGTGTATGTTTGCGTGTATGTGTGTGCGTACACCGAGGACAGTGTACCGTACGGAAAATAAGCCGCAGCTTGTACTCCGATTTTACAGTTTTCTTATGCTTGTGCGGCTTATATTTCGAAGCGGCTTATAGTCCGGTTTTAGAACAAAAAAGTGTCTTCTCTCAAGATCGCTACTGACCGTGCAGCTAATTTCTCAACACTTGAACGGGGGCTTATTACTTGAAATAGGAATTATTTACTGTTTTCTCAGTTACACTATCAGGGCTTGGAAATACAGTGACTTGCTAAAGTAGGCAAATGGCTAGTAGAACATAACATTTCATAATAATTTCAGTTAATCAAACAGCTGCAAACCCAGTGAAATGTTATAGGCTAGGCTAGCTAGCAAAATAACGCTAGCATCGCTAACAACACTACCGCCGCTCCCATAACGCGCACTACGCGCTGTGCGTAGGGCACCAAGTCCTGAGGGGGCACCAAAAAATTGCCAACTCAAAAATCATAGTACTAATAATTATAATGCCGATATTATATCAGTATATAAATATTAGGCACCTTTTAGGCATGTATATCACAAAACAGGCAGATATATTTAATTGCTCAAAAAAAGTAACGATGGTGCCCCCCCCCCCCCCCCCAAACAAATACACACTCAACTCCACACCAACTCGCCGTGGGTGCCCTGTCCTATCTCAGTGGCCTGACGAACTTTGACAGTAGGGTCAACTTTTCGAAAATGGCCTCAAAAAGACAACAGGAGTCAGGGGCAGAAATAAGAAAGGGAAAGAAACTGCAAAATGATGCCCGTGCATCACTTTCAGGTAAGTCCATGTTTAATCATTGTTAAATACGGGAAATGTGCTGCTAATTTAATGGTTAGCCTATGCATACACCTCGAACTAGCTGACGTTATTGCTAATGTTAGCACATTCAAATATGTTAGGTGCATCATAAAGGAATTATGCTTAGGGCACCAAAATGGCTAGCAGCGGCACTGGCTAACAACATTACTAATTAAACTTTGGTAGTCTAACCGAGCTCTTTGTAAGTTTGTTTTAGATATAATTGTATATCGTGTGGACAATAAGACACGGACGCGGTCTCATAACTTGTATTTTACCACTGCTCTTCTTGACATCGCCATTCGAACAGCCCTCACCGATTTCACGTAATGCTTTCAGCATCAAGCCTACGGCAACTCCCGAGGGACAAAACACCCTTGTCCGTTGTCACATAGAAAGGTCTGCTACAGTAGGCTATCCTCGGGATTTGCAAGCTGGCTAAACTTATAATATATCTAAATAATTTTGTAGACAACAATGGATTCTGCCACTAAATTAGTGTCTTGGATTTATTTCTGGACATACTATCCACAACCGAAGTGTGTTACACAATGCTGTAAGATCGCCTATACTTGTGCATTACTCTTGGTACCCAGAATGCCCTGCGGCAAGCTGAAAAGCTACTAAGTTAAGGGCATTAGCTTAGTTAAATAAGCATTGTTTGGAGTTCTATTGTTGTTTTCGTTCTGTTTTGATATGTGTAATGCTATGGTCTATAGTTTAAATAATTTGAAGGTTCACCCTGATTGGGAATGTTGTCTAGTTAGATCGCTATCCAAGCTGTCCGCTTCAATAGCATGAATGTACAAGTTATCATTTGTGAGCATTGGTACGCGCAACGGCAACGTAATAAGCCTAGAAAGTGCGGCTTGTATTCTGGTGTGGCTTATACTAAAATTTACAAAGACAAAGTGCTTACTCTAGGAGTGTGCGGCTTGTACACGATGCACCTTATTTTCCGTAAAATACGGTACAATTAACAGGGATTATAACAGTCTGCCCTTGTCTCTCTCAATGTGTGTGTGAAGAGGGCTTAACAACTCACATCTGCCCTATAGCCAGCTGGGACAGGGAAAGGGGTTGCCATTGGAACATCTACATCGGTGCCCAGAGGATGAAAACCAGCCCCAAGGCAGGCTGGCAGCATTAACCAGAGGCTGGTCTCTCAGTCAAGGTATTACTAACATATTCCTGGAAGCCTCTTTGAAAGCTATATTGTTTGTGAGAGGCTACACCAACCCCATTTCATGTCTCTAGAACAGAAGGCTACACCAGGTACATCAAAATGGCAGATTAAGACTTTTGAGAATTTTGTCCATTGACAGGCCTTCTTCAAGTATTGGATCAATGCAAAATCAGGGGACATTAAATGTACAGATTATTAAACACATGTGACTTGTAAGTAAAATAGATTTTCACAAACAATAATGATACATTTGCTATGGTGTGTTCATTGCTTTCTGCATTAATGCTGTGTTGAAAACAACTTCTCATTTGAAACCAGGTGGTTAGGTGGCAGTGTCACTGTCACAGGGATAGCTGTGCCCTGTAACAAGCCTGCAGATATAAAGGAGAAGGCTGCAGTTCCTGGGGTGCAGTTCTGGTCATACAGTAAAACAGAGACAAGTCAGCATGGAGAGCTGCAAGTTTTGAGAGCAGAGTTTTGGGTTTTACCCAAAGCTTAAAAATAAAATGCTGCTCCTTCAAGTGTGTCTGTAATGAGCAAAAGACCCCAAGGGCCCTATTTTAACAATCTGAAACGCAAGTCACTTTGTGGGCGGGATCCCGGCGCTGTTGCTATTATACCGGCGGGATAAATGACTTTGTGCCTGGCGCAAATCTAAAATGGGTTGGTCTGAAGTAACTACATTACTAATGGGTGTGGTTTGGGCGTAACATGCAATAAACCAATCAGAGCGTCATCTCACATTCCCTTTAAGAGCAGGCGCTCTTGTTCCATGGCAGATTACTATTATAACGGCGGATTTGTCAGGCACACGCAAGGAGCGGTTCACAGCCGATGAGACCGACGTTCTCGTCAGGGCCGTAAAAGATAGAGAAGTGACATTGTATGGGAAAGGCAGAGCAGTTTTCTTATTGCACTTTCCCACAAGTTTCCCACTCATGCTGCTCATTCAAATTCTTAGTCTTATTTTTATATATATTTTATTTTTAAAATTTTAATATTTTTCAATTGTTTAGTTCTTAGAATTAGTACTTTTTTACTTAATTTAAGACCCGTATATGTTTATTGTTTGCACCTTCCTGCCACAGTAAATTCCATGTTTGTGTAACATACATGGCGAATAAACCGAATTCTGATTCAGATTCTGATTGGGAGGGGAGAAGAAACCCACCCAAATTAGCTTCGGTTAAACAAGCGTGGGAAGAAATCGCCACAATTGTTACAAATCAAGTTCACATACATAGAGATTTCTCATGAAAATCTTTTTAATCATTGACATGAAAGAAAAGTAACACAGCCATACATTTAGTCATTTAGCAGACGCTCTTATCCAGAGCGACTTACAGTAAGTACAGGGACATTCTCCCCGAGGCAAGTAGGATGAAGTGCCTTGCCCAAGGACACAACGTCATTTGGCACGGCCGGGAATCGAACCAACAACCTTCTGATTAATAGCCCGACTCCCTAACCGCTCAGCCATCTGACCCCCAATAAATCAAAACAATGTAGGCCTAACGTAGCTTCGCAGGAAGAAGACCCTGGCCTCGCCAGCAGTGCGCACGGGCCAAGCATGCACCCTTAAAATAGCATCTGAATAACGCGGCATTGACTACGTTTTTCCTGGTCTGTGGCGGAATTGTTTTTCTGAAACTGCAAAATAGCACCAGGGAACGTTCGCGCTGGAACACGCCTCCTTTTTTCACTGAACCGCCCCCGGGAGCGCAAGGTCATTCCCCAATTTACCGACGTGCGTTTGTGGAGGGAAAAGTCTGCTTTGCGTCGAGTGCAAACTAGGAATGATACTTGCGTCGTTGACAAAGTCAATTGCGCTGGGTGCAAGATAAGGCCCAAAGTCTTCCAATTACACATAGTGTCCTATGTTATTTCATAGACTGTATGGGTTTTACCAGCAGAGCATTATGCAAGGTCGATAAAGGCTAGGTTATTTATTATCATAAAAAATATGTTTTTGAAAAGTTAATAAAATGACAAAAACAGTACCTACAAACATTAAACATACACTTTCTATTAGGGCCCAAAACAAACTAAATGTATTAAGGAGTCAATTTAACTGCAACCACGTCAATGTTCACAGAGTTCACAAATACATTTTAGCTTCAATTTAAAAAGACCAATTATGTACATCTTATATCCTCTGATAAGACATTCCATTGACTTGTAGATTTCACTGATAAAGACAATAGTTCAAAAACATTTTAAAAAAAAAATCGAACAACACAATCGCTTATGGATGATAATCTATTTAGATCTCACAGAATTGTTATGTTTATATGATTGGGTTTACAATCCAATCTGTGTGCAGAATGCTGCACACTGTGAAGTTCTCTCCCTTGCATTCCCAAACCAATGCTGACTCATCACATTTACTGTAACCTGGCACTGAGATTCGTCTCGGCAAGCGGCAGACAAATGCTGTGTCATCATCCTGGAAAGGATACACTGAGTCTGAGTTACTATGGTTTCAGGCTGGCGAGGTACAGTAACTATGGCAACACTAGGGGCAAGACTAAGTGGTTAACAGAGATAACAGTCTAGTCCTAGAAATACAAAACCTGGTGGGTGTGTTTCAACACCAGACTGACTGACAAACAGGCAGAAAGGCAGGCAGGCAGACACAAAAACAGACAGATAGACAGACACACAGCCAGACAGACAAGAAGGCAGGCAGGAAGGCAGAAACATACACCTAATCACACTTCAAATAGTACTGTAGAGTGAGGATACACTATGCTGACGTCATCGCACACATGTACACTTAAACCACATTGCACACAGAACACACACGCCCACACACACATACAGAAATACATATACAGCTGAACAGGAGTGTGGATGTGAGTGTGGATTTACACAAGGGCTTCAGTGAAAGAGTAGGGACAAACAGAGAGTGTAAGTATTTTTACCTAGGCTGCAGCTGGGGTTTTTGTGTGCTTTGGCATTGGCTGCACTGCCTCTTCCAAGAGCTGAAAGACTGCCAGGAGACAGGAACTGAAAAAATCCCCTCTTGCAATTGGAATAAAATCCAAAACTTTTTGAATTGGGGCCCAGGAACGTCCCATTAAACTGGAAATCGCAGGCCTACCCTGTATTTTCCATGAACCCGCTGCTCCCATTCCAAAAGCGATGTCATTAGATTTGTTTTCAAGGAGAAACACGTAGTGGAATCTGGAATGGAGGGAGTGGGGGGTGAGAGAGGAAAGGTTAAGGGAAGGATGGCATGCTTGCCAACTCTTTTCGGGCCATGAGGAGAGGGAGAGAGACTATTCTGTTTTGGCTGTCTGAATGGGAGAGGAGGCTGAAAAGGAATGGAAAGTAGGAGAGGTCGAGAGAAAAGGGGAATTGAGAGGCTGCTTGTGTTAGCATGGCGTCGTGCCTCGGGAGCCTATTTGCTCTCTTCAGTCCTTTGGCATCAGGTTTTAGCGGTAGCGGTTTTCACTCAGTCTGTAAGGGAACCACGTCTCTCCCTCCTCCCTTTGGCGCAACTGAAATCACCTCTACCTCCCTTCCCTCCGGGGTCAGTGAGGGAAAGCGACAGCGGCTGTCTCGCTTCAGCCTGTTTCCTTTCCACCCTTACGGCTGAGTGAATTAGCAGGGCGGAAATGAGTGGAACAGACTAATATAAACATTGTCCTTCAGCATAAATACTATATACATATTTTTTTCTTAAAAATGGCTAGCAACCTGATTCCACTTTAATATGTCACAGTTCAAGTTCAACTTTATTGTCGTGTATAAAAAAACCTCAGAAATACTTATGCTTTGGTTCTCCCTGCCAGAAGGGACATATCCCCCCACCCACCCCCAAAACAGCCACAGACCTACACATGTGTACACTATATACACAATATACAGTACACAACAACAATAGGACACATATTATATAACAGCAATGTGAAGTGCATATGGGTGTGTCAGCTATTCAACAGCCTGCCGGCCTGTGGACAGAAACGTATTAAGTTGGGTGGTGTGATTTGATGCTTCTGCAAAGTCTACATTTGATCTTCAAATGTCGCCAAAACTAATTTGTTTCTAAGTTTAGGTAATATAACTCTTACTGAGTACTGGCAGTATGCCTACAGTGTTTTTGAACCCCCTAAATAAAGCCAAACAATCTCAATTGAGTTACAGTGACCACCTAGGTGTATTGACTATACTGACAAAAGAGATGAAAAAGCTAACGCAGTGAGATAGACTAGCAAATGCAATGCTTTGGAGATGCGTGCTTCCCAAACCCACCGGAAGTGTATCCAATGCAAACACTGCCCCTTACATTTCAGTAGGGGTAGCTGCTGCTCCAGCAGAATGTACATAGTGCCACACACCCTCAAAAGATACACTTATTCACTTAGGGGCAAACACACACCCATTCTGAGGGAGACACACATACTCAAAAGACAATATATTCTGAATGCTTAGTTTGGAATTGTTTACGCCACAGAGAGGATCCAAAAATTTGTATATTCCCTGGTTACCTATACTTCATTAGGTCTGCTTGTATTCATTGTATGAACTTCTATAATAGTTCTAGTTCAGTCAAGATCACACTTTCATAAAGCTCAATGTTATTTTAGATAATGGACACTTTGGGTCCTATTTTAACAATCTGAAACACAAGAATCAAACGCGAAACGCATAACTTTGTGGGCGGGACTCCGGCGCTGTTGCTATTATACCGGCGGGATAAATGACTCTTGCGCCCGACGCAAATCTAAAATGGGTTGGTCTGAAGTAGCTACATTACTCATAGCCCAACATTTAGATATTTTTCTGAACCAATGTACACAGCAATCACAGCTACTCAATTTGTAAAAGCTAGGCTTCGGTTGAGGTAAGCAGGAGCGATGTTGCTTTAGCTTGGCTAGTTGTGCCTTTGTCTCTGTGCCATCATGGCTGCATAGCAAGCACTTCAAGTCAGGGGCGTGTCTAGAACATTTTTAACAGGGTGGCCAGGCAGGGGCACAGCCTCAGAGCAGGGTGGCCATCAACCACGTATCGAGACGGAAGCATTGAGCATCCCACATATGGGATTTCCCTATTGCAAATCAGGGCCGGATCCAAGGGGGGGATGGGGTGCGCTACGCCCCCCCAGATTTCTGCCGCGCCCCCCCTAGCTCCTTCTGACTTTAGCCAAAAAGGTTACATGTTGATTGTTGAAGCTATGAAAAAGTATGTTAGTGCTTTCAGTAATATGCATTTTCTCTTAAAAGATTCCCCAGTGATTGTCTGGTTGATAATGGGCAACGTAGGTTAGAGCTCCGCCTCCACGTTTACCGATAAAAGTGAAATCAACCTCGAATCTCTTGCCACTCACTTGTTCTCAAAGTTATTGTATATCGGTCTTTTCTGGAGGGATTTTGACGAATAGTAATGTGTAGCATTGGTGTTTAATGTTAAACCCTGGAATTTCATACTTCTGTTTCAGTTTTAATCTTTATTTGTTTTCATAGAAGATAGCCTACATGGGTTAGTAAGACGTTAACAGTACAATAGTCTTTTAGCTTGGTTAGGGAAGTCAGGTGGCTGAGCGGTTAGGGAATCGGGCTAGTAATCTGAAGGTTGCCAGTTCAATTCCCGGCCGTGCCAAATGACGTTGTGTCCTTGGGCAAGGCACTTCACCCTACTTGCCTCAGGGGAATGTCCCTGTACTTACTGTAAGTCGCTCTGGATAAGAGCGTCTGCTAAATGACTAAATGTAAATGGTTAGCCATCGAATGTTCTTTGTGTGCGTGTTTGTACAAAGAAAGAACTTTTATCATGCATCGATTTCTGATCCCCAAACCATCTACTACTGCCCCCGCGACAAGGGATATTAAACTCATACTCCAGAGCAGGCAGAGCGTGCTGGTCCTAGTGGAAGCACTTCCTTGTCTCTAGGTACCAACATTACCGCTGCTGTGTGTGAAGGCGAGCATGGTTTGAATGACAGCACTGCAATGCAGCCTGTTCTGCAAACGTACCCCATGCGCAATTTCAGCAAAGGTCCTAGGACATCGCTCTCGAACTTGGTTAGAGTACTCAGCCAAGCTAGATGCATGTTTCTGCTTCCCCTGTCGACAATTTGGAGCCAGTAATGATAAACACATCACCTTCACTAGACAAGGTTTTACCAATTGGAAAACGGCTATGTTTATTTTACATAAAGCTCAAAAAACTATTTTGCGCTCAAATGAATGCCCCAAAATTTCGCTCGCGCGCTCGCATAAAGTGTGGAGGTCCATATCTAGCATCACATCAAACCCAGGATTCGTCACAGATTTGGGCTAAGCTCCGAATGTTTATAATGTCTGGCCTGATTAACACTCGGATCGTTAAGCAGACTCAAAAATTGTAACATAATGGTAATATAAAAAACAATACGATCCCTTTCCGTAATCATGATACCCCCCAGAAATGTTCACTGCCCCCCCAGTCGGCCCTGTTGCAAATTATGATTTATTCTAATGTATTTATAATAATTTTCAACAGTCTAGAAATGAGTCTAGTTTATTTGATGGATTCCGTAAGTTCTACCAGTCATACACGTCAGAAACATTCTAACTGCAAACTTGAAATGACAGATTTATTATTTGTAGGCCTACTCATACATTTAGAACCAGTTATTCAGTAATTTTACCATTATTTATAGATTCCTGCATCAGGCACTGTTGCAGACACTGCTTGATGCAGACACTGCATCAGGCACTGTTGGGGGCTCATTGCTGCCTGTGTCAGAGTCATTTCTTTGTTCTTCAGAAAGTTCACATTGTTCAATAATATTATGTTCACCTAACGTCAGACGTATGTAGAATTCCAAAGATTTTTTCTTTTGTATTGTATGTGGAAGTAGGCCAGACATTATTGGAATAATCTGGTGTATTTTTTTGATTTTTTGACACCATTTTGAAAAAGTTATTAAGATTTGTGAGGATTAAGCTATTTTCAGAGATTAGTGATTTTCTATCATTTTGTTTGAAATTTAATTGAAAAAGTAAAGGCTGAGGACACCAGACATTGTTAAAATACTCTGGTGTCCGTTTGAGGTTTTATATTCATAAAAATATTATAAGTCATCATTTTTCAAAATTGTATGGGTAGTTTACCCGGTCCCTAACGCAACGTTGCAAAGTAGCGTCTTCCAAATGTGAGACGAATGTCAAATGTCGAATATGAAACTAACTTCACCTCGGTCATCTTATTACTGAAGTAAGCCAGGATCATGATTTCCACTTAATATAGTAAGCTTGGCAGAATAACAATACAATGCATTGCGTTACTTATGTTAACTACTCTACAAACCATATCATGTTAATTATCATGTGAAACACTTACAGATCAATGGCATGGGTATTTAACAACTTATAAATAAAATGTCTCACATATCGTGAATGCTTGCTAGCTAGCATGCTATTTAGCAAAGCAAGCTACAGTCTGTAGAGACTTTACATCAGGCTATTTTTGGAATACGAACTGTATTCCATACACCGAAAGTAAAGGGGCTGCATGGTGTTGAATAAAATCATACAAATTTCTAGCTCATGTTTAGTTTCTGAATGTTTATATCCTTACGAATATCTCCCAGCACAGATATGGAAAAATCGACGTTAATATCATCAGCGTCTTCTCTCATGCTTCTCCAGTGTAGTTGTTGAACATGCCGCTCAGCCAGAACTCCCGCCCCTCATATTTTCGATTTTTTTTCATTGGCCAGTATTCATGCATATGGACAAGACTGTCAGCAAATAGCCGATCGCATGGTAGGGGTAGCACCAGTGGTGGCCAATCACTTTTCAGTGGTGGCCAGTGGCCCTGGCCACTCCCTGGACACGCCCCTGCTTCAAGTCCCTTGGCAGCATCTTCCTCTTCTGCAGATGGCCTGGATGTAGCAGCTCCATACGAAACCTTCATTAGAAAAGAATATGATTAGCACGGTGTAAAACGGTGACCTAAAGTGGATGAAAACTGTATGTCAGTGACAGTACCGGTCCTAGCACATCTGGCGCCCTAGGCGAAATGTATCAACAGATACATTTAATTTCTGTTCATATACTGTAGAGTAACTTGCTAGTCTAAGAATGTTTTCTCTTCTCTTTGCTGTCATTGAATGTCTATGGAATTGCTGAAATGAACCAATTAACTTAGAAGGAATCTCTTTCTTCCATGAAAAGCACAAGGTGTCCATTGTATTTGGACTAGAGATGAAATCAGAGACATGAAAAGCGGGGTCACCCTGGGAGGGATGCTGTTTCCACAGAATGTACATGAAGCGCAGTAAACCATGGAGCAGGGGTGGTCTTTTTTGCCATGGGACCCTGCTTGAGATAACTTGCCGTAACTTGCACCCAAACCCTACCCTCCCTGGTCGTCTTTGGGGGATTAAAAGGAATTGGTGTAGTTTCCCGTTGATGCAAACATTGCCAGACATGCTGCCTTAAGCACACTACTAGGACAAGGGGGATATTTTTATTTTCCTTTAGGGGCCTACGGATTTCTACAGGAAATTATGGAACTCTGAGCTATGGAGCTTTTTTCAACTCATAAAAGAAGCTTTGAGTTTACATTCCCAAACTTGTTAGTCACTGTGTGGATATGTGGGAGTTAACAATGTAAACAATACAATGCTTGTGTAATAACAGAGATGGCCATGTTGAAAGGAATCCTAACCAACCTTTTATGTTTCCTTCAGTGTAGATTTACTAATGACAGTGATTAATACTTTGTTCCACACAATTAAATGCTCACTCAACTTTTTTGCAATCCCTTTATTTAAACAATGCTGAGAAATTAAATTTATAGATAACGGTTGTGGCTAAAGGACAACTAGGCTTAAAAAATATGTAACTTGTAAAATATGTAATATTAAACACTTAAAAGACGAAATTCTCTAAAACTACAAGAACGTTTAAATGTTACCTATTATTCATTACCTATGAATTTGAATGGGCCTGTACTGGTGGATATGTGTGACGTAGGGGATTTGTGTTTGTGTTGGAAATGGTGGTGGTTGTTGGGGGGGAAGGGGGAGGCCTGGTTGCCTGGGGCTGAGGAATGCGGTCTGACCTCTTAACCTCCCACCCAGATTTATCTGGAACATGAGGGAGAGAAAGAAGATTAGAAAGAACATGACGATGCTCCTGGGAAAGAATGGAGAAAGAGAAGTCTGAGAAATGCCTGAAGAGGTAGTGGGCTCTAAAATGACTGGCACCCCTTGGCAAATATGAGTAAAAAGTGTTATAAAAAAAGATCCCCTTTTTGCAATTCATCTTAATGTCACATTGGAAAAATTAGAACAATTCAACCTTCAATTGAAGTAAATTTATTTTAGAAAATTTAATCTGTTATCAAGAAATTGTTATTTTTCTGTGCCACAATTATTGGCACACCTACATTTGTACAATCTCCCTTTGCCCTTAAAACAGCATTAAGTCTTCTCCTTAACATCTACAGTGGGGGAAAAAAATGTTTGATCCCCTGCTGATTTTGTACGTTTGCCCACTGACAAAAAATGATCAGTCTATAATTGTAATGGTTTATTTGAACAGTGATAGACAGAATAACAACAAAGAAATCCAGAAAAACCCATGTCAAAATTCAATTTTAATGAGTGAAATAAGTATTTGACCCTATACATGTGCTTTCTTGAGCAGGGGAATAAATATAGCTGCAAGCAGCAATGGCGGATTCCTCCTCAAATAAACACTCATTGCTATGTTTTACAACCGGAAATTATCAGTAGGCCGCAAATTATGAGTAGGCCTACCTGCATATAGTTATGTTAAGTACATTTACATTTAGTCATTTAGCAGACGCTCTTATCCAGAGCGACTTACAGTAAGTACAGGGACATTCCCCCGAGGCAAGTAGGGTGAAGTGCCTTGCCCAAGGACACAACGTCATTTGACACAGCCAGGAATCGAACTGGCAACCTTCAGATTACTAGCCCGATTCCCTAACCGCTCAGCCACCTGACTCCCTAGATAGGTAGTAGATTTGGTAGGCCGACAATTTACGTATTTTAACGGTCGTAATGGTTTGACAAGTTGTCTCCCTTGCCGTGTTAATTGCGGCAACATTGCCCTTTTTGGGGACAACTAAAAAAAAACTCAAAAAAACAATTTACGCTGCTGAAAATAACACCACTCTGCTGGTTTACGCTTAGCTTTTTGCGACATAACTCCTCTTTACGATGATCGCCTGATCTGGGCTGTCTAAGCTTATTGAGGTCTAGCTTGAATTAGCGTTGCCTGTTAGTGGAACGGCTTGAGGCTTAAGTCTAAGTTGACGTTTACCCAAGTGAGACTTATTCGTGTAAGTGCGACTTGCGTTAGCGACGTTGATGGAACACCTCCCTGGGGGGTATTCCAGGTAGCGGGTTTAGTGAAAACTCTGAGTTGGTTAACCCTGAAAAGTGGCATACTTTGGGGTTTCCGTTCCAGAAAGAGAGGTAACGAAACCTTATGTAAGTTTCAGTGGCGATTTTTAGACAATTTTTAAGGGTGCTCAAGCAAATTTAATCTCAGCACCCCTAAAAATAATTATTAAAAATATATATATATATATTATTGTTTATTATCATTTGATGCTGGTAGTTAATGAAGAAAGGGACATCATTAGTTTTTTCATTCATTCAATATTTTGCATAATAATACATAAATGTATTAATTGTTATCCAGTGAAATTAGGGGTCGTGGCGGGTCGTGGCTGTGGCCAACACAGCATTTTACCCGTGCTTCCCAACTTTACAACTGTCTCCGGAACCAATAATCACACCTCATGCCAAAACCTCACAGCCAATCAGAGGCAGAGTGGGGGGAGGTTTACAGACCCATCTTGCATCATCTAGTAGAAACAATTTTAAGACAATATTTAAAAAGATGTCTATTGGATGTGTGTTAGCTTTACAGTAAGTGATGCTTTTGCTTTTGTTTGTTTTTTATGATGTATGCTATACAAAAAATGTCTTTATGGTTAAAAGAACATGACATTGTTTACAAGACCACAGATTCTACATAGATCTAACCTCTTAATTTTGCTCTCAAAGTGCACCAGATTCATGCGTTTAACTTTAAAATGTAATACCTTTTCTTCCGGGAGAGCATGCCCCCGGACCCCCCTAGAGGGTCGGGGGTTCGCCTTATCCTTCTCACCTTTTTTACCCCTGACCTGTTTGCATGCCTGTTATTAGCACTTATTAGGGGTTTAACACTTTTGCAAGGACATCCTCAGATGAGGGTTCCGAGTCATCATACCAAGTTTGGTGTTGATTTCTCAAGGATTGGCTGAGATATGACCCAACTTCCTGTTTGTTGTCTTTGCTGCCGATTTTGATTTGTTGATTGGCTGTACCGGACAAACGGTTTTGAAAATCAAAAATCCTTTCGAATTTTTTTGTGAGGGTTGCTGTGACGATGATGTGTGCCAATTCTGGG